>NC_140589.1:995108406-995708406 GCF_964204655.1 Triturus cristatus | reverse complement strand
GTATGACTCATATCCGGGCACAAGTTTACCCGTGTACATGTAGGCTACAGCGTTCGCTCCGTACGGGGTATTTTACATGCGGTTGTGTATTCAGACAGGCGGTACGGATTGTACTTGCGAGCTCGGACTTCTGTTTTACGATTTGCACGTAAAAATGTCCGGCTCCCTGTCGGACACTTTTCCCGACGCTACTCAGACGTAAAAATTTACGCCTCCCTCTCAGACCATTTTCCCGATGCAATTCGTATGTATTTTTCACATACGAATCGTACTTCACAGTTTGTACGGTACTTGTACGATTCGTACGTAAAAAAATACGGATACGAGTCGGACGGTAAATTTTTTTAACGGATCGGAATCGCCACCTTAATGATTATATTAATAATTTTAACTCTGCCATTTAATCTATCTATCTATCTATCTATCTATCTATCTATCTATCTATCTATCTATCTATCTATCTAAATCTATCTTTGCAACTCTGTCTATCTGTCTGTGTGCCCATCAACTTTTCCAACCCTATCTGTCTTTCTATCTTTCCAACTCTATCTTTCTTTGGAATTCTGGCTCCCTATCTGTTTAATACTTACTGTTTGTGTTTGCCTCTATCTCTCTGTCTGTGAAAACCTCTGTCTGTATGTTCGGGCAAGCCTCTATCTGTCTGTCTGTACAATCTTGTCTGTCTTTCTGTGCATGCCTCTGTCTGTCTGCCTGTCTGTTTGTGGAAGCCTTTCCGTCTATCTAAGATTCTCTGTCTTTGTCTTTGCAAGCCTCTATGTCTGTCTGTCTGTCTGTCTGTGCAAGCATGTCTGTCTGTGCAAGCCTCTCAGTCTAAATATCTGTCTGTGCAAGCCTGTCCCTCTGTGCAAGCCTCTCTGTCTGTCTCTACATGCCTCTGTGTCTGTGTGTCTGTCTGTGCAAGCCTCTCTGTCTGTATGTTAGAAAGTTTTACAAAACTATTTTAAAAAAGCATTAGGAAAGGCAAGAGGCTGTCAACCAACAGCAAACCAATTGGATTTTTAGGTCTGGTGTTAGCCAAGGCCTTTTGAGTTTTTTACAATTATCTGTATAAGGGTTTTGCCAGACTTTACCCATTAGACTGTTGTTGTGCCATTCACATTTTTCCAGCCACTGCAGCATGCAACATGGGTTAGTGGGTTAGCACACTTCAGCCACTGGCTGACTTCACTTCGGGTTACACATTACTTCCCTTTCACAAGGAAGCATGCAAAAAGTCATGGATGGAATGCTTGAATTAATCTCAGCCTCTGATAATTATTCGTGGCCACATCCAACTCCATCCTTATTTAGCACAATATGCCACCTCAGATTGGACCAAGCTGTATGCAAATCAGTCTTGACCCTGGTGCAATGGGAACAGCCCAGTCCAAACTGCCAGGCCAGGTCCTCCTTGAAATGGAACACAAGCAACCCGGGACCACTTTTGCCCTGATTAGGGCTCATCAGCCAGGTATAGCTTTCATGAGGAGCACATCCACACACAAAGTAGTCATCTTTGGTGTCAGAGACAATTATAGTAATGTGTGCTTTTTTTAAACCCCCCAAAATATTTTTGCCTTTGGTCATTTATTTTTTTAGATTGAGGACTCAGCTGCTTCCCCAATAATAAGGTTTTGCACAAGCTATGACAGATCAGAAAAAGAATGGCCAAAGTCAAAAGGCAAGCGGACAACGCCAGATCTATTGCCCTTGCCATTGCTTGTTAACCATGGTTGAACAGTGCTTTTCTGAGGAGAGAGCTTAATCAATTTCGTAATACAATGTGTAATAGCCGAATGTGTTTGGCATATGTTGTCTAGCTGATTCAATGTTAGGTTTGATTTTATTGCGCTTGCTTCATTCATGGAAAGCATACCGTGTGCTATTTTACTTGAAAGGGCTTTGTACAGCCTCCTATTGGCTTAAGATATTGCCAGTCACATCTAGGAGTATTTTAATCTGACTGTTTTTCTATTGGCTGTTTGGGTGTGTGACCCCTCCCCCTTTGGAAAGCATGAGATACTATTTTACATCTGAAATGAATTGGCAAGCAGCGCGGCAGCACTGGGAAGCATGAATTGACAAACCATCTGTAAAATGGAAGCTATGGAAAAAATGGTTCTTTTACTTTGTGTAGCAACGATTTTCCAGATTGCTTTTGTATGTGCTCGCTCCCCGGTTCTGCCAGGCAAACAAGCATTACAGGTTTGGCATTTGTGCGGCGCAAGCAGTTCTGTTCCACACACTAAACTAATAGCATACCTTCTGTGTTAGCTAATGCTTGTTAAGATTGCCAAGCTCTGTTCTTGTAAAAACGTCCTGAAAAATATAGTTCCTGCAAAGGTGAAGTGCTCTTTATAAAATGGAAAGTATTATATGGGAAAAACATTTTAGTCTAGAATGCCAGAGGCAAGCGACTCTCCTTTGTTTGATCTGAATATTCATATCCATTCGAAAGCCCCTATTCTCAAGAAAAAGGTCTTCCTGGTAGCAGAGAGGAAAGATACAGTTACCTGCAGGTGTTGTGTTACTCATGAAGAGTCTGAAGACAAAGAGAGATGTGAACAAATGCAGGATTTAAGGAGGTGAATGAAGTGCTCGTGCTTGAAGGCATTGTCTAGGTTAATAGAAACTATCTGCAAAAACTGTCCGTTTCCTTAGAGTCCAAATGAAATGAGATGAGCCAAGGACATATCAGCTACTGATGTCACATGTTCATACTTGCAAAAAGAAAACGGACACAATAGGTTGTAAAGCTCTGCACAATCATTTATTTTAAAAACTGCTGAACTTAGAATTTCATTTTTTTGTTTGTTTGCTTGGCTTTGGAATTTGAGAGTTTCAGAACCTCGCATAATCTAAAATCCATCAATATAAAAGACAATTAAAAATAAACAGATCAGGCAGAAAATCATGCATCGCTAATAAAACGTCCTCTTCTCCAAATAAGTAACAAACATTGTTTGAAACTAAGATGATTTATTCAATTACCAAAGATGCAAATAGCCCCGCAAACAGCTCAGCAACAACTGACTCTTATGGTCGAACATCAACATTCTATATCATCAATAACCTTGTACATGGTTGAATGTAACATGTCCTCTTTCGTTAGATATAACAACATAATAAAAATATTTTTTAACAGACATAAACATTAAACACAACACATCCTATTAGATACACTGCTAAAGCTCGCCGTAAATTGGAAATAAAATTATTCATACCAATCCTATCAGCATAACATTCTACAAGCTACTAAAGAATTAATATTAACATATACACTTCAAGATTTTATATAATCCTTGAATCTTACGGGAGGCCAGAGTTGATGTACACTTCTTCAAGGTATTTGTGGTTGAGCTTCTGATACCTCATTCGTTCTCTTCAACCATTCTTATTGCTCCACTTGTCCTCGCCTTGTTCCATTCCTCAAATTCCAAATTTTCCCATCCTCAAAAACAAAAGTGTATTTTCCCACTCCAAGCATCCTTTTTGGAACAGACCACTTGGATTCTCCTTTCTTTACTCAAACACATTTCTTTAGCTTTACTAAATCACCAACAATGGGCATGGTAAATCTTGTTTGGTCATAATTAGCATAGATCTTTTGTTTAGGAAATACTCTTTCAAGTATTGCCCTCTCGTCTACCTCGACCACCCCTTGTCTTTTCATGTTCATTCATGCTGGCACAACCATAGAACATGGTATATGTTCTTTTAACAACAAAAATGGAGACATATCCCTCACAAAATGTGGAGTGGTCCTGTAGTTTCACACTTTCCTTTTGACCTCCTCCCTCCAATCAAGTCCTTTCTGAACAGACAATTGTATACTGTCACGCAAACTGGATTAAACCTTTCAACAAGACAAATTCCTCACTACGCCATACCATACCAAGTAGTCCTTAAAATCCCTGGAGTCAACACCGCTGGATTTGACTTCATTAACAAAACTCCCCGCTGGCCATTCGGAATAATAATCTCGAAATACAATGATATATATTTTACTTGACGCCAAAGCTTCAAATAGCTAACAAATATCCATGCTAAGTTTATTCCAAGCCCCATCAAGAAAGGTGATGAGCAAAACAGGCATTTCCTTCTTTCCTTAACAGTGTCTACAAGCACAAAACACATGTTGTCTCACATATCTTGCAACATCCTGTTCCCCAAGCCACCAAAAGATCTCCAAGAACGTTTCTCTTTATTGCAGACATGTCCTTCATGCAACACCTCCAACAATTTTCTTTGCAACTTCAAAAGAACAACAGGTTTGTTACCTCTTTTCAACACCCCATTTTGGACAAAAGCTCAGACCATATGGATTTATAATTGACTAATTCAGATTTATTATCCACTTTGCTCGACCATTGTGTGAATAGCATCTGAATGACCTTTCGCACTGTCACATCCTTGATCAGTTCCTTTATACCAAGCATAATGTCCACTACGTCAACTTCCACCTTCAACCCTAGTTTTTTAGAGAGCCATAGGCAAATTTCTTCCTAATAACCTTGCATTGCAGAGCATTTTTCGCAAACATATGGACAACATTTGCAGCCAAAATACCTCATCTATGGCACCTGATAACACATGAATCTTCACCCACCCACTTTGCTAGGCGTTCCTGTGTACAGTATATCATTCCAATCGTTTTATATTGTGCAACGTAAACCTAGCCTATATTAAATGTGCAGAATATATTGTGAATACCAAAATTATTATTGAAGAATTCACAATTGCCCTAGCAATTTATGCTATTTTCTACCCAATATCTTAAAATCATTTTCCCAAGTCTCGTTACAGCAAGTATATAATCTCCAAATGCAAATTCTATCTTCTTCCTTAAACATTAAATACAGTAAATTGTGCTCTCCAGGAATAGTAGTTGGATGCTTGATTAAAACATCCTGTATCTGAAGATATTTAAAAAAGCTGTTAGCAGGGACCTCAAACTTCCCTTGCAGATTAGAAAAGGAGGGCAGTGTCTCAAGTCTGTGCACATTCTTAATTTTGCCATTGGGTTTCTGTACCATAACCATTTGATTCAGCAGCCGCGACGACTCAATTGGTTCAATGATGTCTTCTTTACACAATCTTTCCACATCTTCATTTAAAGAATTTCTCAATGACATAGGTACATTGCACACCTTGGGAAAAGATTGACATGCATCACATTTTATTACAATTTTGTGGACAAACTTCTTCAAACATCGCAGATAATTACCAAACAACCAAGGAAAATGTGTGTGCTAACTCACTCACATCTTTCTCAATAACTAGCAACTGGTTCTTACTGTTGGGATCCAATGTTATGCCTAAGGCACACTGTTCCCATCACCCTAATGACATAACATCCTTTTTCTCACCATCACATCCACTTCACTTAAAGGAGATCTATTCTTAAAAGATAACTCAGTGGGGGCATGGCCAATGTGTCAAGATGGCGGCCGCACCTTGATAGTGCTCTGGACCCCTCCGTCATCCGTGTTGCAATCCTCTGCTATCGGTGCCCCCGTAGCCCTCCATTGCTTTCTAATCATCTCTACAAGTAACAGAAGTTCCCTGCATGCCTATGTCTCGGTGGAATGGCCATCTGTGGGGTGAATCCGCCGGGGCGCTGGCCTCTGAGACCTCAAGATGGCGGCGCCTGGCTCCCGGCCCTTACGTCCCAGACTCCGGTTTCCTGTATCGGCCTCCCTGTAGTGGGACTGGAGGCCTTCCACAGCGTCACGACGCCGGCATCTATCCTGAATGCCAAGTCAGTGCCCTTCACTCCACTGCACGCCATGCTGCCTGGGTAGGCGCCCACCCCTTCCCCCTACCTGGTCATGCTCCGCCATCTACGATTTGGCCCACAAGATGAAATGAATGGCGCTGGGTCCGCCTCCTGCCGCTACAGTGTTGTATGCTGAATCGGGCAGTGGAGGATTGTGGGGCCTCCTATCTGCTGCTCCACCCGGGCTTGGGCCTGATCCTGTCCCGGTCCCCTGATTGCTGCGAGGGATGGGCCCGGCGACCCTCGTGGGGGCTACTGCTGCCGCCCGCGCCTTGGTTTTGCAGAGCGGGTCCTCCCCGCATTGTCACCTGCTGTTCCTGGGGTGTGCAGGATCCACCCAATTGCTGCTGCATTGCCTGTCCTGGATCCTGCCTCCTGCCGCAGCTGTGTTGGCCGCTGAGTCAAGCGGAGGGGGACCTGAGGCCTGGGGAGTGGATGACTCATCCAGCTGCTGCTGCATTGCCTGTCTTGTGTCCCGTGCTTTGGACCCTGCGGCTCCTGGACCTCCTGGACCCGAGGTGAGGCTGTGGCAGTGGCCTGCACTATCTACCGACTTGCTGCTCCAGGCCCGACGGCCGCTGTCAGCGATGAGACGGTGGGTGAGTGCCAGTCATCGGCGCTGGGATTGGTGGCTTTTTCCAGGCCCGGGTGCCCTAACTCCCAGGCTACACCCAAGTGGTGCCACCCCATCTCACCCCTGAGTGTCCCCTAAGGCCTCCTGTCCGGGCCGGGCCTGGCCTGTCCTGCCTCCCTCTGGCTGGCTCATCGATTCTTTGCCCTGGTCTGGCCTCTACTTACCTGCTCCGCCGCTGCACCTGGGATTGCAATGCCGGCTCCACTGCAGTTGGGACGCTGCCTCCTGCCCAGCGGAATCGACCCTGAACATCAAGGACCCCCTGTTCTGCACCCTGGCCTGAGATGGCGCCCGGCTCTGCCACCCGCCAACTGCACTCAGCCGCACACATGGAGCAGTGTGGGGGGCTCCAGGGGTCCGCTGTCGCTGTCCTCCTTTGGCCGCATGTATCGGTCGGTGGGACGCTCCCTTTAGTGGCCCTTCCGCCCCCTTGCCGCCTGGTGCTTCTGCCGTGGGGCTGCCCAGGTCCGCTCCTCAGAACATAACCTCCGTCATTGCTTCTGCCTGTGGCCCCACGGTTGTCTTCATCTTACTAGTGCCCCGCGGTGGGTGGTCCGCAGACTGAGCCCTTCATCCCCCGGCCTCCCTTCGATCTGGTGGTGCTTCCCCCAGCAGATGAGAGGGGCTCCCAGCTGGTTCAGCCGTCACTTTGGGTGGCGAGCGGCGAGATCCACGTCCCTGCTGTGTCTACACCCTTTGCGATCCAGGTGCTCCTGCCGGGGTGGGTCCAGCGCCCAGGCCTGAGTATCGACGGCTTGGGCTCTCGCCCCCGGCAGTCGAGCCAACTGCCCGTCAGCTTACCATCTACATCTGGGGGGACGTCCGGGTCCTGCACTGACAGCCAAGATGGGCAGGGATCGGGTCCCGAAAACACCTGCACCGCAGACCAAAACCAAAAAGGACCAGTTTACTACTGCTGACCAGAGCCCGCTGAGGGGGGCGTCTGGTGGCCCCTCCTTTGCTAGGGGAGACCTTTCGACTATCCTGCAGTCAATTGGCAGCTCTCAGGCCTCAGTGGAAAGTAAGAGCAGCAAGGTGCGGGTCGACGTGGCCCTTATCCGTCAGAACCTCCGCAATGCCACAGCGAGACTGTCAGAGGCAGAATCACTCCTCTCTACCGTTGAAGACGATCTGGGCCAGTTGAAGACTCAGGTAGCCCGCCTGCTGACTCAGACATCAGAATTGCACTGCCGAGCTGAGGATGCTGAGAACCGCTCTCGGCGGATTAACCTGCGCCTCATAGGTTTTCCCAAAAATGCCAAACAGGGGCACACAGACACCTTCATGGAGACGTGGATCAAGTCATGGATACCAAAGATGATCTCTCACCATGGTTCGCCATCGAACGCACACACCGCTCACTGCAGCCAAGCCTCCCCCGGGGCCTCATCACACCCTATTATCATCTGCATCCTCAACTTCCAGGACAGAGACGCTATCCTGAGAAAAGCCCAAGTCCATGGTCCCCTAAAGTATCAGAACAATACCATAATGGTTTTCCCAGACTACACAAGGGAGGTTCAGGCCCAGCATCGCACGTACACTGAGGTCAAACAAAAACTCTGTAATCTGGGCTTGTGCTACGGGCTCCTCTTCCTGGCCCGCCTCAGAGTTATCTTCTAGGACAAGGCACTCTTCTTTGACACGCCACAGGGGGCATGGACTTGGCTCACGGAGGAGAGGCCTCTGCGGCCCCAACCCACATCCCGCCTCCCTTGTCAGGCCCTTCCCGGCTGCATCCATTTCCACCCAAACAACAACGGAGGCGCAACCAGTCCCGTAAGAAGGGGGAGCCGCGGGGAGACCGCTTGCGATCACGCAGGGTAGATTCCCCATTGCTGATCTCTTCTGAGGCCCCTCCGCTTTTGGATGATCACAGCCGAGCCAGTTCCATGATAAATTTGAATCGTGACCAGGACCCTGCTTCGCCCGGCCCTCTCTGATTCAGACCTATCTCAAAGTCCTGTGTTCCGGGACTCTAGGGAGGATGCCGGACTCTGACCGAGGGGCCCCATGGACGTAGAGCTAAGCCAAAACACTTGGGGCTCGTGGCAGTAAGATTCAACTGTTGATACTGAGTTATCTGTCTAAATGGTGGGGTCCATTGCCATCGCACCAATGTTCCCGGCTAACCATTTTAGTTTAGCTTCTTGTTCCTGATTTGGGTGACAGATGCTTTGGGTTTGGAAGTATAGGGTGGGGGTGTTGGGAGGGGTTTGGGGATGGGGAGTTGCTGCCCTTCGTCTTCTGTTCGTTTTGACTCCATTTGAGTCACTGTTCACAGCATAATTTGCAATGAAGTTTTCTGTTCTTTCTGACAGCTCACTGTACATACATGCCATCTTCACTGACAAGGGGCACATCACCATACATCAGCCCCAGCTCTCTATCATGGCCGTTGTTAGAATTGGGAATCTCTGGTTGGCACAGGTATGCACTTGTGACAAGCAGGGACTCTTACTTCTAAGTCAGAGTAAGGGGATCACCCTTTCAAATAACCCCTGCTCACCCTTTAGGTAGTGTGGCGCAAGCAGTCAAGACTATTCTCAGGGCGTCATAGGTTAAGCATTTGTGAACACATACAGTAATGCAATGACACACCACAAATGGACACCAGTCAAGGTTATATCAAAAATAGTTTTCTTTATATAAGGCTTAGCACAAGACCAGAATAACGAATAAAATGACCACAGTATTATTTTAACGTTCAATGTTCTTGTAGGAAGGCTTAAAATACACTTCTTTCACATAAGTACGCTTCTGTCAAGGCTCTGTATGGTTCGTACCTGGATGTGCGACTCGTTGGCATTCAAAGCAAGGGAAGTACGAGTCAAACAATCGTTGCGGACTCCGGGGTCCATGACATGCACGCTGCGGTGAGAACAGAACAAAGTACCTTGGTGTTGTAGGGTCCGCGAAGGACAGTGCGGTAGAAGTTGATGGGTCCGGGTCGTAGTTCGGCAGCGTATTCGGGTGCTGGTCGGGTCGCGGCGTCAGGACGCGGCGTTGGTACGCGACCTTCAGGGATGCGTGCGGATGTCCCGGCTCAGCTTGCAGAGTCCGTGGCGTTCGGCGTTTGAGCCGTCCCTTCGGTGCGGATAGGCGGCGACACTTCTTTGCGCCGTACAGTGTACGGGGAGGATCGGTGCGATGCGGCGTCTCGGCTCTGAGCAAGGCACAGTACCGTACGTCTAGCAGCGTACGGACCGAACCTTCGGGACAGCGAAGCTTGGGTCTGGCGTACAGGATTAGGCAGCCAGGGCTGTACGACTCGAATCGGCGGGGAAGGTTAGGTGCGATGCGGCCGGGAGGGATACGGTGCGTACTAACGCTTTTGGATCAGCATAGACACACGGTGCCGGGCGGCAAAGACACGGCTTCACGGCGGATGGGGTACGAGTCGTACTGGGGCCAAATCCAGCAGGAAACAAGCAAGAATTGTCCAGGCAACTCAGTTTTGGAAGGCAGATGAGTCCGATGGTCCTGGGACTCAGTTCAGGGGGCCAGCTCTTCTTCCAAGCCTTTGGAGATTGTTGAAACAAAGTGCAAAGTCTCTTTCAGTCTTTTCCTCTCCTTTCTCAGCAAGGCACCAACTTCAGGCCAATCCCCCAGGTTAGGGAAAGTTACTCCTCCTTCAGCTTCTTCCAGGTCCTTCTGGTCAGGCAGAGTTTCTTCGTGGTTCAATCAGGATCTGATTTCTTAGGAGCAGGGCTCCTACATTTATACCAAGTTTCTTTTGTCTTTACAGGCCAGGGGGGCCTTTGCATAGTCCCAGTCCAGTTCTTTTCAGTGAGGAGCACTTTGTTGTTGGGACTCTGGCTTCTTCTTTCAGCAGGCCGGGCAGAGACATCAGACGCTCCCCAGGGGGTGGAGCCAGCATTGTGGTGGCAGAGCACTGCCCTATTCAGAGTCAAGGTGCACTCCTCCCACCCATCCTGGTGTAATCTCTCTATTCACCACCTGGTAGCCCCAGCCTGTCTCCTGGAACTTCCCAGCCCTGTCACTCAAGCTACACACAAAGAAGATAGCCCTACCCTCCAGAGGCGGACTGAAATGGTTCGGCACACAAAGGCTAACTTTCTAAAAGTAGCATTTGCAAACCCAGGATATTAAAATAACCTTTGCTAAACGATGTATTTTATTATTCTGAGTTCAGGCATACTAAACATGAATTTCTACCATGCTTCCTGAGCCTGCTAGGATTATAGAGTGTTATAATCTAGCAGCCCATTCTGGCCTATGGAGAGCAGGTAGCCTTACAATAGTGAAAAACGAAAATGGCTGTAATTTACTATTAGGACATGCCACCACCTCAGGGCATGTCCTACCTTATCCTTACAATGCACCCTGCCCTAGGGCCTACCATAGGGGTGACTAATATGAAGGTAAGGGAAGGTTTAGGGATGGGCAAGTGGGGACACTTGCCCAGTCAGCATGACAGTACCAGACTGCATGCAGGTTCTGCAATGGCAGACCTTAGATACATTTTACCAGGCTGCTTCTGTGGGTGGCACAACCAGTGCTGCAAGCCCACTAGCAGCATTTGGATATACAAGCCCTTGGCACCCCTGGTGCACTCTACTAGGGACTGATAGTAAACCAAATAAGCCAAACATGGAAGTCAATTCACATAATACATTTTCCCATAGGGAGCACTTGCCCTGTGGCACTGGATGGCAGTGGCACAGGGCCCTGAGCAGCTAACACCAGCACAAAAATACATTGAGGCACAGACAAAAATGGAAGGGTGACCCACACCAATGGTGCCAGGTCTAACAGCCATGATGAATCATCTCGCCCGGAGCCTAGGCCTCCCCCAGCTCCTCTCTACCGCGCCAACTGCTTTCCAGATGCCCATGCACGGTACGTCCCTCCACATTTTGTCGTGGAACGTTAATGGGTTGCTAGACCGTACCAAACGCACCGCCGTCCTCAGGAGCGCCCAACACCAGTCTCCTGACGTGCTCTTTCTCCAAGAGACACACCTCCTGGGAAACCAATGCTCTTTCCTCACCCGATATGAATTGGACAGGGTCTGGCACTTGGGTTTCACACGGGGCTCCCGGGGGGTGGCCATACTGATTCAGCGGGGGCTCCCCTTCAACTCCCTACACGCAACGGTTGACACACAGGGCCTATACTTGGCCCTCTCTGGTAGGCTTGAGGGGCAGGTCTTCAACCTCCTTTCAGTATATGTTCCACTGGCCACGCTCCCCTCCACTCTGCGCCACCTTACAGAGGTAATCTCCGCCCTGCCCCAAGGCCACACTATAATTGGAGGGGATTTTAATGCAGTAATGCAGCCGACCCTTGACGCCACGGGGGATCCCTCCTCATCATGCCTCACCTGTTTGAAACTACTATCAGATTGGTCAACTGCCCCTGGTCTGTGTGCCGCTTGGAGGATTTGGCACCCCCGCTTGAAACAGTACACTCACACCTCAGCGGCCCACCATACCCACTCCCGCATTGACCTGCTCCTCACCTCCGCCACCGACTGCCAGTTGGTCTCCGGGGTGTCTATTCTTCCGTGGGGTATCTCCGACCATTCCGCTATCCCTCCCCATCTAGGGAACACCACCGGGGGAAGGCGTTCGGTCTGGCGGTTCAAGGCGTGGTTTTTGCAAGATGCGGAGTTTAAGGACGCGCTCGCGAAGGAGCTGAAACTCTTTTTTCTGGCCAATAAAGGCTCAGTTCCCTCTGCAGGTACACTGTGGGAAGCCGGTAAGGCCACTCTCCATGGGGTGGCCAGAGGTCTGGTCCACTCAAAACGGGCAGAACAAACTGCCCGCTTGACCCAGCTCGAAGCACAGGCCGCGTGGCTGGAGGTGACCTCGAGTGACATGGTGGACGCTCCCTCGGCTAGACAACTCGCGATGCTTCGTGAAGAGATCTGCCAGATCTTCCTGGACTCGGCCAAGATGCTCTGGCGCTCCTCTGTGGCCCGTGTCTATGGTTGGGGTGACAAAAACGGTAAACTGCTTCATAATTTGGTCTCCTGTCCCCGAGCCAATAGAATTATTCCTGAAATCCGAGATGCTGCTGGTACCCATCACTGTACTTTGTCAGCTATCGCCCAGGATTTTGTGGGTTACTATGCTCAGCTCTATTCAGCCCGGTCCCCTGAGGCCCCTCTGGCTGACCACTTGGATCGAGCGGGGGTCCATCTCCCTTGCTTTGCCAAGACCTACTCAGCGGACCTCAACCTTCCTTTTACCCCGGAGGAGATCCAAGGCGCTATCTCCCTATTAAATCCTGGGAAGACGCCAGGGCCAGATGGGTTTCCACAGGAATTCTACGAAACATACCGAGACCTGTTGGTCCCTCACCTAGTCGATCTCTTTCACCACGTGGTAGAGATGGGCTCTTTCTCTCCGGAGACTGACGTAGCCACTATTGTGGTCATTCCGAAAACCCAACCGCTTTCCCTTTCTTGCACAGACTACCACCCAATTTCTCTTATCAACACTGAAATTAAAATTTCACCACAGATTTGGCACAATGTCTTCACCTCTTGCTGCATGAATTGATCCATCCAGATCCGTGCAGCTTCATGCCTGCTTGTGGCACTCGGCATTGTATATGACGACCGCCACCTGCTCACCCCATATTTTGCCCTGTTGCTAATCGATTTCGAGAAGGCCATCGATACGGTGGACTGGTGCTATTTAGAGGACCTTTTGGCCACGATGGGCTTTGGCCCCCACTTTTGGCGTTTCATCCGAGTCTTGTACTCGAGCCCTAAGGCAAGGGTCCTGACCAACAGCGCATTCTCAGAAGCGTTCTCCATCCGAAGAGGCACCCGTCATGGATGCCCCCTTTTGACGCTCTTATTCGCGCTGGCGATGGAACCGCTGGCATGTCTCATTCGCAGTGATCGCCAAATCCAAGGGTGGTCCTGGGACCCCATCAGATTGACAAAATTGCCCTCTACACGGACGACGTTCTGCTTTTCCTGGCCGACCTGGAGAGCTCCGGCCCACGCTGTCTGGAGATGCTTCGGATCTTTGAGAGTGTCTCGGGTCTACGGCTCAACCCAGCGATGTCCACCTTGGTCCCCCTACACCCCTCAAGAGCCTGCTTTGACTGGCAGTCCACCATCCCCTTGCGGAGGCAATCGTTTTAATTTCTGGGGATCTGGATAACTTTGCTTCCTGAACTGGAGTGGTGTTCTTAACCTCACACCCCTGGTCACGGAAGCCAAATCTGATCTTTAACGCTGGCAGTCCCACCCGCTTAACCCCATTGGAAGAGGGGCACTTTTTCAAATGATGATTCTTCCCTGCTTTTTATACATCCTTCAAAAAATCACCTTTCACCTCCCGGGTAGCTGATTTCGCGAGTTTTGACGGGGTAATTATTAAGTTTCTGTGGAGGAATGGGAGACCACGTATGGCCTTGGCCTGCTGTCGGATGCCTCCCTTTGATGGGGGTATGGGAGTGACCAACCTACACCTCTACTATCTGGCCACCCGACTCATTGTTGTCCAGGACTGGTTCGCTGAAGGCTGGTCTGATCCGGCCTATCGGACCGAGCTCAGAAATATGGATTTTCCATGGGTACTAGCCTACCTGTACGGGACCCCTATTCCGCAGACCATCCCGACTATCACCAGAGCGGTCCTAACGGCATGGCGCTCTGCTCTGTGCTACACGCACTGGGATAAGAAACTCACTCCACACACACCTCTGTGGCACGGCACGTGGCTACGCGACACATCGACCCTCCAATGGTTTCATCAGTGGGATCAGATCGGGATTACACTCCTTGGGGACGTTTGGGGGGGGATCACATGTGGGCCTTCTCCGATCTGCAGCAGCACTACTCCCTTCTCACTACTCAATTTTATAAATATCTGCAACTTCGTCACGCCCTAACTACACATGTTTCACCAGGCAACTCACTCCCTGAATTCAGTCAGTTGGAAGTCTAGGTCATGATGGACAACCTGGGTAGAGGGGGAGTATTGCAGATATACCGCTCCCTAGTGAATAATGGCCCTGTCACCTTAGATGAGCTGTGAGCCCGGTGGGAGGGATGGCTGGGTCCCCTGGAAGAGGCAGACTGGTGAGACGCCTTGATGGCTCCCAAAACCCTGACGTCCTCCTCTAAACTACGCCTCATTCAACTTTACTATCTCCACACGGCATACCTCGCACCGCACGCCTGCACAGGGCGGGTCCGCGCCCCTCACCAGACTGTACATGTTTTGGCCAAGCCCTGGCTGATTTCTACCACATGGTTTGGCAATGCCCTGGTCTCGCCTCCTTCTGGGCGGGGGTAGAGTCTGAACGCACACACACTTTGGGGTGGCAGGTCCCTCACGATCCCTTACGCCTCCTCCTAGGGGTATTTGAGGGCCTGGACGGCTCTCGAGCCGAAAAGCGTTTCTTGGGCACGGCGGTGGCCAAGCAAGATATTGCAGCAGCTTGGTCACAGGCCAAGCCTCCCACTATACGTAAATGGTGTTGAGAGGTTGGACTGGTGTGCGGCCCAAGAGGAACCCCTCTTTGAGGCCCGAAGGTGTCCTGAAAAGTTCGAGAAAGTGTGGGGCAAATCGTTAAACATGCTGTTTTGAACTTTATACTTGTTTTTCACTTGTATTTCTGCTCCTTTTCTTCATATGAAAAGGCTGATTCAAACACCTTATATTTAGCTCTAGCCTCCTGCTGTCTGCTGATGATGGACATTGATGTACCGTGCATTCCTCTGCTGTCCTTATATGTTCTGTTTCTACAAATGCTAATAAAATTTGATTATCAAAAAAAAGACAACTCAGTTTCAAAATACCCTAATGTAGGCAATTTTCAACCACAATATCCCTCTGGCTGCACACTGGTTTGCATAAGATGACCTTGACCTATGTTTTGTTAAGATGTTCATCTTGATTAAAGAATAAGATGAACAAGCATCTGCCCACAACTCAATTGTTGTTTTACACACATTAATTTGACATTTAGGGGAAGAATATGGTTCCTCATTACTGTTCATACTTTTCACTGTATAATTCTCCGCATCACACTCTACCAAAACCTGCACTTCATCCTCAATATCCAATGTTTCAATGAGTTGCATGGCTTTCTTCCGATCCTCACTCAGAGTATTTACTGTTTTCCCTATGTCAATACCTTCATATCTGTGTACTCCTGCAAAATGCCCTATTTTCTTGTATTTGTAGCACTTCACTTCAAAAGCTGGGCAATTTGTTGAAGAGGCTACATGTTTGCTATTACCACAACATCTCTTATCAGTATAATTTACAAATCGTGTCTTCTCAACTCCTTTGAATTTCAACTTATCACGGTTAGCTGCACTGCTTGATTTTATAATATTTCCTTTTACATTACACACTTTTATATGTAAATTCAACACTCCACATATTATGATGTATCCTCTATATGTTTGGCTGCAGAAATTGATTTTTCAAATGACGGGTTACTCATATCTAACAACTTCTTCTGTATTTTAAGATTGAAGTGCGATTAACTATTTGATCCTGAATAATCTCTATCTGAAAATCCTTAAACTTGCAAGTGCGAGCTACTGTAGGTAAAATGGAAACATATCGATTAATAGTTTCACCCTTTTTCTAAGCCATTGAGAAAAATGTATTTCATTCAACTACTTTACTGATTTTTTTTCCAAAATATTCTTCCAATGCATTTATAGTTGACACCTATTCATTCTCCAACTCTTTTTCCATATCAGAATCAATATTCTCTCTATTGGCTTGATCTCCACAACGTGGTAATGTTTTGAGTACCTTCCTTCCTTCTGCACCTAAACTGTGCTTAAGCATAGCCAATTCAACACTAAGGAGTCAATTACGATGTCGGTCGTAAAGGCTCTGACAGTTGGTTTCTCCTAAACTGTTTCAGAACCCTTCCAACCCACTTGGTCAGTTTGCAATCTGACCGACGGATTATGATGTTTGCGGTCAGAAAAAACCTGGCTTGGTCATTCCGAATTGGTTCCGACTGGCTCTTGGTGTGTCCGTGACGGTCTAAACTGATTTATACACCTCTATGGACCGCATTTCCGACTTTGCGATTACGATGCTGATTTCCAACAGCTCTTCCAAGTCAGCCTGTCCAACACAAAAAGCTGTTGGAGAGTGACTTTGGGGTCCCCAACAAGCCCCCTTCATTCTGAGGCCTCTGGTTGAGGTCCAAGGGGGTACCTAAAGGACCCCCCTGTAAAAGCATGCACTGTGTGACAGGCATAATGGGATGCCTGTGACAAGGTGCAGTGCTTTCTGCAAACACCCCATTTCTCCATAGGAGGCTGTTACAGCTGGTTGTCGGGCGGAACATGGGCTCCCATAGGGAAAAATGGGAATCCAACCGAACAGTGTTCGGTCGCATCGTAATCGGTTGGGTTGAACTGCCAACCACCAGTCGGTCAGTCCCGATTCCGAGCTGGTGTCGGGCAGAAAGTTTCCAACAAAATCGTAATTAACCCCTAATTATGTATACTTAACAAATTAAAATAACAAAAGTGATCACTAGTGTCAATCAGCTTGTTCCAAATTTACTTTTTGTGTTAAATAACAAACTAAACTAACCAAAGTAGTCACCGTCATCACTAATCTTACTTAATTCAAAGCTGAACTGAATTATTTATCTATTTTCAGATTTACATCCATGAATTAGACTGCACATTGATGATTTCAACAATGCTACATTTGGAATGCAGAATACACATCATGCAATGTTCCAATTGGTATCCAGAATATTACTCTAATCAGAATAAAGATAACAAACAATATTCCAATACGAATGCTGGACATACTCCCATTCTCCAATCATCAACCGGCATGTAGGTTTGCAAAAACTATGTTCCAACAGAAATGCCGTCCACACTTCCCACCATACTCTAATCACAATTCCATCAACATTCTCAATGTACTGGCACATCTCTTCCCCATCTTGAGTAGCATAACATTTGTTCTGTTTAGTTTCCTTTGCACAATAAAATACTCCACATGCATCTTGATGCCAATATACACCGTTACGTCTCGATGAGATGCGTTTAGCCCACGCACTCATGGTAGTGCCCCTTAGCTTCCACAGCCTACGGGTGATGGCCGAGGGGGTACCTAAGGGACACCCCCTAAAAAACCCTGCACTGAGTGGCAGGCATGGTGGGGTGCCTGCAACAGGGTTCAGGGTATTCTGCACACACCTCATTTCCCCATAGAAGCCTGTGTTACGGCTGGTTGTCGGCGGAACACAAGATCCCATAGGGAGCAATGGGACTCTGACCGAACAGTGTTCGGTTGCATCATAATCCTGCAGTCGGAACCGCTGACCGCACTTCGGTCGGTCCCGAATCCGAGACGGTGTCGGGAGGAGACTTTCCGCCCGACATTGTATTGAGCCCCTTATTGTGCCACCCACCTATGAAACCCTTTCCAAATATGTCTCAAGCTTGAGTGAGCAGTTTTAAACTGCCATTTTACCTGGCAAAATAAACTTTTTGCCAGGCCTAAACCTTCCTTTTTCATACATATAATAGCCCCTAGTGTAGGCCCTACACAGCCCATAGGGCAGGGTGCATTGTATTTAAAAAGTTTAACATGCACTTTTAAGATTTACATGTCCTGGAAGTAAAAAAATCTCAATTCATTGTTCTTTATTCCAAGGCATGCCTCTCCCATAGGATAATATTGGGTTACCTTATTACATTTACATTTAATAAGTGATAAGGTTTGACTAGGAACAGGTAGGAAATTCATGTTTGGTGCATAACGAATTGTAATTTAAACACCTCTTTAATGGAAATGTCATATTTTAAGTCACATTTCTGAATATGCCACTTTTATAAAGTTGGAATTTTCCTGTCCTAACCATTTAGACCCTGCAATCTATTCCTGGGGCACATGACTTTGTGGAGTTGGCAATTGTCCTTAGTTTATTTCTCAAAGCAAACATTACAATAGAGGGTCTGGGTGTTGGAATCAGGGTCCATCTCTTGCCAGGATGGGGGGTGGAGCTGTCACTTGGCATAATTGCATTTCAAAGCACTAGCTCAGCTCCCACTCAAAGGATTTCACAGTAACATATTGTGTCCCCAGACAGACTCGGACCAGGGCAGGGAGGCAATAAATTCCAGACACCTCTGTTGGAGAAAACTTCAAAAGCTTTCCCAGCTTCAAAGTGTGCACCAGGTATCAAAATAGAATCCTCAGATCCACTCTTCAGTACACTCCTGGACCTGTAAATACTACAGACGAAGGACGCCCTTCTGCCCTGCTGCTTGAGGCTTGCTCTGTTTGCTGAGAAGGAAGGCTGGACCTGCACCCTTCATCCAAGGCTGAAGTGAATCCAGGGGTCATCTGACTGACCTCCTGCTCCGAGTTACAGGGACACAACAAGCTCCATAGCCTCTCTGCAACTGTCCAACTGACCTGTTGCAACTAGATCTGCCAGGACCCAGAAACAGCATTTACAACGCTGTCATTACATTGTGCTGCTATTACAAAAACCGCGTTGTTAGGACACGATGCATATACATCGTAAATCATTATAATGACTAGCACTAGGGGGCGCTGAGGTATTGGAAATTAATTCCAACTCCTTCCCTACTGTTGCTCAAACTGGAGTAGGAATAGCAATTAATACTATTCCTAAGTCCAGCGGGCCCCCTAGTGCAAGTCGTTGTAATGACTTGCGATGTAAATGCATTGCGTACTAACAACGCGGTCGTTGTAATTACCGTGTTGTAAAAGCACATGATGTAATACATCACGATGTAATGAGCCATATTTTCCGGGACCTCCCAGAGCCCTGCTGGCCCCTGCTAAAGTGAGTGTCTGACCCCCAAGAGGTTCTTACCAGGTCCCGGAGTCTTGGTGTGGCACCAGCTGAGCTTTTCCTGAGAGCGAAGAAGAAATCCAGAAGTTATGGATACTTAGCAACCGCGAACGGATCCGTTCACACAAACATCTTGTCCTCTTCACCTACCGCCATCGCGAAGCTCTGGTGAAGCTGACTTTTCATGCTACAACGACCACCAGAGATGACCGGTAATGTGACATTTGCACTTTTCGCTACATCATTGACAGTCCACGGTATTCAGACAAATATCGAGTCAGTAATTTCGGCTGACACAATTATTGAGTGGAAATATTGTGACACAGAAATATCGTGAGCAAAGAATATCATGGACAAGAATATCGTTTTTAATGTAAGTAATATCAATGTTAAAAATGTTGGTGATAATATTGATTTGTTGATACTTTTTCTATATTTTAATATAGATTTTATTGTATATGTTTTAAAATGTTTGTTTGAATATTTTTAGTTTTTTAACATGGTTGGTAAATTAATAGTAGCTTTTAAATATAATGTAATAGTTTTTTGTTAATTTTGGTACCATAGCGGGTTGTGGGGTTTATAGGGGAATAGAGTGGGAAGTAAATAATTAAAAATAATTCATATTTTTTTATTTCATTATTAATTTTTTATTTTAATTGTATAAACAATCTTTTTTTTGTTACATTTTAGGTGCCGGTTTTTAGTTTTTTAGGGGTATAGGGTGGAAAGTAAATAAATTATAATTAATTAATAAATATTTTAAATAAATATCACCTATTTAATTGATATTTAATTATGTTAGTAGTATAATTCATATTTTTGTTTTAAGTTTTAGGTGTGGTTGTGGGTTTTGTAAGGGGATAGAGTGGGAAGTAAATTAATTACAATTTATTTTCAATTTATTTTTAATTATTATTAATTATTTAAATTATAATTATTTAAGTAAATTGTTGATTTTTTTAACGTTTGAGGTGGGGTTCTGTGTTTTGAAGAGGTATAGGGTGGGAAATTAATGAAGTATTATTTTGTAATTATTTAATTTGTAATTATGTAATTAAAAATTATTAATGTTAATTGTATTAATAATATTTTTTAATTAGACTTTAGCATGCAGGTTGTGTCTTTTTATTGATATAGGCTGGCAAGTAAATAATTATATTAATTAAAATAATATTTATTACTGTGAATAATTATTTAATTGATAATTAATTATGTAAATTATGTAATATATATTTTTGTTTGGGAGGTTTTCTGTTTTTGTGTGGGTAAGTGATATGTAGAAAATTATAATAATTATTAAATATTGTTAATTTTGTATAATTGTTTAAATGATAATTATGTATTATGTAATTAAAATGTTGTTTAGGTTATATGTGTGAGTTGTATTTGTAGGGGTAAAGGGTGGGAAGTTAATTAAATGTAAATAATTTATTCTTAGTTAATTACTAATATTAATTGTTTAATTGAATGCTAATTATTTCAATTCAATAATTCCTTTCTTTAATTTATAAATTGGGAGTGGGTCATGTGTTTTGTAAGGGTAGAAAGGTAATTAAATGTAATTGTTTTATTAGTAGTTAATTAGCATTAATATTTTAATAGATAATGATATAAAATTTGTAAATATACATTTTACATGTGTGGTTCGTAGCTTGTAGAGCAATAGGGTAGAAAGTTATGTGAGTAATAAAATTAAAAAGAGTAACTTTTTTGTAAATAATATTATATTCATTGGTTGTTATTATTTTGATGATTGATTTTGGTATTTTGATAAAAAATAATATTTGTATTAATGCATAATATGACTGGAGTGGGAATAGTAAATTCTCCCCTCCGCAGTTGAACACTTTCCCCACTGTTGCACTGACTGAAGTGGAAGTAGTTAATTTTATCCCTCCACAATCCAACACTTTCCCTTCTGTTACCTGACTGGAGTGAGAATAGTACATTTTTCCCTTCCGCAATCCAAGTTTTTCCCTACTGTTGCACTGACTGGAGAGGAAATAGTCAATTTGACCCCTCTGAATTCAATCACTTTCCCTACTGTTGCACAGCCTGGAGTGGGAATAATAACTTTTACCCCTCAACAATCCAACACGTTCCCTACTGACTAGAGTGGAAATAATACATTATTCCCATCTGTAATCCAACACTTTCCCTACTGATGCACTGACTGGAATGGGAATAGTATATTTTAACTTTCCACAATCTAGCACTTTACCTACTTTGCATTGACTGTAGTCCGATTTGTAAATTTTACACCTCCTGAGTTTGAAACTTTGTCTACTATTTATAAGTTGCAGTAGGTATAGTATATGTATTCATTTAAATATGTTGTAGTTTACATTATATTGCTTAAACCTATAATATGTTTTGATTATTTAGATTATAATATTTATAATTGCTAATGTTTTCATTATTTTAATTTCAGTAAATGTAACATTTTTATTTAGTTTTAGTTTTTCATTTGCAATTAAAATGGTTTGTTTTATAAATATTTTGCGTTATTGCATATATGTATTTTCTATATGTTTTTACATTTATGAAATTATTAAAAAATAACATACATTAAAAATATTAATGTTGTTATATTTTTTAATTAGATACATGTAAATAAAAATTTGATTATTAATATATATATATGTTGGAATGTTTTTCAAATAATGATTATTATATTTTTCAAAACAATTATCAAATATATTTTATTTTCATTATAATAGTATTTATATTTAATTAATGTTTATTATTTAAAGTTAGATATATTTAAAAATTAATATTTTAGATAACTATGGGGCTCATTACAATGTCGGTCTGAAAGCAAACCGACTGTCTCCTTGTTTGAATCGGTTCCGACCGACTCGCATTCAGCATGTCTGAAGGACCGATTGTGATGCTTCCAAACACCATTCAGAAAGTCTCCCATTGACTTCAATGGGAGACTATGTTCAGACCGACAACACTGGCTTCCATTGAAAAAAGGGGTGGTTGCAGAAAACCTTGCACCCTATGGCGGGCACCCTAGGGTGCCTACACTGTGCATGGTTTTACAGAGGGGGGGTCCCTTGGGTACAACTACGGCCCAAACCGGAGGCCTCAGGATGAAGGGGGGCCTGCTCGAGTTCCGCAAAAGTCAGTTTCCGCAAGCCTTTTAGTTGTAGACACACAGAGGCGTCGATTCTGATCCTGGAGAAACCGGGTACGAACCGTCGGACGGAGCATTTTCTCCTTCCGACTCTTACCCGGTCAAAAAACATTACAAAAATGCAAGTACGATTCGCATGGAAACACTTTTTCCGTACGAATCGTACAAAACACCGACCAACGAAAATATACATACAATTGTGATCCGGGAAAGCGCCGACGTGATGTCGGGACGCATTCAGGCTGCGTTTCACGAACCAGGAAGTACGATCCGCACCGACGTCACCCCGCACGGATTAAATTCTCCGGCTGCCAAAAACTGCCGGGAAATCAGGATGACGCACACAAGGAGCACCTGTACGCGATGGACAGCCATGGACCCGAACCTACGTGTCATCCCAGCACTCATAGCAGACCACCTGCTCTACAGGAACCGATGCAGACGCCGCAGAAGGTCAGAACAACACTCAGGGGCAAAGGGGGGGTCAGGGGCAGGACACATAACCCCCACCCAAGTCACAAATCACACATGCCCTGGACATACCTGACCTGCAGGACCTGGTCACCTCGAGGGGGTGGGGGCGTGTCCAGCAACGCAAGC
This sequence comes from Triturus cristatus, assembly GCF_964204655.1. Lineage (NCBI taxonomy): Eukaryota > Metazoa > Chordata > Amphibia > Caudata > Salamandridae > Triturus > Triturus cristatus. Next base: position 995,685,432 of record NC_140589.1, on the reverse strand, counting down.
GTCCGCCACAACGGAAGTGGATGTTGACGCGAACCGGCAACACAACAATACCGGTACGTACCATACCCACGCCTTAAGAGCGTGGGTACGGGTCGTACCACACCCACCCCTACGTCACCCCAACAATGGCGGTACGGCCCGTACCCACGTTCTAAAGGCCTGGGTACGGGCCGTACCAGCATTGTTGGGGTGATGTAGAGGTACGCTTGGTACGACCCGTACCCACGCTCTGAAGGCCTGGGTACGGTGCGGACCCCCAATGGGGTGCCGTAGGGGTACGCACCATACCCAGCCCTACAGAGCGTGGGTACGGGTCGTACCACGCGTACCCCTACATCACCCCAACAATGCTGGTACGGCCAATACCCAGGCCTTTAGAACGTGGGTACGGGCCGTACCGCCATTGTTGGGGTGAGGTAGGGGTGGGTGTGGTATGACCCATACCCACGCTCTTAAGGCGTGGGTACGGTACATACCCAGGCCTGCAGATCGTGGGTACGGGAATGTACGGAGCGTACCCCCACCTGTGTATGAATGGAGCGTACCCACACCCCACCAGTGTATTTACGGAGCGTACCCCCACCCGTGTATGAATGGAGCGTACCCACACCCCACCAGTGTATGTACGGAGCGTACCCCCACCCGTGTATGAATGGAGCATACCCACACCCCACCAGTGTATGTAGGAGCGTACCCCCACCCATGTATGAATGGAGCGTACCCACACCACACCAGTGTATGTACGGAGCGTACCCCCACCCGTGTATGAATGGAGCGTACCCACACCCCACCAGTGTATGTACGGAGCCTGCCCCCACCCGTGTATGTACGGAGTGTACCCACACCACACCAGTGTATCTACGGAGCGTACCCCAACCCGTGTATGAATGGAGCGTACCCCCTCCGTGTATGTCCCGAGCGTACATGCCCAGACACAGGAGGGGTGGGTGCCTATCACTCCCAGCAGTGCCCAGACACAGGAGGGGTGCAGTGCCCAGACACAGGACGGGTGGGTGCAGAGTCCTCCCAGCAGTGCCCAGACACAGGAGGGGTGGGTGCAGAGTCCTCCCAGCAGTGCCCAGATACAGGAGGGGTGGGTGCAGAGTCCTCCCAGCAGTGCCCAGACACAGAAGGAGTGGGCGCCTATCACTCCCAGCAGTGCCCAGACACAGGAGGGGTGGGTGCAGAGTCCTCCCAGCAGTGCCCAGACATAGGAGGGGTGGGTGCAGAGTCCTCCCAGCAGTGCCCAGACATAGGAGGGGTGGGTGCCTATTACTCCCAGCAGTGCCCAGACACAGGAGGGGTGGGTGCAGAGTCCTCCCAGCAGTGCCCAGACATAGGAGGGGTGGGTGCAGAGTCCTCCCAGCAGTGCCCAGACATAGGAGGGGTGGGTGCAGAGTCCTCCCAGCAGTGCCCAGACATAGGAGGGGTGGGTGCCTATCACTCCCAGCAGTGCCCATACACAGGAGGGGTGGGTGCAGAGTCCTCCCAGCAGTGCCCAGACATAGGAGGGGTGGGTGCCTATCACTCCCAGCAGTGCCCAGACACAGGAGGGGTGGGTGAAGAGTCCTCCCAGCAGTGCCCAGACATAGGAGGGGTGGGTGCCTATCACTCCCAGCAGTGCCCAGACACAGGAGGGGTGGGTGCAGAGTCCCCCCAGCAGTGCCCATGGAAAGAAAAGGGTGCAGTACCCACAGATACAATGCCCACAATTGTCAGTCAGGTGCTCAAAGACCCTGCACAACACGTAACATGTGTGCGAGGCTGGGAGTACACACATGCATAGTGTGTAAAAGGGAACGTGTCCACATGAAGTAACTTCAATATACTCCACACACAAGTACAGTGACCACCAAGGATGCCACAAATGATGCAGGTGGAGACATTGCCCAGCATGCATGGCCAAAGTTGAACGGATCCGTCACACACCAAGGATATGTAGACACAGCTCAGCACAACATTTAGGAAACACCCTGCAGGGAAGATGTCAGGGTCCACAGAGGAAGGAACACACCTTGGGACAATGTCACCATGCAGTAAGAGCTTACATGAACAAAGTTATTTCGCAAATACCTTGTGATGGCACACAGATACCAGGGTCCACCCCATGAGCAGCACACTACTACATTTCCCAGACACCTAACACATTATCCCCACCCCAAATCTTGGAGCAGCACCACCAACAGCAATACCAGAAAAGCAGTAGTGTGCAAAGGGAAAAAAACATTGCTTTATTCAGCATTAAAAAACATTTGTTATTAAAAGTTCAATATGTACAAGGCCCATAGGGCAGTCCATAGTCCAATTCCTGGTGGGGGACACATAGGGACGCGTGTCCCCTAGCTTGCCTGCACAGTTCATACCTCCTTTGCTTCCACAGGGGGGGGTTCATGTGGGGGGGGGAAGGACCAGGCACCACAGGGACAGGAGGGGCAACGGTAGGTGTTGTGAGTGCAGGGACGGAGGACTCCACCACAGGGGGTGGGGCAGCGCCAAAGGTGGAGGTGAGAATGGCGCTGCACACGGTTGCAAGGTCCTCCAGCGTCTCCCCTGCACCCGAAGGAACCACAGGCCCCAACGAGGGGGGGTGTCGGAGGGATGGGTCGCAGCGCTACTGGGGGAGGGTGTGGACGAGGGGAGATTCAACTACCCTGACCAGGGACTCCTTCGACCGCTTGCGGGGTGGTGTCACACTGGGGCTCAGGGACAGAGTGGCCAGGAAGGATTCTTTGGTGGAATCTTGGCCAGGAGAGCTGAGGGGAGTGGATTTGGAGGGAGTGGGTTGTGATGAATGTGGACTCCCACTGTGGCTGCATGTCTTCCGTTTGCCCCCGACCCAGTGGGTGTGCCTACTTCACCCTGTGTGTGTGTGACAGGAGGTGTGCGCTTGGCCTTCCCTGGTGGTGTGGTGCCTGTGTCTGGTGGGGTGCATGCATGGGTACGTCTGGGTGTGCTTTGGACAGGCATGGGAGTGGGAAGTGTGGATGGTGCAGGGGTGGGGGGGACGTAGCGCTGCAGGAGACCCACTGCATCAGTCAGTGTCGAGTCTATGGACCTCAGCAACTGGCGTTGGTCAGACTGCGCAGCTGAGATGCCCTCCATGTATGCCTCCATCTGTGTTAGAAAGGCTAGCCTCAGGGACAGGCAGAATAGGTACCTGACCCCCCTGCGCCTCACCCTTCCGGGAGAAGTAGCCGAGCACTGGCCGGAGACCCCCTCAGGGCTGGGTCTCGTACCTAGGATCGTACACGCTGATTTAGTGCCAGGCAACACAGAGACACCACACCGTAGATTCTGGAGTACGTATGCTTTATCTAGAGATATCAGGATCTTTTTGATCCGCAGAGGCGTATGTACAAGTAGAGCAAGGGCTCACAAAGTCTCAGTTGGGGTAGGGGTAGCGGGACAGTCTTAGGCTCTGGGTCAATGCGGGAGCGTATCCGCCGCACGGCTCTCAATACTCGAGCTGGGGGATACGAGACGATCTTTGGGGCCCAGCCGGACCGGAATGTCACTTGAGTGAGTCCCAAATCTGCAGGGCTCGAGTCCGGGTGTCGGAGGTCGGACAATCTTTCAGGAGCCGCGAGTCACTCAGCAGGGCTCAGAGTTCTCTAGGGTGCAAGGTGAGCCGCGACAACGTCAGCAGGCCTCGGATGTTTTTAGGCAGAAGTCCGTCTCTGCCAGGGGGAGCCGCGATGCTGTCTGCAGGGCTCACCGAGGTTCCAAGAGTTCCGTCGGATTTTGGGAGGATGTTCTTCAGCCGCGACCACGTCAGCAGGGCTTGTTCTGTTCCAGGATTCAACTGCTAAGGGTCCCAGGGCGCCCCTTGTTATAGGTCGACTCTTCTTTGATGTCCGGAGTCCTCACGGGCAGGGGTCTTAGCGCCTGGGGGTCGGTTGTTGGGGGTCCCTGCCCCGCGGCCCTTTGATCCTTTCAAAGCAGGGTCGGGAGGGATCCCAGACACGCAGCAGGCGTGGAGCCAGCCCTCAGGGTGGCGGGAGGGGCGATCAAAACTATCTCTTGGGAAGAGGCCAGGTATGAATGAAACTACTCCTCCCTCTCCTACTCACCAGGAGCTCTCTCTCCCCCCAGCCGGTATGGCGTGGCTAGGCCGGGGTTGCGCTTGGATCGAGGGCGGCCATCCGGGGTACTGGGCCGGGTCACTGGAGGCCGCGAGGCCGATGGAAGGGGAAGGGTGCCCGGTGTCGGGAAGATGGAGGGGAGGACGGGGGTGACCCCGGGTTCTGGGTCGGTTAGGCTACGTTAGTCAGGGTTGTGTGGGGTGTAGAGGTTAGTCTGGTGTCGCTACGGGTCTGAATGGGCCACGCCACAAGGCCGGGTCCAACATGCGTCCCCCTCAGCTGAAGGCCGGAGAGAACTACCCATCCTCTTGGGGGTTCTCTTCGCTGAGGCGGAAGAATCTGGAGAGGCCGTCAGCTTTGGCGTGGTCGTTGCCAGGGCGATGCTCTACTGTGAAGTCCATCCCCTGGAGGGAGATGGACCATCGTAGCAATTTGGGGTTCTCTCCCCTCATCTGCATGAGCCACCGTAAAGGTCGATGATCCGTCTGGACTCGGAAGTGGGTTCCGAAGAGGTAGGGTCACAGTTTCTTTAGAGCCCAGACTACGGCGAACGCCTCGCGTTCAATGGTGCTCCATCGTTGCTCTCGGGGCAGTAACCATCGGCTAATGAAGGCCACGGGCCGATCTAAGCCCTTCTCATTGAGCTGGGATAGGACGGCCCCAATGCCATTCTCGGAAGTATCCGTTTGTACAACAAACTCTTTGGAGTAATCAGGGGCTTGGAGCACAGGGGCCGTACACATGGCGAGTTTCAGGGCGTCGAACGCCTTCTGGCAGGCAGGTGCCCACTGCACCTTTTTGGGTAGTTTTTTGGACGTGAGCTCCGTGAGGGGTCCTACGAGGCTTCCGTAATCTTGGATGAACCTCCGGTAGTAACCAGTGAGGTCCAGAAAGGCGCAGACTTCGGTTTGGGTAGTTGGTGGTTCCCAGGCCAGGATGGCGTCAATCTTAGGTTGGAGGGGGGCGACCTGCCCGCTGTCGACCTGGTGCCCCAGGTAGACCACCGATCCTTGCCCAATCTGACATTTGCTGGCTTTTACTGTGAGGCCGGCTTGGCGCAGGGCCCCCAAGACCCTCCGGAGGTGCTGGAGGTGCTCACCCCATTCTGAACTGAATACCGCAATATCATCCAGATAGGCGGCGCTAAACTTCTCCAGCCCGGCCAGGACTCGATTCACCAGTCTCTGAAAGGTGGCCGGGGCATTTTTCATCCCGAATGGCATCACTCTGAAGCGATAGTGCCCATCCGGGGTGGAGAAGGCGGACCACTCCTTGGCGCCTTCCGTGAGTGCAATTTGCCAGTATCCGCAGGTCAAATCGAAGGTGCTGAGAAAATGAGCAGACCCAAGGCGGTCAATGAGCTCATCTGCGTGGGGGAGAGGGTGAGCATCGGCTCGGGTGACCGCATTGAGCCCCCGGCAGTCCACGCAGAACCGTAGTTCGGGGGCAACCCCAGGGGCAGCTGCTTTCGGGACGAGCACCACCGGGCTGGCCCATGGACTGTCTGTGGGCTCGATCAACCCTAGGGATAACATCTTTGATACTTCCGCCTGGATGCAGGCCCGGACTCGGTCGGGGACGCGGTAGGCTCGGTGCCGTACCGGTGGGCTGTCTCCGGTGTCCACGTCGTGGACGCACCAGTCGGTGACCTTGGGGACGAGGGAGAACAGGTCGGAGAATTGGCCCAAGAGCTGGCGGCAGTCCTCGTGTTGTTGGGGCGTGAGGGAGGGGGCGAGGATCACCCCCTCCTCGGAGCCGTCCTTTTCTTTGGCCCGCAGGAGGTCAGGAAGAGGCTCCATCTCCTCTTCCGCCCCGTCGTCTGTGGCCAGGAGCAAGCTTACCTCTGTCCGCATGAAGTGAGGCTTGAGGAGGTTCGCGTGGAGGACCCGAAGGGGGTACCGAGGGGACTGGACGTCCACCACGTATGTCACCTGACTTTTCCGTTTGACCACTTTGAAGGGCCCGGTCCATTTGTCTTGGAGGGTGCACGGCTCCACTGGGGCCATCACCCAGACCTGCTGGCCGGGCTGAAACTCGACCAGCGTGGCGTTCTGGTCGTACCAGCGCTTCATTTCTTCCTGGCTCGCCTCGAGGTTGGCTTCGGCCAGCTCTCGGAACTCCCGAGTCTGGTTCCTGAGAGTCAACAGGTACCGGAACACGTCCTGCGGGGGGTTCCGGGGTGCCGTCTCCCATCCCTCTTTGACTAGGCTCAGGGGACCTCTGACTGGGTGCCCATACAGTAATTCAAACGGCCTGAGCCCCAAGGACTTCTGGGGGACTTCCCTGTAGGCGAACAGGAGGCAGGGGAGAAGGACGTCCCACTTACGCCGCAGGGGCTCCTCGAGACCCATGATCATTCCCTTCAGGGTCCGGTTAAACCGCTCCACTAGGCCATTGCCTTGGGGATGGTAAGGGGTAGTGAATTTATAAGCTACTCCACATTGTTGCCACAGGGATTTCATATATTTTGAGATAAAATTGGTGCCCCGGTCGCTCACGACCTCTCGGGGGAACCCTACACAGGAGAAGATCCCCATTAAGGCCCAGCCCACCACGGGGGCCATGACGGTGCGGAGGGGGACGGCCTCCGGGTATCGTGTGGCATGGTCCACGAGGACGAGGATAAAGCGGTGACCCTGGGTGGTCTTGGGATCCAGGGGCCCCACGATGTCAATTCCGACCCGCTCGAAGGGGGTACTGACGATTGGGAAGGGATGGAGGGGAGCCTTGCGCTTCCCTCCACTTTTACCACTGGCCTGGCACGTGGGGCAGGACTTGCAGTGGGCCTCTACGTGGGCTCGCATTTTTTGCCAGTAAAAGTGCGTTACTAGGCGGTGGTAGGTCTTGTCCTGGCCCAAGTGGCTGGCCAGGGGTACATCATGGGCCAAGCCCAGGAGGAAGTCTCGAAAGCGTAGGGAGACCACCAGCACCCGGGCTGATCCTAGTTCGGCAGCCCGCTGTTCGCTATACAGGAGGTCATTCTCCCAATACAATAAGTGGGTTCCTGTTTTGTCGCCCGCGGCTTGGGCGGCAGCCTGCTGCCGGGGTCCGACCAGGGAAGGACAGGTCGCTTGTTCTCTGCAGAACTCCTCTCGGGAGGGGCCCCCTTCATGGCGCCACTGGGCCAACTCGGGCAGATGACCTAACTCCGTGATCTGCGCGTGGTTGGGCTGGACGAGCCCGTCGTCGGTGAGGGGCTCTTCTCCTGGGGATAGGGCGCGAGGTTAAACAGGGTCGTCTCCGGTTTGGTCAACGGAGGTGGTGCTGGGGGTTTCGTCCTCGACTCCCCCCGCGGGGGGGTAGTCGGGCCGCCATGGATCGGGTGGTTGCGCACACCCATTCTGGCAGACCCATCATCCCGAGGTGGGTCTTGCGCTCGACCTGTCTCCAGGGGGAACTTTCCAGGTCGTTTCCCAGGAGGCAGTCTACAGGTTGTGCGGTTCGGACAGCTACCCGTAATGTTCTGGTTACTCCCCCCCATTCGAATGGTACCAAGGCCACCTTACACAAACTCTCAGTGTTGTCGGAAGCTATCACAGGGCAAAAGACATTTGGTATGATCTGGTCCACCTGGACTAAGTGGCTGAGGACACCAGTGATGCTCACCCCAGTGTCGCAAAGGGCACCCACCGGGTGCCGTTAACCTTTACTAGCTGGCGGTACTTCTTGGTGTTTGCGGGTAGGGGTGCCCCGGGAATCATATCTCGATCTCCTAGAGAGACCAGGGCCATGGCTGCAGGATCCCATCCCTCGGGGTCCTCAAACTCCTCCCCTAGGGTTACGGTGGCCATGTGTCGGGCTGGGGGAGCTGTCGTGGGGGGTTTCTGGGCCATGGGGCACTGAGGGTCGCTGGCGTAATGCCCTAGCCGTTGACAGTGGAAACATGTGATATTCACCCGGGGTCCTTGTCTGCCTGGGGTGGCGGCACTGCCTGGCGGAGGAGCTGGGAACCCCGGGGGTGGGTTCCTTGGGGGGCTACGCGGGGGCCCGGATGGAAACTCCCTCCGTTTCCCTTGATTTCCCCCCGGGGTTCCGGGGGACCCGGGTGTTTACCCAGCGATCTGCTTCGACGGCCAGCTTCCTCGGGTCTGTGAGCTTGCTGTCGAGCAGGTGCTGGCGTAGTTCTACAAAACAGTTTGTGGACAAGTGTTCCCAGGCAATGAGGTCGGTCAATTCTTCGAAGGTGGTTACCTTGCTGCTCTTGATCCACCCTTCCAGCGCCCGTCTGTAAAAGTTCACGTATTCCACCCAGGTGGTGCCTGGGATCTTTCGGCAGTCCCGGAACCGCTGCCGATACATTTCGGGGGTGAGGCCGTATTTCGTGAGGAGGGCCTCCTTCATGTGGCTGTAGGATGTTTGCATAGAGGCCGGTAGGTCGAGGAGGGTGTCTCGTCCTTCGCTCAGGAATCGCCCCCACAACCCGGCCCCCCAGTCCTTCTGTGGGACGCAGTGGGAGGTCATGGCTACCTCGTAGGCTTTGAACCACTGCTGGATGTCATCATTCCGATAGTACTCTTTGATCACATCCTTAGGGATGTGGACTTTTGGTTCCCCCAGGGGTGCGGGTTCCTGGCCCCCCGAGGATCGAGTTCCCTCGCTCCTTGCTCGGAACTCTATTTCTTTCAAGCTGCGCTCGTGCTCAAGCTGAAGTTTTTTTTCCTCATGCTCTCGTTGCAACTTCTTTTCTTCTAGCTCTCCTTGTACTCGGAGTTGTTCCACTGCTAGCTTTTTTTCGGCTAGCCTTATCTCGCCTTCTACTTTCAGTTTGGCCATTTCTAGTTCATGACTTCGGTCCCTTTCCCTGTCTGTGACGTCTTCCGGCTACCAGCCCCCACTCGCTGCGTTGCTTTGCGCTTGGGGGTTATTGCTTGTTCTCAGGAAGTTCCTGAGCTCGTCCGCATGCTCTGTCTCCTCACCGACGTCGTCCAGTCGGGGAAGGGAAGCTCCGGTCTCCACCCAGGCTTTCAGGGCTTGTTGCATGTCTTCCTTGGTGTTCAGACCAGTGGTAGCGATCTTTCGTTGTTTGCAAAATTGTTTCAGCTCCTTGTGTGTGTATTCTTCTAATCGCTGTACACAAAACGTAGCACTCGCGTCGGTTTCAGCGGTGCTCATGGTGGTTTCTTCTGTCGTCTTTGTTCGGTAGTGCGTCAGCCGTTCGTTGTCCGATCTCTAGATTGTGGGCTCGGATCCCGTCGCTTGCCAGCAGTGTTAGAAAGGCTAGCCTCAGGGACGGGCAGAATAGGTACCTGACCCCCCTGCGCCTCACCCTTCCGGGAGAAGTAGCCGAGCACTGGCCGGAGACCCCCTCAGGGCTGGGTCTCGTACCTAGGATCGTACAAGCTGATTTAGTGCCAGGCAACACAGAGACACCACACCGCAGATTCTGGAGTACGTATGCTTTATCTAGAGATATCAGGATCTTTATGATCCGCAGAGGCGTATGTACCAGTAGAGCAAGGGCTCACAAAGTCTGGGTTGGGGTAGGGGTGGCGGGACAGTCTTAGGCTCTGGGTCAATGCGGGAGCGTATCCGGCGCACGGCTCTCAATCCTCGAGCCGGGGCACACGAGACGATCTTTGGGGCCCAGCCAGACTGGAATGTCTCTTGAGTGGGTCCCAAATCTGCAGGGCTCGAGTCCGGGTGTCGGAGGTCGGAGGTCGGACAATCTTTCAGGAGCCGCGAGTCACTCAGCAGGGCTCAGAGTTCTCTAGGGTGCAAGGTGAGCCGCGACCACGTCAGCAGGGCTCGGATGTTTTTAGGCAGAAGTCCGTCTCTGCCAGGGGGAGCCACGACGCTGTCTGCAGGGCTCACCGAGGTTCCAAGAGTTCCGTCGGATTTTGGGAGGATGTTCTTCAGCCGCGACCACGTCAGCAGGGCTTGTTCTGTTCCAGGATTCAACTGCTAAGGGTCCCAGGGCGCCCCTTGTTATAGGTCGACTCCTCTTTGATGTCCGGAGTCCTCACGGGCAGGAGTCTTAGCGCCTGGGGGTCGGTTGTTGGGGGTCCCTGCCCCGCGGCCCTTTGATCCTTTCAAAGCGGGGTCGGGAGAGATCCCAGACACGCAGCAGGCGTGGAGCCAGCCCTCAGGGTGGCCGGAGGGGCGATCAAAACTATCTCTTGGGAAGAGGCCAGGTGTGAATGAAACTACTCCTCCCTCTCCTACTCACCAGGATCTATCTCTCCCCCCAGCCGGTAGGGCGCGGCTAGGCCGGGGTTGCGCTTGGATCGCGGGCGGCCATCCGGGGTACTGGCCGGGTCACTGGAGGCCACGAGGCCGATGAAAGGGGAAGGGTGCCCGGTGTCGGGAAGATGGAGGGGAGGACGGGGGTGACCCCGGGTTCTGGGTCGGTTAGGCTACGTTAGTCAGGGTCGTGTGGGGTGTAGAGGTTAGTCTGGTGTCGCTACGGGTCTGAATGGGCCACGCCACGAGGCCGGGTCCAACAATCTGGGTGATCACTCGTGTGTGGCCATGGAGGACATTAAGCATCGCAGTCTGACCAACCTGCAACTGGCGCAGGATGTCCACAGACTCGGCATTCACGGCAGCAGTGGAGACAGGGGCAGGGGGTGCGGTGCCTGGCAAGGAGACACGTGGTGACCTAGCATGGCGAGAAGGGACCAGAGCAAGTGGGAGGCCGGTGATGGAAATGGAGGGGGCGGGTTGAGATCGAGTGCTGCTTTCAGCTGTGGGAGCAGCCTCCGCCCCCTCTGGGAGCTCAGCCTCAGACCCGTCAGCATCATAGTCGGTGGTGGTACTGGACAGGTCCTCCGCCTCACTCCCCTCGGCCTCTGTGCCACTCGATGCGCCAGACAAGACAGCACTGCTGCCACTGGCGCCTGCTCCCTCCTCACGGTCTGTGCCAGTGTCTCCCTCGGAGTCCCCCGACGATGCTGTGGGCAAGGTGAAGAGACAGGAAATAATCAGACACCTGTATACATATGTCACATGAGTCAAATCTACATAGGTCACAGTGCATAGCCTGAAAAGCAACATGAGTAACATCTACAATACAAGGTATATATGTAGGCCCTGCAACACACAGCTGGTTGACCCACCATGCCACTGAGAAACAATGGAGAGCATGACCCAACTGCAAATTACTTGATATCAAATTGGACAGAGGAGCCAGGCTCTGGGGACAATCGTGCACAGCATCTGTACCACACAGCGTTGCCAAAAAAGGGACGAGCAGGAACCATGTCTATTAACTTTTTGCACATGCTGCAAAGCTAATACATTAAAACATGCCCAACATGACTGGGTCACTGCACCTTGAGTGTATGTCCAGACAAACATCACACACAGGCCAGACCTAGCAGGGAGACTTCAGATTTGGACCTGTAGGCCTTGCCCGCAATAACCACCCCCTACCTGAGACAATGTGATTGAGACAGAGGAAGTACTTACACCTCTTACTCTGGGATAGAAACACATGGCCTGCACTAAATCCTGATTGTATACAAACTACCCCTGGTGCGCCTGTCCACATATATCATTGACAATCAACCATCATCAGATTGTCGTTCCAAGACACACAGGCACTGCCCACTGTGAGTATGCACAAGCAAAATTGGGTCACACTGTACAGTGGACACATGTAGCACAGTTTACGTCAATACAGATGAGGCCAGGGTACAATGCCACAGAGCCCAACCTATGCCGAAGACACAGAAAATGTCCACATTGTTGGATGACACACATGATACCTAGGAAAAACTGCCCCAGGGCACAGTAGTGGCCACACTCCTCCATGGTCCTGGATGGATATGAATGCAACTGAAGCAACCGTCCCTGCACTATGCATTACTCCCACTCATGCACATCATGTCAGAGGGCACAACATTGGACATGCATGCTGGAAGGCAGTACACTTTTAAGACACACTCCTATGTTGGGACTCAGCATCAGTGCCAACTGACATGGACCCCACAATGACTGAACTGGCCAGGGCACAGCCAAGGTCCCAAAACCTGTTACACTCCACCCCCACACATGATGCTGCAAGCATTGGGCACTTGGATTAACTGCCAGCCTAGATTACCTTGTGCAAGAGTGACTACACACAGACCAGGTAACACATGGCAAGGAGGGGAAGGGAGGAAGAACAGCACCGGTTTACTTTGGGGAACTGGTTATGCACTGCACATTTAAACCCTGGCAGTGTATCCATGCAACTGCGCACTTCCAAAAGCTGGTGACACACAACAAACACACATGTACCTATCCCCTTCCTGCTGCTGCTTCTTCTGTAAGCGCCTATCCAAGTCGGGGAAGTAACCGCCAGCACACGCTTATGGATGTGGGTGAGACGCCGGCGCCCACGGTTCTTTTGGCTCTCAGGTGAGTCCCCCAGCAGGACCCATGCAATCCTCCTCGTCCAGCACCGGATATCCTGCCAGCGTTTCCTCACCTGGGCTAGGCGCCGCTTCCGACCCTCCGTCATCCTCACGGCACTGACGGCTTGCTTCCATATCTCCCCCTTGGCATGGACGCCTACCTGTGAGGATGCAAACGTGAGAATACTTTAATACACCTGAGCAATGACACGGAGACACACATATTAACAATTTGTCTTGTTTGAACAGTCCATGGTATGCAGGCAACTCATTGCACATTTGTCATAGGGACATAATCCTCTGTGGAAGGCAAAATGCACTACGTGGCATTGAAAGTACACAGGTGGCATGAGGGGTGCCACACAATCAATGATCCTGGATCACACTGTGCATCACAAGCTACACAAGGATCATGGACAGCACCTCAAAGCAGTCACATGCCCCAGCCCACTGACGCAACCTCAGCAGAGTACACAGACACACACAGGCACAGGACAATCACCTGCCATTGCCAACTGCGAGTACAAACCTCACTCTGCCCATGTGCCACTAGACTGGGGAGTGTCACAGGTGTGGGGCTGGCTCAGCACGGCAGTCACACAGCACTGTGCCCTGCTCACATCACATGGGCAGGGTATATCCATCCCTCATGCAGCTGGTGTGCAACACTCCCCATATGCACTCACCCACATGACAGGGGACTTACACACACACACCAATGTCCAGGGGACGAACACATCATTTGGACACTCACAGCACAGGTACACTAAACAAACACACATCTATGGGTACTGTCACCTGTCACACTGGCGGGACCACAGAATCACATCAGGACTGAAGCAACAACATTCCCAGGAGGAGTAGCCAGGCAGAATGTGGCATGCACCATGTATTGATTGTCACAGTAAGCACTATGCAAGTGAGGAGTGCACACAGGAACTACATCATGCTCTGCATGGGAGACATGAGGCCTTCCCCACCCTGGGACCCACTCTAAACAACATTGCATGTCTGTCACACAGGGACACAATGCCAGAAGTCACAGTCACAAAAAAGGGGCACAGTCTAAGCTAGTGGAGTCTGCACTCACCTGCTCCCCTGGTTGACCATACAGCATAGTGTACTGTGGGAGGATCACATCCACCAACGCCATATTCTCCTCCATGGTGAATGGCTGGGCCCTCTCCACAGACCTGGACATGGTGCCAGAGGAATCACGAGCAGCAGCAGTGTTGTGGAATGAAAGGATGTGCAGGCAAGTGCTCTCTCATGGGACCTGGCTGCCTTATATCTGCCTTGCTGGCCTATTTCATTTACAGGAGTACAGAGTGATTGGTCAGTCACATTAGCATCCTACGTTTCCTCCAATCCCTTTAAACCTACCCCAGTGAGTAGCTTTGCATGGTTTAAAAATTGAGCATGATGTCAAGTCAACAACCACTTTGCAACAACGTATATTGTTTCCAACCGACTTCTGCTGGCCACCTGATGCAATAATTGAAACTTTAAACTCGGTCTCCATGACAACCAGCATGCATTTAGGCCCTTATACTTGTCCCTCATGTGTCCCCTATGTTATTTCAATATTTACACACAGGTACGGTCCGTTCCATGGCCCTAGGGCACCCCAAATGCAGTGATACGGACCGTACACGTGTGTGTAGGGTCCCTATCACTATGGGAGTGCTGGCGTATGCGTACACCATAGTGATACGGACCGTACACGCGTGTGTAGGGTCCCTATCACTATGGGAGTGCTGGCGTATGCGTACACCATAGTGATACGGACCGTACACGCGTGTGTAGGGTCCCTATCACTATGGGAGTGCTGGCGTAGGCGTACGCCATAGTAATACGGACCGTACACGCGCGTGTAGGGTCCCTATCACTATGAGAGTGCTGGCGTATGCGTACGCCATAGTAATACGGACCGTACACGCATGTGTAGGGTCCCTATCACTATGGGAGTGCTGGCGTATGCGTACGCCATAGTAAGACGCACCATGCGGTCCGTATCACTATGGCGTACGCATACGCCAGCACTCCCATAGTGATAGGGACCCTACACACGCGTGTACGGTCCGTATCACTATGGCGCACGCATACGCCAGCACTCCCATAGTGATAGGGACCCTACACACGCATGTACAGTCCGTATCACTATGGTGTACACATACGCCAGCACTCCCATAGTGATAGGGACCCCACACACGCGTGTACAGTCCGTATCACTATGGCGTACGCAAACGCCAGCACTCCCATAGTGATAGGGACCCTACACACGCCCTCAGAGCGTATGTACGGTGTGTTTCACTCCTGACAGTGGTGACAGGCGGCACACAGACAGGAATAGAGCTGTCATACTTGGCCAAGGCTGGACATCAAGGCATTGTCTGTGCAGTACTACATGTGTCGGGCACAGGTGGGTCAGGCTGTGATGTGGCACTTTACTCCTGAGGTGTGAAGCAAATAAAAGTATGATGAGCTGTGTACACATGTCATGTGTGATGGTGCCCTATGTGCCACACATCCCCTTCACTCTTTTAACATGTGTGCATGTAGTACAGACTTGTTGAGCCATGCGTCACTGGCATGGCACAGTCACCGACACCCGCAACTGTCCCCTGATGCCAGGTACACGGAATATTACCCCTGACATGTTAATGCCCGCGTTGCACGCTGTAACTATGTCATGTGTGTGTCATGTGTTCCCATAGGTTTGCTGTAGGGGTTTGGTCAAATGCATCTGCAGTTGCTGCAACCAACATGTGTCTGTGTGTAGATGGGCATGGCACACTGTTACGCACACCAGCTCACATGTGTAATCCGACGTAAGGTGTGTATGTATGCATCGACACGGAGTTTCAAAACAAGGACATATCTGCATACTCTCAATGTATGTGTGATCAGTCGTGACATGTACTCCTTCATGGCAAGGTGTGTGGTCTGTCCTTTTTCTATGACATGTGACCTGTGCCTCTAGTGTTCCGCAACCTGTCTGTACAATAAACATCCTTCTTCTGCACATATGTGGATGTCTGTAACTCCTGTAATGCGTCTGCCTGTTCACTTACACTGGCCCACAGCTAGTTTCATGGCATGGCATATTGAGGTTGAGAATCAACGTTTGTAGCTGGCTCTTGGTAGGAGTGTCACCTGCCTGGCATACGTGTCCAGGGCATATTGCACAGACCTGACTCTGTATGTAGCATATGTGTAATGCCTGTTGAACATGTGCTCAGTACATTGACATTGGTGGTGTACTGTACTCACTCTTCATTGTCCCTTCAAATTCACTGCAGGGCTCCGCCTCTCCATCGACCAATTCCGGACTTGGCTGACCTGAGGGAACATGACTGTATACGCCGCTACCGCTTCCCCCAACAGTTGATTGAGGACTTGACGACACGGCTGGCACCACACCTCCAACCGCTACACAGGTATCCTACTGCACTGACACCCAAGATGAAGGTGATGGCAACCCTACATTTCTTTGCCACGGGTACCTTTCAACATACCATTGCTCATGTTGGTGGCATGTCCCAAACCATGTTCAGCCGTGTTCTGCATGATTTTTTAGAGGCCATGTTGGATCACCTGGATGAGTTCATTAAATACCCAACTCCTGAGCAGTTGACAGGTGTCAAGCGTGAGTTCTATGCCCTGGGAGGGATGCCCCATGTCATTGGGTCCATAGATGGAACACATGTGGCTTTGGTACCACCACAGGCACAGGAGGTAGCGTATAGGAACCGCAAGCATTACCACTCCATTAATGCCCTTGTGGTGTGTCTTGCCAACATGGTGATTTCACATGTCTGTGCTCGTTTTCCAGCATCAGCACATGATGCCTACATCATGAGGCATAGCAGGGTGCCTGAAATGATGCTGCAGCTGCGCAACGAACGAGCATGTATTGTTGGTGCTTATACTCTGACAGTCCTGTATTTAACGTCATCTTCCTGTCTTACTTCTTCTCCTGACCCACTTTGTCCATGATGTTTCCATGTAGGGGACGCTGGCTAGCCCAACATGCCATGGCTGATCACGCCTCTCCGCAACCCCAGCACGGCTGCCGAGCACCGCTACAACAATGCCCATGGGCGGACCAGGCGAGTGATAGAGAGGACGTTTGGCCTCCTGAAGAGCCGATTCCATTGCCTCCACAAGACCGGTGGCACACTCCCATATGCACCGGTGAAGGTCTGCAAGATCTTCCTCGTGTGCTGCATGCTGCACAACATGGCAGTGGAGGAAGCTGTGCCACTAATCATGGATCCAGATGAGCAGGACCATCCACCCGTGGAGGATGAAGGGCTTGGTCACGAGGCAAGTGATGTGGAGGAGGAGGAGGCGGTAGAGGACATCCGGAGTCAGCTCATACGCAACTTCTTTGCTTAGTGGTGAGTTCCAGTGTCTGAGTGTGAAGGCATTGGGCCGTGTGTGGCATGTGTTGCAATGTGTGTGTCCATCTGCATGTCTGCCTAGTGAGTCAGAGGTGTGTTTGGATGTGCCATTCGAGTGATGGTGCAATAGAGGAATGTTTTTCCAGAGTCATCATTGTCACCTAGCATGTTGACAACCTTATACGTGTCGAGTACATGCACATGCATGCGGATGTGCTTCTTTTGGCTGACTTCTGGTGTGTCTCTCATCCACAGGTACTTGCGCATGCTGTCTGCTGGTGGCATTGTTGTGCTCCTGCTATTCCTCAAGAACACAGCAACATGCGCTGAATCAGCGTTACATGCACGGACAAGTTTGAAAATCTCCTTAGGATAAGGGATGCAGCACGGCTTTTTGGGAGTTGTATTTGTTTTGAATGTGTGTGCACTGCTCCTGTTCATGTTTGGATACTTTACATACATGTAGAATCACCATGGGGCACATGAATTGGAGCTGAATTTAACTGAATTGGTGGACAGACTTGGTGACAGTCATCTGTAATGGGATTGTGGATTGGGATGAAGCCATCAATGTGTGTAACACTGCCCTCGGAAACATACGGGTTGCACCGGGTTGACATGCTGTGTGAATTCCCCATTAGAGGCTCAATGGTGTATAGCAGCCTCTCCGTGAGCAGCAGGGGGTGTTTAGCTGTAACCCGTCACTTGTGTGCCAGTTCTATGGATTTCCAGCAATTGTGGTGCAAAGGGGGGTGCCAGTGTTGGTCCCACGTGTTCATCCACATGACCTGTGTATGTGTTGACAGAGTTGCATTAGCATTCCGACACACATGACCAATAAAGGTGTCCCTCTGCCTCCAAGGTGCCTCATCTCTGTCAATGGTGGTCTGTGGCCACTGTGCATGCGGCATGTCTGGCATAGTTCTCAGAGATGGTGCATATGAGTCTATGTGTAGAGTAGCAAGATGCAAGCTGTTTGTCAGGGATTAGAATCTGTATTGTGCATGATGTCCATGGCTGTGTAGGTATTGTGGCATGTCAGTCTCCACGACGGCCACTGTGCTGCATGTGCATCCATTGTGTGTGTGTGTGCCATGTTGAACCAGACATTCCTTCCTTGACATACACCTTTTGCATAGTTCCTTCCTGAGATCCTTGTCTTTGTGTGCTACTTGTGGCATTGTTTTCTTGACATGGCGCATGCTGCTGCAGGCCCTGTAGCAAGGGCACCCAGTGTCCACGCAAACGAGCTGGTGTTCATCATGGATTGCTTGCTGACATGTGCTATGCTGATCAGCAGTATCTGTGCCTCATGCTGCAGCAAATTCTGCATTATGCACAAGATCCCCAATTCCATCCACCTCAAGGCAAGAGAGACCATCCCCCAGGTCAACTACGACATCCGTGTCTAATCCTACCCTGCACTCTACGGACATGTGCGTTACAAATCCCATGATACTTGTCCACATCCAGGGTGCATCTACACAGCTCTGCTTCTACATCCGGCGACCAGGCCACATCAACATCCAACAGAGATGGGGGGAATGGATCACTGCCAGCTGCAGGATGACCTTCTCAATCGACGCACACACTCAGGATGCAGCCCACAACCACAACACAACCTTGTGGCACTGTGATCAAACACCCCATTGTGCCATCTCCATGCATCCCACCTTGGCCGGCCCACCATTCTCCACATCCACCTGACTCAAGCATGCAGGACACGGTTCTGCCACGTGTCTCCACATACCTGGGAGTAGCACCCCAGGACACTCCACATGATCCCTGACCTCTGCGCATGACTGTTGCCCTTCTAAATAGGTCTGTAGGCACAGTTGTGCGGGCACCCCCTCAGCTGGTTGGGCCCATCACGGGTGAGTATGGTGCTCCATGTCTGTATTGGATGATACATTGTGACCCATGTGTGTCCTGTGCCAGACTCAGACCCCAGGGTATGGATGGTTGGAGTTACTTCTGAAATCAGGCATGGTTTGACTTTACAACACACACGTAGTGGAATAATGCAAAATGACGGCATCATCTCGTGATTGTGATGATTTTTATTTGTGGTGGGGTACGTGTTTGGGGGGTTGACAAAAGGTGCTTGGCGGGAGTGTAGAATCCAAAGTTGACAGGGGGAGTTGGTATCCTTGCCATTGGAAGTCATCAGAGTCTATGCCACAGTCTTTGTCAACATTGGTTAGAAAGTGACCAGCAAAGCCATGTGGCAGAGAATGTCATTTGCTGATGTGCTGCTGTTGGGCCAGAGGGCCAGGTGCCAGGCCAGGTGACCTGGGAGATGGTGATGTTCCGCTGACTCTCACGGTCTTGTGCGTGGATGACCCACCTTCCTGCGGGGACCCTCAGAAGCAGGCCGTAACGATGCTTGAGATGCTCCGTCGGATGAATCCTCCTCCTCCTGATCCCTCCCTGTGGGTGGTGATGTTCTTTGCCTGGTGGCACAGGGAGGGTTGCCCATGTTTTCGGCAATCCAACGGAGTACACGGGTCATGTCCGTTTGCACCGCCACGAGCTCAGCCTGTCTTGCCTCCATCCGTCCTTGGTGTCGCTGTTGACAGGCATGTTGCTCGGCCTGCAGGGTCTTCATCTCCTCGATGGTCCCCTTGATGTCTGTGAGGGTGGACGCAATCTGGACAATGCCCCTGGCGTCACGCCGGTATGTGTCCAGGATGTTGCTGATGTGTGACATTACCGGTTCCTGAGCCAACTGGTCAGGTTCGCGCCTCCGCCGTCCTCCACTCCCACCACCCCTGCCCACTTGCGCCTGGCCTGCCGTTGTGAGCACATCGGGTCTCCGGGACCCCTGAGGGATGGCATTTGCGGTGTCGCCTGCCTCCTCCTGGGTGCCCGGAGAACCTTGTCCCTCCTGGACAGACTGGCTATGTTGTTGTGTGCGGGCAGGGCTCCTGGGTGTCTCCTGGGATGTGGCAGGAATGGGGGTGGTGGTTGGCACAGTTGTACCTGATGCAGGTGCTGCAGGTGGTTGGACATCAGAGGAGCCAGGCTGGTCTGGGTCATCCACGGAATGGTGAGAGTCGTCGCTGCCGGTGGGGTCCTCTTCACGCAGAGCCTGGTCCTGTGAGTCTTCCCCCCCCAGTGTTGGGGGGAGATCGACGACGTTGACCTGTGTGTGAGAGAGACAATTTTAATTGTGTTACATGCGACATCCATGTTTCATTCATTTTTGAGTTGGCACAGTTCCTCTGGGTGGTTGGATTTGGCTAGCATACCTCTCACAGTGCACTTTTGCATGGGTATGTCCCTTGGCCACAGCTTTTGACACGTTACCTATGTGTCACACAATCTTAGTTGATGCATCTTTTTGAAACGCAGTCAGCAGTGTAGTGAGCGGGCGTAGCAAGCCATGCAGAGCCACCTTACGTGTTGCACTGTACGTGGCCAAATGGTGTTTTTTCCATGCTATTTGAGAATGCAGGTAGGTAACTTAAGCATTTGTGACAGGGTTCTGACAAACACAGTGGGTGGGTATACTGGGTGTAAGGTTAGGTTTGTGCCTGCAGCACGGATGTACTCGTGCACAAATTGAAACATGGCCCAGTGTTTTTCAAAGGTTGAAGGGGGGGTTCACACACTGCAAGACCTTGTCTACATGCACACAGTCCCCCTGCTGACGAGCGGACATGGCCACACCACCCAAGGGTGATTTGGTCAACCTCTGTCTCCCTTTCTCCCTCCCTCTGTCAGCCTCCTCCCTCTGTCCGTCTCCCTCTGTCTCCCTTTCTCCCTCCCTCTGTCACCCTCCTCCCACTGTCCGTCTCCCTCTGTCTCCCTTTCTCCCTCCCTCTGTCAGCCTCCTCCCTCTGTCCGTTTCCCTCTGTCTCCCTTTCTCCCTCCCTCTGTCACCTTCCTCCCACTGTCCGTCTCCCTCTTTCTCCATTTCTCCCTCCCTCTGTCAGCCTCCTCCCTCTGTCCGTCTCCCTCTGTCTCCCTTTCTCCCTCCCTCTGTCAGCCTCCTCCCTCTGTCCGTCTCCCTCTGTCAACCTCCTCCCTCTGTCCGTCTCCCTCTGTCTCCCTTTCTCCCTCCCTCTGTCACCCTCCTCCCTCCCTCTGTCTGTCTCCCTGTGTCCACCTCTGTCTCCGTCCCTCTCTCTCCCCCTCTCCCTCCCTCTGTGTGTCACCCTCTGTCACCTCAGCCCAGCTTCCTGGGCGCACACAGTTTGCAGGTCTTTCAAAGGCCATTGGCTTGTTCATGTGGGATTGTTTCTTATCTCCGGGCACCCATTGGGCGGAGTGTCTGAGTCTGCGCTGCTGCTGTGGCGGTGTGTGCTGACACTCTTTCAGAGTGATGCGTCTTCATTAGCTGCTGTTATGTGCAAATTGTGCCTTCATACCCATGTCATCCTGCAACGCGGCCACCATTTGCAGGCAACACAGTACTGTGTGGGGACACACTGTTTGTATGGCTGTGCCCTAGCCCATATGGGTTGAGGGCATTGTTGTGTGCTTTAAGGGTGGGCGTAGTTCGCGAAGAAGCATCTTCGCGAAGCTACGCAAAGTGAAGTTCGCACTACGCGAGCTACGCGTAGCACTTCGTGAACTGCGTAGTAACATGTTCGCACTGTGCAAGATGTTGTTTTTAATGATTGCACAGTGCGGACAAGCAACCGGCACTGTGCAATCATTGAAAATGGCATCTTGCACAGTGCGAGATGTAGTTTTCTGCTGCTTGAGTAGATTTTTACTCGAGCGGCAGCTTTCTCAACGCGAACTGGTAGTTTCTCATTGCGAGCGGTCGCGAGCATACGCGACCCCTCCCAATGAGAAACCTGACCTCCTCGCGTTGGGAATCTCGCCGGGAGGTTTATTTTCCATGCTCGTGATCGCCAACTTGATGTTGCTGATCGCGAACAAGGAAAAAGTCTCGCCGGGATGTCATTTTGCTTGCTCGCGATCGCCAACTTGGGGTTGAGGACCGCGAGCAAGCAAAAAATGACCGCAGCACTACGCAACACTACGCTACGTGTGTTCGCACTGTGCTACGTGCAGTTCGCGTAGTGCGAAGTAGCGCGAACTTCGCAAACTACGCGAGCGTAGCGCAGTGCTTCGCCCAGGCTTAGTGTGCTTCAGAGTTGCTCTATGTTAGTTTTGAGGCCCACCCTCCCGGCATCGGGGACATCCTGTCTTGTGTTGGTGTTTTGTGTGGCCTGTGACTTGGCATGGCCTTGCTTGGGGCATGGGGCATGGAGGCGCTAGTGGCATGTGTGTGTTTTTGGAGTGTGGTTGTGTACGGTGCTGGCTTTGGGGGGGTTGCGAGCATGATTGGTATTTTGGTTGTGTATGGCGTTCCCCCCATGTGAGGTGAGTTGTTTGTGTACTCACCAGGCTCTCGGACTCCTTCTACTCCGTCTACTCCCACCGGCGGCAGCGTGGCCATCACCTTCTCCTCCCAGGGATGGTAGTGTACTGGTCTGCGGGGCGGCCCTCCTCCAGTGATGTTCCCCTGGTTGTGATCGTCCGTCATTTTGCGGCGGACTGTCCTCCGCAGATCGTACCACCTGGCTTGGCACTCATGCCTGGTCCTTCTGGTGGACCCAACAGTGTTCACAGAATTGACAATCCTCTCCCACATGGCTGATTTTTCGGATATGCTGGTCCGTCTGACCAATGTTCCAAAGAGCTGTGGCTCGACTCTGACGATTTCGTCGACAAGGACCTCCAGCTCCTCCTTTGTGAACTTTGGATTCTTGTTAGTGGGCATGGTGTGGGGTGTGGGTGTGGATGGTTGTGGGGGTGTGGGTGTGGATGGTTGTGGGGGTGTGAGTGTGGTTGTGCAGGTGTGTGTGTGTGAATGTGATGAGGGTGTGTTTGTGATGGTGGTTGTGTGAAGGAGTGCAAGTGTAAGGTGTATTGATGGATGTAGTATGCTGCAGTGCGTTGTCTCTGTGGTCTGGCAGTAGTGGATCTGTTGCAAAGGATCATGGTTTGTGTGTGCTGGGCCTTTTTATTGGTCCATTCGTGGGTGTGGCTGTGTTTGAACTTTGGGTGGGTGTGTTATAAGGAGTGGTTGTGTTTTGTGCCTCTGTTTAGCTGTTTGGCAGTTGCAGGTCAGTGTATAGGATGTATTTGGGCTTGTTGGACATGTTTTGTGGTGTTGTGTGCATCGAATTGACTCTCCTTGTGTTGTTTTGGTTTGTCCTGGTTCAGTACGAGTGTTTTTGCGTCTGTACGGTGCGTACATGGGCCATGTTGTTGTACAGTGCTATCCTTTGCTATGGCTTAGTACGACTCGTACATGCGGGATGTTGGGTGAGGGTGCTGGTGTAGGGGCCTGGGGTAGGGTGCGTACAGACATGGGCAGGGTGTTGGTCCGCACCGTCCATCAGTGGTGGTGTTTCGCACCGTACATACAGGGGGGGCTGGGTGTATGCTCCATACATACACGGGTGGGGGTATGCTCCGTACATACACTGGTGGGGTGTGGGTACGCTCCAATCATACACGGGTGTGAGTACGCTCCGTACATACACTGGTGGGTTGTTGGTACGCTCCATTCATACATGGGTGGGGGTACGGTCCGTACATAACTGGTGGGGGTACGCTCCGTACATACACGGGTGGGGGTACGCTCCGTACATACACTGGTGGGGTGTGGGTATGCTCCATACATACACGGGTGGGGGTACGCTCCGTACATACACTGGTGGGTTGTTGGTACGCTCCGTACATACACGGGTTGGGGTACGCTCCGTACATACACTGGTGGGGTGTGGGTACATTCCATTCATACACAGGTGGGGATACGCTCTGTACATACACTGGTGGGGGTTCGGCGTGTACATCCGCGGCCGGGGGGGCGTTTGGCGCGTACATGCGGGGGCTGGGGGGGGTTCGGCGCGTACATACGAGGGCTGGGGGGTGTTCTGCGCGTACATACGGGGTCTGGGGTGGGGTGTTCGGCGCGTATGCGGGCACATGTCTCCATGGTTGCTATAGGAGTTCGGCCCGTACGGTGTTTTTTCCATACGGTTGTAAAATCGAAAGGACGGGACTGATCGTACTTGCGCGGTCGGACTTCATTTTTCCGATTCGTACGGTAAATCGTCCGGGGATGTGTGGGACACATTTTCTGACCCGAGGACGTGTGGGGAAGTTTTCCCAATGCGATTCGTATGGACTTTTCCCATGCGAATCGTACTTGGCAGTTTGGACGCTACTTGTACGATTCGTACGGAAAAAAATCCGGATACGATTCGTACGGGGGAAATTTTTCCAGGATCGGAATCGGCCCCAGAGTCGGAAAGGCTGTCCGAATCCGACATCGTAATACGTCAGTCGGAAATGCAGTCCATAGAGCTGTACAATTTGGCTTCGATGAACTCAGAGTTTCTGAATGCAGGTCGGAACCGATTCGGACTGACTGAACTGTTTTCTTTCTGAACAAGAATATCGTAATCGGTCGGAAATGTTTCCGAGTCTGTCAGAAACATGGGTTCCGACACAGGTTAGGAAAATCCGACTGCCGTTCAGAGCCTTTCTGACCGACATCGTAATGACGCCCGAGTCGGAAACGTAGGTTCCGACATGGTTCGGAGGCTTTTCAACCGATATCATAATCAGCCCCTATATTGGTGAAAACTTAAACATTTTTCAATATTTTTGTCATTTTAATTAGAAGTGTAGGGAGTCTATATTTTTTAATTTTATATTTTTCACTCAATAGTTTTGTATGTAGATGTTTTTTTAATCGGTATTTTGTCAGTGAACCACAGTCCATAGTGATCGGCAACACCAATCTCTAGCAATGAATGTCTGCGATGCCCAACAGGATCTTCGCACTACACTGACGACTGTCAAAAATGCCTGACCTGCTCTCCATGCTACAGAAATGACCCTTCCCTGCTCCTCTTGACCTCCTCCATTGCGAATTAAATTCATACTACTGGACTTTCAAAGGTAACTTTTTCAGTGGATCTAACCTGGTCTCTGCATCTGGCCCTTGCTCCATCCAACTTTTGACTTCACCCAGTTTTGCACAACCGGACAGTTGCGAGTGGATCTTTGTGATTATAGGTGTTGTACTTACCTGAAATCTTTAAAATTGCATATCTCTGGTCCTACTGTTTAGAATTTTGGCATTTTAGTGTCATATAATGTATTCGTTTTTACTTTAGTTTTCTAAATTCATGTGAGATTTTTCTTGTGTTTTGCGTTCACTTTATTGTTGTTTGTGTGCTGCATGAATACTTTACACATTGCCTCTAAGCAGGGCCACAAGAATTAAGCGATTGTGCAGCAATTTTCGGATAGTTGTAGATGTGCCACATTTGCCACATAATCCATCATCTGCTGCATAATCTTCAAATTTTAAGAAAAAAATAGTTTCTAGCTCAAATGGTTCAAAATTACTAAAAAGTTGTCTTTCTTTCTTTCTTTCTTTCTTTCGACATTTGTCATAAAAGAATTGGTACAATTAAACATTGTAAAAATAAGTAAAATTAGTGCAACTATACATAAAACAGTTATTACATCAGAAAGGAGACAGCAGCGCCTGAGGAACATGCCAATAATGATAGTCAATACATTAAACCTCCATGCAGTCTGCACTTTAGGGGGAGCTCCTCATGGCAACTATGCAACTATACTGGAAGGATCTAATTTCCAGCATGGTTTTCGCAAATCCTTCTTTTCCTCCACATAGCTGCCAGAAATGATGACACAGCAAAAACTATTACAGTGGTTAAGTCTGTTTTAAGAATTCGATAAGTTTGCATACAATGCGTAAACCCCAAATTTTTGCAAAGGGGAACAATCCAGCACCCTCTAGACTTTTGGTAAGCAGGGCAAAAAAATAGTATATGCAGTTCATTATCCTGGTCAGAAGCACACCCAGGACAATTCTTTGGAGAGAGCGTGGACCATTTGCTCGTAAAAGCTCTAATAGGTAGGGTGCCATATCTCCACTGCAAATACAGTTTTCTCGCTTCAGATGGGCTGATGTCATTTAAAACATGCTCAAAGAAATATAGATCTTTAACCATTATAAAACTTCGTGTTAATGTAGCAGATTGAGAGTTCTGTATTGAAGCGGTTAGTTTAGTTTCATAGTTCAAATTAGCCAGACGCTTACGTGAAACACTAATGCATGCTGTTCCCGGGTCAGACCACAACAGCAGGAGGCCTATTCTCCCCAATTCCTCTTTCACATACCTCAACCAGGGATGTTTCCTCACATTAGGAAGCCCTAAAACTTCCAGGAGTTCTTTTCTATAATACTGGAGCTCGGGGGTAATCCAAATCCTCTGCCAGAATGTTAGAGGTTTAAGACCCAATTCCTCGTCTATGGATCTTAGGCCCAAATCAAGCCTCAGTGGCAGTAAGGGAGTACTAGGGGGAAGGGCCAACAACTGCCTTAAAAATTTATTTTCAGTGACTATGATCTCTGGACGGCAGTGAAAGCCCCAGAGCTCACCACCATATATTATCCCCCCCTCGCCTATAGTTTATATATTTCAAGAGGTGGGCCAATTGGTTTGACACATGATTTATTAAAAAGTCTTAGAATACCCCCTGTTGTTTGGGCTAACTTGAGTTGAGATTTGATTTGATGTGGGACCCATGTCAAGGTTTCATTTAAAGTGAGCCCCAAATACTCAAAGGTCTGAACCCTTTCTAGGCTAACTCTCCCTATACTCGGGTTCGGGCGTGTCATTGCTGGTGGATTAAAAATCATGTATTTTGTTTCGAGAGTATTTATTTCTAAGCCCCGTTCGAGGCAAAATGTCTCAAAACCATCCAGCACTCGTTGAATACCCATCGGGGACTTCGAGAGTAATAGGGTATCATCTGCGAACATAATCGCAGGGACCCGACATCCAGCAAGCTTAGGAGCATCGCTATTTATGACCTCATTCAGATGTGTAAATACTCCGTTGACATAGAGGCAGAACAGGGTAGATGCCAAAACACAACCCTGTCTGACTCCCCTGTCAACGGGAAATCTAGATGATAAAAGACCATTTTTCCCACACCTGACCTGTGCAAAATTGCTCCTATGCAGTCGTATTGTCATATTCAATAGGGGGGCGGGAATGCCTAGTTGTGATAGGACGGACCATAATTTAGCCCGAGGGACCAGGTCAAAGGCCGCACGGAGGTCCACAAAAACAGTATATAATGAACCACCCTCGACTTTAACAGTTTTCCAAAATAACAGGGTCAGTCGAAAGATCTGGTCCGTAGTAGACACTTACAGCCTCATGCATCAAGCCAAAATCCAGTCGGTAAAATACCGAATCGCAAAAATCACCCGTTAGCGATTAAAAAATATCTACTTCAAATGCATGAACCCAAAATGTAAGCAAATAACGAATTGCAAAAAATAAATCCGCCAAAATACCGAATCGCTAATAACCAAAATGCAAAATTACCGAATCGCTAAATACAGAATTAGCAGATACCGAAATCACTATTAGCTCCCGGAAAGTGCCAATAGCAAATAACGAATCGCACCCCAATGCAACAACAGTCGCTAATAACGAAAATCCCAAAAATCGCTATTTTGCCAGAGCTAAATAAGGGGAATCAAAACCTGGAGGTAAAGTTAAAAAAAAAAAATGCGAATCCCAAAAAAAAAAAATCAACATGTGCAACTGATTGAGGCAATCACAAAACCCTTAAATGTGGCCCAGGAGACCCTGTTGGCTCCCACAAAATGGCTGCCCTCTACGTGCTTGCAAGGAGGATGCGTATCAATGCAGCAGGACAGCGCAGGAGAAGGGTCCAGGAGCGAGTTTTCAGACTGCGCATAACCTTGCTCGGGCAGAATGAGGACGAGGTGTACGAGAAGTATCGCCTCAATCGTGCAATGATCATGCGCCTGATTGCAGACCTGGAACCATTACTGCAGCACCAGACACACCGGACCAATGCAATCCCTGTGCACGTTCAGGTCCTATGCAGCCTGCACCTACTGGCCTCAGGGAGTTTCCAGGGGGTAATTGCGGTGGCCGGAGGCGTATCGCAAAGCGCACTGTCACGCTTCTTCAAGAAATTCCTAGATGCCATGCTGACAATGCTACACACCCACATCAGCTTCCCCACAACCCCACAGCAGTTGGACCGCACCAAACAGGCATTCTATGTAATTGGATGCATCGACTGTACGCATATCCCCATATGTCCACCCGCAGCAAATGAGTACTGTTCCGGAACCGCAAGTCATACCACTCAATCAACGTGCAGGTTGTGTGCGATGCCAATCACATCATAACGGACCTAGTGGCACAATTCCCGGGGAGCACACACGACTCCTACATCTTCCGCCACAGTGGAATCCACAGGCGTCTAATCAACGGAGAATTTGGAGAGGGACTCCTGCTTGGTACGTAAAAATTACGCTTCCCCACACCAACACCACACATGTATGTACATCACCAATGCTAAGTCTTCGCTTCTATCTTCTAGGTGACAGTGTTTACGCCCTGCGTGAATACATACTCACCCCATACATCAATCCAGCAACCCCACAGGAACATCGCTACAACGCTGCACACATAAGCACTAGGAATGTCATAGAGAGGACATTTGGGATTCTGAAGAGTCGCTTCAGAATCCTACATAAGACTGGCGGCGCCTTGCTATACAAACCTGAAACATGCTGCCGGATAATTGCTGTATGTGCAATGCTGCACAACATTGCGACCAGAAGGGGGATACCCATAGAGGTGGACAGGAATGACGACCACCGGGATGACCAACCACCCGCCCAACACCGACAGGCACACGTCCCTAACGCAGCAGAGGGCCATAGGAAGCGGACATACATCATGCAACATCATTTTTGAAACAGGTGAGAATGAAACATTACAAGTTTGTTTGGGGTGCAACTGTTTAATGCACAGTAGCACTGAGGTTTGTGCAACAAAACTAGCTATGTAAATCATGCTCCACTTGCATAAAGGAAAATCAAATGTGCCTTAAAGTCACGCCTGTGCATACTCAGAAAGTGGATGTCCATGGTTGCCCCACCATGGTCCTGTATGCATGTTCAACTGTCTAGTGGCGCTTGCCATGTACCCCAAGCCTCCGCTCAGGTGTCTCCAATGCCTCACCGCGGCCTGTCCCCGTGGATGCCCGCGAACTGCGGCGCCTGGTGCTGGCCTCTGCCAGTGACACGCTGCTGACACTGGAGGCAGCCTCACTAGCGTCATCCCCCCCCAAAGCTGCAGCACTGCATGTGCTGCTCTGGAAGTGTTCCACAGCAGTGGTCAACTGCCCCAGTGCCTTTGCCACATCCCCGCAGAAGTGCCCAAGGTCGACCTGCAAGGACACAGTGCGGCGTGCCAACACTGCGGTACTGTTGCTGTGGCGCGTGATAGCCTTAGTAGCGGCAGCGGAACGCAACAATTGCTGTCGGTGCCTCCTCTTCTGGCACTCATGGCCCTCCCTCATGGCACTGGTGAGCTCTTGTATATCTTCCCTGAGGTGAGCATTGCCCTCTGCCACCACAGTGCTCATGTCCCTGACCGCCGTGCCCATGGCCGTTACTGCGGCAGTCATGGCTCGCATTTCACGAACAAGGTGCACGATGTTGGTGCTGATGGTTGCCATGTGGCGGCTCTGCACGCGCTGTACAGACAGCATCCTCTCCTCAATGCCAGGAGTGTGTTGGAGATCCAGGTTGCCTGAGGAGACCGAACGTTGGTGAGACCTGCGCCGCTGTGTTAGCCTGGCGCGGACAGGTGGTGCATCAGGTGGTGTGATGGCGCGCTGACCGTGTCCCGTTTGTGTGGTGGGTATTTCCATCACCGGCAAGGGCGCAACCTGGGACCTGCGCCGCGGCGCTTTGGTGGCTGTCGTGGCAGCAGCTGGTGTGGCTGGTGCTGGTGCTGGTGGTGCTGATGCTGGTGGGGTGGCAGGTGTAGGTGATGTGAGGGCATCCTGCGCTGTCTCCAGGTCTGAATCAACCGGTGTTTCGGAGATTATCAGCTGGCCGCTGTCATCGGAATCCCCAGGTGATGCATCTGTGTGTGAAACAGTGCATGGTTAGTGGGATAGTTAGACCTACGTAGTGTTGTACACATACATGTCCCTCTGTGATCCACTAAATATACTGTCTATACCCAGCTTCTACTGATCTGGTGAATGGTAATTGCATTTACCCCTGTACATGCACACAGGGCTGAGTAGACTACAACTCCCATGATGCACTAGTGTTAGGAGTAAAGCTGTGTGTTGCAAAGCTGCATGCACACTCAGATCCTGCTGGGGGCCTGGAATAGGATTTACGCTATGCTGGGTATGGCAACAGGCATGCATCTTACCTTGGGCACTTGTGGCTGCGCCGGACGTGTCCATCTGGGTCACTCCCACGACGGCTTCCCGCTCAATTGTTCCTTCCACCAGCTCCTCCAGGGCAGTGTTAGCCTGGACCGTGGAAGGGCCGCCTCCCGTTCTGCTTGCGTCCCGGAGCCTCTCTGCTATTCTCTCCTTCGCACGCTTCCGCAGGTCGTACCACCTTTTTTTTAGGTCGTCGATGCTGCGGGGCGTCACACCTACTGCATTCACCCTCTCGCGGATGCGCAGCCATATGCGGCGCTTCTCCGCCTCAGGCACCTTGAGGGACAGCTTGCCGAAGAGGCGATCGTGCTTGCTCGAGACTCCCTCAATTAGGTGCTCCAGCTCCCTGTCGGAGAACTTGCGCTTGCGCTTGCGCGCAGCCTCAGCGCTGGATGGGGCTTCCTTCTCCACGGATGGTGTATTTTAGCAGATGGAACAGTCTGTGTGGCTTCAGTCTGCACAGGCAGTCTGCAGTCAGTGCTCCTGTTTGCTCCTCTGTCGATGCAATGAGGGTGGGGCTGCTGTATTTCCTGGTTGGTGATGTCATCTGCACGTTCCCGGTGCGACGCGGTCATTTGCGATTTCGCTAATACCGAATTCGCTATTTGCAAATTCGGTATTACCGAACTCGCTATTAGCTAATCGGAGTTTGCATGCCCCGCTATTGTATAGTCGGTAAAAATAGCGATTTTTAAGGAATCGCTAATAATTACCGAATCTGTTGATGCATGCCCAAAAGCGATTCCTTAATAACGATTCCTTATTTCTCGCTATTAAGGAATCGCTTTTGGTTTGCTTGATGCATGTGCACCATTCTTCCTAAACCCTGCCTGGTAGGGGCTTAAAATGGAGCAGTCTTCTATCCAGTCCCTAAGGCGATCTAAGATCAACCTAGCAAAGATTTTTTGAGGGACATCAATGAGGCTGATAGGCCTGTAGTTGGCTGGGAGGAGAGGTGAGCCCTTCTTGAAAATAGGGACTATCTCAGCTCCCAACCAAGTACTAGGTACCGCCATACCCCTTTGGACTACATTAAATAAAGCCGTTAGGTAAGGGGCCCAAACCTTAGGTTCATGTTTGAAGAGGTCACCTGGAAGTTTATCCAGCCCAGGCGCTTTACCAGCTGGAAATTTGGTTAATACAGCAAGAACCTCTTCTTCCAAAAACTCGAGCTCATATAAATCAGCAGTAGAGTTGGGCAGTAATCCCCCCTGCTCCATGTCATGAGTAGAATACTCCCCTCCATAGAGGGTGGAGAAATGATCTTCCCACACATTAACAGCGATATTAGGTACAATCGCCGGATAAGGATCGGTCGACCCCGTGTTGACAATTTGCCAGAACTTTCGGGCGTCTCTTAATTTTAGTGCAGATGTTAAATTGGCCCAGTTATCATTGTCCCACTCCATCTTGGCATGATGTATTAACTGCTTGTATTCTAAACGTTTTTCTCTTATTAGCGCCTTGTTATTATTGAGCTTCACAGCCCTGAGAAGTTCGGTTTTTAGCTTCCTACAGGCGGTGTTATACCATGTAGGTCTATTACCTCTCCTTCTCTCTTTAGGCACTATAGGATTAAAAACATCAGCTAAAATAGCATTAAGTTCCAAATTTAAATCCCCAAATTTTTGGTATATTTCGGGAGTGGGATGCTGCAACAGTAAGGCACCCATAGCTTCCAGTACCGGAGTTACCTGCCCATAAAGTTCTGCCACTAACGCTGGATAGGTGACTAATTTTTCCCACCTGACCCTACGCCTGTTACTGGATAGGAGGAGCCTGGCATCTAGGCCATCGTCTGGGTTACATGGGCCTTCAGGATTGCCTGGGGATAATAATTCTAGGATCAATGAATTGTGATCACTGTCATCCCTGATTTCTACCCTGAAATCAATGACCTCATCCCAGGCACGACTTTAAACAAATATATAATCCAAGCGTGACTTGTTGAAAGTTCATTTAGATGGAATATCTGATTTTGCGCGGCCATTACAGGCCCTGATTGAAAACTTTAGAGTTAGGGCCGTAATTTGGACAGCCAGTGGCGCCCATGCCCTAGGTGAAGGACCCTCTACTGGAGGTACATTCCAGTATTCATCCTCCTCCAGAATAGCATTATCCGTCAAGCCCATAAGCGGCTCAAAATGGCAATTAAGATCGCCCCCCAGCAAAAGAGTGATACCCTGAGGAATCGAGCTTAAAAATACAGAGAGCTCTTCGATGGTTCCAGACTCAGATGTAATATTCACAGGTCTTGAATAGACATTGACCAAAGCAAGCCTTGAATCATTCGGCCAATCTAAAATCACACACTGGAAATCCGCTGATGCCGTATTCAAAACCTTGGCTCTACATCCCAAGTGGAACGCACCTAGATTATTAAGCCCCCTGACGGTCTACCCTTCCCCCCCATCTTGCCGGGACTGAGAATGAAGCAAAACCACTCCGGTGATGTTCCTTCCTGGCCCAGGTTTCCTGAAAGAGGCATATGTCATTCCTGTCTATGAACGAGCCCCACTCGGGACACGCTATTTTATTACCCATTCCTGCTAAATTCCACAACAGAATTGTCAGAGGACTAGCAATAGGTGCAACCTCCAGAATTGGTGCACTATATCCCTCACTAATCGTTGGAATTGCCACCAGGCGACCTTCCGCTAAGACCCCGCTCTGGGCGTCGAGGATATTAGTGCCCGGAGGAACACCTGACTGGGCACTCACAGCACTGACTACTCCCCTGTCCTGCCCCTATTCATACATGTGACTGAACATCCATGCAGGGTAGAATTATTAGTGGTGATATCGCTCACCCTCAAATAACTCCCCGCATTGAAGTTAACATGTAGTCAGTCCACCTCATCCAAGCAGCTAAACCGATTATAGTCCAAATATTGAGATGTCCGATTAGAGTAATGTGGGTTAGTCCTGTTCTCTCTGGGGTTGCTCCTAGATTCCAGCCTTGACCAACCCTCTTCATATCAAAGCAACTAGCATGAGGTGGGTAAAAAAAGGACAGGGGAAGGGTCTGAATTGTGGACTCCTCCTTAGAAAACGGCCTCTTAAGAATATGGGCTACTGTCCCGGGGTCCCTAAAATTAACCATAATGCAATCACCACTAATATTTTTCTTAGTTGATCCCAGCCATGAGACCCTTCTAACCATCAAAATTTCACTGAAAATGTGTGGGGGAAGGGGTCTATGCTTGTTTAACCAACTTGCTACTTTATTTTTTAATGAAGCAAATGATTCTACTCTTGTATTGGTGAGTTCAGGGACTCCAGCTAGGACCACTACCAGGGGGGCAGCTTCCGGGGGTAAATTTACTATCAGTTTCTTTATCAATCTATTACCCTCCATATTTTCTTGCTCAATGTTTACCAAAGGCTCTTCCGCCATTGACCCGGGACAAGAGGGAAGGGAAGAGTTGATATTCCTTTTTAGAATATCCTGTACTGGGGAGGAGGGATTTACCAAGACTGGGAGAGTTGTTGAAGGAGGGGTATTAAAAAAAATGTACACCCCTTACATTAACATCCCTCTTCCCTTCATTGGTTTCCACAGTTTATAAGTGGTCTACCATAGACCCAGTGGCCCTTTCTATATTTGCCAACCTAAGATCAATTTGGTCAAGTCTAGCAATCAAAGGGTCCAACAAAGATTTCAGGATACTTCCCAGGCCTGCATACTGATGGTCTGCCACAACCTGGATGTTACCGCCAATATTCGAGGTGGTAGGCTGAGCTACTGGGGGACTCAGGACTGGGGAGTTAATAGGAACACTGGCTACTGGAGGAATCACCTTAGCTTTTGCCCGGCCTTTAGATTTAATATGGGTTAAGGAGTTAGATAACCTTGCCTTCTTTCCACCCCCAATCTGTGTCCCTCGCTTTCTTTTAGGGACAGCCCCCTCCCTATTGCCTCGTAACTGAGGGGTATTAACCTCAGACCCACTAACAGGCGTCATGGTAGCAATGGTATGGGTCACAGAACTAGATGTGATAATAGCCAATGCAGAATCTATTTTCGATCCAGGACAACGCCCGGAATCGGGTGGAGTAGTTATAACCAAATGGTCACTACTAATTAAGGAATTAGACTGTAAAGTACACCTGTCAGGTGTTCTAGCATTCGCTATGTGGCCTAACAACGATCTTTTCACATTATCTATACCCTGAGAGAGGCGACGTTCTAGAATAGTAATCTCATTTGATATCAAAGAATTTGCTCTAATCAGAAAACAGTCCAGAGTACCCGCCATCATAGAACTGGAAGAAAAAGCTTTACTTCTTGTCTCTCTACACGCCATAGTCCTATTACTACAGCAATAATATATCCCTTGGATAATAAGTCCTGAACAAATACCTCATTAAAGAAGAGGCCAAGAGAAATGGCCCGGTCCAGTCTCAAACGGTCTGTAACGGGCTAGAACGGGCCCGCCCTTGGCCCGGGCTTGGCCCGCCCGCGTCCCGCATTGCGTTAGAGTAATGCCGTTATATCCGACCAGGTGAGGGGCGGGAACGTGAGGGAAGAGGCTGCAGCTGTGGTGAAGTGGGCTGCTGGTCCTCGCAGTCCTTCACTAGATCACTGCCCCAGAAGGATCACCAAGGCTTCCACGAGCGGCGCCCGCGAAGCGGGGGCCGCGAGCCATAATCAAGTGTCCAGGCGGGGGGCGGGAATGTGAGGGAAGAGGCTGCAGCTGTGGTGAAGTGGGCTCCTGGTCCTCGCAGTCCCCCACTAGATCACTGCCCCAGAAAGACCACCAAGGCTTCCACGAGCGGCTCCCGCGAAGCGGGGGCCGCGAGCCGTAATCAAGTGTCCAGGCGGGGGGTGGGAACGTGAGGGAAGAGGCTGCAGCTGTGGTGAAGTGGGCTGCTGGTCCTCGCAGTCCCCCACTAGATCACTGCCCCAGAAAGACCACCAAGGCTTCCACGAGCGGCAAGTTGTACTAGTCACCTTTCTTTTGGTTATTGCTATATTTGGGTGTTAATCTGGCACTAAAGATGTGAAACTAAGGCCCATTCAGGGGCTGATTTCAATCCTGAAAAAAGGCTGTACGAATCCTTGTACGGCGAATTTTCTCCGTACGACTCATACCCGGTAAACTTTCCTTACAACCTAGGAAGTACGATTCGTACAGAAAGCCTCATTCCATACGAATCGTACAAAAGACCGTACCGGTAAAAAAAAACAACGCATCGGATCTGGAACAGCCTCTACACAACGTCCGGACGTATTTAAGCAGCAGTTTCCGGCCCAGCAAGTACGATTCGTCCCTACAGCACTCCGTACGGCTCTTTTCTTACGGGAGCCAAAAACAGCCGTAAAAGGTCATACGCGACGTTCTCCGGGGTACGAGTCGTACTCCGACACGTTCCCAGGGGTACGAGCCGTGCATACGAGTCATACATGGGTACGAGTCGTACAGGGGTACGAGCCGTACAGGGGTACGAGTTGTACAGGGGTACGAGCCGTACAGGGGTACGAGTCATATAGGGGTACGAGTTGTACATACAAGTCGTACAGGGGTACGAGTCGTACAGGGGTACAAGCCGTACAGGGGTATGAGTCGTACAGGGGTACGAGTCGTACAAAGTTCGCTTCATAGCGGGTAAAGTCATTCCCCGTGTACGGGACGTTTTCCGTACGATTCGTACATCGGAAACCCAGTCCGGATCGTACTTGTACGGTCGGACTTTTATTTTTACGATTCGTATGGAAAAGTGTCCGGGTCCGTCTCGTACAACTTTTCCCGATTCGTACGGATCGGGCCGATCCATATGTATTTTTCCCGTACAAATCGTACTTCACGGGTTGGACGGGACTTGTACGATTCGTACGGAAAAAATTACGGATACGAGTCGTACGGAAAAAAAAAATACAGGATCGGAATCGACCCCTCAGTGTTAAAAAATTTTACATTGACAAAATAATGAAGTAATACTATCAAAACATGTGCCACTTAATGCCACATAATTTAGCTTTTCTTGCACTATAATTTACTCAAGCCTGCTGCATAATTTGCCCTTCCAGTGCCTCACAATTCCAGTGTACCTGCCTCTAAGTTAAGTTTGATAGCTTTTGTATCAATCTACCAGAGGTTCAAGCACAGGTTAATTTATTAAAATGTAGTGATTTTTGGGGGGGGTTTCACCCTGCCAAGGATTGTGGCTGTTTTGTGTATAAGGTCTTGCCACCTCAAAATGCAATTTCTCACATTAGTGCTCAGTGGTGCGATCCAGTACTTGTGTTTATACAGTGCCATACAGTGATTTGTGTTACAGGAAGATCACATTATAAATAATTTGATACCATAATCAACCTCATTTAAATTCTCCTGAATTGGCCATTTGTTTCCAAATTACCTTCCATGCTGCCCGACTGCGCCTGTGCTTGCAAGTCTGGAGGTTGAGCTACCTAGAGAGCTACACTGCAGCTAAGGTTAGATATTTCTGCAATAAGAAGGGCCTTCCAGCAAAACGTAGCTCCAAAAAGAAGGAGCTGTAGAACACCATCAGAGCCTATGAGGAGGCCCTCCAGTTGCTATTCATAGCCTCAGAGGAGAATAAGGAGCAGGATTTGGATAAGAAAGAGTGCCTGGGCACAGACCCTGAGCTGCAACAGCCTGCGGATGAAGAAGACAACGGATCAGCCAGTGGGCAGCCCCCTGTCAAGCCAGGGAGCAGTTTCTCCCAAGGCCCTCCCCTATTACTGGACAGGGGAGTTCAGGCTGGAGCTGGTCAAACTCAAGATGGAGGAGGCAGCAGAACAGAGAGCTCCATAGGAAATGAAACTGGCCATGGAGGAGAGAAAAATGGACAATGAGCTAAGTCTCACAGAGCTGGACATCTGATCAAAGGAAGTAGAGAACAGCAACAATGGTGGCAGAATAAATTCAGTGTCCACTGAAGACAAGAGGGTTCACACTCCTAAGGATCTAGTGCCCAACATTGATGTAGGTCATGACATAAATTAATGGTTGGAGGACTATGATATTGCCCAAAAGATGCACAGGGTCCCTGGGGAGGACTGGAGTAAGTCTCAGGAGACACCTTCCCAGGGAAGGGAGGGAGGCACTGTTAGTCCTATGGAAAGGGGACATGATGAAGTATCCCATTATGAAGGACACTCTTACCATGAACTATGGGCTTACCCCTGAGAAGGATAGGCAACATTTTTTGCATCACGTTTGCAAGCCACTGGTTGGTTGGTGAAGAGTAGTGACATGGGTTACAAGGGGCTGTACAATGTGTTTGTAATAGAGCACATGTTCAGCAATTGTTTTCCAGAGCTGTGCCAACACCTAGCTGATAGTAAGCTCTTTAACCAAAGGGAGCTGGCTACGGAGGTGAACAGCTGGCTCAGTACCAGGGTCCACAAGGGGGGGGGGACACTCAAAAGGGTGGTGAGTGTCCCTACATGAAGTAATGAGGGCAGGAGAAAAGTTTTCAAATAAAGAGTTCTCTAAAGACTCCAAAAATATTTTCCTAGGGAATATGAACCAATCCCAATCTGATCAGAAAAAGAAGGGATTCACTGATAAGCAGTTCCCAGAGTACTGAGTGCTACAAGTATGGACACTCCAAGGGATACACCAAATTCCTCAAGAGGTAAAAAAAACACTGGTCGGCAGGCAGCAGGCTCAGCCACTGTAGCACTTGGGGAGGAAGTTGTCCCAGTTAGTTTGGAGGAGAGAGCAAGGGTAACCTTAGTGTCCCTGGGGGACACAAAGAGAGCCCACATGCCTTCAAATACTTCCAAGTACAGGGAGATGGGTCACAATCAATGAATAGCAGTGGAGGCTCTTAGAGACACAGTAGCCATTATGTCTACTGTTAGGTGTCATCTGATTTCCTCAGAGCAGGCTATTCCCAATACATTGTATAGGTCATATTTACGGACAACCCTGAGAGTCACTACCCAGTGACTCTGGTTCCCTTTGATTGGAGGTCTCAGGTACTATAAAAGTAGCTGTGAGTTCTGCTATGCCTGTAGACTCTCTGTTAGGCAACAACTTAGAGCGCACTAGAAGGAAATGGAGCTCTTATCACTGCTAGAGACGTTAGGGTTGCCTTAGTGTGTCTGTACGACCACATGGTTCGTGGCTGCCCAAGAGGGGAGTTAATAAGGCCTGGAGCCTAGAACAATGGCCCAGGCCACTGCCAAGAAGAGGGCGGGCAGTGAGCATGGGAAACCAGTCCCTGTAAAACCCATGGAACGGGTAGAAGGGGTGCTTCAGGTGGCTGCTCTGGAGCCTATCGCGGTGGATATTGTTACTCTTGGAGACGTGCCTGAGCTTGCCGGATGACAGGTTGAGGATGAGCCCACCAGGAAGGAATTCTGCAAGTTGCAGAAAAAGTGCCCAACTCTAGGTGGCTTGAGGCGGCAAGTTGAGGCCCAAGCATTCAGTGACACCTCTGGAGATTACTTTATCTATTCAGAGAATTATCTTATATATGGCAAGCATATGGCAGGACAAGGCATGTGCAAGGCTAGTCACCCACTTCAATTTGCCCTGGGTGAAGATGGCATCTGATACATTCTGCAGGTCATGTCCCACATTCCAGACCAGTGGAAAAACTGAGAAAAAGCTAAAGACTCCCCTGGTTCCCTTTTCTGTCATTGGCACCCCCTTTGAAAGGGTACACAACAACATTGTTGGGCCGCTTGACCTAAAAACTGCCTGGTTTTGGTAGATCATTCTACAAAAGGACACCCCTCTGTTGTCCGTAACTGCACCTGAAATGGCAAGGGCCCTGCTGAAGATTTTCACCAGTGTGGAGTTCCCCAAAAAAGTGATGTTTATCAGGGCCACCAACTTCTTGTCAGCGTGCATGAAGTCCATGCAAGAAGAGTGTGGGGGTGACCTACAAGTTGTCCACTCCCAATCATGCTCAACTCATTGCCTTGTAGAGTGAGCCAACAAAACCCTCAAAGGCATGTTTATGGGCCAGCCTGATCACATGAGGCAGAATTGGAAAGCTGTCTTGTCATGCCTGCTCTTTGCCTCCAGGGAGGTACCACACATGGGAGTCGGGTTTAGCCTATCTAAGTTCCTCTATGGTCACCCTGTTAGGGGACCTCACAATCTGGTATGCGAGGTGTGGGACCAGAAGGCCACTCTGCCCACTCTGCCCATGGAACGCTGAGCCCTCCAAGACCGCTTGTCTGGTCTACTCCATGTAAACTGCCCTAAAACTCACAGAGATCTGAGGTCACCATGCTCCTGGTGAGGAGACGGAACCTTTCCATGACCTCCTAACCCCAAGGAGCAAGATGGGTCAGTTGAGGGTGTCAACTTGGGATAAACATGAATAGCATAATTCTCTCTAGTGTAATTACCCATATTTACTGAAAAATTACTCGTAGTTATGTGTAATTGTATGAGAAGCTTAATCTAACATTTAGAGCTATTTGCATCCTCACATCCAAAATGTGCCAGAGGATGCATTTTGCGATACGAATATAGCACAAAATGCAGTAGCCAACAATCATTCGCTCTCTTTCTTAGCTCATTATCCTTGGGCTTCTGGTGTAGGATTTTTGCCCCAAATTACTCAAGCCAGAGTGATAATTTTGATAATTTTTCAGCACAAGAGTAATGCGTAATTACAGAAATTACTCAATTTCCTTCAGCGTAACTAAAATTTCACCCAGGACTAGTGTTAAACTCTCTCTTACTCTGACTCCAAAAAATAAGAGGGACTTCTGCTAGGTGTTGTGACAGTTTGCCTCACTGTTCAACCTCAACCCCGGGCTTACTCACCTGTGTACCCATGGTATTGATACTGGAAATAATATGCCTGCGAAAAACAAAATGTACAGGTTGCCAGACAAAGTAAGGGCAAGCATTAAGGAGGAAGTCTACAAAATGCTTGCATTCTGCATGCTTCATAAAGCAGAACAGTTCCTCCATGTGCTGGAGAATGAATCCATTTGTATGAGATCTAACATACTTACTGTGGAACCTAAGGGCTTTGTATATTTCTCAAGTAAGAATAACATGTAAAATATGCAGTGGTTCCTAATCCCAGAACAATCAGAAAAAGTGGATTGGTCAGCATGTAAGAGATGAAATGCTTGATTCATGAAATTGTGGGTGCATTGTGGGCATCACATCCTTAGAAAATGTACGACTCATGGTTACAATCTACATCAGTGTGCAAAGAGGTGTGTACTCACAGTTTCTACCCAGCCATCCGTGCATAACAAAGCATTGAGAGGCTCAATATGATGTCAGTTGGAGAGGCTCCAAATGGCAGACGGATTCCCTTAAACGGTGTCGTAACCTCTGTTTCCGACTTGGGGGCTGATTCCGATCCGGGTCGGAAAGCACTCCGACCGAGTAGGATTCAGAGTGTTTTCCAACCGAGCCGGACCCCTACAGTCCGAACGAGCGAGTACGATGCGCACGTATGCTGTCGGACTCGGCTCGGTCGGACTCCAATAGAAGTCAATAGAGCCGGTCGTACGACGTGTACATGGGCTCCCATTGACTGAATGGGTACGTCTCGAACAAGTGCGCCCCTACAGTGGGTACGCGTCGGTGCCACCCGCACTGTACATGCCTGTGTTGGGGAGACCCATAGGTCTCCCCTTGTGTCCAAGTCGTAGGGCTGCGGGGGTCAGGGGGACCCCCAAAGTCCGACTCCGGGAGCTTTTGCGAGCCGGACACTCCGGCTCACACAGGCTGTCTGACGCGTGCATTGTACTGGCTCGGTTGTAAATCGCATCCATTGCACACCACGGTTAGCTTCCGACCGGGACGTACAGAGCGGTTCGGACCTGGAAACGACTCGGTCGGTGAATTTCATGTAGCTCGCATCGTACTTGCTCGCTCGTACAGCTATACGAGTCGGCCGGAATACACGCGTACGGCTCGTTATTTTTCCGTCCGAACCCGATTCGGTGCGATTCCGACCGAGATCGGAACCGGCCCCTTGGTCGGAAACATTTCCAATCGACTGATTACGATGTTCTCAGTCGGAAAGCAAACCGTTCTGTCAGTCTGAATCGGTTCCGATCAGCATTCAGAGAAACCAAGTCAGTCGGAGCCAAATCGTACAGCTCTATGGACCGCACTTCCAGCCAAAGAATTACGATGTCGGATTCAGACAGCCTTTCCGAATTGGTCTGTCTGACATAAAAAGGCTGTTGGAAACTGACTAGCTAGGCAGGGAGGCCG
The DNA here is from genome assembly GCF_964204655.1 of Triturus cristatus. Classification (NCBI taxonomy): domain Eukaryota; kingdom Metazoa; phylum Chordata; class Amphibia; order Caudata; family Salamandridae; genus Triturus; species Triturus cristatus. The sequence goes on along the minus strand of NC_140589.1, from coordinate 995,644,105 downwards.
TGCCTTCTCCTATCTGGCCCCCTCTTCATGGAACAAAATGCCTTACCATCTCCGTATCATGCCTAATCATGGTGACTTCCGTAAAAAGCTAAAAACCTGGCTTTTTGGCAATTAATCCGTGGCCCTCTGTTCTTTTCGGAGTTTCTGCAAGCGCCATGAGACTCTCTGAGTGATATGTGCGCGATATAAGTATCTCTGACTTGACTTGACTTGACTTGGCGGCCCGTAGTAGGCTCCCCTTCATCGTGAGTCTTCTGGTTGGGGGCCATAGAAGTACCCATGGGACCCCCTTTAAAACCATGCAGAGTGTGGCAGGCACCATAGGGTGCCTGCCAAGAGCGCAAGGTTTTCCGCAACCACCCCTTTTTTCAATGGGATCCTGTGTTGTTGGTTGGAGCACAGGCCCCCATTGAAGTCAATGGGAGACTGTCCGAATGGTGTTAGGAAGCATCGCAATTGGTCATTCAGAATCGCCGAACGCAAGTTGGTAGGAACCGATTCCAACAAGGACTCGATCTGTTTGCTTTCCGACTGACATTGTAATGAGGCCCTGAGTATTCATGGCACCACTCCGTTAGGCTTTGCCTCCAATCAGCCACATAGGTGCCATGAGAGGCTCCTACATATGTCAGAATTCTCCCACCCCTATAGCTATGTCATTCTTGAGAGCACAATGAGATTAACGGATCTGAGGGGAGTATAAATGTTAATTAAAAAAATTATATGTCCAGGGTTAAAATGAGGCTGGTTATGTAATTCTGTATAGCGCTGGCATTGAATTTTATGAGTGATTATGTAAGGGACCTATAATCCCTTTCTTTAATACTCTGGCCCCAGCAGCAGCCATGCCTGAGGCCAGCAGCAGCCATGCCTGAACTGATAGAGGGAATGGGAAGTGCAACAGAGACTGATTTCAGCACATCTTACTGTGAGTGAGGGATGCACATGAAACTAATTCCACAGAGAAAACGTTCTATACCAAGTCTTTTTTTAGAATTTTCCTATCCACAAATCTGTGCTAAATCAAATGGAGGCATGTATTGTAAATCAAGCCCTCAAGGACTGGCCCAAACTTTCCAACAACATTTTGCATCAAAAACTTTAGGCATCCTCTATGATTAAATTTAAATGTTATTTTATTTGGTGCTTTCTAAAGCCCTGAATATCACCATAAGTCAGTCTCATATACTATTTCCTGAGTAAATTAGCACATAGTAATTTCATATACACAGGCTTCCCTTTATCCTTTTACAAGTTTTCTGTGTACAGAATAAGACTAAGGACTGATATAATATATGGGTGGTGGCCCGCAGGCCCGTCGGGTGAACGGAGCCTGTGACCTCTGCTTCCCTGGAGGAGGAACACCCACAATATTTATAGATTCCTACGAGTTATAAGGGAATCGCTCTGCTTTCGGTGGAGCCGAGGCAATGGCAGGTCCGCTGAAAACAGGGAAGGATTGCCAAAGGGATGCTACATTTATTATGCTCTACTCTAGTTTTTTTTTGGTTTTTCAGAAATAAACTCTCAAAGTTAGAGTTTATTTTTCTAAAACAAAAATCAATCCCTCGTCACTCAGTAAGTTTTATTCTTGTGTGTGGTGGCCACTGAGCTATTTCCCCGCTAGGAAATCTGGTGTTGGTCACCCCTCACTGTGAGAACCATCCCTATGCCCTGAGGTCAGGGGTTTGCCACAATGCGGCCCCCAGGGGAAGTGAGGTCGACAGACCAGTCTTGCCCTGGGGAATTCGCGCGAGACTCAGGACAAGGGGTTTAGTTAGTTTTGGGGGTGGGGTTTTAGGAAGGGTTAAAAGGAGGCAGGAGAGGAAGTTCTTCCTCTTCCTGTCCCCAGCTCCTTTAGGGAGGGTTTGGAAAAGTTTTTGTTGTTAGGCCTAGGTAGTTTGGCCCGGTCTGTCGGCTGGGTCTTGGGAGCTCTGCGCCACTGGTGTCCCGGTGTGTGGTAGGCCGGAGGGCTATTGGCGGCCGTTGGTGAAGGGACCTCGGCAGCGGAATCGGAGTGCCCCAGCGAATGTCGGGAGAATGGCGGAGCCAGACACGGCGGCCGTGCGTGCCACCCTGCTGGTGCTAGGTCGGGCCGGGAGAACCAATCTCCTGCGTCCCAGCATGCTTGATCAGGCGTGGGTCGGAATGACCCGTACGCCACGGTCGGCATCCGCTGGTGTGGCCGCAGTGGTGGTGGCGTGCCAGGATGAGCCACCACCGCCTAAGTCAGGTATGGCAGTGCGGGAGGGCATGGAAAGCGGCAGGCGGAGGCAAGTAAGCACGGGTGACGGCATCTGAGCCTCCCCGCGCGCATGCAGGGTGATGCGGCCGCGCCGCTGGCTACGGAGGGTGTGGGGGTAGGGGCTTTTGCTGGCGCTCGGGGCACTTCAGCGGAGGCAGTGGAGGGGAAGAAGGTGGGGAGGCTGCAGGCATCGTGTTCTGGAGTGCAGTGGCACAGGGAGGTGCAGGAAGACCCTAGTGATGCCAGTGAGCTGGAAGGGGAGGGGGAGAGTGAGGGTGAAGACCTGGCTGGGGAGGACTTTGCGTTAGTACTGTCAGGCAGTAATTCTGTTGGGGGGGAGGAGGGGGTTGGGGGGACCAGCCCATCGATCTGTCGGGGGGGTTCAAGGGGGGAGCGGGGGGCAGGGGGCAAGGGGAAAGGACCCTTGAAGCCAGCATGTGCACAGGGGGCAAAGGCAGTGCCAGGATGTGATGTCCCCGGCCCTTCCAAGGGCGTGGGGCCAGGCCCCAGTTCGGGGGAGGGTGGGCGATGGTCCGACAAATGGGACAGCATGACGTTGGAGGAGCGCATTCGCGACCAGCGCCGTATTATTGAAGAGCCGGAGCTCAGGTGGCAGGTGCTGTGCGCAGCCAGGGAGACGGGCTGGGGGGGTTGCACCCAGGGGGGTCTGCCCTCCAGTGTGGCTGGCTGAATTAGCGCCAGGGCAAGGCCAGGGCAGGGGGCAGCCTAGGGCACGAGGCCAATGGGTCTGGGTGGATGAGGTAGGGACTGCCTTGACGTTGCAGAGACCTGATGGCGCTGGGGACCCCTCAGGCTTCGACGGTCTGGGGGGGTGTAAGCCAGCGGTGGAAGCTGGTAGAGGCAAGGGTGGGCCGGCGGGGTGCAAGACGGCCTCCAAACACCAGGGCAAAGCAGCAGGGGGGTCTGCAGCGGCCTGCCCTCCATTGAGTGAGTGGGCATCGTCAGCGCCGGATTGCGAGTTTGTGCCTGGCATGAAAGGGAAGGGTGCGAAGAGAGTGGTGAGTGAGGTGCGGAAGGTGCCTGTTGAAGAGGTGCATGAGGAGCAATTGGAATATGATTCGGACAGTTAGGAGTTGGAGGAAGGTGAGGTGCGTGAAGTGTCTGGGGGACAGGAGAAGGCAGCAACGGGACGGCTTGGTGCTTTATAGGCGCCACAGGCCAACAGCAGTGGGACCCGGAAGGAGAGCCTGAAGTCGCCAGTGGCCGGTGGACAGGAGCGTGAGGTGCCAGTGAAGCTTGCAGGTGAGGGTGCTTGGTGGGATGCGTGGGATGAAGGTGGCAGAGGGGGACGGAAGAAGGCTTGCTGGTCGGTGGATGTTGGGGATGGGTCTGTGCGGGAGGCGGGAGTGCCGGCCAAGGTGCCAGAGACCGCAGGGTGGGAAAGCAGTTGGTGGGTGCTGGTGTTCAGATTGACAAGCCAGGGGAGCAGGATGTCAAGGATGAACGGGGGACAAACATCGCAAGAAGTTGCCGTACATAAGCTTGGCTATGCCCTTAGGGTCGCATTTATCTGAGAAGACGAGGTCTAGGATTTGGAAGCACGAATATGTTGATGTTTTCAAGCTGTTGCACAGGGAGATTCAGGCCAAGGAGGGTTCGAAGGAGGAGGAATGGGAGTTGACTAGGCAGCCGAGAGTGCCGGTGAATATGGAGAATTGGACGTCTGCATTTTTGATCTACGCTAGCATATATTGTGAGAAGCATCTGAATAGGGTCACAGCACTGCTGAAGTATATGGATATCATCCACAAAGCCCAGATGCATTTCGGTGGCTTTGCATGGCTCAGTTACGACGAGGAGTTCAGGGCCAGGATCAATGTTAACCCGGACAAGCCTTGGGGGGAGGTGGATCAAGAACTTTGGGTACAATGGATGTCCTCCACTCAGTCGGCGGCATCTACACAGACGGCCAGTTGGCTTCCGGTTTCTTATCGGCCGTTTCAGCCACTTCCCGCCCAGTCTGGGGTGGGGGGGCAAGGTGTTTCAGGGGGAGCAGGAGGGCAGACCTTTACCACAGGGACAACGGGACAGTCACCTAAACCTGGGGGGGTTACCACAGGGCCCTGTTGGAATTTCAAAAAAGGTTTCTGCACGTGGCACGCTTGCAAATTCAAGCATGAGTGCTCCAAGTGCGGCGGACGCCACCCTGTCATGCAATGTTTCACGCTGGCCACCCCCTCCGAGCAGTGGCGGATTACTAAAGGACGGGGGCAGGCTGGGCCAAAGGGCTCCTACACCGGTTGATGTGGAGGCCATGGGTCCATGGCTCTCTAGATACCCTGATAGGGAGGTGGCTTTGAAGATTCATTGGGGTTTTGCGGAGGGGTTTCGAGTGGGTTATCAGGGTCCCAGGGAGCGGAGATGGGCGGAGAACTTGAGGTCAGCGAAAGAATTGCCAGGGGTGGTGGAAGCAAAATTGAGGAAGGAGGTGCTGGAGGGCAGGATCGCAGGTCCGTTTGACACATGGCCGATGCTGGATCTCATTATCTCCCCGCTGGGGGTGGTGCCCAAGAAGGAGCAGGAGGAGTTTCGATTGATCCATCATTTGTCTTGGCCGAAGGGGACATCAGTGAATGGTTTCATTGCGGTGGAGGATTCCAAGGTGTTGCATGTGTCAGTGGATGATGCGATCGGCTTGGTACAGGCGTGCGGCCAGGGGGCGGAATTGGCACAGGGTGACATCAAATTTGCATTTCCCCTCCTTCCCATTCATCCGGCAGATTTCTCATTGTTGCGGATGCATTTCGGGGGGGGCAATTTTTGTTGATAAGGTCTTGCCCATGGGCTGCGCGATTTCCTGTGCTCTGTTTGAAACTTTCAGTTCCTTTCTGCAGTGGGCCTTCACGGACAGAAGTGGGCACCGGTTGGTGTCTCACTACTTGGATGATTTTTTGTTTGTGGGAAGAGGTCAGACAGGAGAATGTGAGGAGGCTCTTGGGCAGTTTCAGCGACTGGCCTGTGATTTTGGGGTCCCTTTGGCGCTGGAGAAGACGGCTGGGCCCAGCTGTTGTCTGACATTCCTGGGTATTGAGCTGGACTCCGTGGCATGGTCGGCACGTTTACCTGAGCAGAAAGTGGTGGAGATGTAAGAATTTTTGCTGCGTGTGATGGGGGAACAGAGGATTGATTTGCGGACGGTGCAGCAGCTCTTGGGTTTGTTGAACTTTGCGTGTCGAGTGGTGCGGGATGGGAGGACCTTTTGCCGACGTCTCGGCATGGCTATGTCTGGGGCGGTGCTCCCTCGTCACAGAGTCAGGATTTCGATGGGGGTGCGGGCAGATTTGAGGATTTGGTATTGTTTTCTGGCCAACTTCAATGGTTTGTCTTTGGATTTTGTGGATGACAGGATGGTGTGGCAGGTGCAGATTTTTTCGGACGCTGCTGGCACTAAGGGGTTTGGTGTTTTCTGGGACGGGAGGTGGTGTGCGGAGCAGTGGCCGGAGCACTGGTTGAAGCAGGGCAGGAGCATCGCGTTTCTGGAATTTTTTCCTTTGCTGGTTGCACTGGAAGTATGGGGCCTGGAGTTTCAGAACAGATCGGTCTTATTTCATGTGGACAACAGGACGGTGGTTGACCTGGTAAACAATCAAAAAGCAAGGGACCTGCAAGTGCTGCGCTTGCTGCGAAGTTTTATGCTGCTATATTTGCGATTCAATGTGCTGTTTCGCGCGCAACATGTCCCAGGCGCAAGCAATGACATTGTGGATTCATTGTCTCGTTCTCAGTGGCAGCATTTCAGGAGACTGGCGGCGGGAGCGGAGGCTTGCAAGACCAAGGTGCCGGAGGGTATCTGGGCCTGGGGGGAGTGAGGGTAGTGGGCCTGGTAGAGAAGTCTATAGCTGATTCCACAAGGCGCTCTTACCGCTTGGCATGGTCTGAAATCGACGCGATTCTGGGATGGACCAGTGTGACCTGGTGTATATCCCAGAGCAACTGTGAACAGGGAGTTATGCAATTTGTTTTAGATTGTATGGACAGAGGTTTGTCGCAGGTTACTATTGCAGGGAAATTGGCGGGGATTTCTTTTTATAGCATTATGTATTTGGGGTTTGACCCAGCTAAAAGTGAGTTGTTGAGCAGAATGTGGAAAGGCTGGGGAAAGGAGAGAGGGGAGGTTGGGGGGGATGCCCTGAGGGAGGCAATCACGTTTGACTTGTTGGTTGAATTGTTCGCAGAGTTGCCGCAGTGTTGTTACGATGTTTTCGAGTTGGCTTTGTTCAGTTCGTGCATGATTTGGATGTTTTTGGGGGCTTTTCGGGTGTCTGAGTTGGTAGGGGCCAGGGGCACAAATGGCAGAAGGTTTAAGGATGTGAAGTTGGATGGGTCACGTTTGGGTATCTGGTTGGGTCATTGCAAGACGGACCAGGTGGGGAGAGGCAAGTGGTTGTGGTTGTGTGAGAGTGGTTGTGCAGGGGCTTGCCCGGTACGGGAGTGGAGTGCGTTTTGTCAGCAGGCACGAACGTCGGTAGGGGAAATGTTTTGCCTTGCCTCTAAAAGGCGGGTGACAGCGTTTCAGCTGCTGGCAGTGTTGCGAATGGCATTGAGACAAATAGGTAGGGACCCTGCAAAATATGGGACTCATTCTTTTCGGATTGGCGCAGCGACAGCAGCAGCCCGGCTGGGGTGGTCTTGGGATAAGATTAGGTGGATTGGGAGGTGGAGGTCTCGTTGTTGTGAGCGTTATGTGCGTAAATAACAGCTGGCACGCGCATTGGGGTAGGCGTTGGGGCTGCTGGAGCGGTGGTGGTTTGGTTTGTTTGTACTAATCTCTTTTTCTTTCGTAGGTTGCGCTGTGGGTCCAGGAGCTAAGATGGTTACCTGGATTGTCGGACATTCTTTTGTTCACTGAGCATCAAAATTTGCGGATAGGCAGGTGTACGGTCGTGGCTTTGGCCTTCGGAGCAGCCACCATGAGGTACACTGGTGGGGCAAGAGCGGGATGCGCTGGGGAGCCTTGTTGCCATGGCTGACGAAAAAGGTGTCTCAGAGGGGCTGCCCGGACATGATTGTTATCCACTTGGGGGAAAATGACTTGGTGAAACAATCCGGGGTGTCTCTCCTACATTTGATGCAACGGGACTTGGAAGCCATGCGAAGCAATCTGGCTGGCGCCTGTATTGTTTGGACTGATCTCATACCGTGCCGGATCTGGTGGGGGCGTTGAAGCCCGCAGCTGTCGAAATAGCAAGGCGAAAGCTGAATAGGGCCATGAGAGCTTTTTGTGGTAACAAAGGTATCAAAGTTATTGCTCACACAGGGTTACAGCTCGAGGAGCCCCTTCTTTTTCGCGACGACGGAGTGCACCTTTCGTACATGGGTAATGCCTATTATATGATGGAATTGAGGGATGTCATCAGTAAATTGTGGAATGAGTCCATTTGGTGTAGACGGATTTGAGGACGAAAGGTGCACTCAAGCTGTGTGGGGCAGGTAACCGCCCTCCGGGGGTTTCCTGGTTGGTGGTACTTGGGAGGGGGGGGAGTCCATGACGGGCATACTCACCCTTCCGGGGAGTGGGATACAGGTGCAAGGTGAGGGTGCGTCATGCAGGAGTGCGATGGCTGGAGATGATGGAGGAGGTTAAAAGAGAAGTGAGGAAGGGAATGGGATAAGTGAAGAGGTCGCTGGGTGATGTGGGAGTGAGTAATTGGAGTGTGGGAGTGAATGGAGGGATGAGAGACATGAGGTTGGGGATTGTTGGGGGTTATTGATGTTGTGTTATATGTTGTTCAACCCTGTCCTAATAAATGGCCTTTTACGCTAACTAACAGCGTGGAGTGGTTATTGCGCGACATAGCCAGCTGAGCTCATGTTTCAGAAATACAGCACTTCCCCCAACTCTAAACAGACCTGTGGAGCTGTCGTGCTCTCTTCCTGACAAACTCCAGATAACCCCACTAAAATTTGCCATAAAGCATGAATTAAAACTCAGTGGCATTAGGAAAAACTTCTGTACAAAGAACATTGGTTTCTAGACATATGGGGGCTTATTTACAAGCCCCTTGCGCCACTTTTGCGTCACTTTTCCTATGTAAAAATTGACGTAAGCAAGGAGCTTGTAAATCTGCCCCATGATTTTGCCACTACGTATATGTACTTTTCCTTTTCTTTAACATACAAGGAATGTCTTCAGCAGTTACGATGGCCTCCTGCATGAAACACCCAACCAAGGAACGTCACCGCCCCAGTAACACACCCTATACGGGCCGTGGCTGGTAAAATGTACATTTTGAATGAATTGCTATTTCTCTCAAGTTGCAAGCAATCATGCACTTGTAGACCACGATTTTTCGTCTGTTCAACGAATTTTTGATCTTTACTGAATACTTGAAATAACCAATGGCATATCAAAACAAGAGCATTTTAAACGCCATCTTTGCTCGCAACTAGTCGATACCTATAATTAAAGAGGTGGGCGTGTCGTCTAGATGTACTGTATTGCGATCGTGGCTGCATACTACTGCCCACCCACATAACATCTATCGCAGGTTCCTTGTTTTCTTCGTATGGCTCTTTCCATCCGTCTCATCTCTGCTCCAGGTCCTCAACTCCGCGCAGCCTGCACTCTCATTAACCCTATTAGTGCCCATTGAAAATCCTTCAGTGCCAAGCCATTCATTGGCTTTTTGGAGTGCTTTGCTTTACCATGCTGTAGTTTGTGTAATTACGATTATAATGTTGGGAAACTATATATTTTTGGTTTCAGTACTTCTAGTACTATTAATTTATATATAAAACATACATTTATAAAACACCCTGAAGTCACATGACACAATTCAAGATGGCTGCCAGGTGACAGTGAAAATGATAAGTGTAAATGACCGCGCTAGTAGGGTAATAAAAGAAATGGTGTTTTCCAAATGCAGATACACAGAAATATTTATTATTCTGTTAGCTCACCAGGTAAAAAGGCAGGTTTTGAATTTATTTTATGTTTTTGTGTTTTTTAGGGCTATTTATCATACTATGACATACATATAAGGCACATACATTTTTCACATGTTTCTATTATTGTGCAGAATCTAAAGTTATAAGCCTAGTCAAATTGGTGCACAGTAGTAAAATTGATGTTTCAGAGATGCTGGTTAGTAAAGACATGAAAATTCATATTTTTGCTGCTTTGGACAGCACTTTACGTACTACAAAATGGCCGACATGCTGTTTCGTCTACTGTTGTTTTTCAAATAATGGTCTCAATTTTGTTATTGGACATGTGTTCAACATCTTAAAATGTATTTTCTAACTTTTATACAAAGCAGTGATGCCTATTTTGTGAATAGGTGGCAGATGATTTCATGCATAGTCTCTTGAAGGTCACAGTCTTTGACCTTTGACCCCAAATGGTAGCTCCTGGAAGTGTGCAAAGGATGTATCTTTGTAACACTGATATTGTTTATGCAAAGTGAGGTATCATTTGAAAAGTCATTGTCTGATCTCAAGGGTCAACTAGTCAATTTTTTTAAGAGGTTAAAAAACTGTGACCTTTGACCCCTAAATACACGTTTTCTTGTAACTTTTTTTAGTTGTTATTCTGTTACCCTTGGATCAATTACAGCAAGTGTGGTATTATCAGACTTGTCAAGAAAAGCAACAAAAAAATATTTGTTCAAATTGTTGGAGAGGTCATAATATTTGACCTTTGACCTCTATTTGCACTTATTGTAAGTGTTTCAAGTTGTTTATTCCATTACTGCTTGTTCATTTTTGGCAAGTATTGCAGTGTTTGAATTGTCATGATAAGGACATACATTTTGCTTAAATTGTTATGGGGTCATGTGGTTTGACCTTTGACCTCTATTTTCACTGTTCTAAGTGTTTCATGGTCATTAATCCAATACAGTTAGATCATTTGTTTCAATTGAGTCATTATTGGAATTATCATGACAAGTACTTAATTCCTATTTAGTTACTGTGTTGCAGGAGGTTATGCTTTCTGACCTTTGACCTCTAATTATACTTGTTTAGGTGTTTCAAGGTCGTTATTGCACTACCCTTGGATCATTTGTTACTAGTGTTGCATTGCAATGTTTTTGAAAAATGCTTCCATTTTCATTGGTTTAATTGGTGTTGGGGGCTCATGTCTGTAGACCGTTGACCTCTAATTCCACTATTCTAAGTCTTTCAAGGTCATTAATCCATTATGGATGGATATTTCCTGCCCCTACGCCCCCTACACCTCTATTTACCGCTACTGTCATTGGTCTCCCTCCTGCAATCTCTGTAACGATGCCTGCAGCTGGTTTGTCAAAAGAAGAAACTCCACTGAGAAGCATTAGGTGCCTTACGCTGAAGTGGTACCCTGCACTCTGCCCCCATGTGCTGCTGGGGGTGTATGTTTGGTGCTGCTTTGTCCCCTTCCCCATGCCACCCCCCAACGTTAGCCTCCTGAAACTGATATACTTACCTGTAATTAGTGTGGCTCCATGCACCCCAGTTTCCATTGAAACACACTGGGCCGAACTCCAACTTTGACCTCTGCACCCAGCTGCCCCTGTGTACTGGAGGTGCAGGTTTGGCACTCACCTGACCCTTTGCCCATGCTGACCTTTGGCCTCAAAGACTTTAACTGTAAGTGTGGTACTTACCTGTTTAGCCACAATATTGTTTTCCCCATAAAATAACACTGAACTGTTGTGAAAATATTATAATTGTCGACTTTTGAAAGTGAAAAGTATTTTTATTTAACACATCTGATTGTGAAGATCTAAGTCTTAAAATAAAATACAAAGTATATGTTTCTAAATTGTTGTGGATCTCCTTTTTGAGTCATGTGTCTATTATTGATCATTTTCGAGCAATAAATGTCCAACACTCCTCTGTGTTAGACCTAAGGCTCCTTGCCCACAGTACCACTAATAGAGCGTTTTGGGTTTTACATTGACCCATGTACACTTTTGGGGAACCACTGGACGCTGTGCACGGTATTACCACCTAGTGGCAATATCATATACAGAGCCAACTTCCTACACTCTTTCACATAATTCACTATAAAAACTCTTCTCACTTTAAAGTCTGAGAAAGAAAAGTAAACATCAATGCTGCAGCAATTTGTCAGAAGACATAGCTAGATATTTGACCTCTGTCTGTGAAGCACCTTCAAATGTGAAAAGTTAAACACAGAACTTAAAGCCATCTTAATTTTTTTCTAGGACTTTCAAAACCCACAAAAGGACACAATGTGTGATTGAGAATGACACCTTTTCAATGCGCCATTCACCTATGCCTAAAAACACCAATGTGCCCAGAGTCTTGTTCAATCATGCTCTGCTGCTTGAATGCAAGTGTAATGCTGCGGACCATTGTTAGTCTATGGCCAATTAAAAACAAGAAAGTAACAAGACAGCATGAAATAAGGAATGCCATGGGAGAATGGCAGTGTCACATGTAGTTATAGCCCTTTTTAATCATGTTCAAGTGCTTGTCAGCAAGGGCAAAGGTGGATACAATGGAGAGATTCAAAGTGATTAACTACCTGGAAATGGAAATAAGGCCATCATTACAGTAGAGGTTAACATTACAATCTAATTCAGTCACCAGTATTAAAAGTAGTATCAGCTATTCAAAACTAACAGTGAAAATATATGTAAATACCTATTTCGCTATAAGAAGAATTAGCCGAAGAAAAATAAGTCATGTCGGTAATATCAAATTTGTTTTAGGCTATCTTTTTCAGTTTGTGAAAAACATATATTGCTGCAATGCTTTTCTAAATTACCTCAAACAGTTATTACAAAATGGCCGACTCTTTCCACTAAAAGGTGCACTGTGTCTGCTTGTCCTTCCTCTCTGTCAGCATACTCTGCCATGAGCAGCCAAAAAGATACATTAGCCCCCTCGCTGACAGAATTTTCTCTGACAGGGATTTGGGTGTGCTGGAGAGTGGTTGGGTTTTTAGGAGCTTGTGAGAGAATTACTGATCTACAATTGTTTTGTTTTTTCAATGCTACAGATTCTTTTTTTGTGAATATATAGGGTGTGTTAGGTTTAATTTTTTAATTATTATTAGTAAAAATTGGGCAGTGTGAAGGAGGGTTTGGATTGTTTATCTGTGTGGTTTGTTTTTTTAATTAACCATAGTCCTCACCAATTTTTTGGGTGTAGGAAGTGTTGGTTAATGATTTTTACCTCACAGAAGTTACACAACTAAGGCTTGTGAGGGAGGGTGCTAATTTTTTCACCTGTGCTTTTTTTCAAACTAACAACATGAACACCAAACGATTTAAGATTGACACAGAGGAATCTTTGTTCAAATTTTTGGATGAAGCTCCAGATATTTATTCAGAGGGTGACAGTGACATTGAGGTGGATTCTGGGGAGGGGCAGGAGTCCAGCAGTGGGGAAGAGAGTGTAGGTGAGGAGGACTTTGGTGAGAGTGGAGAAGAAGAGGAATTTTCTCAAGAAGATGTGTATGAGACTGTCTGGGATGAAATTGCACCAGGCAATGATAACAACAGTTATGGTATTGAATTTACTGTGAGGAATCCAGGAGTCCGGAAAGTTCCACCACGAAATTCCCCCCCAGTTGCATATTTGCAATTGTTTTTAACTATGGAACTGCTTGTACACATAGTTCGTGAAACAAACAAGTATGCAAGAGATTTGCTGGACAAAATGGCAAACTGGATCAGTGAGCATCCCCATTCACGGCTACGCCGATGGATGAATGGGGGCTTGACTGTGGGCCTCTTGAAAAAATGGATTGGTTTATCTATTAACATGGGCCTCATAAAGAAACGCAATGTGAAACATTACTGGGATTTGTCACACCCTTCTCAGGCCACACCTTTCTTTGGGCAAGTCATGCCATTGTGGCAATACCTTATTGTCACAAGAATGCTTCACAGTGAGGAACTTTGACTACAGAAGGTACCCAAGGTCAATAGAGGGATGCCCTGATCTGCCTGCTAAACAGAAACAGAGCATTGCAGTCACGGGTGCCCACAGAGATGGGAATTTCTTACAATGGACCAATGGCTTTAACTGGTTCCTGGTGCAATAAGGAGTGAGTTACTTGAACGAATTTACTGCTGTTGTGAGATTTTCTGCATTATTCCTGAAATGAATTGATTTGCCATGACGTGAAATAGATAAAAGATCTTGTTTTACCAAACAGCTTGGTGTGGTGTCCTTCATTGTGTGTGCATTGCTGAGTCCGGGTGAGTGAGTGCTGCACAACCGCTTTTCACATTGCCTTCGGGTGTCTTCCTACCTCGCGCCAAGCTACCACGTCAAAATTGGTGACCCCAGTTCTAACAGGCAGAATCAGTAACCCATGGACACATGTTGAAACCCTGTGGGCCCACCAGCCGGGGATGCAGGTGGGGTCATATCTCATACTGGGGATAACAGTTAACGATATTGATTACATCTTTGAGAAGTGCTATGAATATATGATTGGAATATATGTTGTAACATTTCTATAAAGATATGTTAAAAAAATAACATTCTTGGCAAAGCCAGGAGTGACAAAACAGGAGCGAGTTTGCCTTGAACCAACTTTACAAAGTGGTGCTGTGGGTCTCCTGCCACCAAAAGCACCTCAGTGAGGGCATTAGCACAAGGCAAGCTGCCATAAACCTGCAAGCTGTCCCTAGGCTAAACATGTGTTCTTGACGGTTGTTGAAGACCCGATCCACCTAGAGGGAAAAAAGAGAGAGAGTGTGCCTATAATCTGACCCTTTACTAAACATTGTTGCTACAACCAGGAGAAACCAAAGGAGACGGAGGTTGCCTTGAACCAACTGTACAAAGTGGTGCTGTGGGTCTCCTGCCACCAAAAGCACCTCAGTGAGGGCATTAGCACAAGGCAAGCTGCCATAAACCTGCAAGCTGTCCCTAGGCTAAACATGTGTTCTTGACGGTTGTTGAAGACCCGATCCACCTAGAGGGAGAAAAGAGAGAGAGTGTGCCTATATTCTGACCCTTTACTTAACATTGTTGGTACAGCCAGGAGAAACCAAAGGAGACGGAAGTTGCCTTGAACCAACTGTACAAAGTGGTGCTGTGGGTCTCCTGCCACCAAAAGCACCTCAGTGAGGGCATTAGCACAAGGCAAGCTGCCATAAACCTGCAAGCTGTCCCTAGGCTAAACATGTGTTCTTGACGGTTGTTGAAGACCCGATCCACCTAGAGGGAGAAAAGAGAGAGAGTGTGCCTATAATCTGACCCTTTACTAAACATTGTTGGTACAGCCAGGAGAAACCAAAGGAGACGGAGGTTGCCTTGAACCAACTGTACAAAGTGGTGCTGTGGGTCTCCTGCCACCAAAAGCACCTCAGTGAGGGCATTAGCACAAGGCAAGCTGCCATAAACCTGCAAGCTGTCCCTAGGCTAAACATGTGTTCTTGACGGTTGTTGAAGACCCGATCCACCTAGAGGGAGAAAAGAGAGAGAGTGTGCCTATAATCTGACCCTTTACTTAACATTGTTGGTACAGCCAGGAGAAACCAAAGGAGACGGAGGTTGCCTTGAACCAACTGTACAAAGTGGTGCTGTGGGTCTCCTGCCACCAAAAGCACCTTAGTGAGGGCATTAGCACAAGGCAAGCTGCCATAAACCTGCAAGCTGTCCCTAGGCTAAACATGTGTTCTTGACGGTTGTTGAAGACCCGATCCACCTAGAGGGAGAAAAGAGAGAGAGTGTGCCTATAATCTGTCCCTTTACTAAACATTGTTGGTACAACCAGGAGAAACCAAAGGAGACGGAGGTTGCCTTGAACCAACTGTACAAAGTGGTGCTGTGGGTCTCCTGCCACCAAAAGCACCTCAGTGAGGGCATTAGCACAAGGCAAGCTGCCATAAACCTGCAAGCTGTCCCTAGGCTAAACATGTGTTCTTGACGGTTGTTGAAGACCCGATCCACCTAGAGGGAGAAAAGAGAGAGAGTGTGCCTATAATCTGTCCCTTTACTAAACATTGTTGGTACAACCAGGAGAAACCAAAGGAGACGGAGGTTGCCTTGAACCAACTGTACAAAGTGGTGCTGTGGGTCTCCTGCCACCAAAAGCACCTCAGTGAGGGCATTAGCACAAGGCAAGCTGCCATAAACCTGCAAGCTGTCCCTAGGCTAAACATGTGTTCTTGACGGTTGTTGAAGACCCGATCCACCTAGAGGGAGAAAAGAGAGAGAGTGTGCCTATAATCTGTCCCTTTACTAAACATTGTTGGTACAACCAGGAGAAACCAAAGGAGACGGAGGTTGCCTTGAACCAACTGTACAAAGTGGTGCTGTGGGTCTCCTGCCACCAAAAGCACCTCAGTGAGGGCATTAGCACAAGGCAAGCTGCCATAAACCTGCAAGCTGTCCCTAGGCTAAACATGTGTTCTTGACGGTTGTTGAAGACCCGATCCACCTAGAGGGAAAAAAGAGAGAGAGTGTGCCTATAATCTGACCCTTTACTAAACATTGTTGCTACAACCAGGAGAAACCAAAGGAGACGGAGGTTGCCTTGAACCAACTGTACAAAGTGGTGCTGTGGGTCTCCTGCCACCAAAAGCACCTCAGTGAGGGCATTAGCACAAGGCAAGCTGCCATAAACCTGCAAGCTGTCCCTAGGCTAAACATGTGTTCTTGACGGTTGTTGAAGACCCGATCCACCTAGAGGGAGAAAAGAGAGAGAGTGTGCCTATATTCTGACCCTTTACTTAACATTGTTGGTACAGCCAGGAGAAACCAAAGGAGACGGAAGTTGCCTTGAACCAACTGTACAAAGTGGTGCTGTGGGTCTCCTGCCACCAAAAGCACCTCAGTGAGGGCATTAGCACAAGGCAAGCTGCCATAAACCTGCAAGCTGTCCCTAGGCTAAACATGTGTTCTTGACGGTTGTTGAAGACCCGATCCACCTAGAGGGAGAAAAGAGAGAGAGTGTGCCTATAATCTGACCCTTTACTAAACATTGTTGGTACAGCCAGGAGAAACCAAAGGAGACGGAGGTTGCCTTGAACCAACTGTACAAAGTGGTGCTGTGGGTCTCCTGCCACCAAAAGCACCTCAGTGAGGGCATTAGCACAAGGCAAGCTGCCATAAACCTGCAAGCTGTCCCTAGGCTAAACATGTGTTCTTGACGGTTGTTGAAGACCCGATCCACCTAGAGGGAAAAAAGAGAGAGAGTGTGCCTACAATCTGTCCCTGTACTAAAAATTCATGGCAGATCGAGGAGATCCAAAATGAAAGGCAGGTTGCCTTGAACCAACTGTGCAAAGTGGTACTGAAACTCTGCTGGCAGCAAAAACACCTCAGTGAGGGCATTAGCTCAAGGCAAGCTGCCATAAACCTGCAAGCTGTCCCTAGGCTAAACATGTGTAGTTGACGATTGTTAAAGTTCATGGTCCACCTAGGAGGAAAAAAAGAGAATGTCTATAAGCTGACCCTATGCTCCTCTTGTTGAAAGAGTAAGAACTAGATCCGGATTCCTAGAGCGTATACCAAGATGCTTCACAGGACGCCCACAGATTTGGTATACCTTCTAGTCACCGACTTACCTGAATGATGTTTCTTTGGCAACATCCAACAGTCTTGCCAGCCTGACGTGATTGTTCATCTTCTTCATCTTCATCACAGACATCATCAAAGTGTTCTCATGAGTTCGTTTTCCACAGTGATAAGAAAAAACATATTTCAATGATTAAGTACTACTAGTCACACATCCCCAAATTGCACCCAACCATTTCTATTACACTCACCCTCTTACCACGCACAGTTGGATAGTAAGTAGCACTTTCAGAGGCAAAGCATCCTATCAGAAGCTCTCATGCAGAAAATGGTTGATATTAGTGAAACCATGTAGTGCCAAGCCAAGGGCAAACATATCACTACCAAAAAGTCATAGGTCACCCTCTCTCACCCCCACATCAAACATGACTGACTTACCACTACTTTCTATCAACCCACTTGTCAGTCAACAAAGCATGCTTCTCCGTGTACTTTACTGTTAAGTTAGACTGCTATTTCTTAGAGCCATTCTATTTACTCTGCACTGTCCGCAAGGTCATGCAAGGCTAAGCTCTTTGTTCCAAGCCTAGATCAAAAGATAATCACAGAACAGGACCCTGCCTTCTAGACTAACAACCCACCTGACCATCCCCCTTACAAGATACCAAGAGACCAATGCTTGATTCAGGTTCACCAAACAAGCCATGTAGCAAGAGGCACAAAGGCAGATACCTTTGCAGGATATCAGATATCCATGTTTTGTCATATTATCCCGGAAGTGTATCCTGGTCCTGCAGCAGGAAATGTTTAGGCCAGAGTAGGGGCTATGTGAAGAGTCAGGTCTTCAATTTCTTGTGGAATTCAAAAACTGAGGAGGTTGCTCTGATGTGCAGGAGCATATCAGACCTATTCAATGCCTCATGCACACTAACACTCAAGCAAACAATCCCAAAGTACACAAGATTGCCTCATGCACCTCCACATGACACACTCTGAATGCCCCCAAACACAATCAAAAGACCACGCAACCTGATACACTTCACAATGAACTTAATGTCATCCCTCTGAAAACCTCACATCACCACCAGTAATGCCAACAATGAACATACAGGGCCCTATTCTCAAAGCTACATTTGCAAAGGAAGTCATGTGTACATTTCAAAAACAGTCACCATCTGCTCAGCCAATTCCTGGTGTTCAGCATCTGTGAGCTTGGTCTTTTGCAGTTAGCTTAAATTCTTCCCTGTCCCCCAGCAACTTGGGTGTTTCCTTCAACAGCAGTCTCCTGTTTTTATCATTCTTTACCTAGCACCACAATAACTGCAAGATTCCAACTGTTCACCACCAAGAGATCATGCAAACACCTTCCATCCAGACAGCCAAAAGCCTGGTCTCTGTGTACGAGTTAGGGGAATATTAGAAAGCTTCAAGCACCTGCTATGAGCTCTTTCCCAAAACACATCACTCCCTCAATAAAATTATAAATGTTGCCGTATTATGCATATTATATAACAAGGGCTCCCGGTTTTATGGTATTTATTTTTTTGCCATTTCCGTCTGTATTTATCCATATTTATTTTTTGGCCATTTTTTCTGTATTTATCCACATTTATTTTTGCCACAAGTAAAAGACGATGCTACAGCTTGTATTTTTCCACATTTATTTAAAATGACAATACACACATGCGCTCACTTAAACTAGCGATTTGTTGTGGCTTTAGCAGTGCTTTAACCCCTTCAGTGCCCGCCCCTTTCCCCGCCCTGTGCCGGCCGTTGCATTAGCGGGCGGGGTCTATGACGAGCTGGACTCGTCATGGGCACAGCGCAACCGCGGCCCATGACGAGTCCAGCTCGTCATGGGCACTGAAGGGGTTAAATGGTCCGGTACTGAGTAATTTGAAAAGGAGAGTACCTGTGCTTCTCAGTTCTGCTATAAAAACACTTTAGAATAGAGTACAAGCACTTATCAGGAGCAAACATGTGCCAGCGCTTCTGTGTTTCCATCTAAAGCCAGCTAGAAATCTGCCTTCAAATGTCTATGGTTTTCACACAGAAAGTACGTAAGGTTACCTATATTGGTGGTGGTGTGTTTATGTGTAGTTAGACAGACAGATAGATAGATCCCAAGCTACACACCACGTGCCCTGAAAGTTACTATCTCAGTCTAAGGTTCACCAACTGAAAATAGATGCTAAACCACTCTAGGGTGATCCCAGCGAGCAGAATAAATTGTCACTTATTCCACTCCATCCATGTTTTCTCACACCCACAGCAAAGTTCGAAGGGCATGAACATATGAAGCTGTGCCAAAAAATGATCATTCTCAACCACAGACAGAATGCTGTGTGAAATTGGTATTCCACGGCAGATGGCCATTTTGTGACAAATTGAACTGCATTTGATCTGCCTCATGAAATGCTTCATCACATCAAGCTTAACTTTCAAATTTAAAATATAGACAGAACTCCTTGGGTGAAAAATTACCTGATGCTGGTTAACAGAACAGATGCTGTCCTTACAAAAATGCAATAATTTTCTATTATTCCATGCATTTCACATTTTACCTTTCCCTCATTACCTCTTTCTTGGGTAGTCTTACATTCCTTCCACCTCCCCTCGTTCGCCTCTCTGCCACCAGCAATCTACTCCACATTCTCCTTCCTTTCCCTCACAGGCACGTCCGTGAACCGGAAGAACACAGAACACAGCCCAGGGCAAGGAAACCTTCAAGGTCATGTGGAGGTCTTTGTTTCTCTACTCTTCAGTCACCCATCCTGCTGGGACACAGAAGGTTCACCGTCTTTATGTTCCAGCGCCTTGATGTCTTTCTCGGATTGACATGAGCTGCAGCCCCTTCTAGCAGTATATAGTGAAACAGCAGAAGGAAGGCTCAGTCTGGTGGTAAAACTGTGTCAGCTTTCCATCGTCCTTTCTAGCACACTAAAAAGTTATGCCCATGTATTCAGCTGTATGGGTGCACTTTCACAAATAGCTGGGCAAAATCTTGTGCAATTCTATTTTGTCTTATGTATATGGTATACGGAACCCCAGCTGACCAAGAACTCCAGCGTGGATCGTGACACTGCCCTCCTCAACACGGCGGTTAGCGGTCTAGTTGGCGACCGGCGCTCCCCGATGACGTCAGACGCTGGTGGAAAAGGAGTGGAGAAGACGGACTCGGTGGTCATCGGAGGAGAGGAGGACACGGAAGAGGGAGACACGGACAAGACGAGGAGCGCACGGGACACAAGACAACAGAGGAGGCTGCTGGCGTAGAGGGAGAAGACTGCAGTGGAGGCTCGTTGTCGGAGCGGAGAGACGCTGTAGTATCCGGGCGTCCCAGAGAGGAAGAGGACGCCCCGATACCCACTGCTACGGTCCAGGAGGACCGTAGCTCCAGGCAAGTACACTGGTTACAGATATTGAAAAGGCTTACGGGGCGGGGAGGTCAGAAGAAGGAGACCGAATAGCGAGCAGCAAAAAATAGGAGGGGGGTCAGGGGACACCGACTATCAATCGCCTCCTCACACCTTTTTCCTCACCCTGGTGATCTCTAATCCATTTTATTTGTTTTGGTGACGGTAGCACTTACAGTGGCTGACAAGCCGTTAGACTGATCCCATTTCCTTTTTCCTTTCTCATGGCTGAAATGGGTGTAATCTTTGATATTATTGGTATGTTTACCTCGTCTAAATTGCTTGATGTTCTCGTGAGAAAGAGTCATTCATAGTTGCTGAAATGTCACTCATTATCTGAAACCTTGCCAGCTAAGTAATGAAGCTTTGTCCATTCCGTTCTCTCATCTCCCAGGAGTGACAGCAGGCCTTGAAAGCATGGCCCCAATGAAAATAGCGTGAGCAGGTAGGTACCAAGTTCCAAGGTCGGAATTCTGCCAACTACAGCTATGTAAAGAAACAGAGAGGTGTTCCAGATTAATGTTAGAGGCCAGTTTTCATTTCCAAGACGTATAGCATGAAAGAAACTACTCACAAATGAGTGTTAGCTCCTGGGCCGATCTGATCGGCCTGAGCACTCTCGCTTTTAACACAGGGCCGATTAGATCAGGACAGAATGCACAAATACTAACAGTATGACAGGAGACACTTTGTCAGTGTATGTTTAGGGGTTCTCTGCATTCTGGCACCTGAGAAGGTTCGAAAAAATCCAATGAAGTGTGAATTCTGTGAAGCAGTTGAACCTTCATGGTTCCCTCAAGGGACATTGTGGGCCTCCTGTATGCAAACACAGAGCAGCAAGTGAACCATCATATATCTATGACATGCAGTATCTACTTTTTTTACGATGGGTCACATAGCTTCGGTCTTTACTTAGTTTGAATGGACTCAGAAATAACGTCATGCTACGTACCCCCTTGATAATATAGATCTGAATCTGAGGTAGATCCACCTTGTTGTGGCACATAAAACACAAAAGGTGGAAACACTCCAACCGCAAACTAGAGGGAAAAGTATTCACCATTTTAGGCACCCTTCATAATTCAGCAAAGATGACTACATGCCATATGCACAGAGACAAATCTAGCTGGCGGGAGGTACATTTTGAAATGAGTCTCTATCTCACTGCCTGAGTAGATTTCATACCTTGTGCAACTGGCACATTGTACACCAAAGTGAGGTGTGCTCCCTTCACATCCTCTTCTCATTAATGTCAGCCAGTCCTATCATTCCCCCGAAATGGCAAAATACAAAGCAAAGAATTTTGAATAAGGGGAAGAGTCTATCTTACTCAGAAGTTAGTGACGCTGCTAAGGTTGATGTATAATCCTGCACAACATTGGTGCTTTGGTGACATTGTCAGATCCAAGAAGGTGCTATAGCTTGCAACTATCACTATTGCAATATATCTAAACACCAGATCTCACCTCTGGAACTGTAGATTCTGAAAGCTACACAGACATCCATCCACAAGCACCTGTAGTGCAACAACAGCTATGATAACTTGAAGTACACCTACAACACTGCCCTCTGTGCCTTACCCACTGGCTCATGTACTACTCCTTTACCCATGCACAGTCATGATCCTGCCTCCAAAGTCAACAACTCTGCACAGACCAACACTTAATGTACATCTTTGTAAGACAAATTATTCCTCACAAAAAAACAGTGATTTAAAACTATAGCACACACATAAACATACAGTTCTAGGTAGGGAGACAATGGATTAGAGAAACATGGTACAGTGAACACGAGGAGACTCATACACTGAAGAGAGACACCCACCCACTGGTAAACAGCACCAAAGGGAGATATGACCATGGGGAGACACGGATAAGGGAGAAGTAGAAGGACCTGGGTGGTGCAACTTAGTGATCTGGGTGTAAATAAAGCCAACTTTCTGTAAACAGACCCCATTCACCGACATACTCAGTATTAATACATGAAATGCCCTGCAAAAATGTACCTCACATTAACAGCAAAAAGTACCAGCAGAATCTACTGCACATCTGACTGACACACACACAGGGCAGTAGGTGACCAGTAAACACTAGACAGAATGTCACTGACTCCTACACCGGGAATTGGAGACACACATGCGCAAACCAACACAGAAGACAGATTAGTCACAGACTTGTTCCTACCTTTTGAATTTACAACTAAGTGAAGGACATCTCTGGGCGAAGGGGACCTCCGTTAGAGGAGGAAAAGGCACCTAGTCCTCCTTGAGTTATACACTGCTTTGGAGTTCTTCCTTTCTCAGTTGCTGGACCTTTTTGACCTGGAAGCAGCAAATTGTGTTTTAATTTCAAGACCATACATTTCCCAGTGCATGGGAGAGATCTTTACACACATAAATCGTTGTTACTGATTACCCAGATATGGGTCCCTTACTCACTTTGCCACTGGAATCAAGCTAGCCTGACTGATGAGGGGTGTTACCCTGAAACCGGTCCATGGATGCTTGTTTAAGGTCCAGGGAAGACCTGGCTTGGCAGTTCAGACTGGACTGTTTCCATGAGGAACAGATTCAAGTCTGATTTGCATATAGCTGGGTCTGAACTGGGGTGGCGAAGTGAGCTAAAGAACGATGATGGATTCAACCCAGATCTGTGCCTGGGGGTGAGTGTCTGAAAGGTTTCAGCACTCCGTCCATCATCTCCTTTTCTTTTATTTACTGATAAGCTTGTCAGGGAAGACAGGCCGAAGTAATTGCACAACCACTAAAATTAAATCATAGGCAAGTATATCTTCAGTTTGAAGAGGTCAGATTGCAAAAGCATGTTCTACTGAAATTTACCAATTAGTGCATGAAAAATTACTTGTGTCACATGCCTGCATCACCATCCTCATTTTCGTTGCAATTACTTGATCCCTTCATATTTTATAATACATTCACTGTACACTTTGATGCTCGAATTTTATCACACATATTTGTAAAATATCGGCCTGCATGATTCAATGTAATGAAAGTATGATGTGCCATGCTCTATTCATGTTGCAACCCCTGATTACTCTATTTTGTGCTGCCCCATAAGCACATTGCTACCTCCACCAATGCCACACATTTATGACACTTGAATAAAACACTGGAACTTGGTACCTACCTGCTCACGCTATTTTCATTGGGGCCATGCTTTCAAGGCCTGCTGTCACTCCTGGGAGATGAGAGAACGGAATGGACAAAGCTTCATTACTTAGCTGGCAAGGTTTCAGATAATGAGTGACATTTCAGCAACTATGAATGACTCTTTCTCACGAGAACATCAAGCAATTTAGACGAGGTAAACATACCAATAATATCAAAGATTACACCCATTTCAGCCATGAGAAACTAAGAAGTCACTGAACTAAAGTGGGCCAAAGGCAGGCAGCAGAAAACACAACAGAGGCAGACTACGTGGCTGCACAATTCTTAGAGCTACAGGCTAGGGTGTGCAGGCAGCTTAGAATGACTGAAGCATTAGTGTTATTTACTCAGCCAGCCAAAGCAAGTTAGCTGAACTGCCGTAGCACCCACCTATTAACTTTGGCTCCTTTCTCCACAAACTTGCACTAAAGTTTTACAAAAAAAGTCATCTGGATTCAATTAGGCATGACAAGTTTATTATTGGTCCACCAGTGGGCGTGGGACAAATACAGAGGAGCCAAAAAAGTGATTTTAAATTTTAAGAAACTATGCTCACCAATACAGAATAAAACGGTCAACAAATGAAATTGTTCAGTGATTTTCAATACCATTCAATACTGTTCAGTGATTTTCAAAAAATGAGCATTTAAAAAAATTGGAGTGAGCTTCAAAGGTGTAACGGATAGAGCTATCTGGATCATTATTCTGCATATGGTCTCCGAACTGGTGTTTGAGGACAGCCACAAGTTAAATTGAAAGAATAAGCAAAGAATACTGTAGTCCATTTTAGGTATATGAATCCAAACTTGGTTTCACGTAATCAGAGCTCTGTTTTGTGGTCACCATTACAGGACTCATGTGTATGCCCTGTCGCAACCCCTCACTACACACAGCCAAACGATATAGCTATGCCACCAGCTGGTATCAGGAGCACCCCTACTTCTCAAACCAAGTGTGGGGCTTGCATGTGCTTGTAAATCATTTCCACGTTTTTCATTTAATTTTCCCAATTATTAGTTACTCCATGTTTTCTTTTCTCTTTCTTAATGAATTAACTACTGAAATTCCTCTCAGGTAAAATTGTGGCGATTGCCAGGCAATAATAATATTTGCCACATAAGATTTCTTTCAATTTAATGATGTTTTCTCATTCTGTAATTGAAGTGCCAAATCGAAAGTCGCAAAGTGATGCATTAATTCTTCAACTAGCATAACTCGGGGTTGCAGGGCCCTCAGAACAGATAGCTTTTTTCAGTTGAGTGAAATAACCTTCTGTATCCAAATATTGTACAGCTTTCGCATGTCTGTAAAATCCTTCAGACTTTGAATGCTCCTTTTCTGTTCCACGTATAATCTCTGGCTCTGATTTTGACGGAGATGGCAGAGAGTTTCTATATAGATCACCCACACTGCCATTCCCCTCCCCCCCCCTCGGGAACCTCCTTCCCGCCGGCAATCAGTAAAGTCAAAAGACTGTGAGGACCCAAAATGAAAAACACCGACCTTAGCTGTGTAATGTCGAGTCTTGCCTATTCAGTGCTGTCGCATGCACAGTGAGTCGTAATCACTGTGCATGCAACACTTGCAATGGTAGCAGGCTCAGCACTATGAACCAAGCTCTTCAGAGGGGTGGCACAGGCAGTCGTGCTCCTGCAGTCACGGTGAGCTAAGAACGTGAC
Source organism: Triturus cristatus (assembly GCF_964204655.1). Classification (NCBI taxonomy): domain Eukaryota; kingdom Metazoa; phylum Chordata; class Amphibia; order Caudata; family Salamandridae; genus Triturus; species Triturus cristatus. The sequence continues at coordinate 995,619,145 of NC_140589.1, read as the reverse complement.
TGCAGGCCTCGTCAGTCAGCCTGTGCCTTTTGAGAGAACCATGGCGCAGTGCATGGAAGGCAGAATTGAGTTGGCAAAATTGACTCTAACAGCCCTTTCATGGATAAAGGCTGTATAGTTTGCACCGAAAGCTCCAGCCGGAAGGCGGAAACGGCCAGCTGCACACAAATGTAAATAAGAGAGGAATGAAAAAAGTGTCAAAATTCAAAAGTAAATTGTTAATTGTTTGGGAAATAAATGAGCCGTACCTGTGCTGGTTTCTGTATGTCTGCAGTTCAAACCCAAACGGTGAAGTCACGATCCAAGTCACGCACCCACACCTGCTGCACTGTCTCTGGGGCTGACGGCAGATTAGAGGAATGGCTCTGAGTTCTCTGCGCCCTCTACTGGTGTAGAATGACCTGTGCAGCTTTGTACAGACGATTCTGTTCTGTAAACAAAATTTCTCCGCAACTTTAAAGACATTAAATATCTGCAAATAGATCAGAATATGGAGAAATGCAACTACATAAAGAAAGAGGGAGGTGTTCCAGAGTGGAATTACAGTTAAGTTTTGCTGTTCAAGAGGAATATCAGGAAAGAAACACCTCCCAAAAGAGTGTCAGCTCATGGGCCGATCAGATCGGCCTGAGCGCTTTCACTTTTAACACAGGGCCGATTAGATCGGCCCGTGGCACTTCTTAGGTTAAACTTCATCGCGCGTAATATGATATCTTAATCTCGCGCGTAATATCTTAATCACCACTCTCATTCTTATAATTACACATTAAAGAAACGTATTACCATAATGCTACTGTACAATTGCAACGCAATTTCAAATTGCATCTTTCACATTTTCTTTTTATCGCGGTGTAATTTTTGTTTTACTTTTCCCTCATTTAACATGCGTAATGGTGTCTTCGACCCACCAAAATGTTTCCCAGCTGCGTCGAATCGTAGAACAGCACGACGCACTTCCGGTGAGTAGGATTTCTCAGATGCCTTTCCGTGGAGGGGGGGTCTGAGATGAAGTGGACTCCTCTGTTGTAAGATACAACAGAGAGAAAGGCAGGCTTGAAGTACAAGAAGAAAAGCCACGCGTAGGAACAAACATCAAACCCTTCAGTTGTCCCTGTCAGGCAGTAGGCCTTTCATTGTTCGAGAAAATGTAAATCTGAAGCCATGGGGCGCCACGGTTAGCTCCTCATGGAAGTTAGTGGTTTGGTGACAAAGAAATAAGAAAAACTTTACATACAGTTACGATCAACTGCTTTCGATATCAGCGTCAAAAAAATACCACTACTTTTAATAATAATAAAACCATTTGCGTAGCACACACCACAGCACGCATTGTAGGCAAAGTGATGTTACTCGTATGCATATGCACTCAGAATGGATAAACCATAATTGCGTAAAAGTAAAATTCCGAAAATGACATGTTGAAAAAACGTATTGATTTGATATCGAAAAGTAGTGTGATTTTACTGAAAAACAATGATCTAAAAAAATGTATTGAAAAATGCAGTGGCAAATTCTAAAAATAACTTGAAAAAATAATAATCACATTTCAATGTAACTGCTTCGATTTTATTTCTTTTCTGTTTTGCAATCTATGTTCTTCTCTTGTCAGGTAGAATGTGCTTTTTAAATTCTTTGGATGTTTTTCTTGCATCATGGCACAATAAATCGTCTTGGGGTTTGCAACTGGCTGGCCAGGGGTTTCTGCCAATTTTAATAGTAGAAATCAATTTTAGGGAGATTATTCAATTTTTCACATATACTTGGGAGTGTTTGGTCATTCTCCCTGTTTATTCCGTGAAATGAATTATTTTTATTATAAACTCATATTTTTAAAGTTATTTCATCTAAGACATTCTCTGTGTCTGTGTCAGGCATGCATTTTGAGCAAAGTTTTTAGTTTTGTAGTTGTACATTACGAAGATTTTACTTATTTATTTTCGTCTTGTTATGCACTTAGGCATTTTATTTTCACGAGAATATATTTTTTAGTATTCTGATAATACGTATGCTTTAGGTACCTCTCTTACCATGTTTTATTTTCAATATCAATGTATTTAGTTATTAGATTTGAGTGTTATGGCCAATTGGCCAAATTAGTTGGGGTGGTGAAGATGGAAATTATGTTTAAAGGAAAGACCAAGGCTGCTAAGATATACATTTTGGGCAAAACAGATTTGCTTGGGTGAAACATCAGTAGGAAAGTTTAAGAAAGTTGAAGAAAAATACTGTTAAACACTAGCGTCTATTGCTGTTAGATTGAAAAGAGTAGATTTTTTTAAATATTCTTGGAGGAGTTGTTAGTGATAAAGGGATTCACCGACATAATTGTAATGAAAATAGATTTAAGACAAGTAGTGAGCTTCACAAGGCTGGTAGAAGAAAGCACTTGTGAAAGAACTGCATCATCAGAATGCTTGGTTCTGTGTCTGTAGCCACTAAACAAGGGGTGTGTTACATTCATCTCTGAATACACCAATAAAAACATCTCCGTTGATAAGCAATCATTCCCATAGGAATGCTGTCCATATATCAGGAAGCTGGTTGGTTGGTACTTGAGATTAGGCCACCATATTATCATGACCATAGGTTCCAACATGGCAGACGTTCCTTAGTGAGGCTCCCATAGCCCATTCAGAATCCTCAGTTAATCCTGCTCCATCAGCCCGTCTTTCACTGAATGGGACTCTGCGGCTCCTTGTGCTGGTCCACTACTGCCATTCAGAAGCTCCTGCAGGCGAGCGACAGACAGCCGGCGGCTGCAGTTCGGCAGGGAGCTGCAGGGCACCGGCGTGGCGGAGACGATACGCCGCAGAGGGAGACGCGATGCCGGCTGGACCTGACACCTGTCCGTCGGGTGATTGAAGTGGCGCCCTGTGCTCCAAGAGACTCTACCTACCTCTACTCTGCCGTGAGGGAAACGGCTTGCCAATTGCTTTTCATGCTGTGAGGGGAACGGCCTTCGCATTCCACCTGCTGCCCCAGCGACGCTGCAGAGAAGGGGACTACACTTCCCATGATGCCCTGCTGGCGCGGCTCTGTGACGCCAGCAACAGCGACGCCGCAGAGAAGGGGTCTACACTTCCTATGATCCCCTGCTGGCACGGCTCTGTGACGCCAGCAACAGCGACGCCACAGCACGGATAAAAGTGCCCCCGCACCATGCAACGCGGGACGCGCTCTTAGACTCTACCTACCTCTACTCTGCTGTGAGGGAAACGGCTTGCGAATTGCTTTTCGCGCCGTGAGGGGAACGGCCTTCGCATTGCACCTGCTGCCCCAGCGACGCTGCAGAGAAGGGGACTACACTTCCCATGATCCCTTGCTGGCGCAGCTCTGTAACACCAGCAACAGCGACACCGCAGCACGGATAAAAGCGCCCCTGCCCCACGCAACGCGGGACACGCTCTTAGACTCTACCTACCTCTACTCTGCCGTGAGGGAAACGGCTTGCCAATTGCTTTTCACACCGTGAGGGGAACGGGGAATGGCCTTCGCATTCCACCTGCTGCCCCAGCAACGCTGCAGAGAAGGGGACTACACTTCCCATGATCCCCTGCTGGCGCGGCTCTGTGACGCCAGCAACAGTGACGCCGCAGGACGGATAAAAGCGCCCCCCGCCCCGCAACGCGGGACACGTGCGGGTGGCGCCCTGGGAAGCCCGGGCCAAGGGTGGGCCCGTCCTTGCCCGTCAGTGACCGATAGAGGCCGGGCAGGGCCCCCCTCTGATATTTAGGATTTGAAAAAATCATATATCTATTATGGCAAAAAGGAAGACTATTAAATCATCTATTGAAAAACCATGTACTACGCTAGACTTATATCTGGTTAAGGCAGTGAATGTTCTATCAGAAGAGATAGACCGCACAGAAAGGCGACTATCCATGGGCCACAGCCAACTGGGTGTCGCACAGGGGAATGAGGTTATGGCATCTGCTAATCCACCGAGTGAGTCTTGCCCAGTTGATTTAATTATCAATCCGCAGATATCTGAGGCGACACCCACGGCCACTGCCAACGAGGGAGACCTCATCGAAGATTGTACTCGGATATCCATGTCTCCCACATTGTCTACTTTAGCGAGCCCATTGCCCAGGAAAAATACCAGGGGATGTGGCAGAAAGAACACCTCAGGACAGGGAAATCCTAAACCCAACCTTAGGCCAAAAAAAGATAAAAAAGATAATTCTATAGGAAAACCAGGCCTACCAGGTGAAAAGTTGGCTAAAACAGTCCCTTTACAACATGATCTAACCCTAGCAGTTATAACCGATAAAGTTATAGAACTACTTAGGCCACTCTATGACAAATTGGATATCCTCATTAGAGAAGTTAACAAGATAAGTGGTTCCATTACAAAAGCTAATGAAAGACTCACTAGTGAGAGTATTAGGAGGCAAATGTTAGAGGGTAATCCAGCACTTATTAATAATTGTTCTGTTAGAGAACTTAGCATTAACCCAAAGGATAGGTCCCCGATCACAAATGAGGCAAATGGGGTAAACTTAAAAGCCTCTAAAGCCCCATTAATGAGCAGAACTATTGATAGCCACAGTTCAGCCTCACTCCCGAGAGATAGTGAAGAGGTAAAATTATGCAACTCCAACATACTGGGCCCCGTAAAATCGGGAGAGTTAAGAACTGCGACCCCTAGGGACGGAAGATCCTCTGTGTCCATAAACTTACCGCCAGAATGTAGTGCCTATGTCACTGTCCTCACGAATATACCCAAACTCCTAGTAGGACAGACAGAAGACCATGGCTCTCTCTTGAATAAAGTGGTGCTCTTGCTGACTAAAAACTGCGGATATCCAATAGCTGGGGCAAACCAGATCTTTACTACACGTAAAGTGAGCTGGGTCGGCCCATTACAAAAATGCTTTGAAGGTGATTGCATTATTATTAAATTCCGATCCCCAAGATGGGTTAGTAACACTCTCAATAATGCACCCCCTCCTTCCTGTTTGGAATATAATATCACTCTTTTCCCTTTAGGGTATTTTTATAGACACTTAATGCCAATACAGGAAATTGACAGCCGACCCAGAAATAGATCCCTTTTAGCCCCTCCCAGATACTGCTCCTTATTCCACCCTGCCATTCCATTGGCTAATAGATTTCAGGCCCTGAGTGACCTCAACGCTAATGATTGATGTAAGGGACATCCACAGATGAACCAGGTACAACAGGTTCGATATGTATGTGTCAAACCTGTATGGGGAATGGAGGTTGAAGAGATTACTAATTTAGGTAAGAAGGAACCTTTTGGGATAAAGTCGGGTTGTAGGTACACTCCCAGTACAACTCTGATATCTCCCACCACTGACAACTATGTTTGTCCTTCTTTAATCTCATCATTCCCCAACGATAAAGTGGATGATACCGTATTCCAACTGGAAGTTATTGAGGCCACCGAGCCTGAACCAGGCACTGGTTATTTAGTAACCTCCTGGAATATATCAGGTTTCAAGATCAAGATAGGTACCCCGGCATGGTTAGATTTTATCTCAGCCCAAAATGATATTATATATCTCCAAGAGACATGGTGCACGGAGCCAGTTTATGTGGAGGGTTATACTACTCATTCGTTACCGGCCTTGTCATCAACTTCAGGTAGAGCTAGGGGGGGACTTCTGATTATGATTGCTATCAATTTGAACAAATGGAACATTAAGTGCTGTATTACTGTTGGTGCTTATGCCCAGATTATGTGGTTGGAATCCATGGCGGGAAAAGATGTAATTCTGATCAACTTCTATAACAATCTGTTTAATTCAACCCGAGGATCAGTTGTTTCTGCCCTGGAGCAAGAAGTTGATAAGTTGATCAGTACCATTAGGAACCTGACCACTATTCTTTGGGTTGGTGATTTTAATATCTAGGCGTGTCCCTTATCTTTGACCAAAGTATGTGGGCATAGGAGGGGGGAAAATGAAAGTTATGATTATATGCTTTTCCCCCACTGTGATTATGGTGCTGCTCTAAATAGTGGTATTGCTAAATTGGATCTGGATTTGTTGGATTGAACTATGGACAAACATAATGTGAAATGTCCTACATTTACAGGGAGAAATGTAAGGTCTAATATTGATCATATTTTAATTTCTAGTAACAGTGCACACCTGTTTTCCTCACCATGGGTAACGGAGCAACCTATAAGTGAACATAACAATATCTCCCTTATCCTACTCACTTGGGGATTTAAAAATCCCAATGATGTATCTATCAGTCCATGTATTGCCCCTATTAGATCTAATGGTGTGCGGATAAAATGGACTGGTTTGGATCCACCAAAAATTCAGAGTGATGTCATTAAACAATGTCAGGTCGAATTCCAACTCTGTTTAGGAGAGGAGATTGATCCTCAATCTTTGCTTGAAAATTTTATTAAGATCAATAAGGTCATCGAGAATCTCTTGACGAAACCTGCCCATGGTAAAAGAAAACCCAAGGTAGGCTGGTTGGATAAGAACTGTACAGCTGCCCTACATCACCTTAAACAAGCCCTGGGGTGTAATCCACGAGAGCGGGATATAATTAGGACTCTATGAATAGAGTATAATTCTGCCCTGGAGACAAGAAAAGCCGAACTCCGAGATGATGCATGGGAAAAATTAAGTTACGCAGCTGATATAAAAATAGTAAGCTATTCTGGGATACTGTTAATAGCTCTTTTTTGAAAGATGATCATGTACCAGAATTTAATTCCCATATTACTAGTAACTCCTGGGTGGAACACTTTTCAAATATATTTAATTCTACTAATAGTAATACCTTACCTGCCATACCACATAATATGCCCGCTCAATGGCCAATTATACCTCTGATGATTAGTAATGGGGAGGTCTTAGATGGTATATCTAGTAGTAAGGGTGGTAAGGCGCCCGGCCCAGATGGGGTTCCGATAGATTTTTATAAGAACAATATGGATTTATGGTCATCCCTTTTAACTAGAGTATTTAATGTTGCTTCTGAAACAGTATTCCCAGCATCATGGTCACAGTCAATAATAATCCCAATTTATAAGAAGGGAGTAAAGACTGATGCCCGTAACTATCGCCCAATCTCATTGTTGGACTCTTCTATAAAGATTTTGAGTAGGGTCTTGCTTTCTAGACTAGAAGATTGGGCTACAGAAAAGACGATCCTCTCACAAGCCCAATATGGGTTTAGGAAAGGACTGGGAACATTAGAGCAGTGCGTAAATTTAGATCTTCTGATCGGGAAGTATACACTGGCAAAGGAGGGCAACCTATACCTATGCTTTGCCGATCTGAGTAGCGCTTTTGATTTAGTTGACCATTTGATTTTATGGCCCCTTTTGCTAGAAATGGGTGCCCCAAAAGATATAGTTTACTTTCTAGCAAGATTATATGAAGTATTAACTAGTAAGGTGCGGTATGGATATTCAGGCGAGTATACCCACCCCCTTTAAAGTCAAGATAGGTATCCGCCAGGGGTGTGTGCTGGCTCCATTACTGTTTTCTTTATTTATTAATAATGTTGATGCCACTCTGAAAACATTTGAAGCTGATGCACCAAGGATTGAAGGAAACCCTATCCCAATTCTTTTATACGCTGACGACGCGGTCCTATTATCCCGGACCCCTATTGGGCTCCAGCGTCTTATCGACAATTTTATTATATTTATTACTAAAAGAAAGCTTTTAATTATTAAATCAAAAACTTTTGTCATGGCTTGCAGCAGGAACCCAATAACAGTTAGACAATTTTACATAGAGGACTTTAAAGTATTAACTGTAAAATCATTTTGTTATTTGGGTATTACATTCGCTGGAAATGGGTCATGGGCATAGGAACAGGTGAATGCCCGCTCTAAGATGGAGAGAAATATAAACGGCATTTTTAGATTTACTGCTAAATTGGGCCGTTGCCGTATAAAAGATATGATGGCAATTTATAAGGCAAGATGCATTTCTGCCGCCCTTTATGGTGCTGGCGTTTCGGGACACACCCAAGCGATTTCTCTTTTACAAGCCGAAAATGCCTTTTTAAAATGCTTGCTGTGTGCCCCCCCCCCCTCTGCCTCTACGGAACTTATTCACCGGGAAGTGGGCATTGCTTATATATCAGACATTGCCTCATTACGACCCCTCCTATTATGGAAATCAATTTGGTCAAAGGAAGAGACAAGGTTCAGCCAATCTATTATACGGGATTGCGTTAAAATGGAGAATTGTTTAAAAATACCATGGCTTAAATACATCTCGCACTGGTACAAAACTCTATTCAATTATGATATACGGCTGGACCCCGGGTGTATAGCCTCTGTTACTAAAAATGAGATAAAATTAACCTTCCTTTCACAGCAATTGAAGGCCCGATTTAGTGTACTCAATAAGCAAACTACCTTTATGCTCTACCAGCAACTGGAAGTTAAAGAGGGATTCCAATCTTACTTGTCAGTCGTGACTAGAGCATCGCACCGATATGTGCTGACACGTTTAAGATTGGGTACATTACATCACCTTGTTAATTTTCCAGTTATGAAACAGAGTTCTGTTTAACGATGCCCATGTGATGGTATATCCCACCAAAGCTGCTGCCATTTTTTATTAATTTGCAATTTTTACCTTAATTTTAGAAAGTTTTATTTGAAACCCTTTTTCTTATTTTATAACATTAGGTCGGTTAAAGATGCCATGAAATTGCTTTTTAAATTAGAAGATCCAGGATTGTGTTTTTATTTAGCTACTTTTATCCTGAAATCCATTGGTATTAGGAAATCTATGTCCACTTATTTTTGATACTGAGTCTACCTGGATTTCCATATGTACTGTATTATTGCATTTGCACTTTTGTCTTTATCTAGTTACATCTTCTACAAAACCTACCAGTATTAGGCAATTTTTGCCTATTGCTTTTGTTTGCCAGTATATAAGGATATTTATCTGTACTGTAATAATGCACTTGCACTTTATGTATTGGGACTATTATATACCTATGAATTCCCATGTATTTATATCAAGGATAGTTCTGTTTTTATATGTTGAATGTTATTATGTCTGTGCTTATATGGTTGATGTATATCAACCGAATAAAAGCTATTTGACTTTGACTTTGACCATAGGTTTAGGGATGTGTATATGTCACGTAATCTGCTCTTGTGGGATTACAAGAAATTTTAGACAAATCCATCCTCAGGTCAATTTTTGGTGCTAGGATCCATTTTGCTAAAAATAAAAAATAGTGTCAAAAAATGAATGTACTCTGCACAACAGCTGTTCACGTTATGTTGTTTCCATGCATTTGAGGTAAATGTTTACCACAAAAATACAGAGCGAGGCATAATGGCATAAATTAGGGACTGTCGTGTAACAACTCACAAAATGACGCTGGCGTAATTTAAATTTGGGTCTAGCTGATTTAGGTTGGGCCTCCTTACTAACATGAACCGGAGTGAAAGGGCATGAACAGCAGAGATTTTCTTGACACAGGTAAAAATATTTGTCTTTTGGTTTTGTTTGACTCCTGAAATTTTTTGAGATATAAGAAATGTGATGTGCCTACTGTATTACCCAGCAAGATTTGTTGTCAAAGCTATCTAGAACATACTTAAAAACATTTGAGGGGTCTTTCTAGAGAGTGTGGATAACGTGTCTAAATAAAACCAATAATCACTTTTATCAATATAGGCTTTTAGGATAAATAGAAAAAAGGTTAAAATTAAAGTTTTAAAAATAATTTCCCTGAATTACTTACCCTAAATGATTATGTTTAGCATTAGAATGAGTAATAATTTGCCCAATTTTCACAAGATGCATGGTAGATGGAAATACTTTGCTTGGGAAAACATATTCCATGAAAAGAAAGATATAAAAAAGAAGGGTAAGGTAGCACACTGCCTCACACCCCAACACCCAGTACCCTCAGAAGCAATATAGTAAATGCAGTGGCTGGTAACAGATGATTCAGTGAAAGTCTTTAGTTTTCAGCATTGTTGGTGCAACCAGTGCTGTATATCTCTAGCCACATTTCAGGATTGTTGTTCTGCAGTGGAGAGTAACAAATTGTTTTACACTTGCTCAAAATGCTGCTCACAGTCTTCTCACTCTCTGTACCATGCAGTGAGAGCAGGTGCATCAGCCAGTGCTCATCCGCTTCAGTGGTCCTTATCAAACAGAGGAGGAATGGAGAACACAAAAGGCATGGTGAATGGAAACACTTTGCTTGCAAAAACATATTCCATAAAAAGAAAGAAAGATAAACAAAAGAGGAGGAAGGGAGAAAACTGCTTCACACCTTAGCACCCAGTTTGCTCAGTGGCATTATGGTAAATGCAGTACATAGTAACACATTTCTCTCTGTTTTTTCTTCAGTTTTCACTTATTAATTTTAGTAGTCTTTCAGTTTATATTTGTAACTGTTCTCTTAAGAGAATTTCTAAATCTGTTTAAACATACAGTAATTTGATATATCCAAAATGATGCATAATTTCCCTTTACTTTTACCTTTATTTTGTAATAAAAAAAGTTTATATATATATATATATTCACTGAAAAAAACACAGGTTTCGGCGACGTTATAGTTAGAAATGATCGTTTTAGAAATTCAGTGAAAAAAACACAGGTTTCAGGGATGTTATAGTTAGTTGGACATTTCTCTCATACAAAACCAGAGAAATTCAGCCGTTATAGTTAGTTGAGCTAACTATAACTCGCACCCCCGCAATGCACTGCTGATTACATCACATATTACTTCATTCATGATGTGGTCATTGACATCACTGATGACATCATCCATGTGATAATCTGATGCATCTCCTCATACCCTAATATAAACTTTGATGCACCCACTCTAAAATACAGACTACCATTTTCGAAACCTTAGACACACCAGTACCAGTAACTACATACCCACTCACTGATTCCTAGGTCTACACACACATCCACTCATTCACCCATACAGTCACTCATACAGGCAGTCACTCATCAATACAGAACTATCATATGCACTCATACACCGATACAGACACTCACACACCGCCACTCATCCATAGAGTTGCACCTTGTCAGTCATGCAAATAATCAATCACTCCCATTTACTCACTTATACAGGTATACACACACACTACCTCACTTATTCATACAGATACTAACACATAGTTACTCTCTTATACAATCACTGATATAAGCACACACTCATCCATACAGCCACTCTCACAACCACTCACTCTCACATATAGTCATTTATATACTCCAACATTCACGTATACTGCCTTTCACATATGTTATTACTCACATGTGTAGCACTAAAACATCTATTCACTCACCAACACTCCCATACACACACTCACCCACCCATACAGCTTTTCACACATACAGTCTTGAACCCATACACCCAGTGAATCACCCACTCAAACATCTATGCATAGAGTCACACACTCCCCACCCACACAGACACTTAGGAACCCATACATATGCTCAGACAACCAATCAATACCCCATATAGATACTCATGTAGCTACTCACCAACCCATGCAGCCGCTTACTCACCAACTGACAGACTGATACAGACATTTACACAGTTTACTCACTGTTGGACCCGGCCTCGTAGAATGGCCCTCCGTGCCCCCGCACCACCGAAACCTGGTGCCTGCAGCCCAAGCACGCGGCCCAACCGACCTTTCCCACCAGGACACCGCACCCACCCCGGACATCCCCGTCCATGGCCTCTCTCCTTTCGGCCACCCCGGGCCCGCGTGCCCACTCCCTGCAACAAGATGGCCGCCCGGCTCCAGAGCGACCCGGGCCTCGAGGCGCCACTCCGGCTGGAGGACATCCCGCTTCCAGGGGATGAGAGAGGGAGGAGCAGTTTCTATCGCACCTCTGAACTCCCCTGGGACGATGGGTTTCGATCGGCCCTCCGGCCTCCCTGCGGGCTGGCTCCGTGCCTGCTGGGTGTCTGGGACTCCTCCCGACCCGGCCCTGAAAGGATCAAACAGACAATAGCAGGAAACCCCGACAAGCGGCCCCCAGGTGACAAGACCCCTGCCTGCGCAGACTCCGGACATCAAAGCGGGGTCGACCTATAACAAGGGGTGCTCTGAGGCTGTCCGGCAGATTCGACGCTGGAACAACGAGAGCCTGCTGACGTGGTCGCGGCCCCTGGAACTTGAAACCCACCTGAGCCCTGCTGAGTGACTCGCGGCTCCCTGCAGATCGTAAGACCCCGAACTGGTACCTGAGCCCTGCTGAGTGACTCGCGGCTCCCTGAAGATCGTAAGACCTCCGAACTTGTACCTGAGCCCTGCTGAGTGACTCGCGGCTCCCTGAAGATCGTAAGACCTCCGAACTTGTACCTGAGCCCTGCTGAGTGACTCGCGGCACCCTGAAGATCGTAAGACCTCCGAACTTGTACCTGAGCCCTGCTGAGTGACTCGCGGCTCCTTGAAGATCGTAAAGACCTCCGAACCTGTACCTGCGCCCGCTGAGTGACTCGCGGCTTCCCCAGACTCTCACGGTCCCGCCGGACCCCGACTCCGACCACGTATCCCCCAGCTCGAGGATTGTGAGCTGTGCGCCGGATACGTCCCTGCTTTGAACCGTTACCAGAGACAGTCCCGCTACCCCCTACCTTTCCGAGACTCTTGAGCCCGTGCTCACCTTGTACATATTTGCAGTGATACCTATTTGATAAAACTTGTTTCTGAGAAAACCCAGTGTGGTCTCTCTGTGTCGTAGGGTGCCAGAAGTACGATCCTAGTTGCGAGATTCCTCCCCCCTGGGGAATCTCTCGCCAGTGCCCGGCTACGATACTACACGGGTGGGACTCAGGGAAGTCAGGACCCCTTTCCGGGCTCCTCTGAGGTCGCCGTCTAACATTGGTGGCAAGCGACGGGATTCGGGCCCATCACCTAGAGATCGTACAGTGAACAACGGACGCACGACCAACAAAGATGGCAGAAGGAAGCGCCATGAGCTCCGCAGAAACCAACGCCAACAGAGTGTTCCAGGTGGAGCATCTGGAAGAATACACACACAAAGAGCTAAAACAATTTTGCAAAGAACTTAAAATCGCTACCACTGGCCTCAACACTAAGGAAGACTTGCAGAAAGCACTGAAAACTTGGGTGGAGACCGGGGCATCCCGCCCGGAAGGCACGGGGGAGCGCCCCGACGAAGCCGAACCCCCTCTAAGTGAAAGCAGCAACAATCAGGTGCGAGGCATTGTACCAGACGGGGGCCTATCCCCGGGAGAACTCGCGGACAGAGAGAGAAGCCGCAGTCATGAACTCGAGTTAGCCAAACTCAAAATCGAGGGCGAATTGAAGTTAGCGGAGAAAAAGCTAGCGGTAGAGCAAATGCGCGTACAAGGCGAACTGGAAGAAAAGAAGCTCCAACGGGAGCACGAAGGAAGAAAGCTCCAACTAGAGCACGAACGCAGCTTAAAAGAACTCGAGCTCAAGGCCCGAAATGAGGACGAGAGGCCCTCGGGGAACCGAGAGACGGCCCCCCCCAGCGGAACAGAAGGTCCACATCCCCAAGGATGTGGTCAAAGAATATTATAAAAACGATGACATTCAGCAATGGTTTCGGGCCTACGAGGTCGCCATGACCTCCCATCGGATTCCACAGAAGGACTGGGGGGCGGGGTTGTGGGGGCGGTTTCTGAGCGAAGAAAGGGACACCCTGCTCGACCTACCCCTCTCCCTGCAGACCTCCTACAGCCACATGAAAGAGGCTCTCCTCACAAGATACGGCCTCACCCCAGAAATGTACCGCCAACGGTTCCGGGACTGCAGGAAGATCCCGGGCACCACCTGGGTGGAGTATGTAAACTTTTTTAGTCGGGCCTTCGATGGGTGGGTCAAGGGCAGCAAGGTCACCACCCTTGCCGAACTCACTGACCTCATGTTATGGGAACATCTGGCTGCGAACTGCTTCATAGAGCTACGTCAACATCTGCTGGATAGCAAGCTCACAGATCCCCGGAAGCTGGCTGTGGAGGCCGACCGCTGGACCAACACCCGGGTCTCCCGGGGCATGGTAGGAGAGTACCCCCGAACCAGTCAGGGACCACCCCGCCAGAGAGGGGGAGGGAACCAGGGAGGGCCGAGAGAGTCCCAGCCTAGCCCCCCGAAGACACCACCTCCACCTTTCCCGGCGCCCCCCCCACCAGTAACAGGGCCCCCTGGGAGACGAGGACACCGGGTGACCGTCACATGTTTTCGTTGCCAGAAACCCGGGCACTACGCCAATGACCCAGAGTGCCCCATGACCACCCAGGTCACCCCTGCGAGACAGATAGCCAACGTAGCCCTGGGGGAGGAGGTTGAGCAAGCCGAGGAGTGGGAACCCGCCGCTATGGCCCTAGTATCTCTGGGAGATAGGGAAATGATCCCTGGTAGCCTCCTACCATCCAACACACAGAAATATGGGCAGCTCGTCAAGATCAATGGCCACCAGGTAGAGGCCCTGCGGGACACCGGGGCCAGTATCACCGGTGTCCTCAGGCACCTAGTTCCCGAGGAGCAGATCCTCCCCAATGTCTTTTGCCCCGTAATATCTGCAGACAATAGGGAAAGTATGTGTCAGGTAGCCCTGGTGCCATTTGAGTGGGGAGGGGTGATAGGTAAACTCAAGGTGGCCGTAAGAACCTCCCAGCCGGTCGACTGCCTCTTAGGGAACGACCTGGAGAGTTCTCCCTGGAAGCACGTAGAGCGCAAGGCCCACCTAGGAATGATGGGACTCCCTGAGTGGGTGTGCGCCACCACCCGATCTATGACAGCCCGACTCACTCCCCGGGGAGAAGTCGAGGGCACCCCGGTCGAAGAAGCCCGTACCGTCCCCGCCGAGGGTCCTCCCGTTCCCCCATCGGAAGGGTCCGTCGCCAGCGACGAACCCGCACCATCCGACCCCGCCCCGGTCCCCGAGTTGGGGGATCTACCCGAGTTGGCCCATTGGCGCCACGAGGGCGGGCCCACCCGGGAAGAATTTTGCCGGGAACAAGCCACCTGTCCTTCCCTGGTCGGGCTGCGGCGACAGGCCGAGGGCCAAGCCGCAGGTGACCAGACCGGAACGCACCGAATCTATTGGGAGAATAACATCCTGTATAGTGAGCAGAAATCAGTGGAGCTGGGATCCGGACGGGTATTGGTGGTACCCCTCCGCTTCCGGGATTTCCTCCTGGGCTTAGCCCACGACGTCCCCCTCGCCGGTCACCTGGGTCAGGACAAGACCTACAGCCGTCTCGTGACCCATTTTTATTGGCCTAAGATGAAAGCAGCGGTAGAGGCACACTGCAAGTCCTGCCCCACGTGCCAAGCCAGTGGGAAGAGTGGGGGGAAGCGCAAGGCTCCCCTCCAACCCTTCCCGGTCGTCAGTACCCCCTTCGAACGAGTCGGAATCGACATCGTGGGGCCACTGGACCCCCCCACCTCCCAAGGTCACCGTTTCATCTTGGTCCTAGTAGACCACGCCACCCGCTATCCAGAGGCTATTCCCCTGCGCACCATTACGGCCCCCGTGGTGGGCCGGGCCCTGATGGGGATCTTTTCCAGGGTGGGTTTCCCCCGCGAGGTCGTGAGCGATCGCGGCACTAATTTTATATCAAGGTATATGACGTCCCTGTGGCAACAATGTGGGGTGTCCTATAAGTTCACCACCCCGTACCATCCCCAAGGGAACGGCCTAGTGGAGAGGTTTAATAGGACTTTGAAAGGGATGATCGCTGGCCTAGAAGAGCCCCTCCGGCGTAAGTGGGACGTCCTGCTCCCCTGCCTCCTGTTCGCTTACCGGGAGGTCCCCCAGAAGTCCTTAGGGTTCAGCCCGTTTGAATTACTTTATGGGCACCCCGTCCGAGGTCCCCTCAGTTTGGTTAAGGAAGGGTGGGAGGCAGCACCCCAGACCACCCCCCGAGATGTGTTCCAATATGTCCTGGCCCTCCGGAACCAGACCAGGAGGTTCCGAGAACTGGCCGAAGCCAACCTGGAGGCGAGTCAAGAAGAAATGAAGCGCTGGTACGACCAGAATGCTACTCTGGTCGAGTTCCAGCCGGGCCAGCAGGTGTGGGTCATGGCCCCCGTGAAGCCTGGCGCTCTCCAGGACCGATGGACTGGGCCCTACAAAGTGGTTGAGAGGAAGAGCCAAGTCACCTACTTGGTGGACGTCCAGTCGCCTCGGGATCCCCTCCGGGTCCTGCACGTGAACCGCCTCAAGCCTCACTTCGTGCGGACAGAACTGAGCCTCCTGCTGGCCACCGATGACGGGGCCGAAGATGAGTCGGATCCCCTCCCGGACCTCCTGTGTGTCAAGGAGCAGGATGGCTCCGTGGAGGGAGTGAACCTCTCCCCAGCCCTCACTGCCCAGCAACAAGCGGACTGCCGCCAGCTCCTCAGACAATTTTCCGACCTCTTCTCCCTGACCCCCCGGGTCACCAACTGGTGTGTTCACGATGTGGACACCGGGGACAGCCCGCCGGTGAGACACCGAGCCTACCGGGTTCCTGACCGGGTCCGGTCCTGCATTCAAGCTGAAGTCTCGAAGATGTTGACCCTGGGGGTGATCGAGCCCTCTGACAGTCCCTGGGCCAGCCCCGTGGTCCTGGTTCCGAAGGCGGCAGCTCCCGGTGTCGCCCCCGAGCTCCGGTTCTGCGTGGATTACCGGGGGCTCAATGACGTTACCCGAGCCGATGCCCACCCCATTCCACGAGCCGACGAGCTCATCGACCGACTAGGGGCCGCCCGGTTCCTCAGCACTTTCGACCTCACCTGCGGCTACTGGCAGATTGCGCTCACCGAAGGGGCCAAGGAGAGGTCTGCTTTCTCCACCCCCGATGGGCACTACCGCTTCCGCGTGATGCCCTTCGGGATGAAAAATGCCCCGGCCACTTTCCAGAGACTGGTAAATAGGGTCCTGGCCGGGCTAGAACAGTTCAGCGCGGCCTATCTGGACGACATCGCTGTCTTCAGTTCAGAGTGGAGTGAGCACCTCCAGCACCTCCGGAGAGTGCTAACCGCCCTGCGCCAGGCAGGCCTCACCGTAAAAGCCAGCAAGTGCCAGATCGGGCAAGGATCCGTAGTCTACCTGGGGCACCAAGTCGGGAGTGGCCAGGTCGCTCCTCTACAGCCAAAGATCGACGCCATCCTGGCCTGGGCCCCACCCATCACCCAAACGGAAGTCCGAGCCTTTCTGGGACTCACGGGCTACTACCGCCGATTCATTCGGGGGTATGGCAGCCTGGTCGGCCCTCTCACTGAACTCACGTCTAAAAAACAGCCAAAGAAGGTGCAATGGACGGCTGCCTGCCAGGAAGCTTTCGATGCCCTAAAAAAGGCCATGTGCACGGCCCCCGTCCTCCAGGCTCCCGACTACACCAAGGAGTTCATAGTCCAGACCGATGCCTCCGAGCATGGCATTGGGGCCGTCCTGTCCCAAGTGAATGATCAAGGCCTAGACCAGCCCGTCGCCTTCCTCAGTCGGCGGCTGCTACCCCGAGAACAGAAGTGGAGCACCATAGAGCGCGAAGCCTTTGCCGTGGTCTGGGCACTCAAAAAACTACGACCCTACCTGTTCGGCACTCATTTCAGGGTCCAAACTGACCATCGGCCCTTGCGATGGCTCATGCAGATGCGAGGAGAAAACCCCAAGCTACTGCGGTGGTCAATCTCCCTCCAGGGAATGGACTTCACCGTAGAACACCGCCCTGGTACGGACCACGCCAACGCTGACGGCCTCTCCCGGTTCTTCCGCCTCAGCGAAGAGAACCCCCCAAGGTGATGGGCAGTTCTCTCCGGCTTTCAGCTGGGGGGGACGCGTGTTGGACCCGGCCTCGTAGAATGGCCCTCCGTGCCCCCGCACCACCGAAACCTGGTGCCTGCAGCCCAAGCACACGGCCCAACCGACCTTTCCCACCAGGACACCGCACCCACCCCGGACATCCCCGTCCATGGCCTCTCTCCTTTCGGCCACCCCGGGCCCGCGTGCCCACTCCCTGCAACAAGATGGCCGCCCGGCTCCAGCGCGACCCGGGCCTCGAGGCGCCACTCCGGCTGGAGGACATCCCGCTTCCAGGGGATGAGAGAGGGAGGAGCAGTTTCTATCGCACCTCTGAACTCCCCTGGGACGATGGGTTTCGATCGGCCCTCCGGCCTCCCTGCGGGCTGGCTCCGTGCCTGCTGGGTGTCTGGGACTCCTCCCGACCCGGCCCTGAAAGGATCAAACAGACAATAGCAGGAAACCCCGACAAGCGGCCCCCAGGTGACAAGACCCCTGCCTGCGCAGACTCCGGACATCAAAGCGGGGTCGACCTATAACAAGGGGTGCTCTGAGGCTGTCCGGCAGATTCGACGCTGGAACAACGAGAGCCTGCTGACGTGGTCGCGGCCCCTGGAACTTAAAACCCACCTGAGCCCTGCTGAGTGACTCGCGACTCCCTGAAGATCGTAAGACCCCGAACTGGTACCTGAGCCCTGCTGAGTGACTCGCGGCTCCCTGAAGATCGTAAGACCTCCGAACTTGTACCTGAGCCCTGCTGAGTGACTCGCGGCTCCCTGAAGATCGTAAGACCTCCGAACTTGTACCTGAGCCCTGCTGAGTGACTCGCGGCTCCCTGAAGATCGTAAGACCTCCGAACTTGTACCTGAGCCCTGCTGAGTGACTCGCGGCTCCTTGAAGATCGTAAAGACCTCCGAACCTGTACCTGCGCCCGCTGAGTGACTCGCGGCTTCCCCAGACTCTCACGGTCCCGCCGGACCCCGACTCCGACCACGTATCCCCCAGCTCGAGGATTGTGAGCTGTGCGCCGGATACGTCCCTGCTTTGAACCGTTACCAGAGACAGTCCCGCTACCCCCTACCTTTCCGAGACTCTTGAGCCCGTGCTCACCTTGTACATATTTGCAGTGATACCTATTTGATAAAACTTGTTTCTGAGAAAACCCAGTGTGGTCTCTCTGTGTCGTAGGGTGCCAGAAGTACGATCCTAGTTGCGAGATTCCTCCCCCCTGGGGAATCTCTCGCCAGTGCCCGGCTACGATACTACACGGGTGGGACTCAGGGAAGTCAGGACCCCTTTCCGGGCTCCTCTGAGGTCGCCGTCTAACACTCACTAACCCATGCATTCAGTAAGACATGTTTAATCACTCACTTATACAGTTAGTCATGCACCTACTAAATCATCTATTCAGACACTCATACACTCACTCATTCCTCAATGCGCTTTGGCATTTATATATATAAAACATATTTAAACTTTACAGAAACACACAGTCACTGAATGATGTCATCAGTGATGTAATTTGAGATGTCATCAGTGATGTCATCAGTGATGTCATCAGTGATGTCACTGACCATGTCATGAATGATGTAATATGTAACATCATCAGCAGCGCATTGCGGGTGCACGAGTTATATTTAGCTCAACTAACTATAACGGCTGAATTTCTCTGGTTTTGTATGAGAGAAATGTCCAACTAACTACAACGTCCCTGAAACCTGTGTTTTTTAGTGAATTTCTAAGGTTTTTTAAATGATAATTTCTAACTGTAACATCCCTGAAACATGTGTTTTTTTCAGGGAATTTCTATGTTTTTTAAAATGATCATTTCTAAATATAACGTCCCTGAAACCCATGGTTTTTCAGTGAATTTGAAAGATTTTTTAAATGCTGATTTCTAACTATAATGTCCCTGAAACCTATGTTTTTTCAGTGAATTTCAAAGGTTTTTTTAATGCAAATTTCAAACTATGCCTACAGAAGTAGGACATGTGCAGAAAGAGGAAGAAAGGTGCAGAAAGAAGCAAGAGAAATGCAGAAAGAACCAATAGAAGTCCAGAAAGACGAAGAAAAGTGCAGAAAGAAGAAAGAGATATGCAAAAACAACCAACAGAGGTGCAGAAAGAGGCCTTGTTGCAAAGTCATCCTGTGCCCCCAATGTTTTTCTGACTGGTACTTGTGGAAACTGACTCTGACTAACCAGGCCCGGAGCCAGTGCTATGCTGAAAGACACTTAAAATACAGTGAAAACACCTACATACACTAGGGTACATCATGGGTTGGGGTACCACTGTGGTTTGCATGAACTCCACTGTAAGGCACTAGTACATAATATGGTAGGGGGCTTAAAACTACCTCTAACTAAGAGGTGCAGAAAGAGGCAAGAGAGGGGGAGAAAGAAGCATCAGAGGTGCTGAAAGAGGCAAGAGGGGTGCAGAACAAAGCAAGTGAACTGTAGAAAGAGGCAAGAGAGGTGCAGAAAGAGAAAAGAGGGGTGCAGAAAAAGACAAGAGGGGTGCAGAAAGAAGCAAGAGCAGTGCAGAAAGAAGCAACAGAGGTGCAAAAAGAGGCGAGAACTGCAGAATGAACCAACAGAGGTGTAAAAAGAGGCCAGAAGTGTACAGAAAGAGGTGGGAGAGGTGCACAAAGAGGCAAGAGACGTACAAAAAGAGGCAGGAGGGGTGCAGAAATAAGGAAGAGAAGCGCAGAAAGAAGCAACAGGTGCTGAACGAAGCTCGAAGGGTGCAGAAAGAGGCATGAAAAGTGCAGAAAAAGCAACAGGGGTACAGAAAGAGGCAAGAGAGGTGCAGAAACAGACAGGAAAGGTGCAGAAAGAGGGAACAGGGGTGCAGAACGAGACAAGAGGAGTGCAGAGAGAAGCAAGTGATGTGCAGAAAGAAGCAACAAAGGTACAGAAAGAGTCAAGAGAGGTGCAGAAATAAGCAAGAGAAGTGCAGAAAGAGGCAAGGGTATTGCTAAAAGAATCAACAGATGTGTGGAAAGAAGCAAGAGAAGTGCAGAAGGATGCAAATGAGGTGCAGAAAGAAGCAAGAGCAGTGCAGAATGAACCAACAAAGGTGCAAAAAGAGGCAAGAGGTGTGCAGAAAGAGGTAGGAGAGGTACACAAAGAGGCAAGTGAGGTACAGAAAGAGGCAGGAGGGATACAGAAAGGAGGAAGAGAAGCGCAGAAAGAAGCAACAGAGGTGCTGAAAGAGACATGAATGGTGCAGAAAGAAGCAAGAGAAGTGCAGAAAGAGGTAGGAGAGGTGCAAAAAAAGTCAAGAGAGGTACAGAAAGAGAGAGGCAGGAGGGGTGGAAAACAAGGAAGAGAACTACAGAAAGAAGCAACAGAGGTGCTGAAAGAGGCTTAAAGTGTGCAGAAAGAGGCAAGAAAAGTGCAGACAGAGGCTAGAGAGGTACATAAAAAAGCAAGAGCAGTGCAGAAAGAACTAACAGATGTGCAAAAAGAGGCAATATGTGTGCAGAAAGAGGTAGGAAAGGTATACAAAGAAGCAAGTGAGGTACAGAAAGAGGCAGGAAGGGTGCAGAAAAAAAGAAGAAAAGTGCAGAAAGAAGCAACAGAGGTGCTGAAAGAGGCTCGAAGGGTGCAGATAGAGGCAAGAAAAGTACAGAAAGAAGCAACAGAGGTACAGAAAGAGGCAAGAGAGGTTCAGAAACAGACAGGAAAGGTGCAGAAAGAGGGAACAGGGTACAAAACGAGGCAAGAAAGGTGCAAAAAGAGGGAAGAGGGGTGCAGAAAGAGGCAAGAGGAGTGCAGAAAGAAGCAAGTGAGGTGCAGGAAGAAGCACCAGAGGGGCAGAAAGATGCAAGAGAGGTGCAGAAACAAGCAAGAGAAGTAAAGAAAGAGGCAAGAGAAATGTTGAAAAAATGTAGTCTCTTACTTGCAGCCCGTAGCCGTGAGCGCATACCTGTGCGCATATATTCACATGTTATCAGCCCAGTACCTCTCTTTTAGCTACGTCGCAGCAGCTGTATCTTAAAAGGCGGACACTGGAGGTAAACATGTGCTGTCCAGTTTGGCATGTAATTATTGGGAATGAGACTTGGGTAGTGAGACTCACCCACCATAAAGGTTCGCAACGTGGTTATTAAAAAGCAAAAACTCTGGGTGTACTAAATGGACGTAACCAATTTGGACAAAGGTTGCACTCGTTCCCTTACCATGTTATGGGTTGAGCACTGCTGGTGGCATAACCGCCCTTTTTGCCTGTATTCTGGTGAAAGTTTACCAACTCTGTTCAGCCCCTTCTAATTCTCCATGGGTGTGTGTTATGTGGTTTTGCGTATGTGTGGAGTCCATGTACTGTATGAATAGTATCCTCTATGTGACCACAATGAGTGTAGCAAAAGATGAGTTTTCTGCATCAGGTCTATGACCCCTTCAATTTTCTGTCCCTTGATCAGTCTCTGGGACTTGACCTTCAGATTCAGCCTATATTGGTTTCTGGGCTGAAAACTGCATACAGCTCCGAGAAATGCCCAACAACAAGGCCTGCATCAAAAAGGCCTACTCGCTTAGCGCATAGCAAACGTTGTTCTTCCCACAGCTTCCTGAGCCCACTACTCATATCTGGTTCCCAGGTTTGTGCAGATACAAAAACATGAAACACCCAGTGAAGGAGACACTCCTGGTGCCCCCATGGCCCTGAACACCTTAACTGTGACCAGCTGTTTCAAAGGTTCAAGGCCCTTGAATCATCCTTTGGTGTCCACTGTCAGCACACTACACTTGGACTGCGACCAATGGGAGGCGCTACAGGTGAAGCCTGAACTGTGACTCTGACTCTTATGGCTGACACCAGCTCTTAGAGGCCCTATAGAGAGCGCCATTGACTTAAGACTTGCCCAGTTGCCTTTTTCCAAATACCACCTTCATCTCCTCCCTTTCAATCCTTTTGCCATCCTTAGTGTGCGTTGGGTGGTGAGTGACTGGATTAGAGCAAGAGCACTGCAGTATTGGCTTAGTCCCACTGAGTTACCTTCTCTGAAACCCCTGACCATGAAAACCCAGGCACAGGTCCGACATATGGAAGAACTTGAGACATGGCATAACTTCTTTCTTGACACCCAAACGACTATGGCAGGAACACCAAAACACACCATAACATCTATGAGACCTGCCAGAACTCAGAGACTGCAGGGTATTCACGATCTGTGGAGTGTAATGATATGCAGCAATAGTAGCACCTTACCGAATAAGTGCTATAATGATTGGCCTCATAACTCCTGGTTTCCTTTACAGTGTGGTATTTTAGCTGCCTTGCCTGCTCCTATTGCCATACCAGACTATTCTTTTAAATGACATCACATATACATTGGTTGTCATTGTGTGTTATGTGAGTCACCTGTGTGTGAGTCCACACCATACAATAACCTCCAGAGTAGGCCTTTTCGCCTAGGCCACACATGGAGAGTAAGAAGTGCAAAAGGAGTTCCTGGTGAAACGAACTGACGTGCAGCAGTAGTAAAGGGTTGTATCCATCACCGATATCAGCTAGCAGCCAATTACCTCCCAAGAGCGCCCCAAGGCCCCAGTGCTCGCGCCAGGTGCAGTCATTGGCCATGATGACTCTGGCACTGCACACCCTCACTGGCCCACATCCCCCAGGTCAGCCCTGCAGGGTGCAACTTAAGGAAATGTATTTAAAAACACCACACGGTGCGCCAGTTTCCAGGAAAGCGATAAATATGAAGTACAAGTTTGCATTAATGAGTTCCACGTAGTCACCTGTGACACACAAGAAATGTATTTGCGAAACGCTGAACATCGGGTGCAGTTGCACAAACTAGAAAACCCAGGAAAGAAACAGCCCCCTCCGCTCAGTTTGCTTAGCTTGTCGTGTAACGTACAGTGTGGGGTGTACGGGTGGGCAATTGTGAGTTCACATCCCTTGCACGTATCCTAATGCTGGAAAGAAATGCAATATCCCGTGGGCTGGTGGGTGTTAAGTCTGAGCGCACATTCATGGCACATTGGTTCACCTGCAGTGCAGTTTCAGGAGTGTGTGATGTACACGTTCATGACAATGTAGGAGGGACTGAGGCCTCGGTGAACCTGGCTTCAGTCATAGCCCGTTCTTACCATTGTGAGGGGTTTAAGCCTTCCTCAGGGGACGGGGTGCATGCCCTGTTACAATCCCAGATTCATTAAGTATGCACACGTTCACCGCATCTTGAAAGGAGGAATAGGGCACCCCCTAAAACGCCCATATCCACTCCCGTAGGACACACGGAAGTGAGCCAACATCCGTCACACTGGAACATTTTCACCAACCCCCTGGCTGTGTGTTTGTCCATGTGCCCGAATCCGCGTCTAGGAGGATCCCTGCTGCAGTGCAAAGTTGCTCTTAACCTTTTATGTCTGTTTTAGGGCAGTGAGTAACCACCGGGCAGTACAAGTGCTGAGCTTGCACTCACTCAATGAATACTGCAGTAAAACTTTATTATTGCATTAATTGTTTTTTGTGTTAATTTCTCATCCAAATTTGCACACCCAGCGCAAATTCTGTCAATTTTTGTTTTGTAAGCCTTTTTTTCACTGATTTCTTGTGACTCAGTTACCGAGTCACAAGATGGCTGCCAACACTTTCTGGTTTGGAGTGTTGGCAGCCAATTAGAATGATGCTCAGGAGGAGTCGCGACTCCTCCTCAGTGCTCAGATATCGAACTTTTTCTTTTTTTAATTTCTCAGGAACTTCTAAACAGATATACACCATTAAAAAAAAGTCACTTTCGGAACCAAGAGCTAACTTTTTGCCAAATTTGGTGTAATTCCGTTGAGCAGTTCGGGCTGTAGCCTGTTCCGATTTTTCCTATGGAAATTAACATGGGGAAAACGTGTTTTGGGACCCCCCTTTTTTCTCAGACCCCGCTTGATGAAAAACCCCGAAACTTTCAAGACAGGAGCTGACCGGAGCGCCCCACTAGTTTTAATAATTTCCTGAAGATTTGTCAAATGGCGCCAAAGATATTGGCAAATCAAAAATGCTTTTCCTATGGAAAATAGGTTCTAACTAATATATATATTCACTGAAAAAATAGGTTTCAGGGACATTATAGTTAGTTGGTCATTTCACCTGTAAAAAAACAGAGAAATTCGAACGTTATAGTTAGTAGAGCTAACTATAACTTGCGCCCCCGCAATGCACTGCTGATGATGTCACATAATACATCACTCATGACATGGTCAGTGACATCACTGATGACATTTCAAATGACATCACTGATGACATCATCCAGTGAATGTGTGTTTCTGTAAAGTTTAAATATATTTTATATATGTTAATGTCAAGGTGTATTGAAGAATGAGTTGGTGTATAAGTGTGTGGGTGGTGGATTTAATAGGTGTGTGACTGACTGTATAAGTTAGTGATTAAATGTGTCTTACTGAATGCATGGGTTAGTGACTAAACTGTGTGAATATCTGTATCAGTCTCTCAGTTGTTGTGTAAGCTGCTGCATGGGTTGATAATTAGGTACATGACTGTCTATATGGGTTACTTATTGGTTGCATGAGTATCTGTATGGGTGCCTCAGTGTTTGTGTGTGTGGGTGGGTGGGCGGTGTGTGTCTTTCTGCCTACACGTGTGAGCGGATAATGTACTGGGTGTATGGGTTCAATAATGCATGTGGAAATAGCTGTATAGGTGACCGAGTGTGTCTATCAGTGTGTTGGTGAGTAAATGTATGTGTCATTGGTATATGTGTGAGCAACTACATATGTGAAAGGCAGTATATGCGAGTGTTGGAGTATATAAATGACTATAGGTGAGAGCGAGTAATTGTGAGAGTGGCTGTATAAATGAGTGTGTGCTTGTGTCAGTGACTGTATAAGAGAGTAAGTATGTGTTAGTATGAGTATGAATAAGTGAGCTGGTATCTGTATAACTGTATAGGTGAGTAAATAGGAGTGTGATTGATTTTTTGCATGACTGACTAGGTGTGCAAGTAATTCAATGGTTGAGTGGCAGTATGTAAGTGTCGGTATAGGTATATGAGTGCATTTAATAGTGCTGTATTGATGAGTGACTGCATGCATGAGTGACTGTATGAGTTAATGAGTGGATGTGTGTGTAGACCTAGGACTCAGTGAGTGGGTATGTAGTAACTGGTATTGGCATGTCTTTGGTTTAAAAAATTATAGTCTGTATTTTAGAGTGGTTGTATCAAAGGGTAAATTAGGGTATGAGGAGGTGCATCAGATTATCACATGGATGTTGTCATCAGTGATGTCATTTGGGATGCCATTAATTATGTCATCAGTGATGTCACTGAAAATGTCATGAATGATGTAATATGTGATGTCATCAGCAGTGCATTGCGGGGGGCGCGAGTTATAATTAGCTCAACTAACTCTAAAGACTGAATTTCATTGGTTTTATACGAGTGAAATGTCCAACTAACTATACCGGCCCTGGAACCTGTGTTTTTTTTCAGTGAATTTCTAAGGTTTTTTAAATGCTTATTTCTAACGAAAACGTGCCTGGAACCTATGTTTTTGATTCAGTGAATTTCAAAGGTTTTTAAATGCTAATTTCTAACTATAACGTCCCTGAAACCTATGTTTTTTTCAGTGAATTTCAAAGGTTTTTTTATGCTAATTTCCAACAATAATGTCCCTGAAATTTTTGTAATATTTTATATTTTCTAAATTATAAATGTTATTTTTAAATTATTTTTTTATAAAAAAGTGGATTTGTGTACCGATCGTCTACTTGTCTCAGTTGGTGCGTGAATCCATGCCGCCATATTGGTAAAGTCGTGCAGGATGCTCGCGTAAACTAAGTGACGGGTGTGTGAATTTCAACTCCCTGTAACATTACGTACGGAGGTCACGCCGGCTGCGCACATCCAACACAAATTTTTACATTTCAAACCTATATATATATATGTTTAATATGTATATTATAGCAAGAGATTATTTAATTTATTTATAAAAATCATATATTTGTAACTGGAATGAAGATAACTTATTGTTAAATATATTTTTACAAATTTGCGACGGGTGCACGCTGGCTGTGCACAAGCTGTGCAAATCCAGTGACTTTTAAAGAAAGAATTTCATTGGTTAAGAATCTTTTTATTCTAGAAGTTACAGCACCCCACCCAATTTTCTCATTTCTTCAAGAACATTGCCAGGAGACACACCTATTGTGTTTCCTTCTCTTGTTCAATGTTTTTGGTGTTTTTTTTGGGGGGGGGGGGGATATTAAAAATGCATCTTCCAATGTACCTGAAAACATCCATGGTGAATATGAGTTGGAGGAACCAACAAGAAATAAAAAAAGGAGAGTGTCATGTGGGCCTTTTTCACTTTTTGGGAAGGAGAAAAAAAGTTCAATACAAGGTAGGTCACCTGCAGCATCTGCAAACATGTCTTATCTTGGGGATCTGAGAAGAAATACTCATGTGGTACTTCCTCCATGGTAAAACATCTGCAGACAATACATCCTTGTCAGCTAGCACGGGAGCAACGCAGACAATACCTGGAATAACAAGCCCAGCAAGATGACCAGCAACCAGGACCAAGTACTTCTGCTGGTTCTGGAACATCAAACAGAGGACCTGATATTATAGCAGAATTTGCTGGTCTGGAGGAAAGG
This sequence comes from Triturus cristatus, assembly GCF_964204655.1. Lineage (NCBI taxonomy): Eukaryota > Metazoa > Chordata > Amphibia > Caudata > Salamandridae > Triturus > Triturus cristatus. The sequence continues at coordinate 995,591,787 of NC_140589.1, read as the reverse complement.
TGCATCAAGTGCAAGAAGGTTCTCTGTTATGGCAAACTGTCCATCAACGCCATTGTTTTTGCTGCACGAAGCCACCGCTGCAATTATTTTTTTTTGCAATATTTCTTAAATTGCAGACGTTTATACAACAGTTTTGTCAGTTTATTCTGTTTTTTAAAAAACACACCACTTTAAAAAAAAAAAAGAGTTTGGAAAAAAAAAGAAGAAAAACAATTGCTTGTTTTAGAACCGCCTATTTGGTTAAAAAAAGAAAAACTTGTATGTGTTGCATGAAGTAGTGCATGGATAATAGCTGCATGATTACATGGGTGCATGGTTAGTGCCTGGATGATTGGAGGACTGCAAAGATAGTGCCTGAGTGAATTCAATAGTGCATGGGTAGTGCCTCAGTAATTGCATCAGTGCATGGGTAGTGCCTGGGTGATTGGAGGGGTGCCTGGCTACTTGCTGGGTAATCGAAGGAGTGAATGAATAGTGTCTGGGTGATTAGATTAGAGGAGGGCATGGGAAGTGTATGGGTGATTGGATGAGTGCATGGGTAGTGCCTGGGTTATCACATGAGTGAATGAGTAGTACCTGGTTGGTCGGAGGAGTGCATGGGCAGTGCCTGGCTGATTTAGTAAGTGCTTGAGTAACACCTGGGTGATTGCATAAGTGCAGAGGTAATGTGTGGGTGATTGGATGAGTGCATGGGTAATGCTTGACTGATTGATTTATTTGTAATGTCTGGATGATTGCATGAGTGCATGGGTTGGGCCTGGGTGATTGTAAGAGTGCAACAGTAGTCCGTGGTGATTCTATAAGTACTTGGGAATTGGTGAAGTGATTGGATAAGTGCATGGCTACTGGCTGGATGATTGGAGGAGTGCATGGGTAGTGCATGGGTGATTGGAGCAGTGCATGGGTAGTGCATGTGTTACTGCATGAGTGGATGAGTAGTGCCTGGGTGAATTGAGGAGTACATGGGTAGTGTCTGGGTGATTTTGTAAGTGCATGGGTATATGCATGTGTTATGCCTGCCTGATTGCATGAGTTTATAGGTAATGCCTGAATTATTGCATAAGTGCATGGTTAGTGCCTGGGTTATTGCATGAGTGCATGGGTACTGCCTGGGGTATTGGAGGTGTGCAAGAATAGTGCATGGTGATTTTATAACAACATGGATAGTGGCTGATTGATTAGAAGAGTGCATTGCTACTCGCTGTGTAATTGAAGGAGTGAATGAGTTGCGTCTGGGTGATTAGGGAGTGTGTGGGTAGTGCCTGTCTGCTTTTGTGAGTGCTTGGTTAATGCCTGGGTGATTGCAGGAGTACAGAGGTAATATATGGGTGATTGGAAGAGTGCATGGGTAATGTTTGACTGATTGCATTAGTTTATGGGTAATGCCTGGATGATTGCATGAGTGCATGGGTTGTGCCTGGGTGATTTTAAGAGTGCAACGGTAGTGTGTGGTGATTTTATAAGTGCTTGGGTATTGGCGGAGTGATTGGATAAGTGCATAGCTACCGGCTCAGTGATTGGAGGAGTGCATGGGTAGTGCATGGGTGATTGAAACACTTCATGGGTAGTGCCTAGATTATTGCATGAGTGGATGAGTAGTGCCTGGGTGATCGGAGGAGTGCATTAGTAGCGCCTCGGTGATTTTGTAAGTCCATGGGTATTGCTTGGGTGATTTTCTAAGTGCATAAATAATGCCTGGGTGATTGCATGTGTTTACAGGTAATGCCTTGATGATTGCATGAATGCATGGTTAGCGCCTGGGTGATTGCATGAGTGCATGGATACTGCCTGGGTGATTGGAGGAGTGCAAGAATAGTTCATAGTGATTTTATAAGAGCATGGATAGTGACTGAGTGATTAGAAAAGTGCATGGCTACTGGCTGTGTAATTGAAGGAGTGAATGAATAGCGTCTGTTCGATTAGAGGAGTGCATGGGTAGTGCACGGATGATTGAATGAGTGCATGGGTAGTACCTGGGTTATTGCATGACAGGATGAGTAGAGCCTGGGTTATTGGAGGAGTGCATGGTTAGTGCCAGGCTGATTTTGTAAGTGCTCAGTTAATGCCTGTGTGATTGCATGAGAGCAGAGGTAATGTATGGGTGATTGGAACAGTGCATGGGTAATGCTTGACTGATTGCATTAGTTTATGGTAATGCCTGGATAATTGCTTGAGTGCATGGGTTGTGCCTGGGAGATTGTAAGAGTGCAACGGTAGTGTGTGGTGATTTAATAAGTGCTTGGGTATTGGCGGAGTGATTTGATAAGTGCATGGCTACTGGCTGGGTGATGGGAGGAGTGCATGTGGAGCGTACAGGTGATTGGAAAAGAGCATGGGTAGTGACTGGGTTATTGCATGAGTAGAAGATTAGTGCCTGGGTGATTGGAGCAGTGCTTTAGTAGTGCCTGTGTGATATTGTGAGTGCAGGGGTATTGCTTGGATGATTTTGTAAGGGCATGTGTAATGCCTGGGTGATTGTATGAGTTTATAGGTGATGCCTGGGTAGTTGCAGGAGTGCATGGGTTGTACCTGGGTTATTGCAGGAGTGCAAGGGTTGTGCATAGGGATTTTATATGTGCATGGATAGTGGCTGAGTGATTGGAGGAGTGCATGGCTACTAGCTGGGTAATTGAAGGACTGAATGAGTAGTGTCTGGGTGATTTGAAGAGTCTGGGTAGTGCATGGGTGATTGGATGAGTGCATGGGTATTGCTTGGGTTATTACATGAGTGGATAAGTAGTGCCTGGGTGATTGGAGGAGTGCATTGGAAATGCCTGGGTGATTTTGTAAGTGCATAGGTATTGTTTGGATGATTTTGTAATTGCATAATTAATGCCTGGGTAATTGCATGAGTGCATGGTTACTGCTTGGGCGATTCCATAAGTGGAGTAGCAATGTCTGGATGATTGAAGGAGTGCATAGGTAATATTTGGTCAATTGCAAGACTGTAGAAGTAATGTCTGGGTGATTGCAGGAGTGTCTGGGTACTGCTAGAGTGATTAAAGGTATGGATTGGTAATGCCTGGGTGATTTTATAAGTACATAGGTTATGCTGCAGTGTTTGAAGGAGCGCATGGGTTCTGCTGAGGTGATTTGGGGACTGAGATGATTGAGTGTAAAAAAATGAATGACTGCAATAAAAGTGACTGTAAACATTAATTCATATTATTATGCTTATTACATTATTTCATCTTACCTTCTTTATTGAAGTAGATATGAAACTCTGAAACTATTTTACAGTTGTTTCATTGTAAACTAAATGTAAAATATTTTCAAACTTTAGTATTACTTTCTGTAAAAGAGAAGAAAAAATACTGTTATTGCAAATAATATTATAGTTTTAAGGACACAATATAATTTTAGAATTAAATGCCTTTTTACACCCGCTAGTAGCGGACATCACGCCCGCCATATTAGTATGGTCAAACATAGGCCAATTTCCAAGCGCCGCGGTGCGACACACACCGCCATCAAAGTGCGCCCGCCACTGCGGTGGTGGGAGCCAATGGAGACTCTCCGCTGTGCGGAATGACATCCGCCCCGGTCCACAAATTAGGATGACTCAAGCAAGCAGACACACCGCAGCGGAGACACGGCCCAACCAGATGGAAACTCGACAGCGGAGCGCGAAACCAGGGTCCCGGTCCACACCACCCGGACACAACCGCAATGGACTCAGCTCTACACGTCTTTCCGGTGCTGTACCTGCTACATCACCAGGAACTCATGGACCACCGTGGACGACGCCGCAGGTACGCAATAACACAACACACAACTCACGGCCTGACACAGGGTCCAAATCCACATCAGACACCCTAGGTGGTATAGGGACACATCCCCAAGGGAACCCACACATCACCCACTTGCCACAAATTCACCACGATGCATCCTGGACACACAGCTACTGCCACCATGCAGCAATGTCCCGGTCACGTCACCGCAGCGGCGAACACAAGCAAATACATGCGCAATGCAGAAGGCAGGGCCAGTTCCAGGCATGGGCAGGGCACAAAGACCACAGGGACACACCCTCACACTAGCACACCCCATGAAGGCACATGCCATGTGCCCCCCCGTGCACCCCATCCACAACAACAAGCCAGGGCAGTACATACCCTGCACCACACAACAAACAATCATGGAGACACACAATACAGGAGTGGCTGCACAGGAAGATACAACACACAGCACAGTAGCACAGGGCCAGGGAAACACACACAACACCACACTCAGGGAAAAAGCAATGAGGACAAGCAACAAATGAACTCACGCAAGGAATCAACATCCAAATGGACACACAGCCTGCACAGTCACACACATGCACACCCCACATGCCAACAGCAATGGAGCACAACAAATAGGAAAACCAAAGTGGGCTGCACACAAATGGAAGGCTATGGAGACGCACAAAAAGCATGTGTACATCACATCAACACAAGGAACAGAGCACAACACCCTCATTCCGCCTTACCACTGGGCTTCTTCTACAGACCACCTCAAAGTAATCATCACCTTATTTTACCAACTTATCCCGTACATAATCAGTTCGATGTTCTGACCGATTTGGAGGGTCAGGATTGACTCCCGTGCAAATTTTTAAACACTGCAACACTGCCTCGGGAGGTATCAACAGTTAATCGGGTTATGTCCAATCCTTGTCCCACCGAGAACCCCCAAATGGCTAGCTTGGTAGAGTGTATCTCCTCAAGTACTTCCAATTGTGCTCACATGTCCTCTGCCCAACATCTAAAAATATTAAGTTGGAACATTGCTGGCCTTAAATCAAAAATGAACATAGTAGAGTGGACTAATATGGTCAGCAATTTTGATGTTCTAATGTTCCAGGAGACCTGGTGCACCAGCAGCTTGCTACTTGAGGGTTTTGTTTGTCTTAATAGCACTGCCCCTATCCCTGAAGCTGGTCGACCTAGCGGGGGCTTATCCACATGGATAAAGATTACCGCAGGATGCAGCACTAAATCCTTACGGACAAACGATAGTCATCTCCAGGCCACAATATATTCAAACGGGATTACACTATGTTTTATAAATTTTTATAATAATGATTTTAAATCACTACCCAACAAGAATTTTATCATTTTATTTGATTTTATCGATGATTTGCTTGCAGGCAATAAGTTTGGGAAATTGGACGGCATCTGCTTAGGGGGAGACTTTAATGCACACTTATATAATAGAATGGAGAATACCACAGCCTCATCCCACGCGACTATTTCGTGCAAAAGAGGGGAAGAACTGTTTAACTACTTATCCTCCAGGGATCTAACCGATGTCATGGTAAAAGCCGGTGGATCTCCCGATACTGACCAGTTGCCCACCTATACAGGTCGTGGCTGTTTTTCCACCATTGATTATGTTTTTATATCATCGGCCCTTGAGAATTGTCTTGTTAAAGCTGAGGTCCTATCAACTTGTTACAGTGACCATAACCCCATTCTGACAACGATCAAATTTGTCAATAAATTCACTAAAAGGAAAGAAATTGGGGCAAGGGATTTGGTCGCATCCACCGATAAATGTAGAGTAATTTGGAAAGGCATTAACAACAAAATCTTACTTGAACGAATTATAAAATCTCACCCTATAACTGTGGAAACATGTTTGTCCAGTGATTGCCAGGACACAGAGATTGTTGAGGCTTTTGTTGGGCTATGCTTTGCCATCAAGCAGGAAATTTCTAAACCCATTAGACAACACAATAACAGCTATAGATGGTTTGATGGGGCTTGCTCACGGGCCAACCGGGACCTGCGTAAGGCACTTGCCGAAAAACCCCGGAACATGACACTGGTTAAGGCCTTGAGAAGAAGCTATAAAAAAGCCATAAAATCACGCTCAGATGAGATTTTAAAGGAGAGGTGGGATTCACTGGCACGCACCGCAGTACTGAAAGATGTGACTGGGTTCTGGGGCGAAGTAAAAGCTCTGAGGTCCATGGGATCCAACTTAACCCCCATCAACTGTAATATACCAAATAAGTCATGGGAGGAGCATTTTGCAAAAATATACACAGCCCCAGTAACAACCACAGATCCCTTTTGTACAGATATTAAGGTTGCTATTTCCATCTCTGAAGTGGAAGATGCCATTAATCAAAGCGCAGGGAATAAAGCCCCTGGTCCTGATGGACTATCAATTGACTTGATTAAATCTGAACTAGATTTTTGGTCCCCTTTGCTGTGTAATGTCTTCAACAATTTGTCCAATACCAAAATTCCTGATACTTGGTCAAGTAGTGTCATTGTACCGATTTTTAAAAAGGACGACAGATTAAATCCCAGTTGTTACCGCCCCATATCTCTAATAGACAATCCACTGAAGATTTTGGGCAGGGTGATTTTTAATAGAATCAGGCTTTGGGCAGAGGAAAATCACATTCTTCATCCCTGCCAGCTGGGATTTAGAAGCAACGTGGGAACAGTTGAACAATGTTTGAATTTAAACCTCATTTTAAGTAAGTACACCGTCGCTAAAAAAGTTCCCCTGTATTTGGGTTTTATGGATTTATCGTCAGCGTTTGATTTCGTAAATCGCTCGAAACTCTGGGAGATTCTTTTAAACTATGGATTAGATGAGACACTAGTTCATTTTCTGGCACACTTGCACAGAGACCTAAAAGCACGTGTCAGGATAAATAATGAGGGAGAGGTCTCCGGGGATATTTTAATTGGTAGAGGGGTCAGACAAGGCTGTGTCTTGGCCCCTCTACTTTTTATTCTGTATATAAATGAATTAAATAAATCCCTGTCTAATCTTTCATGTGATGTGCCGAACATCAATGGCAATTTACTCCCAGTACTTTTATACGTTGACGATGCGGTCTTGATGGGCCGCACACCCAAAGCACTACGAACTTTAATTACGGGTTTTGTCTCTTTTATGGCTGGTTTGGATTTGTGTACTAACTTTAAGAAGTCATATATTATGTCTTGCGGGCCTAATAAATACCGTATCAACCACATAGTTTCTGGCGATAACATCTTAAAAAGCACAAGCACTTTCCCGTATTTGGGCCTGATTTTCTCAGAAACGGGCTCTTGGTTGGCACATGCAGCACACGGCAGAAACAAACTTGCCAAGGCAGTCAATTCTATTATTAGCCTACAACAGCCAAAGAGGGCTGAGGTTATGTTGCCCCTAATACAAATTTACAAATCTCAATGCTTACCAACCGCAACATATGGTGCCGAAGTGTGGGGGTACACCAAAAGCAGCGGCATCCAAACTGAAGAAAATAGATTTTGCAGGAAGGTTCTGGGGGCACAAATATCTTCACCCACCTACATCTGCCACAAAGAGTTAAACCTGCACTATGTTGAGGATTTCATCAAATCTCGGCCAGCTCTATTCTGGCTGAAGATTTGGCAAAACCCGGCAGTAATCTTAACACAGAAAATAATCAGTGATTGCCTTAAGTGCGATAGGGGCAGGTCTATACCATGGTTGAATGCTGTAAAGAAAGCTTATCTAGTGTAGATTTGGAACACATCTTCTACCATCACCATAATGCAGAGAGCATGAACATTAAGACAGTGAGAGAGCTACTATATGACTCATTCCGAAGGGACAGAGAACGCTCAGAGTTTCCTAAACCATCAATAAGTAGATATATTTCCATCTCGTCCTGCCCGGGCTATAACAAAACCTCCCCACAGGAATATTTGAAAAGGAATATCGGTAGATGGAACAGGAGCATTCTCTTTCGCCTTAGGGATGGGAGCATAAAATATTCACTCTGCTTTCCACTTGGTTTTAATAAAAATCTTGAATATTTGCCCTGTCCTTGTGGAAATGGTTTAAAACAAACAACTTTACATTTTTTGCTTTTTTGTAATTTTTACATTAGATATACAAAACAGTATTTTATCCCCTATTTCAGGTCACAAGCTATCACTGACCATAAACTGGCATATACTGAAATATTACGGCTAGGATGCGATGAGATGATTATCAGAGCAAGCTCATTTTTGCAGTCGGCGATACGCTCACGGAATACGATGGTTACTACATAGACTGTATCCCTCAGTTGTCCTTGTTTATCTATGGCCATTGTTAGGTTATTATAGGCCTGGCACACCTACTGATACTGTTTTTATTTAATTGTTAGTCTGTACATCTCTTCATGACTTTGATTATATGTCTGGATAAGTCTGATTTATTCGAATTTGAGGTGACAACTTGCATTAATATATTCAGAACATGTTTTTGACTGCTGCTTGCTAAAAATGACATAATTGTTGATGTTTACATGTTACACACATTGAATAAACTTGCACTTTATTTGCTCCTCCTGCACTTTTCTGCCCATATCTGCACTTAGAATTTTGAAAATGCTCTTGTTTTTATCATTGTTTTTATGCTGTATTTATATTTCTTTGGTGTTGATGAATTGTACTTTTATGGATATTTTTATCCGAATAAAGACCATTTTGACTCATTCCATCAAAGCACACATGGCTGGCACAGTCAGTGAAATCAAACCACAGATAGCTCAGTGCAACAACACAGAGAGACAGTAAGGCAAACCATGTATAGGCACAAGGATGAAAGGATGAAAGGAAGGCCCTGAAGTCAAACAGGGAACAGCCACACATCCATACAACTACCTCACAGGAGTACACCAGCAGCACTACACACAGGGACCATCTACACACCTCAGGACTCCCAAACACCAATAAGAATCTACACACATACCCCCCTCACACCAGTAGCACACAACACCAATGCCAAACACACTGAAGGCTGGCAATACTTGACAGGCAATACACACACAAACAACCACACGCCCTGGGCTCAGCCACAAACATCACACACACACACAGGGATGCCACTACAAATGTGGAAACAAATACGACAGACAAACACATAACCCAACTGAAACACACACAGAACCACAACAACAACAACAGACATGCCCTGTGCAGCTAAACAGGAGCACAGACACAACAGGAGTGCACAACCTCATCACTCAGGAACAATGCACAGACAACATTCCACAACACACACAAGAAGTGCACAATCACAGAACAACACAGCCACAGAAAACAAACAACAGATGCACAGGTAGAACAATCACATAGCAAACATAGCACGACATCAGGGGATGCACACCAGGCAATCACAAGGCAACATACACACAGCACAGCAAGCACAACAAGCTGTGTGTGCACACCAAGCATACCAGACACACACAGACATCAGTGACAGAACAGCAACCCACACAACACCATACAGCACAGCATAAAGACAACAGCACACCCAGGAAGTGAAGCAATAACACAAACAATACACATACATCCAACACAACACACAATAGATGCACAATTCTGGGACACAAAGGTGGAAACAACTTGACCACAGGACTGGGCAGCACACAGTTGATCTGCATAGCAGCAACCATGACTGACAAACAGCACCAGAACATCAAACATGACCCATTTGGGAAATGCACCGAGTGACACATTGACCCTGGACAGAGAACTGCACCACAAAGCACAGTGGCACAAATGAAGTCATGGGGAGGCAGACACACATACAAACTAAGGGGACAGTTCACACCAAAGTGAAGTGTACTGCATGTCAGTAGGGGACATGGCAGGAGTGTACCATACACAAAGAGAGGGAGTGCAGACCCACAATGGGTAGGCAGCTGAAGCACAGATAGGGGATGGCATGACAACACACACAACATGCCACACTGGAGGCAAAAAGGCACCATGGGACAGCAAGGCATGAAATAACACAACCACAATGGCAGTGTGGAGCAGCAGGTCTGCACAGACCCCACAAACAGCCACCAGACACAGGGATGTGCAACAAAACAACACTGAATTGCCAGTAACACCCTCTGCATACTCACAAGTGACAAAACAACAAGTAGGAGGCAGAAAGAACTGCAAGGACACACCAACACACTGCACAGTGCACAACATACAACTCACACATGGGCATACAACCACATCCACAGGGATGAACAATCAAAACAACAGGCACACAACTCCTGGGTGACACGTGTGTAGTTGACATTGCATAGGGATGCACACATCAACACTCCCCACAAACTCACCCCTTCACACTGCACAATACCTGGCCATGTAAGAACACACATGGAAAGTAAGCCATGGGACTAGGATGACTGGCCATCACAAGATGACCACACACATACACCACTGGGCACACATATAGGAAGATCACAAACATGATGACCCTGGACAGCCTGCCCGCAATACTGTGTGCAGAAACCCACCCTGTGCTGGCAGTGACCCCAACCTAACATGTGTACAATAGAGCCAACATGAACTAATCAAGTAAATGACTACTGCTAACCATTCGAAATTGACACCATTGCCACCACAAGTATCTGGGCCAAGAAGAACTGAAGACCCTGTCACCCCTGAAAAAAAGAGAGCAAGTGAGCCCAAACCTTGGCCATGTTGAAGTGCCACACAGACCACGTGGCACAATAAACCATTTACACACAGCAAGATAACTTTATTCAGTAAGGACACTGACAAAATAGACAACTGGAGCAACTGTCTTTATTCACAAATTGCACAGATAGGCACCATGAGAAGAGAAGAGTAAGGCACAAAATGCAGAGCATGTCCATGAGAAGCTGCACAGGCAAGGGCAAAACAGAAGTGAACAACAAGGCCAGTGGCCAGGGCAGAGTGCAGAGCATGTCCATGAGAAGCTGCACAGGCAAGGGCAAAACAGCAAGGCCAGTGGCCAGTGGCCAGTGCAGAGTATGTCCATGAGAAGCTGCACAGGCAAGGGCAAAACAGCAAGGCCAGTGGCCAGGGCAGAGTGCAGAGTATGTCCACGAGAAGCTGCACAGGCAAGGGCAAAACAGCAAGGCCAGTGGCCAGGGCAGAGTGCAGAGTATGTCCATGAGAAGCTGCACAGGCAAGGGCAAAACAGCAGTGAACAACAAGGCCAGTGGCCAGGGCAGAGGGCAGAGCATGTCCATGAGAAGCTGCACAGGCAAGGGCAAACAGCAAGGCCAGTGGCCAGGGCAGAGTGCAGAGTTTGTCCATGAGAAGCTGCACATGCAAGGCCAAAACAGCAAGGCCAGTGGCCAGGGCAGAGTGCAGAGTATGTCCATGAGAAGCTGCACAGGCAAGGGAAAACAGCAGTGAACAACAAGGCCAGTGGCCAGTGCAGAGTGCAGAGCATGTCCATGAGAAGCTGCACAGGCAAGGGCAAAAAAGCAAGGACAGTGGCCGGGGCAGAGTGCAGAGCATGTCCATGAGAAGCTGCACAGGCAAGGGCAAAAAAGCAAGGACAGTGGCCGGGGCAGAGTGCAGAGCATGTCCATGAGAAGCTGCACAGGGAATGTGTGCGACTGTACCTTTCCATGGCCAGCAACACAGTCAGGGGGCAACAATGTGCAGTACAGGCCCTCCTGTGTGAGACACAGGTGTGTGAAGGTGACTACCACTCAGACTTGGCTGTCAGGCAGACTGGGAGCTGGCTGTGCCTCAGGGACTGTCAGGGCACTTAAAGGGGGAGAAAGCGGAACAGCTGAGGTAGAGCGATCAGTGTCTTGGCAAGCTGGAGGACTACTTGGACCAGGTGGTGTAGTGGCATGTGGCGGTAGAGCCATGCAGACGGGAGTCATGGTGTGGTTGGGAGATTGTGGAGGGGTGCCCTTCCACTTCTTGGGGATCCTAAATGGCTTGACTGACTGTGGATCAATGGGAAGTGGTGTGGGCACAACAGGCACACTCACCACCACTGCTACAGCAGGTGCAGGTACTGGCAACCCTATGGTGATGTGCTGGACCCACTGGAACGCTTTGCCTTGCTTCGCTTCTGCCCCTCCTTCCCCTGTTTATTAGGTGTCACCCCTACAGTCCCCTCTGGCCCCTGCTTCACTGGGCTTGGAATGGGAGTCGAGGTGGTTGGTGATACTGCCTTTGAGCCCATCCTAGGTGTACCCTTGGCATGCACCACCTCCTTGGTGGGCACAGACACTGTACAATTATCTTTGCGCGATGCTTTAGGGGCAGGAGAGTCCTAGGATGGGGATGCCACTGAGGCATGTGTGCCTGAGGTCTGCTGCTTTGCTAATTGTCCACTGGTGTCGCCTGAGGGGCTTTTCTCCCTGCGCTCTGGGTGCCTTTGGTCTTCTGTGGGGATGGTGTCTGCACCCGGGACCGCTTGGGTTGCTGCTGCTGTGTGCTCCGTGTGCTGTATCGTGACTTTGATGTATGTGGACCGTGGTCACTATCATCAGACGTAGCCACTGCCTGGGTGGTGGACAAAGGGACTGGAGCTGGACTGTGAGAATGTGCCTTAACCGATTGTACTCTTTTACACAATTTATACCAGCACTAACCTTTTTCTCATCAAAATCAATCAAATACAAACCAGATAATGTTCTTACTCGAGACAATGCAACATCTGCCATGCCCTCTTTAAACACTGTACTTCCAATATCTACCAAAGCATTGTGAACACTTAAACCTTGAGATTTATGAATGGTCACTGCATATGCTAAAGAAAGAGGAAACTGTTTTCTACGAACATACAAGTCTACTACAAGCAAAAAACAGACAGCACAATGTCCAATCTGTTTTACCTCATCAATCTGATCAAATTTAATCTTCAAAAAATTCAATTCTATCTCTGTTCAGATAATTAACAAAATCAACAACTTTTCCCATTGCTCAATTTACTAAACCTTTTTCTACATCCAAATTACGCAGTGAAATTACCTGACAGTTTTCACATACATATAAAGTCTTTTCCAAACCAGCAGTCTTATGTATAGAATTTTCCAAAGAATCCAATTTTGATTTTAATTTTTCTGAGAGAATAATAGTAACTCCTTTGTGTTCTATTTTATTAATGCCTTCCATTTTCATTATTTGATGTTTTTGCAGCTTCAAAAGTTCTTCATTGAAGTTAGAACACTCTTGCAGTGTTGGCATTAGGCAAATTATAGACTTATTTTCTCCAATGTTTTTGTACATTATTTCAGGTGCAATATTTTCATTTGGAAACAAGTTTGTTAGTAGCCGACCTTGTAAAGTTTCATTACCATGTTTTGTCAAAACACCAGTTCTTAAATCTTGAAGAATGTTTCCATAATTTTTATCACTTGCTTGTCACATATTCTTAATAAGGTCTTTATATTCAAAATGAGACCAAATGTTTACATTTCCAATACTTCCCAAACATTTCCAACTGTCTTCATGGACAAGTGTTTCAAAAACTGGTTGCACGTTTACAGGAGTAAGTTGTAGTAGGTGGCCGAATACAATTACACTTTTTCCTCCAAATAAAACATTATAATCTGGTTTTAAAATCTGTTGCATTCTTAAATGTACAAAAGCAAGCATTAAGTTTGAGACCATGCTCACCTCATCAATGATCAGAAGTTTCATTTTCTTGAGTACTCTTGAAACTTCATAACAAGCTTCTCCAGACAGCTTGTGATATTCCAACCTATTTTCATGTTCAACTGGTAGCATGAATAATCGATGTAATGTAATCCCTTTAATGTTATGTGGCACTAATCCAGTTGGAGCAGTTACAACACAAGAGAAATGTGATTCTGTGGTTCTATGAAGATAACTCGCGAAAACTTTAACAAAGAAACTTTTTTGCTGTTCCAGCTTGCCCACTGATATACATTTGAATAGGTTTAAATGATGTGCATTGGCAATTTTATTTTCACGCAGTGTACCATGCTCTATCTGTTGTGTCACTTGCTGATATATTTCTTTCTGTTCAATATTTAGTTGTTCTTCTAACTTTTCCAACTCAATAATATCCTGTTGTGCTTGTTGCCTTGCCGTTTCTACTTCACTTATGGTTATTGCTGCTTCATTTTGAAGAATTGGTTGTCCTAGTGGATCTTGACTTAGTTGAGCCAAACTTTGACTATCTTGAGAACTGTCTCTAGCCATTTCAGCTGCAATACTAGTTTCTTGTTCAATTTCTTCTTTCAACATTTGTAGATAATTTGGAAAATTTGTGTATTCAATGCTATCTGTACATGCATTAAAAGAATCTTCATAGCACTCAAAATCTCCAATTAATTCCATTTCAGTATGCCAAGGCTTAAAGTGTTGCAGAAGTGCTAAATGGAAAAATTCACTTTTATCTTGAGTATGACAACTGAGTTTCCTGTTATTAATAATATTTCCTTTGGCATGTTTTACCAAACATCCATCACATCCAATTTCTGCATATTTTTCTTCATTTATATTTTCTGTAACATTTCTCTTAAAGCTGTAATGTTGCAGTACTTCATAAAGACATATGTTTTCCATATGTGGACTTCTTTTAGTATAGTACGTATCCAACATATTTGTTTTAACGATATCTTTAATTTCTGGTTCATTCAATGCTAAGCATTCAATTTCTTTTACAGATTTCAATACTCGATTTTGTGTTGCAGCAAGACCTAGACTTACCCAAATGATTCCTCTTGACTTTGAATATAAACTTGCAGAGGTCAACCGATCCGAACATTCGTAGGATCCAATCTCTTGATGGAAAAGCATCTTCAAACTAAAGCTGTACAATTTGTTACTAAGCTTCTTCTCTTGTAAAATGTCATTCCACATTTCTTATAACTCCGTCTTCTCAGATTTAGTTATCTATGATGTAACATAGCGAGCAACAGCAATCAAATTATCTGCATCATACTGGATATCCATATTTGCATTCCACATCATCAAAATCACTGGATTGTAGTCATTAATATATTTTGAATCGTTAGTTCTTTTTATGTTGTAAGTATTCTTCAGAGATTTCTGAGTTATAGTATGTCTTATTGATGACATGAAACTGTTCACTCTTCCTTTTGAAATTACTGGACATGGGAATCCAAAACGACATTTTGTATAAAATGTTCCCTTTGACTTGTATTTTTGTTGACAATATTTACCACATCAATGATTGTGAAACCGTAAAAACTTGTTGTCTCAGGTTGTTTTCTCCTCCTCCTTTTGGTATGGCACAGGTAACATATTCTTCAATGAAAGACAAAACACTTTCATCAGTATCAGTTCCAAACTTTGGTGCATTCTTGAACCATAACAGCTTGTGAATATGAGGTGCACCTTTAGCTTGGTACTCCTTTCTCCAAAAGAAATCAATAACTTCTCCAGGAGGTGGATTATTTTTATTGCAGATGAAAGACATCATAGCTTGAAATCTATGATTACAATATCTGCACACATTTACAGAATCCAAGGAACATAGTTCTCCAGCTGTTTTCAGTTCAATGTTTTTTTCATTTGAATTTGCTTCTCGTAGAAATTCAAGTAAATTGTCCCATGCATACTCAGCACAGCTAAGCATAACAAACCACGTAGGGGTTCCTATGTTCCTTAACATACATTTTAGTTCTCCGTGACGACGATACCAATACTCATAAGTACCACGTTGACACGCCATCAAATTAATTAACTGAGATTCTAAATGATCGTCACTTTGTTGAACTTTGTCGCAAAATTCCTTTGCAGAAAGATGTGTAAAATGAACTCCTGTTTTTAATATGTGGTTCAGTGCATGTGAAAGTCCAGAGAAGTCACTTACAAACAGAAGGTGAAATAAATATGGAACACACTGTCGAAATCTATGATCTTCTGAATACAATCTTGTTGAACGGTATTCTGAAGCTGGAATCTGTACTGGTTGTTCATCATTTCGTCCACCTTTTCCAGTGGGGAAGAGCGGTGGAAAACAATGGGCTTCTAATCTTCTTTCCCAAACACTTATAGGACTTCCCATCGCTTTCTTCATTTGGAATAATTCAATAGTATTTCCAATCACTTCTTTTGAATGTAAAGGATGAATACTATAATTTTCACACATTTTTTCACTCGTGGAGTTGTCCTCTTTTTCGATTTGGCCATTTGAAATTTCTGTATTGTCTTCAAAAGATATTTCTGGTTCTTCAAGATATACATTCTTATAATAAATATTGTTTTGTACAAGATATAATGTAGCATTTCGAAGTTTGATGACATCTACTACCTCTTGACATATTTTCTGACTCTTTGTTGGTATACCATCAACTAGAATAACTACAGGTTCATTTTTCTCACTTTCTATACCAACAGTTTCAATATGTTTCTTAAAATCTAAAGGTAAATATACAACTCTTCCTTTTAAATCTCTTTGTAAGTCTGTTGGAGGCAGCTTACCTGTTTTAGGCTCCATACGAATTATAGCCTGAAACGGGTGCACAGATTGAATAAGAATAGACTCACATGTATTTAAATCTACCAGTTCTGGATCAACAGCTACCAACTCTAGGTAATTATGTACAGCTATAGCTGGCATTTTGTTCTCTTCTAGTTTGCTGTAACAATATTTACAAATACGTAGATCACTACCCAACTCAAAACGACCTTCCATCAACAAATAAGCACCAAATCGCTGCCACTTATCATTGTTTTCCTTTTCACATTTTAAATACACATTAAAATTCCTAGTTTGACTTCTATAGTGAGTACGTCGACAACAAATACAAACATAGGCCCCTTTAACCCGCCATACCCTCGGGAAATGGGACCGCCCGCTGAGGGTGCAGTGGTCCCGCACTCCCGATTAGTATGCGCCTGCCACACTGGCGGGCGCATGGCGCATCTGCAACATTGCAGCGGGCGGTGCAGAGAGCACTGCCCGCCGCAATGCCACAAAGGCAGCCTGTGCCTTTCAATGCACAACATGACAGGCACCGCACGGTGCCTGCCACATTGTACATTGAAACGCAGGGGGGTACCATAGGTATCCCCATGTGCACCCCCCACCCCCCAGAATCCCTGGGGGCCCGCTACGGGCCCCCAATGTAAAAAACTGCCTGAAAGGCAGGTCCCCTCCTGGATAGTAATATGGATGGCGGTGTCTACCAGACACTGCCACCATATAAACTGCTTTTCTGCCCGGTAGGCAATCGAGCGGCTTGCCTACCAGCGGAAAACTGGTGGACGGTCTTCCCGTCCGCCGGGGTTCCCCCCGCCATGGTAATGTGGCAGTGGGGAAATGAGCAGCGGGCAGAGGTTTTTAGCGGGCGGATCGCCACCGCCATACGGGCAGTGGCGATCCGCCCGCTGTAGTAATGACCCCCATAGTTTGGTTTTTCAAAACAAATGATCTTATACTTTGTAATTTCTTGTACAAACGTCTCAGTAGTACAGCCTTCCACCTCTTCTTCAACACCTACACTTATCAAACTCTCACTTTCTCTACACTCCGCTTCAGGACCAAAGAAATGAAACTGTATATCATCACAATTTATTTTTACATCCGATAGTGAACCATGTAAAAGAGCAGTGTTTATTTCACTTAAAAATAATGCAGGACTTTTTACATAGTACAATCTTCTTACTAACTTCGGCATTGCAGAGTGATGTACTGCTAACATTCTCAAATGATGAAAAGTACTTTGACACACTTTTCTAGAAAGACAAGCCATAGAATGACCCTGCAACCCAGTATTTTGTCTCACTTTACAAGGATCTAGTTCTTGCAACATCTTAATTTCTTGTTTAACACTTTTTTATTACTATACTCTCGTTAATAATTTCGTAAAATATCAATATATTCCTGTCGTATATTGCAAATACTGCTACAATCCCACGTACACACTGGAGCTTGAGAACGTCTCCCTTGAATTTCTTCAGCTATCACTTCTTCCACATTTCTAGAAACCATCTTTTCTTTTCTAATTGGACAACCATTTTTTACCGCAAAAGAATGACCACTGGTATCAATTGCTTGAACTAATGTATTTTGTTGAAAATAGCTTTCTTCAAAAAAAGGTTCTAAACTAGAAGTGTGCTTTCATTCACCCGAATTTGTTTTGCAAACGTTAGGTCTATTAACCCGCCATTTTCTTTTACTTTTCTCCTTCATAAACTGCATTGTTTTATTCAACGTCTTCATTCTTTTTAATACTAATATAAATAATCTTCTTTTCAATTCAAAAGCCTTTTCGACTAAAGTTTCAATATGTTGTATCTTCTTGGAAAATGCAGATCTTCTTTTATATTTCTTGCAATCTTTCAATAAATTTTTTTGTACTCTGCTTTTATAAGTTCGTTTCCTAATGTCCTTATATTGCTTCATCCTTCTCTCAACATAGACTGTTTTCCCATAGCCTGATTTTCCATTCATTCCTCCTTTTTTCATTTTATTTTCCTTGGTTCTACAACTTTTTTTTCTATTCTCCTCTTTTTCAAAATTCTTTCCAGTCTTTAAAAGTCGTTTAACAAATTATTTAGTTCTCTAACCAGAAGACTTTTTCTTCAATGTCACATGTTGTACTTCATCTAATTTCTGCTTTTCTCTCTCCTTTCAATAGTACTGTTTTTTGTTCTCTTTTCTTTTGCGCTTTTCTTATCGTACTGAATCTTTCTCAATAATAATGGAGAATATCTAAAAAAACTTTTTTAAATTAATGTAATATTATAAAAATAATTATATACAAATATTCTTATCTATTACTAAAGAAACAACTTCAATTTAAAAGGTACAAACAAATGCATATATGGTTTTCGGAATGTGATGAGAGTTACACCTGAGACATGTTATAAGCTTTTTTATATGTGCCTAGGCCCAACACTTTGAGCATTACTAAATTAGTAAAGCAGAAGGACAAAAGTAACGCTTAAGTCACGTTGAAAAATAGACTGCAACAGAGGTACCAAAAGAAGCAAGAACACTGCAGTAAGAAACAAAAGAGGTACAGAATAAGGGAAGAGATATGTAGAAAGAGCACTACAATGCATGTGCAGGAAAATGGGAAAAGGATAGAGAAAGAGGCACAAAGGGTACAGCATGAAGAAAAAGAATTGCAGAAAGAAGCAAAAGAGGTGCTAAAGAGGCAAAAGGGGTGCAGAAAAAGGGAAGAGCAGTGCAGAAAGAACTAAGAGTTGTGCACAAAGAAGCAACAAACGTGCTGAAAGAGGCATGAGATGTTCACAACAAGGGGAAAAAAGTACAGAAAGAGGCAACTGAAGTGCTGAAAGAGGAAAGAGGGTTGCAGAAAGAGGCAAGAGAGGTACAGAAAGAGGCAAGTGTGGTGCGCAAAGAAGCAACAGAGGTGAAGAAAGATGCTGATTGCATGAGTACAGTGGTAACGTGTGGGGGATGAAACCAATACATATGTAATGCCTAGGTGACTACATAACTGTAGGGGTAATATCTGGGGATTTAAATACTACATAGGAAGTAACTGGGTGATGTTATAACTGCATGGCTACTTCTTCAATGTTTGCAGGACTTCTGAGGTAGTGCCTGAGTGAATAAAGGAGTGCACAGGTAGTGCCTGGGTGATTCCATAAGAATATAGGTAGTGCCTGGATGTTTGCATAAGTGCAGAGGGAATGCCTGGGTGATTGAATCAGTGCATATGTACTACCTGCATCATTGGCAGACTTCATGGTGAGTACTTGGGTGTTTTTATAACTGCATGAGTGTTGGGGCTAGCCAAATATAAAGCAGCAGACTATTACATGACCCAACTATAAGTTTCTCCATATTGTTACAAGCACACATACATATGTCTCTACGTTTTCAAATCACCATGATATCTAAAACAAAAATGTATACAATATTTCTGGAATATAGCGAAACCTAGAAACTGAGATATATAAAAGATCTGATTGAGAGATTGCATAACTCCATGGATAGTGCTTGGGTGATTGTATAAGTACAAAGACAGTCAATGGGTAATTGCAGTAGAAGATGAAAAGTTACTGACTAATTGCATGAGTGCAGACATAGACGTTGAATGCATGGATAAGTGTATACGTACCAACTGAAAGCATAGATGAGCCATTAAGTAGTGCATAGGTGAATAGATGAGTGCAACAGTAGGGCCTGCATGATTCTATGACTGCAAGAGTAGTGTGTGGGTTATTACATGAGTGCATAGATACGCTCTGCACAATTCCATTACTGCAGGGGTAATATATAACTAGTGCCTATCTGAATGCATAAATACAGGGGTAATATCTGGTGGAATACTGGCATACATAGCAAGTGAGTGAGTGATTTTATAAGTTCATGAGTACCGCCAGGGTGATTACTGAACTACTAAGATACTGCCTGAGTGATTACAGGAGTGCAAATGTAGTGACTGGGTGATTTTTAAAGTACATGAGTACTGGCTGAGTGATTACAAGAGTACAAGAGTAGCCCCTGCATGATTGTAAGAGTGCAAAGATAGTGGCTGGATGATTGAAGCACTGTATAGCTAATGCATTGGTGATTGCATGAGTACAGCAGTAACGTATTGGGGATTAAAGGAGTACATAGGTAACATCTGAGTAATTGCATGACTACAGGGGTAATATCTGGGGATTTACATGACTACATAGGAAGTGACTGGGTGATTTTATAAGTGCATGGGTACTTCTTGGGTGATTGCAGGACTACTGAGGTAGAGCCTGAGTAAATAAAGGAGTGCAAAGGTAGTGCCTGGGTCTTTCCATAACAGCCTGACTACTGGCTGAGTGATTACATATGTACAAGGGTAGTGCCTCCGTGATTGAAGGTGTGCAGCAGTAGTGCCTGGGTGATAATATAAGTGCATTGGTAGTGGCTACATGATTGAAACAGTGCATGGATAATACCTTGGTGATGGCATGAGTGCACATATAGTGCCTAGATGATTGCATCAGTGAGGCAGTAATGCCTGAGTGATTACAGCACTACATATGTAATGCCTGCATCATTGGAAGACTGCATGGTGAGTACTTGGGTGTTTTTATAACTGCATGAGAGTTGGGCCTAGCCACAGACAAAGCAGCAGACTATTACATGACTCAACTATAAGTCTCTCCATATTGTTACAACCACAGATACATATTTTTCAACGTTTTCAAATCATCATGATATCTAAAACAAAAAATGTATACAATATTTCTGGAATATACTGAAACGTAGAAAATGAGACATGTACTAGATCTGCTTGAGTGATTGCATAACTCTGTGGTTAGTGCTTGGGTGATTGTATAAGTGCAAGGGGAATCACTGGGTAGTTGCAGGAGAAGATGAAAAGTGACTGGCTAATTGCATGAGTGCAGACATAGACGTTGTGTACACGGATAAGTGTATAAATACCACCTGAAGGTATAGATGAGTCATTAAGTAGTGCCTAGGTGAATAGATGAGTGCAACAGTAGGACTGGCGTGATTCTACAACTGCAAGAGTAGTGTGTGGGTTATTACATGAGTGCATAGATACACCCTGCATGATTCCATAACTGCAGGGGTAGTACATAACCAGTGCCTAGATGATTGCATGATTACAGGGGTAATATCTGGTGGATTACTGGAGTACATAGCTAGTGAGTGGGTGATTGTATAAATTCACGAGTACCGCCTGGGTGATTACTGAAGTACTACTATACAGCCTGAGTGATTACAGCAGTGCAAAGTTAGTGACTGGGTGATTTTAAAAGTACATGGGAACTGGCTGAGTGATTACAAAAGTACAAAAGTAGTCCCTGCATGATTTTAAGAGTGCAAAGATAGTGCCTGGATAATTGAAGAACTGTATACCTAATACATTGGTGATTGCATGAGTACAGCAGTAACGTCTGGGGGATTAAAGGAGTACAACGTAACACCTGGGTGATTGCATGACTACAGGGGTAATATCTGGGGATTTACATGACTACATAGGAAGTGACTGGGTGATTTTATAAGTGCAAGGGTGCTTCTTGGGTGATTGCAGTACCACTGAGGTAGAGCCTGAGTAAATAAAGGAGTGCAAAGGTAGTGCATGGGTGATTTCATAACAGCATGACTACTGGCTGAGTGATTACATGAGTACAAGGGTAGTGCCTTCGTGATTGAAGGAGTGCAGCGGTGATTATATAAGTGCATGAGTAGTGGCTACATGATTGAAACAGTGCATGGGTAATACCTTGTTGGTTGCATGAGGGCATAGATAGGGGCTAGATGATTGTATCAGTGCAGCAGTAATGCCTGAGTGATTACAGCACTGCATATGTAATGCCTGCATCATTGAAAGACTGCATGGTGAGTCATTGGGTGTTTTTATAACTGCATGAGAGTTGGGCCTAGCCAAACATAAAGCAGCAGACTATTACATGACTCAACTATAAGTCTCTCCATATTGTTACAACCACACATACATATGTCTCCACGTTTTCAAATCACCATGATATCTAAAACAAAAATGTATACAATATTCCTGGAATATTCTGAAACCTAGAAACTGACACATGTAATAGATCTGCTTGAGTGATTGCATTACTCCATGGGTAGTGCTTGGGTGATTGTGTAAGTACAAGGGGAGTCACTGGGTAATTGTAGGAGAAGATTAAAAGTGACTGGCTTATTGCAGGAGTGAAGACATAGATGTTGAGTGCACGGATAAGTGTATAAATACCACCTAAAGGAATAGATAAGTCATTAAGTAGTGCCTAGGTGAATAGATGAGTGCAACAGTAGGGCCTGCTTGATTCTATATTTGCAAGGGTAGTGTAAGGGTTCTTACATGAGTGCATAGATACACCCTGCACGATTCCATAACTGCAGGGGTAGTACATAACTAGTGCCTAGATGATTGTATGATTATAGGGGTAATATCTGGTGGATTACTGGAGTCCATAGCAAGTAGTGGGTGATTTTATAAGTTCATGAGTACCACCTGGGTGATTACTGAACTACTAAAATACTGCCTGAGTGATAACAGGAGTGCAAAAGTAGCGACTGGGTGACTTTAAAATCACATGAGTACTGGCTGAGTGATTACAAGAGTATAAGAGTAGTCCCTGCATGATTGTAAGAGTGCAAATATAGTGCCTAGATGATTGAAGTACTGGTATAGCTAATGCATTGGTGATTACATGAGTACAGCAGTAGCGTCTTGGGGATTAAAGGAGTACATAGGTAACACCGGGGTGATTGCATGACTACAGGGCTAATATCTGGGGATTTACATGACTACATAGGAAGTGACTGGGTGATTTTAAAAGTGCATGGGTACTTCTTAGGTGATTTCAGGACTACTGAGGTAGAGCCTGAGTAAATAAAGGAGTGCAAAGGTAGTGCCTGGGCGATTTCATAACAGCATGACTACTGGCTGAGTGATTACATGAGTACAAGGGTAGTGCCTCCGTGATTGAAGGCGTGCAGCAGTAGTGCCCGGGTGATTATATAAGTGCATGAGTAGTGGCTACATGATTGAAACAGTGCATGGGTAATACCTTGGTGATTGCATTAGTGCATATATAGTGGCTAGGTGATTGCATCAGTGCAGCAGTAATGCCTGAGCGAATACAGCACGGCATCATTGGAACACTGCATAGCGAGTATTTGGGTGTTTTTATAACTGCACGAGAGTTCGGCCTAGCCAAATATAAAGCAGCAGACTATTACATGACTCAACTATAAGTCCCTCCATATTGTTACAACCACACACTCATATGTCTCTACGTTTTCAATCATAATGATATCTTAAACAAATATGAATATAGTATTTCTAGAATATACTGAAACCTTGAAACTGAGACATGTAATAGATCTGCTTGAGAGATTGCATAACTCCATGGGTAGTAGACTGGCTAATTGCATGAGTGCAGACATAGACGTTGAGTGCACGGATAAGTGTATAAATACCACCTGAAGGAATAGATAAATTACTAAGTAGTGCCTAGGTGAATAGATGAGTGCAACAGTAGGGCCGGCATGATTCTACGACTGAAAGAGTAGTGTGTGGGTTATTACATGAGTGCATAGATACACCCTGCATGATTCCATAACTGCAGGGGTAGTAAATAACTGGGGCCTAGGTGATTACATGATTACAGGGGTAATATCTGGTGGATTACTGGAGTACGTAGCAAGTTATTGGGTGATCTTATAAGTGCATGAGTACTTCCTGGGTGATTACAGAAGTACTAAGGCACTGCCTGACTGATTACAAGAGTGCAAAGGTAGTGCCTGGGGGATTTTATAAGTGAATGAGCAAGTAGTCACATATCTCAGTCACAGCACCATGCACAGCTCAAAACTTCAAAGAGTACACTTCAGTTTTCAAACAGACACTGAAAACTATTCGGTGTATATGAAATATAAATTTTCTGACTTCATACAAATTAGTCTAATAAATAACTTCTCTACAAACATCTAAAACCTCACTTTCAGGCTACTGCTTAACCATTGCACAACTACTTATAATAATGTACCTACCCAAAACAGGAACTCTTCACATATCTTTAGTAAAAGTCTCACCATATTACTAAAACCATACATGAATATGTCTGTACCATAACACTATCCAAACCTTAAAAATTCACAGAACAAACTTCCAATTTCAGGCAAACATCAAAAGTTATGCCGCATACTGTAGACCGTGCCGTTCTCTTGTTGTCAGATGCAAGCTACCTGTGGCACTCGGTTGACACACACTCTGGTCACTGGATAGTAGTTGGACGCTTTTGGGTATAAAAACTGCGGGCCATGCGATACTCGGACGCAGAAGGGGGGAGGTGGAGGGCTACGGGCTACCTGTTTGTTTGCATGGATTTTGCATTTCTCCTTTTCCTTTCTTTTCACCCTTTCTTATGCATGCGCAGTTCTTAGTTTTTTTTATGTTAACAATGAATCTTTTATTGGCACCTAATCGCAAATGTATGACAGTGTTCCTGCTGGCTGTATGGGACAGTACACGCAAGTGTGTGCAATAATGAACATTCACCAGCATTTGTACCCTAGAAGACTCTCAATTTGTGAACAAGGAAGTGCTTATCATAGCCCCTTACCCTCTTCTACTTTCTGCCCTGCCACCTTTTGCTTCCCTATTGGATCATTATCGTACATGTACCTGTCAGTCGCACTTTCGATCACTGTATACATTGCTCAAGCATGAACTGTAAATGTGCTATATGACTATGCTGCGCCCTATATGCCAAGTGAAATGCCTAACATTGCTTGCTTTTTTGTATGACTTGTACTGTATTAATCTTTAAACCCAATAAAATCGATTCACAAAAAAAAAAAAATTATGCGGCATACTTCAACTGTACCTCTCTAGAAAGTTAAAAAAAGAACCTAATTAATAACACCTTATGTCAGCATCTTTTACACCACACCTTTGTGCTGCATCTTCACCATTCTACCAGTACTCACAGTCTTGAGCCTACCACATAAAAAGCAATAATACCTCTTTGTTATACATCATGCATCTTCAAATGTATAAGACATATGAAAATACATATACAAGTAGAAGCATACTGCAGACAGAAGTCCATGCGCATCTTAAAACTTGACAGACTCCACCTCCAAATTTAAAGCAACAGCTACAATTATGCAGTATACTACAAATGTACATATCCACATACTAAAACAAACTACCATAATCACAAATCCATATTCCAATATACACATAATACTATACAGAATCTAGTTTAAACAACATTTAACTACAATAAAACAAACTACAATAAACATCTCTACATTTAATAATATATTTCAAACATCAAAGTTCTTGATACATTTTTTAACTTTAAAAATAAAGCTAACACATAATACACCTCACAAATTTATAACTCACCTTCCAAATTGATTTGTAGAATTTGAAGTATCAGAAACTCAGAAAAGGTTTTCTTATGCACACAATCAATGTAATGCACCGCTCTCAGCAAGGTAAAACCAGTAATGGCAAACTTTCCCTCTCTTTCTCCACACAAATAAATGTAAGTTACAAATCACATTGCTTTCTACAATATTTCAAATTCTAAAACACATTTCTATTGGTTAGACCTATTAACCCTTACCAACTGACTTCTAAAAGTCCCAGAACTGGATCTGGAATTTTTTGGAGTCGCGATTCCACTAGGCACCAATGCGATGGAGCTGCAAATCCATACAGGAGTTCAAAAATATATTAGAAATAAAAATGCCACTATTTTTTAAGAACACACCACGTCTAAAGATACTACTGACTTGGGAAATCTTACTTTAATAAGATTTCACTTATATATAAATTACAATTTCACATTTTAAGTCCACAGTTAAGTTTCAACTCTTTCCCCATTCTGCTTAATGCCAGTTTACATAGTAACAGTTCATGGAACATTCAACTGAATTGACAGGTCAGAAGTTCACCATATTTTCAAGTTCACCACACAATGTTAGAAATGCAAACAGCAGGTGTGGTTGACTTTTCCAAAATATGAGCTTATCCTATCTACTGTACCTTTCAAACATTTTTTACTAATCAATTAGAAACATGCTTCTTAGAGAAAGTAACATGCTCTCTATTTTTCAATGTACAATGTTCTTAAACAGCCACTCAATCATCTACTTTTTTTAAAACAGCATCTTGTCCACCATTTTACATACCTCTCATTCTATCAACTGACTATCTCAGCTACAGAGATCTTTTCATTACTTCAAGACATCCCTTCAAGATGCTTACAGTGTGGATTGCTGGACACAGCTAAGTTTTCTGGTGCAAAAGGTATGCTGACAAAGACCTAGCTTTGCAAAATGTGGATATTAAATGGATTACACAGAGAGGATTAAAGTGGCACCAATTGATGTCTTTGGTTAAAAACGTTTTGCACCTCCAACCCCCTGACCTCATGATTGTGCACTGTGGTGGCAATGACCTAGGCACATTGACTGGGGTAGGTCTGGAAATGCCAATGGAGGAAACCTTTGCACAATTGATGTTGCTTTTACCTCAACCTCTCTTTGTATTCTCTAACATATGCCAAAGACAGAAATGGAAGTGGTCAAATCAATTCTGTCCACAGATTGAGAAAGCTAGAAAAAATATCAATAAAGCTGTTTCTGCATACCGCAGAGATCATAGCATGGGGTCCATCTACAATAAAAATCTATGTTTTGATATGGATGACATCTACAGAAGTGATGTAGTACACTTTACTGATCAAGGAAACAGAGTTTCTCTCAACAACCTAAAGCTCTGCATCGGCACTTACATGTAGCTACAACAAACTCACAATGTAAACAAGGGCTCTTTTTAGAGCCACCCTATAACATAACATAATACTGAATATAATTATTTTTACTCACCATTTTTTTGGGTGGATTTGTGCACCCGACACGAATTCACAAAACAAAAGCATAAATTCAGTGTACTACAACACAACACACTTTTCAAGTTTAACAATTAATTTTTGTATATTTTTGACAACTCTATCAATTGTAATCTTGTCATTAACTTTAATCATAGTACCTCTTTAAAACAACTTCACAAATACAACACTACCTTCTAAATTATATACTACTTAATTATTTATTTAAGGTGATTTTGTGAAACCAACGTGGCGTTACATTCGGGGCAGTGCTGAGAGCCACAATGGAGTTGCGACTCCAAACTTAAAAAAAAAAAAAACAATCCACTTCCATTATTTCATATTCACCCCGGAATCTCATCTCCTGGGGCCTGCTCCGATTTATTAAAAAAAAAAAGAAGGGGGACCGTGTGGTCCCCCTCCTCAGGCCAATAGTGGCCCCAGGGACCCCATCCCCTGGGGCCTGGCCTCTTTAAAAAAAATTCAATTAGGGGAGGGGAACCGTGTGGCCCCCCTCCCAGGCCAAATCTGGCCCCGGGGACTGGCCATATGTTAGGGACTGTGGGGGGAACCCCAATGCCCCCACCATCCCTGCCGGCTCCCTGCCTCCCGCAGGAGCCGGCATTGCTTTTGGGCAAGGGGAACTGCTGACATGCTCTGTCCGAGTGCGTGTGGGCACGCACCCTTAAAGGCCCTTGATGGGCCCTGAGGCCCAGATGTACAATGGAGGGCCTCAGGAGACTAGAGTGTCAGCCCTTTGGCCCGAGAGCGGGCACTGCGCATCGTGCCTCCGGTGACAGTGTTGCAGCGAAAAGGGGAGCACCGGTCAGCACCGCAGGCAGAATGAAGACGTGAGTCCTGCTCCCTTCCCCTGACTGCACACCAGCACCTGAACGGCGCTCCCTCCCTCCAACAGTGGAGAAGCAGCTAGACACCCATCATAGCACCATGGGGGAGGGTGATGGGCTTCCTTCCCCGATCTACACTACCAGCTCACTTGCTCTGGTGAGCCCAGATTCTGGATCAGGTCTACGTGGAATCCCCTGGTGAAAAGCCCACCCCTTCCTGGAGGCCCTGACACACCCGCATCAGGCATAAGCAGCTCAACCGGCAATCTAAGGGCACGCAGACAAATCCCAGGCCGCCGACTAAGCAGACGATAGGGGAGCACATTTTCACCAGGCCAAACTGAAGCAATACCAGCACTGGTGAGAAGGGGGGGCGGGACCTTGCAGAGCGCTTGTGCCCCCCTTGACCCCAGCAGGTACTGTGGCCACTAAAAAAGCATACTGCACACAAGTCAAGTGCCCGGAAAAAGGATTGAACCGACCCTCCCAGCGAAAGAAGCGCTTGGGCTGCCCGCAGTCAGCAGTGACACTATTTACCACCTAGCTTGGCAACCTTGCCTGTCGGGTTTTGGCGTGGCCACCTGCAAAAATAAGAAGGAACGCTCCATTAAAGACCTCCTCCTCAAGTCTACCACAGGTGGCACGGACACAATGACGTCTACACCCGGGGGTGCTCCGAGCTTGGAGGGTGGGGAAAGCAGAGGCACCAGTAACATGTGCCTTTCTAGAGACATTGTTCACCTCTCTGAAAGAGGAACTACACTCAGTCAAGAAAGACCTGGCCCAGGAAATCTGGGAGATAAGAAAGGACTTGGACTCAGTAGGAGACAGAGTGGACACATTGGAAATGCAAACGACTGCTAGGGACGAAGAAATCCACCAACTGCAGTAAAAGGTCCTCCGCCTGCAAGTTCAACAACAAGGTCTCCAGGCGCACACGGAGGACCTGGTAAACCGCTCTCGCCGGAACGACATCCGCATTTGGGCGGTGTCTCAGGGAGTGGAGCTGCCAGACATCGAAGTCTATGTAGTGGATCTCTATCGATTCATCTTGGGTGCCCCGCTGGACCAACGCATTCAACTAGACCGTACATATAGGTTAGGCTCAGAAAGGGCGGCGCCGGCTCCGCCTCTGGACATTCTCACCTGTGTCCATGATTTTCAGCTCAAAGAGCGAATCCTACTCGAGGCACAAGATAAGCAACCTATCAAGTTCTGGGCAACTCGCCCCCTCTTGTACCAGGATCTAGCCACCTCTACCTTACAGAAAAGAAGGGAGTTCAGGCCAGTCACTGCGCACTTGCGGGCTAACAATATACCATACACTTGGGGGCATCCCTTTCATCTAATCTTTAAATGGGAAGGGAAAACGCATCACATTTGATCCATACAGGAAGCCTGGAGACGCAGCTCATAAGGGCTCAACTAACAAACCCTTTTTTCACTATGGCGTAGAACCCTGGCTTAGGGTTCACCCTGGATGACGTCAACAATATTCTTGACAACCCCCCATTACTGGCTGACTTCAACCTAGCAACTTCGATCGCACAAACAGCTGATTGGGATAACCTAAATGAGAAAAAGCGCATCCGGATAAGAACCATACTCCACGGGGTTATTCTCACTGAATATCTGAGGAACAACACCGCGCCAAGAGGCCTGATAGTCACGAATGCCCCTCGTATCTTCCTAGAGGATCCCATCTTTCGGAAGGACTGGGCCCAAATAGCGTGGAGATGCACCCGTGACTGGATGATTCTTATCATCCAAACATCTAAACGCCTCTCCGATGCATTCCTCATAGAAATACAAACCACGGAATCACACTTCAAAGCCACTCTCTCCTCTTTTAAGAAAAAACTAGAGGAAACCAACAAAGAAATAAACGAATACAAAGAAGGCCTCACCCAAAGCAAGATTACCAAATTTCAAAAGGATCTCAAAAGATTCTCCTATACTAAGACCTATCCCTACGCCGCCGCAGATTTCCAACCACCCAATCGGGCGGACTTGTCAGGGACAACATCAGATGAAGACTCATCCGGAAGCAGCAGCTCCAGCAACAGCAGCTACCGCCGACGCCAGCAAGGCAGAGGGGGCTCCATAGGATGGCAACAACCGTGGACCCCGGGGCCCCGGGGACCCAACGTACTATATCCACCCATGTATCCCCCAATACACCCACAATTCGGATATGGCCGGAACCCACCATTTGGTCCACCACCTCCTTACATGAACCAAAACCAACCACAGCCTTTTTTAGGAAGAGGCCGAAGAGGTCGCGGAAGGAGACGCAGAGGGAACACAGTACACTGGCAAGACGACCCTTCACAGGGAGCACAGACGAGGAGCCAAACCAGAGACCAACAACCAGGCCCGAGCACACGCTAAGCCTTATCACCAACCTCTCCCAATATATTTTAACACCGACAGAGGAAGCCATCCTTGAAAAAGGTTTAGGCTATGCACCCACGTCCAAGTTGGATAAATTCAAACTACATTGCGAACTAGCTGAATTCTTTCGCAAACTAAAACTCAAGGCATTCTTCGAGAACACTCCGAACCTCCCTGACCCTAGCGACCAGGGGGACACCACCCTCCGGGTAAAATCTACATTCATGCCCCCTCCGAGCTCTATCCCACCGGAAATCTTGGTGTATGAACAAGCAGTGTTCAAGGAAATCGAAGCCCTCGAAGAACCCCACATATTTCAAAACACTAGAAAACAAGAACGGCTGGCCCTACAATCACTGAAGAACAACCCTGATATAATCATTAAACCCGCCGACAAAGGGGGTGGGACAGTAATCCTCAACAGAGAGGACTACCACCACGAGTGCCAGCGCCTACTCAATGACACTAAGAACTACGAACTGCTCACTCATGATCCCAGCATCTCACTCAAAGCGAACATCCAAACCCTAGTAGGAGAAGCTGAACAAAGTGGGCACATTTCGAAAAGTGAGGCCAAATTCCTCACCACCACTCAAGGGAAAATACCATACTTTTATACTGTTCCCAAAATCCATAAGAACAGGTTTCCCCCCCCTGGTCGCCCGATCGTTTCAGGCATTGGGTCCCTTTTGGAACCCCTCTCACGCTTCTGTGACCACTTCTTACAACCCCTGGTCCAGTCCACTAGCACGTATCTCAAAGATACCAAAGACCTGCTAGGACTCTTAGCTAACATTCACTACGACCCCGACAGCTCCTTTTTGGTGTCGCTGGATGTGGAAAGTCTGTACACCAGCCTCCCCCAAGATGACACCCTACGCGTTCTTGAAGAGGCCCTCAATGACACTGATTGGCAATACCACACGCCCCCCTCATTTGTACTGAAGTGCGCCACCCTCGCACTCAAAGAGAATTACTTCGAATATGAGGGTAAGCTCTACCTACAGAAGTATGGTACATCAATGGGGAGCGTTTTCGCTCCCAGCATAGCGGGCCTGTATGTTTTCAGCTTCGAGACCAAACATCTGCTCAGCAACAATCAGCCACGTAACCCACATATTAAGTTCTACAAGCGCTACATTGATGACATCCTCCTCATCTGGGAAGGATCAAGCGAATCACTCATCGCCTTTTGTGACTGGCTAAACACATGTGACCCTAACTTACGTTTCACACACAGTTTTGACAGATACCATACCACCTTTCTGGATCTCGACATCCATGCAGTTGCAGGAGGACTCATGAGCAAAACACATTTCAAACCCACTGCACGTAACTCCCTCCTCCACTTTTCCAGCTTCCACCCACGGGCCCTCCGGGAAAACCTCCCGTATGGCCAATTTTTGCGACTTCGCAGAAACTGCAGTGACCCCAAAGACTACAAAATACAAGCCCAAGACCTCTGCCAGAAACTGCACCAACGCGGCTACCCGAGGCACATAACCAAGACCGCAAGTAAAAGGGCCAGAAATCAAAACCGAGATGGTCTACTGACAACGTACCCTAAAGAACCCACCCCCCCTCCACTCACATGTGTCACCACTTACAACACAGTGTCCAACAAGGTTGCGCAGATCATTAAAAAGAACTGGAAGATCCTCAACACAGGCCACCTGAAATGGGAACCACCCCTTCTTTCAACTAAAAGAGCAAGATCCATCAAGGACACCATAGTGTCTACCAGACCAGGGGTCCCCGTCAGACCTCCCAACACGGTACTTAACGCCTGGGGCCTCCCCAACATCAAGGGGCACTACCCCTGCGGTAACTGCAGCGTTTGCCACATCACAGAGACAACCAAATACCTGAATTTGGAACCTGGGAAGATATGGGAGTTACGCAAACACACCAACTGCAACACAGAGAATGTTGTATACCGGATTATATGTCCGTGCAATCTGACCTACATTGGGATGACCACCCGCAAAGTTAAAACCCGTATCTGTGAGCATCGCAGTACCATACGCTGCAAGAAAAACACCACAAAAATGACAAACCACTTCTTAGAAAAAGGCCACACGACCAACGACATGAGATGGGTCATACTTGAAGCCCTGGACAACAACATTCCCAACATCCAGACTCGCCTCCTAGAACAGGAACAAAGATGGATATATCGCCTTTCGAGCCATATCACTGGTTTGAACGATAATATCCCTTGGAACTGCCTGAGAAAGTCCTGACAACCTGATACCACTCCACTATGCCTTAATCTGCAGCTCGTAATGACATCATAGGCTTCCCTATGGTTCGTTCCCACTCTGAGCTGTCTGGCCACCTGACACTTCTACTTTCGCATAGGCCCTGGCTCCTTCCACACAGCTGTCCGCTGATGCCAATGCCACCACCCGTGCCACCATTCCCGGGCACTTTATAGTAGTGTTTTGTCTCATTTCTAACCAGGCTCGCACTCCTGTGTGGGCACATGGTTTTTGTATTACATGTTTGCCCCTCCTGCAGTTCCCAGTAATCCTGGGTTCCATTCGTTCAATCCGAGACTTATTCCATCACGCATGCTCGCGGGACGCCGTCTACTCTACCGAGCAGGCGCCCCTTACCGCTGGCGGTCTTACGCGCATGCGCGCTAGCCTCACGCTTCTCCCACACGCATGCGCGGTCCACTCGGTAACGCCCCAGCTTGCCAGCATGAACGCACGTATACAATGGCGCTCCTCCCTATTTAGTCTCCTCTCCCCCGGGGTCCGGCAGCATCCGGGACTTCGGGAGGCCACAGTAGGTGCAAGGCGATGGTAGCTTCACAACCAAGTAAGGTGTCTCACACTCGCTCCAGCAGGATACCGTCACCTTCCTGCCTACCTCGCTCTCTAATCTTGTTATTTCTTTTTACCAACAGATCTGTTGTAAGAAACGCCCCCCTCCCGCTTCCTGCATAGCGCCTTCACTCAGCCATAGTGTAATTATCCTTTTCCCTTCCCCCCCCCTGCTATTTCGCGCATTGTGTTTCTTTTATTGAGCCTGTGCCCATCACTTACCTTTAGCGCTTGGAGGCTATATTCAGCCCCTCCCCTTCAGCGCATACTGGGCCTCTCACTTTATACACACCTCATGCTGAGGTTTCGCAACCATTGCCAGTATAATCACTTGGCGCTATTCGTGTGACTTTCACCTGTAGTCCTTTGTAGTGCCGCGTTACCAACCACTTGGCACCCCTAGTTCACAGAGCTCTTTGCGTACTACCTAGCATTCCTAATGGTCTTGCCTCCGCTCTTTCGCATAGCAGCATGATACACCTCATATGTATGTGTGTCACCCACGGTACGTTCATTGAAGACAGGTTTGATTATTCACAGCACCGTAAATCTATTTGTATGTTGCCTGCCATCCAGGGCACCAATGTTGATTTCTTATGTGTATTGTGTGCTGTCTTGTTTTCTCCCACAGGTTTGCGCCGCAGTGTCCGCTATTGTGTTGACACCGCGTTCCACACACCTTAGCGAGTGTGTAGGTAACTTATATTTTTAATTTTTTTCACCACGTGGCACTTCACCTTTTGCCACTCACTTCACACTGGTCCTGACGAAAGCTCCTTACTACTTTTATTCGTGAGCTGAAACATGTAGACCCACCACATAGCCAACTAACAGATAATTATTTCTCCATTTAGTTGCATCACATATCTTTTTAATCAATACCCTGAGCCGCCAATAATAAATCTTCCAATGGCAAGGATTCTCAGCGGTATTTTTTAATTATCACCACATCACATTTTTGCACTACACCAGCTCCGCTGTAGTCAGGCGTCGCAGCTCAACCGGGAGGCATTCGGCCACCCGGTTGGGGCCCCAATGATGAAGCATGACACCAACCAGGTTGGTGTGTGAGGGGTCTTTTAACCCACTTGGTGGGTTCCCAAACATTGCTTCATTTTGACCGTACCACACTACATTGGGTGTGTCCACCTTTGACAAAGCTTATCTAAATCCAGGGGATACGGACACAACCCCCCTAGTTTTCCCTAGCTCTCCCTTTGTTCTTTTCAACTAACAAACCCCAGAGAGCAGGAAGGTGGCAGAGAGTGGGTCAGCATCCCTTACATCTACGGCCGGACCCCGAGACAATTGCAAAAGAACGGAAGGCGGTCATCGCCACCCTTGAGGAGGACTCTCTCAATGCAGACTGATATCTACACGGCTAGGCCTCTACAGACGTGGGGGATCAAGGAATCTTTCATGGGGTACTCTCCTGCCATTCGAGTTGTGGGGAACTGGGAGGGGTGAGGCGGCGGCATGGGTCTTGCTGACATCTCGCACCCCAACCATTGGGTCATCCACCCAGGACTATTGTACTGTTTTCTTAGTATGCTGTTGCCTTGTTTTTGTATTGTTTAAGGTTTTCGCATCCCTCCTCCTCCCCCGCCTCTACTCCTTCCAGCATAAAAGCACTTCTTTGGAATAAGGATATAGATGCACAAAAGTCAGATCCCTTACATTTTAGGCCCCATACAAGGTGCAAGCCTGAACACGGCGCAGGGCTACACCACCCACATGACCACTACACTTGTACACTTACAATTATTGCATTGAATGTGAAGGGCCGCAATAATCCAGTTAAATGGCGTGCCATCCTTTCGTACCTGGAAAATACCGACGCACAAATATGTCTACTCTAAGAGACACACCTTTTGGCCAAGGACTTCTCTAGATTGCGCACTAGGGCGTTGACCTGACAGCTATTCTCGTCACTCTCCACTAAGACCACAGGGGTGGCCATTCTTGTGTCCCCTAAGTTCCAGGGCAAACTCAGTCCCAAACGAGCCGAGATTAAGGGTAGACTCCTGGCACAAACATTCACATAAGGCCCCCATACCTTCACAGTAGTCACAGTTTTCGCCCCAAACAAGGCCCAAAAGAAATTCCTCCGAGGGGCAGTCCTGGAATTCTCCAGATCCACCGACAGGGCACTGATAAAAGGGGGGGACCTTAATTTAGTTTTTGATAACAAGCTGGGTAGGTCAGGAGAGTGATGTGGGCAGACTGGATCCCTCTCCATAGAGGGACAGAACTACTTAGCTGAAGGGGGACTGACAGATATATGGAAGACCCATCACCCGACGGATAGGGAATATACTTTTTATTCACATTCCCATAAAACGATCAACTAGACTTGACTACCTCCTAACCACCCACCGGCTAACTCAACAGGCACATCAGGTAGAAATCCTCCCTTGCCTGATATCCGACCACTTGGCAGTATATCTGTGAGTGGCTCTCACTGGCATTCACACTACACACCGTATATGGAGGCTTAAGGAGGCCATGCTCCAACGGCCAGCGCTTATACAACGGATTACGAAAGCAATCACTGACTACCTGGCTGTCCATAATACCCCTGACACCCCGATTGCAACTCTATGGGACGCCTTGAAGGCGCTGATTAGGGGAGAATTTATAGCTATTGCCTCATTTGACAATAGAATCCGGCTGGAAAAACGGGAGCAACTCACTTCTGAGGTGAGGGCGTTATAACACATTAACCAGAAGACAGGTGCCCCTTGAGCTTGGAGGAAGCTTAAAGTGGCACAAACCCAATTGGCAGGACTAGATATGGACAGGGTGGAATATGCTGCGCTGCACCTTCGACACTCCTTTTACACCGGGGGAGACAGGGGGGTGACTGCTGGCTAACAGCCTGAGAGCACAAAGACAGACTTCGACTATAACCACTATTTTGAACAGAAAAAGACAGGAAAATAAGACCCACCAGGACATTGCAGAAGCCTTCTGGCAGTATTACGCAGCCTTATACAAAGCACAAGCACTTCCCGAAGCGAGCTCGGCCCAATATTTACACGAAGTCAAGACAGCTAAGCCCTTGACGCTCCGATGAAGATAGAGGAGGTGATTTCTGCGATCTTCAAATTAAAGTCGCTTAATTCTCTAGGCCCGATGGCTTCTCCTCCCTGTTCTACAAAACTAAAAAAACAGGGTCGCCCCATTGTTGCCATATTGCACATCATAAATAAGGCCGAGAGGTCTGAAACGGAACGCCTAATTCTCTCTGTAGACGCCGAGAAGGCGTTTGACAGAGTGCACTGGCCTTATCTCGCAGTGACCATGTGGCACCTTGGACTGCCGGAACTATTTATTAGCTGTGTCCTCAGCAGTTATACTAACCCCACTGTTTCGGTCCGCATCAATGGCCTCACCTCAAAATCCTTCCCTATTCAACAAGGGACGAGACAGGGCTGTCCTCGCTCGACGATCTTATTGCGCTATATACTGAACCTATGGCCCAGAAGCTCTGTGACAATCCAGCGGTAGCTGGAGCGATGTTTGGAGGCGATGAACACAAAATCAGCTTGTATGTGGACGATGTGATCGCGCTACCTTAGAAAATTCCAGAGACTCTCTACCTGCTCTGATGAAGGAATTGGATGACTTTCGACAAGCCTCTGAATTCAAAATTAACATCGACAAGTCCCAGGACCTTGATCTATATTTCCCTCCGGACACATTAGAGGTCTGAAACACACTCACACCCATCAATGGGCACAAGAGGCCATTCCCTACTTGGGTGTCCAATTCACATCTAGTATACAAAGTACCACTTCTGTGAACTACATGACATTACTGAGACAAATTTGTGATTGCCTTTGCAGGTGGACACCGTGCTCCCAATCTTGGCTAGGCCGCATAGCGGCGGTCAAGATGACAATTTTGCCGAAGATCATATTCTTATTCCAGGCCCTCCCTCTGGCTCCCCCATTGGGAGTACTGCACTCAATGCAACGCGGTCTGGAACGCTTCATCTGGCGTGACAAATGACCCACACTAAGCAGGGAACAATGTTACAAACCCCCAGATGAGGGAGGTCTGGGGATCCCAAATCTACAGGCCTATATTTCGTGGCCAAAGTCCCAGAGAGACTTGTGAACGCCCAGCTGACCACTTTCATCGAAGAGAACTCCATCCTAGACGCCTCCCAGTCTGGATTCCGCAGCAACCACTGCACCGAGACCGCTCTCCTCACCGCCACTGACAACATCCACTTGCTACTCGACCAGGGACACACCACGGCCCTCATCCTTCTAGACCTCTCCGCAGCCTTCGACACCGTTTCTCATCGTACCCTTGCAGCCAGACTTCACTATGCAGGGATACAAGGAGCCACCCTCGACTAGATCCGATCTTTTCTCTCCGGCAGAACCCAGAGGATCAGCCTCCCTCCCTTTCTCTCCGAACCCATCCGATATTATTATTATTATTATTATTATAGTTGCTTATAAAGCGCTACTGACACACTACGGGTAACCTGGCGCTAAGTTAGAGTGTGTACTGGGTGAAAAAGGAGCCCCTGCCAGACGGAATTAGCAGGAGGCTTGGTGGAGGGCCTGAGGATATAGTCAGGTTTTGATCTTTTTTCTGAACTGCGTCAGTTTGTCTATCTGTCTGATATCCAGTGGGA
This sequence comes from Triturus cristatus, assembly GCF_964204655.1. Taxonomy (NCBI): domain Eukaryota; kingdom Metazoa; phylum Chordata; class Amphibia; order Caudata; family Salamandridae; genus Triturus; species Triturus cristatus. The sequence continues at coordinate 995,553,989 of NC_140589.1, read as the reverse complement.
GTGTGTTCCAGAGTTGGGGGGCTGCCATGCAAAAGGCCCGACCTCCTGATTTAACTTTCCTGACTTTCTGTACCCTTACCAAATTTGATGAGGAAGAGCGAAGCAGCCGAGGGGGAGCATACCAACTGAATCTTTCCTGCAGAGATTTTGGCCCTTGTCCATGTAGAGCTTTAAACAATAGGCAGAGGGCCGGGTCACCCCTCCTGCTGCCAAACGCCTTCCTGTCTGCCTGCCTGCCAGAGCGACCCAGCCGCCGTTGAGCCGCCCGTCATCGCCGATTCCCGCCGCTGCCTCCCAGCTGACCCGCCCTCCCGGCTCCAGATTTATGACGCCCCCAGAGCGACCGCGCAGCGGACGCGCGCAGCGGACGCGCGCAGCGGGAGCGCCGATTGAGCGCCGAAGGTGCGCCAAAGGTAAGCCCGTCTGCGCCCGTCCGCGCCTGGACCGTGCCCAGTGCCAGGACCCCTGGCCCCCGCAGACTTCAGCCTGCCCGCCGGACGTACGACGCCGCCACCCTCAACGCCCTCAACGCCGGCCGAGTCCCGGGCTGCTACCGTGCCACCCCGAGACACACCCACGGACCCTTCTGCTGCAACTCCTGCAAGTTCACCTGCTTCCAGACCTGCACTACACCTGCACCAACCAAGACCAAGACGAGCAACAGCAGCAGCCACCTGAATTGCATCCTGCTCAACACCCGCTCCATCCACAGGCACGCCATCGAGATCTGGAACCTACTCGACACCACAGCCCCAGACGTCGCCTTCTTCACGGAAACCTGGATGAACGCCTCCTCAGCGCCTGACATCGCCATCCCAGACGGCTACAAGATCATCCGAAGGGACCGCATCAACCACACCGGAGGAGGCATCGCCATCGTCCATAGGAACACCATCCGCATCACGACCAACACCGACGACACCCTCGCAACTGCCGAGCACCTGCACTTCCAAGTCCACATCAACCCCAAGACCACCCTCAGAGGCACCCTCATCTACAGACCCCCGGGAAAACGCACACAATTCAGCGAAGACATCGCCGACTTCATCAGCCCACACGCCCTCTGCTCCGCTGACTTCATCCTCCTCAGGGACCTCAACTTCCACCTGGAGAACAACAACGACCGCAACACCACCACCCTGCTGGACAACCTCGCCAACCTGGGACTCAAGCAGCTGGTCACCACCCCCACCCACTACGCCGGACACACACTCGACCCCGTCTTCTCATCCAGCAAGGACATCGCCTTCAGCCACGCCACCGGACTCCACTGAACCGACCACAGCTGCGTCCACTTCAGCTTCGGCAGGACCACGATCCACCACCACCAGCAACAGGTTGCACGCAGGAGCTGGAACAAGATCACAGCCGACCAGCTCGCGACCTCCCTGAGCATGAAACCGCCCACCAGCACAACGAACCCCAGCCAGGCAGCCACCAACCTCACAAAGTGGATCGGCGACTGCGCAGACGAGCTCGCCCCCTGAGGAACCCGCCTAGCAGACCCGGTAGCAAGAGAGCCCCATGGTTCACCGACGAACTCAAAAGCTTCAAGAAGAACTGCCGAGCCCTCGAGAAAACCTGGCGCAGAGACCCAACACCGGACAACATGACTGCCCTCAAGCTCGCCACCCGAAAACACCACCAACTCATCCATGCCACCAAGAAAACCGCATTCAAGGAACGACTGGACAACAACGCACACAACAGCAAGGAACTCTTCAACATCGTCAAAGAGCTCTCCAACCCCAACGCCGGAAACAACGACATCACCCCTTCGCAAGACCTCTGCAACTCCCTCGCCTCCTACTTCCACAACAAGATCGCGGACATACACAACAGCTTCAGCACTCAACCGACGAACGCCACGACCGAACCACCGCCCCCCACCACCACCCTCCGCGCCTGGACCCCGATCAGCACCAAAGACACCGTCCGCACGATGAACTCCATCCACTCTGGATCTCCGACCGATCCCTGCCCTCACCACGTTTTCAACAAGGCCGACGCTGTCATCGCACCCCACCTGCGGAACATCATCAACACCTCCTTCGACACCGCTACCTTCCCGGAGAGCTGGAAGCACGCCGAACTCAGCGCTCTACTCAAGAAGCCATCGGCCGACCCCACCGACCTCAAGAACTACCGCCCCATCTCGCTGCTCCCATTTCCCGCAAAAGTCATCGAGAAGACCATCAACAAGCAGCTGGCCGCCTTCCTCGAGACGAACGGATCCCTCGACCCCTCGCAGTCTGGCTTCCGGGCCAACCACAGCACCGAGACCGCCCTGATCGCAGCCACCGATGACATCCGAGCGCTACTCGACAACGGAGAAACAGCGGCCCTCATCCTCCTCGACCTCTCCGCGGCCTTCAACACTGTCTGCCACCGTACCCTAGTACAACGCCTCAGCAACGTCGGAGTCCAAGAAAAGGCACTGGAGTGGATCATCTCCTTCCTCGCTGGAAGGACACAGAGAGTCCGCCTCCCCCCGTTCAGATCTGAAGCCACCGAAGTCATCTGCGGCGTTCCTCAAGGCTCCTCGCTCAGTCCTACTCTCCTCAACGTCTACATGAGCCCCCTTGCAGACATCGCACGCCAGCACAACCTCAACATCATCTCCTACGCTGACGACACCCAGTTGATCCTCTCCCTCACCAACGACCCCGCCACCGCCAGAGCCAACCTTCACGAAGGGATGAAAGTGGTAGCCGAATGGATGAACAGCCGCCTGAAACTGAACTCGGACAAAACGGAAGTCCTCATCCTGGGATCCTCACCCGCCGCTTGGGATGACTCCTGGTGGCCCCCCGCCCTAGGCAGCGCACCCAAACCAACAGACCACGCACGCAACCTGGGCTTCATCCTGGACTCCTCCCTCTCCATGACCAGACAAGTCAACGCTGTCTCCTCGTCGTGCTTCAACATCCTGCGCATGCTACGCAAGATCTTCCGGTGGATCCCCACCGAGACCAGGAAGACGGTCACCCAGGCCCTCGTCACCAGCCGTCTGGACTACGGCAACTCCCTCTACGCTGGAACCACCGCCAAACTCCAGAAGAGACTCCAGCGGATCCAGAACGCCTCAGCACGACTCATCCTGGACATCCCCCGTCGCAGCCACATCTCCAGACACTTGAGAGACCTGCACTGGCTCCCGGTCAACAAGAGAATCACCTTCCGTCTCCTCACCCACGCACACAAAGCCCTACACAACCAAGGCCCAGGATACCTCAACAGCCGCCTCAACTTCTACGCTCCCAAACGCCAGCTTCGATCGACCAGCCACGCCCTCGCCGCCGTCCCCCGCATCCGAAGAGCCACCACAGGGGGACGATCCTTCTCCTACCTCGCCGCTAAGACATGGAACTCCCTCCCCACCCACCTCCGCCAGACCCAGGACCACTTCGCCTTCAGGAAGCAACTCAAGACTTGGCTGTTCGAGCAGTAGCGGACCCCCCAGCGCCTTGAGACCCTCTGGGTGAGTAGTGCGCTATACAAATGCGATGATTGATTGATTGATCTGGTGGACTGGCAACCAATGTAGATCCGAAAGTGCCTGCGAGGTAGAGGAACGGCGTGGTCGTCCCAGAGTTATCTTTGCAGCCATTGTCTGTATTCTCTGCAATCTCTCAATCAAGTACTGTGGAGAGTTCAGAAGCAGAGCATTACAGTAGTCCAATCTACTGAGAATGGTACTTCGGACTATCAGTGTCCTTGCCTCCGATGAGAACATCGGGAACATTTTTCGGAGAGCTCTTATCAGGCTGAAGCAGCTCCCAACTGTCTTATTGACGTGTTTCTCTAACGTCAGTTTGTTATCGAACATAACACCCAGGTTATGTACAGCAGTACTGGGAGTCAATGGTGTGCCAGCCATGGTTGGCCAAAAATTAGATGGAAGCAGGGGGGGGATTCTTCCTGTTGCACAATATAAGATCTCAGTCTTTTCACAGTTAAATTGGAGGGAATTCTCCCTAAGCCAAGTCGCTATATCCTGCAGGCATGCGTGGAAATCTGTTACGGAGACTGAGTGCTCGCCTTCTAAAGACAGGATAAGCTGAGTATCATCTGCGTAGTTGACTAAATTGACATTATGAGATCTCATAATTGTAGGTAGGGGGCTCATATATATATTAAAAAGGATGGGACTTATTGCCGATCCCTGTGGGACACCTTGCGGTATGTTGGAAAAGTTTGAGCGGAATGGAGGAGGAGCAATCGCCTGTTGTCTGTTAGATAGGTAAGAGTGAAACCACTTAAGAGCAATGCCCATCACTCCCACCTCTTCCAGTCTGGACAAAAGGATCCCATGGTTCACCGTATCGAATGCGGCAGACAGGTCAAGAAGGACCAAAACGGCCGACTGTCCCCTGTCACCAGGGCCGACTCCGTACCATGGCCTGGATGGAATCCAAATTGTGCCCTGTCTAGAACGTAGTTGCTTTCTAGAAACTGGGAGAGTGTCTTACAAACCACTCGTTCCAGAATTTTTATTGGGAAGGGTAATAATGAGATTGGCCTATAATTCTTCATGCATGCTGGGTCTATTGTCGCCGTCTTTAACAGCAGCGTCACTGATGCCTGCTTCCAGCACACTGGTACTGTGCTGGTACTGTGCCCTCCGTCAGGGATTGATTACAAATCTGCCATAATGCCGGGAATAACTCCGAAGACAATCCCTTCCAGATTTTATGTGGTAATGGGTCCAACGGAGATCCCGACGAAATACCCATAGCCATTTTTTCAAAGTCCCCCAGAGAGAGGGCATTAAAATGATCCAGAGGGTGTAGTGTCCCCCTCTCAGCTTGGTTCAATGAGTACGGTTTCTTGGGCATGTGTCGTGGAACAAGATCATTGATAATATTACTTATCTTCTCCTCGAAGAAAGATGCCAGTCCATCACACAATGTCTGACTAGGCACAATCTCACTCTTAACGCACTCAGGTTTGATCAGAGTGTCTACGATCCTGAAGACTTCCTTAGTGCTATGTTGTGCCTTCAGGATGCAGTTCGCAAAAAACTCTGTCTTCGCTAACATAATTTCTTTCCTGTATCCCACTAAGGCTAGCTTCCAGAGTGTCTTATCCTTCTTGGCATATGCTCTGCACCATTTCCTTTCTGCTTGCTTGCATCCAAGTTTCAGGGTTCTGAGATTGTCTGTGAACCAGTGAGCTGACGGTCTACCAAGTTTTTTATGACTCTTTAATGGGGCGACTCGATCTAGATGGGTACTGATATTATTACAATAATTCGAGTAATTCTCCTCCACTGTCATATACCTCAATGGGTGCAAAAACCGGGAGGGTGCGTGCTTTCTTTAGAAGGCCTTTCCAATCCCTACTTTGAAATGTTCGATCATTCTTCTCGTATAGTTTATTCAATCCCAGATTATACAGCTGGAAGATAATCAGACAGTGGTCTGACCAACATACTGGTAGGATCTCAATAGGTCCCATTAGCTGTTCATTAACGAACACCAGGTCCAATGTGTGTCCCCCCTTGTGGGTGGATCCCTTCACCCACTGTTGTAGGTTAATAAGTTCACAGGACTGAACAATGTTATAAAAGGCTGGATCTAGTATCCCATTTGGCCATAGATTAAAATCCCCTACAACGAGCAGTCTCAAGTGACACAAAGCCAGATTACTCAGGACTTCAATAAGTCCTCGTTGGATGGCAGGGCCAGCTGCTCCAGGTGGCCTATAGCCAACCAGGCCAGTCAATAGCTGTCCCTTGGGCTCTTTAATTGAGAAGCCCAAGAGTTCTATCCCTTCCAGTTCCTCAATATCAAGAGGTAAAAAGTCCCAGCTGTCCTTAAAAATTATTCCGACCCCCCCTCCCCGGCCACCCACACGTGGTTTATGAAGGGCTTTATACCCAGATGGACAGGCCATGCTCAGCTCCATGTCAGAGTCAGCATGTGTCCATGTTTCTGTCATAAACAGTACATCCAAATCATTCCATTCCACCAATAATTGGATTTCCAGATGGTGCCTAGGTAACGACCTGACATTGAGCAGACCGCACCTCAAGCCATCCTCCCTTATAAACTCAGACTTCAGCCCTGCTGTCCCTTCTAGTTTAATGCTACCTCTCCTACCTCCATCTGTCCCAAGTTCCAGGAGCTGGTTTCTTGTATAAACGAACCTCGTATTACCCCCCTTGCTCATACCGGTCGAAGCAGCATGACTGGTGCTGAGCGTGGCCCGAGCGCGGATGGGCGCAGACGGGCTTGCCTTGTGCGCACCTTTGGTGCGCCCGCGGCCCGCCCGCTGCGCGGCCACGCCATCGCATCGTTTTTAATAGTGTGGAGCCAAAAAGAGCTAGGCCGATAACCTCCGCAGGCGGGTCCGCTCTAGCATGCGGTCACCGCGAGGTGAAAACCAGCGAGTACAGGGCTAATTTCTTACAATTTAAATTTGTTCATCAATTTTAATAAAAGTTTTCAGCAAAATACAATTTTTAAAAACACAGGTAATTTTAAGGTGCAAAGTGCAGAAGCAGCGACCAACACGTCTTTACACTTTTCACGCATCAGTTACCTCATAACATTAGGCCTGGGCTAAAATTTTGTTCCGTTCGCGGAAATTGCGATAATTTGACATTTTCGCGTTCTGCGGAAAGCACAAAAATGTCAAAATATCCGCATTCCGCAGCTTGGCGATAATTTGTTTCTTGCTCGCGCTGTAAAATAATACATTCTCGCGCGCGCGCGATCGCCTTACCTGAATCCCTGCGTTCGCCGACAAGTTTTCTTGATCCGGTCGCGTTCTCCATGAGATGTTGTATTGTTTTTAGCCATTTGCGCTGTCTCGCGACAGTTCGTGCCCGCAGTGACGTCATGCGTCGCGCGATCACGTCTTTCTTCTCGCGATCATGCACCGCGAGACAACTGAAAACAAGATGGCCGCGCCCGCGAGCAACCACATGGGTAAGTTGGCGAGCCGCAACCATGCAGAAAATCTCGCGAACATGCGGGAAAAAAACTTCCGCATCTTCGCGATATTTCCGCGTGTTTGCGATAATTTTTAAAATTTTCCCGATAATTTGCGAAAGTGGATTTCGCAAATTCCGCCCACCCATACATAACATACTGCACGGCCACGCCATCGCGTCGTTTTTAATAGTGTGGAGCCAAAAAGAACTAGACCGATAACCTCCGCAGACGGGTCCGCTCTAGCATGCGGTCACCACGAGGTGAAAACCGGCGAGTAAAGGGCTAATTTCTTACAATTTAAATTTGTTCATCAATTTTAATAAAAGTTTTCAGCAAAATACAATTTTTAAAAACACAGGTAATTTTAAGGTGCAAAGTGCAGTAGCAGCAACCAACACGTCTTTACACTCTCGCTCTGGGTAGCGTTTCACGCATCAGTTACCTCATAACATACCAACTGTGATATCAACTGTGGAGTACCCCAAGGCTCATCACTCAGGCCCACGCTTTTCAACATCTACATGGCCCCCCCGCCGCCATCGTCAGACAGCATAGGCTCAGCATTGTATCCTATGCCGACAACACCCAGCTCATCCTCTCACTCACGAAGAATCCCGAAGATACCGGATTCTGCTTCCAGGAAGGAATGAAGAACGTGGCAGCCTGGATGAATGACAGCTGCTTGAAGCTCAACTCAGAGAAGACCGAGGTCCTCATCCTCAGATCCTGCAACTCCGCATGGGACAACACCTGGTGGCCCTCCACCCTCGGGAATCCACCCACTCCTACTGACCACACAGGAAACCCAGCATCATCCTCGACTCTTCCCTCTCCATGAACCGCCAGATCAACGCCATCGCCTCCACTAGCTTCAACTGCCTGGGCATCCTCGGCAAGACCTTCAAATGGATCCCCACCGACTGCAGAAATACCGTCACCCACACGATCATAACCAGCAGACTGGACTACGGCAACGCCCTATACGCCGGAATCAACAGAACGCTACTACACAGACTCCAGACCATCCAGAATGCGCTGCCAGACTCGTCCTCGGAACTCCATGTCCTGAACACATGACCCAACACCCGCAAGACCTCCACTGGCTCCACGTCGACAAAAAGGTCACTTTCAAACTCCTCACCCACACCTACAAATCCCTCAACAACCTCGGACCCAAATACCTCAACGAGAGAGTAGCCTTCCACGTACCCAAGAGTAACCTCCGCTCTGCCGACCTCACCATGGCAGAGGTCCCCCGCATCCACAGAAACAGAACAGGCAGGAGAGCCTTCTCCTACATCTCAGCCAAGACCTGGAACAAGCTCCCCGTGAACATCAGATGCTCCCCAACCCTGCACACCTTCAGGAAGGACCTCAAGACCTGGCTCTTCGACTGATACAGAGCTGCCACCCCAGAGCCTTGAGTAGTGTGCTATATAAACCCCCGATTGATTGATTGATATATTTGGGCAGTACAGTTGAGGCCACTAGTAGAATGGTCAAGGCTGGAATCAGAGAAGCACTAGCTGTTCATGGACAGGTCACTAGCCAGACAGCCATTGTGAGGCGTCCCCTTCCTCACTAAATCAGAGAGGCCACGCAATTTATACCTATCGAAAGTTACACATCCACACTAATGGCTTGGGATAGGGTGGTTACATCTCACGGACTCACAACATTCCCTTCCCCCATCGCGCCAATTGTGTATAATCCTGTGTTGACCCCCGGTCTTTATATCAAAGCATTTGATCAGTGGACTGAAGAAGGCCGGCGATCAATAGGGCATTTCTTGGACATAGAAGGTCCGCAGACGTTTGCAGACTTTCGCACACAGCAGAACCTCCCAGAAATGGAACAATTCCATTATCAACAAATGTGAGACTGGGCTGTGCAGCCTAAAGTTTGACACAACGCACAAAGGGCACTTACACCTTTTGAGAAATGGCTAATAACGAAACATACTGACTCAAGACTGATGTCGGACCTTTATGGCTTTCTTAGACACACTCCCAGGATAGACAAATCACCTGGACTGCTCAGATGGGAGGGTGAGTTGGGGAGGACATTATCACAGAAAGAATGGTCTAGCATATATTATAGGGCCCGGCACATGGCACGTAGTATGGCAAGCATAGAAACTGCAATGAAAATATCCACCTTTTGGTACCCTACTCCACCAAGGCTACACAGGGGTAATCCAGCTCGTTCCCCTCTCTGTTGGAGAGCATGTGGCTCGATAGGAACCCTAACTCATTTACTTTGGGAATGTCCTCTACAATCTAACTATTGGTCGCAGGTGTTAGACGAGATTGATATTATCTTTGATACCCAAGTTCCACGCTTCCCGAGCTACGTTTTGTAGGAGCTTCAGAACCCCCTCACTTTTCCACAACGATCGAGAAGGGACCGACATATTGCGCTACCATTGGGAGAGGCCCACCAAAATATCTTATCACACTGGGAGACAGACACACAGCCCACATATATACTTTGACTTCACAGATTATGGCGCATACTAGGCATGGAAAGAATATCTCTCTCATTTACCAACCCTGGGGCATCTTTTCAGGATCACTGGGCACCCTTTCTGTCTCTTTTATCCTCTGAGTATAAAGAGCTCACACACCCAAAGTATTTGGACTACTGCGCCTGATAGACCCTTCCCACACAACACCGCAAGGAGTGGAACCACACTAGAGATCATGGGTCACGTTAAGTTAGTGGCTGCCAGGTGGGAATTGGTCTGGGATGTATGACACAGAGTGTTGTGCTGTGATGCAGGGGGAGGGGGTGTTGGGTTTGTTCTATTTTCTTACCCTGTTTTTTGTTCATCTCGCCAGCCCAGTCTTTAGGGCTCACAGCCATACTGGTGGATTGCTTTGTGTTGTGATCTGTTTGGTTTAATATAAAATAAATAAAGTAATGTTAAACATAAAGGACAGCTATGCCTTTTATATATGCTTTCCTACCAAATAAACACATACGCAGTTACTATGACCTCTAACACCACATTAAACATAAAATAATAACTAGAAGCCCCAAAAAATAATCGCAGACTTTGAGCAAGAATGATTCAAGTCACTTTAAAAATGTACCCCAATGGAGCCATACAAGACTGTTACTATCATTTCAATCAAAGCATATGGAGGCACCTTTAAAAATGTGCACAAAGTGTATAATATTCTACAAACAGTCAATTTTCATTTAAAATAAAAACATGATAGTCCTAGCCTATTTCCCTGTCACAGAGGTAGTCAACCACTTTCATTTACTAATAGAAAGCCCTTTCTACCAACAAACTAAGTCCCATAATGGATTATTTCGAAGACACTTGGGTTGGCAGACTGCATCGCTCCAGACACAGACACCAACCCAAATCTCAAATACCATGGTGGAATGTCTATGACAGTATCTTGGCGCAGGAATTCTAAACAGACAACACAGTGGAAGGATGGCACATTGCCTCCCAATCCACTCTAGGCAGAACACAACCTATAGTCTATAAATGTATAGATGCATTACAAAAAGAGCAAAGCTGCCAACAAGTAGGAACTGAGCAATCTGTTAGCTAAATTGCCCCTAAATGTATCAAACAAATCAAAAGAATGTGTGAAATGCTACAATGTAACATTACAATCTACATAAATAACAAAGGAGAAGATTACTTAGAATAGTCAAAAGCATATTATAGAATAAATATTAACCTACCTAAAAAATGATCCCAAAATGCATACCGAGATAAAAAAACATTTTCTTATACAAATATTAAAAACAATATTTTATTCCATTAGTCAAAAAGTTTAATATTATTTTAAAATTACTAAAGACAGATAATAAAATATTATATAAATAATGTTTTTAAAGTAAACGTTACCAGCCAAGAAACTAAACCAAACTCAAAATATCACGTAAATTAATTACACATACGGTTAAAACACAATCCTAAAAAAAAATCCCGTAATATTTACACAAAACTATATCACATTTCACACCCAAAAGAAATTAATTAAATAAAACCTACTGTTCTGTAGCTGCAGATCTTACTCTGTGCCCACATAGTCAAAAATAGTAATCCACCAAAAACAGGAAAAATATTGTACAAAAAGCCCCCCAAAAAATGCACAAATAAAATTCCTCAAAGCAATCCAAAGTATTTGGGAAACATAAAAAACCCAAAAAAGTGTTAAAAAAAATAAAACCAAACCATCCAGGAAACCAAAAAAGAAAATCAAAGTAAAAAAGCTTGGGCTTATTATAAACCAAAACAGATATTGTTTACATTTTTTTAAAATTTCCAGTGCCCATAGGACATGTTCATAGACAAAAACCCGTAAAGTACAAAAACCCACCTGCAAATAAATTACATTCCTCAGAATACATATACAGTCATAACTATCATAATATAAATAACATAACATGGAGGTAGTTCCCAGAAATGACAAAGACCATGATGCGCTGAGCACCCATTTTCTGGCAAAACCCCATTTGAATCTGAGCATTGCTTAATAGAATTATATGCATGGTTGAAACGTACAACAAAGAAAGGATTGTGAAATGGGCTGCAATAATGGACAATGATATAATCCAGTCTCAAATTCATCATCTCTTTATGGTGAAAATGGCCCCTCTTGAAACAATGGACATATGTGGGACAAATTTGGTAAACCATAAATGAATTTATGGGATCACTGAAACTTGTTTTTACCAAGTAAGGGTAATCTGCCAACTAACCTTCCCGGGTGGTATTCAAGGGATTGCAGTAGCACTAATTGAGGCTGTAAAAAGGGCAAACAGAGCAAAACTATCAACCCCAGAAGAACCCACAAGTCACTTCTGATTAAGGCTAAAAGGGGGTGGGAGTCAGAGCAGTGACAAGAACTCTCCAAAGTCCTATATAATAAGAATATTAAGGCCCTTTGGACACTTATAGCGGTGGGTTCTCATACAATAGATAATCATCTCGATGCTGTGCTCCAACCTGAGGCATGGGTAGGCCATTTCAGCGAGCTATTATAAAAAGGTAACCCCCTAACCAAATACGTTGAGGTCTAGGTGCAGGGGGAAAGTTTAAAAAGAAAATGGAAAGAGCACCCACTAGACCTGTATTTCTTCCACTAAGCTAAATTATGCTGTTGGTTCTGTCCCATTATTAATAATATTTAAACATGTGAATAATTTTTCATAAGATCAATTTTATTATATCTTCTTTCCTCATAATTTTTACTAAATCGTCACTAAATCAATATTAATTAGTTAGGAAACAGTATATTTGTTGGAACAGTCTACATACACATTTCAGTTATTATTTCTATGTATTGTGACAAGATCATTGTTTCCAAATCAATAACATGTTTGTTTTGTGTCAATAAAAACAAATTATACCTATTACAAGCATAAGTCAACTCCCCTCATAGCCAATACTCTCATTCTAACATACATTCAAACCAACACACCCATTTACTCATCATTAAGACTAGCGTCCCAGCATACTACACATACACTAAGACAGACCACAGCAGAGACATAGGATGTATAATTGTCCAATGTGGTATTGTGGGCTGGGATTGACTTTCCAACAATAGGTCATCGCGCGTTTCGGTGTGGGCATGGAGTGCCCCCTATCACCTTCTTCAGAACCACACAGCAGAATTTTGATTACATCCAAGGGTGGGAATGGAGGGAAGAATTAGGGCAGCTGAAGCAATAGCCCTAATATTAAAGGTACTCTCATCTCTTTAAGACGTTTGTGGACACTGGGGCGTATCCACCCTTGTCCAGGGTAACGGAAGCTTCCTGTAGTGCGTCTCTACACACAAAGCCCTTTATAAGATGTTCGCTCTGTTAATCAATGTGCATTGAGGTGCCATCCTACTTGCATTGCCAAAAGACTTGCCTAGCTTCTGATTTGGGTAGACAAAGTCCTGCCATTAGACTCGAAGAGTTTTCATCTTTTCACAGCATCGAACTTCGCACAGGTAGTGTCCTACCTGATGGCTGTTCCTCCATATTGGAGGAATGTGTTGGACAGTAAAGATGTGAAAATTACTATTCCCACTCCAATCTAACCATATTGGAGGAAGATGTTGGACACTATAAGAGTGACAGATACTATTTCCACTGCAATCTAACCATATTGGTGAAAAAGTGTTAAGCACTAATGGGGTGACACTTACTGTTCCCACTCCAGACTAACTATATAGGGGGGAAGGTGTCGGACAGTAAAGGGATGACATCTTCTATTTCCACTCCAATCTAAGCATTTTGGGGAAGGAATTGGACAAAAGAGGAGTGGCATGTACTATTCCCACTCTATTTTAACAATACTGGGGAACGTGTTGACTTTTATTATTCCAACTCCAGTCTAACCATATTAGAGGAAGGTATTAGACACTAAAGGGGTGACATTTAGCATATCCACTTCAAACTAACCATAATGAGGGAAGGTGTTGGAAAGTAACGGGGTGACATTTACTATTGACTCTCCAATCTAAAGCTTTTTGTAAAAGATGTTAGACACTAAAGAGCTAAAATCCACTATATACACTTCAACCAAAAACATTTTAAAGAACGTTAATAGAAAATAAACATTTTAGATACACAATATCTCAAACTTGCACACAATTTATTAACTATAATATAGAATAATATTTAATTGAAAAACACACTATTTAAAACTACAGACCTATACTTACATATTTAAACATCAAAATATAAAACAAAACATTACAAATAAAAATGAATATAAATATGTAAAAGTTTGCTTCTATTCCTAAACTTTATAACATAAATAAATACTATCATAATCCAAAATTAACAATCATAGATGAAAACAAATGTAAACCATTTTTTATTTTCAAAATGAATGTATATAATTTGAAAATAAAATTCTAATTTGAAAACAAAATATATGTAAGTTTTGGTTATATTTTTAAGAAAACTCAAGAAAAAATAAAACATGTTTTTAAAAATATATATATAAATATTTTATTATAATTTCCATTTCCTAAAATATATTTTTAAATATAACTTGTTTCATTAATGTACACATTTTTAAATAATAAAACATGTTATTTTTAATTTAATACCATGAATATGTTTTTATAATGTTTTATTTGCATTTGATTTGATTTGATTTAATATTAATTTTAAAAAATTTCTAGAATAAAATAACATTTCTAATTATTTTACTTTATCACAATACATTTTTATTATTTTTATGTTGTAAATTATTTTAATCAATTTTTTTTAAACTTAAAAATAGTTTTTCACACTTGAGGGCCGATTACGATGTCGGTTGTAAAGCCTACAACCTTAGGCTGATTATGATACAGCTGGTTGGACTTGAAACTGAATGGTCATTCCAGCTGGCTTCCGCAGGGCCTGTAATCCATATGGATGGCGGTTTACGCTGTCTAGATTAGATGCACGGTTTTCGGCAGTGTTTCCATGCCGGCCTTCCAACATGGAAACCCTGTCGGAAAGTGTGTTTGGGTGTCCCTAGCAGAGCCCCATTCCCTTGTGGCCTCTGGTTGGGGCTGAGGGGGGGCACCTATGCGTCCCCCTGTTAATCCCGGCTCTTGTGCCTGCTGAGGGGTGCAGGGATGAACACAATCTCCCATTTCTCTATGGGAGCTTGTGTTACGGCCGTGGTCGGTGTACGACAGTAACACAAGCTCCCCAAGGGAAATGGGGGAATGCGACTGTACCATGTGCGGTTCCATCATAATTAGGCGGTCGGACCGCTGACTGGAGGTCGGTCCGTCCGTCCGTTTCCGCTACGGTGTTGGTCGGAGGAAACTCCGACCGACATCGTAATAAGCGCCTTAATAGCATTAATATATGTTACGATTAATATTACATTAAAAGCAAAGAAAAACATTAGATATTAATTTGCACATCAGTAAAATTATTGCCATATATTTTATTTTGAAGAATACACTTTTTAAAAATCTCGCCGCCCTTGTCCCCTAAAAACTCAATATCCTGCTACTAATAAAAGTATGAAACCATAATTTATATACATTAATAAACCTAAAAATTCAAATTTTGGTAATTTCTTAACTAATAAATTGTCTTTCTAAAAAACAAATAAAAAATTAACAAACAAATGCAATTATGCAAACTGCAATAAATTACATACAAATTTACACTTAAAAACGACATTACATAAAACAACATTGTCTACATCGATATTTTTTACAACACTATTAAAAACAACACTTAGGGGTCGATTCCGATTCCGGCCGCAAATCGTACCGACTGACACGGACCCAGACCGGAGACCAACCGACACGGACTAGCGCTGTACGACCCGTGCAGTACGATGCAATGCGTGTGAATTACAACCGACACATACGGAATACAAGCCGTACGACCGAGCCGTAGGGAAAACAGTGATCCGGCCGGAAAACTGACATGAGTTTCACCGACCGACACAAACCCGGAATGAACCCGAGCGACCCGTACCCACGATGTCCGATCCGCGCAGTACGATGCAATGCGTGTAAACCCAGACCGACTCGCACGGAGACCAAGCCGCACAACCGACATGCACAGAAAACCGGGCCCACAGGTAATAGAGATCTCCGCGACCGACGCGTATGAAACACAGAAGATAGTCAGCGCGAACGAGGCGGAGAAGCCCGCACGAGCCAACATCAGCGTCGGTTTCCGTCAGAAGAACCTCTCCTTCATGCCTACAAAACCCAAAGGAAAAAAGACAAAAAAAGGACCAAACAAGCAATGACAAAGCCAATAAATATCAAATAAAAAAAACTTGGGACAAAGACACACCCACAACTCCAAATATATAAAGGACTACAATCACTACCAGGATCCCTTGCAAACAGGAGACACAGCCAGCAGCAAACACCATCACACAGCAACCACAGACACACTCACAACTCACCCATCACACAACTCACACACCATGAGCACCTCATCCAAAAGCACACACACATACAACTAGCAAAACCAACACTAACTCACCCTCACTTGCACCCTCACACACACACATCACTCACCACCACCACCCATCACCATGCCCCCAAAGAAGAATCCAAAGTTCACAGATAGTGAGTTAGAAGTGCTGGTAGACGAGATCATCAGAGTAGAGCCACATTTGTTTGGTACATTGGTCCAAAGGACCCCCATGTCACTGAAAACCAAGATGTGGCCGAGCCTTGTGGACAAAGTGAACGCTCAAGCACCAGCAAGGCGCACAAAGGACGATATCCAGAACAGGTGGTATGACATGCGCAGGAGGGTCAAGAAACTCATTGAAAAAGATTATGCCCTGAGTCAGTGCACCGGCGGTGGCCCTCCTGCCAAACCAGTCTACTTCAGGACCTGGGAGGAGAAGGAGCAGGACATCCTACCACCAGAGATCTAACAGACATTCCAGAGCCTGGTGAGTACACAAACAACATACCCAATATTGTGTGACAAGGGGACAGTGAAACCATGCACCGCAAGCAAAGTCACAGTAACCAATAGATAATCATCCCAAGATGTGTATGCCAGTCACACAAACACAAAACCTGCCATCTCATAGTGACTTGGAACTGTGTCATGACATGCACCAACCTACAAACAAATAGAGCAAGGCAGTGGCACAAAGCTAAATAACACTGCCAGACAGTTTGCCACCACAAACACACTACCTCACAGTGCCGCTGACTGACAGGAAGGAATAGAGGGGATGCAGGTGAAGTGAGTGTATCCAAAAGCATGATGGGATTTGTAGTCACAGATAATGCTCCTCCTCCTGATTGGCCCATAAAGACCTCTCTGAAACATGCAGGGAGTGGAAAATGACTGACAAGATGGCTGACACTGGGTCCTGATGTGGGGAGCACAAGGCCCTGGTAGGGCTTGTGCACAAATCAGAAGAAGGACACCACTGACTGACATCCTGAAAGACAACTTGCACGCCCTCCAATGGAAGCACGTTTCATGGTGGGATGTCTGGCTGGGTGGAAAGGAGGACTGACAGCTCTGGCCATACTTACCAGCATGTGGATACACCCCCCCCCCTCAACACAAACTCCACACAACTCACCGGGTAGAATGCATTGACCCACACCTCTGTGAAATGTCAGCAAATGATACCCCATACTGGGTGCTGCTGTGTGAAGAACAGGGGCTCTCTTTGGACTTGTAGCCAAACAAACACCAGGATTTCACAGTCAGCCATCTTGCCATTGCTGTCACACCCCCTCACAGGGAAGCAGAGTCAAGAGGGAGGAAGTATGGGCATGCTGGGAAGGGGGGTGTAGCCAAGAGTATGATATGAGTTGCAGTCACAGACAATCCACACCCACCCACATGGCCCAGCAAGCTCACACTGAACCATGTTCGCCTCACTGGGAGTGGGAAGGGACTGACAAGATGTCTGACACTGAGCTCTGTTGTGGAGAGCACGAGGCCCTGCTGGGAAATGGGCAACAACAATGTCAAACTCTGTCCGTGACAAGCTGGAAAAAAGCAGTGTACAGACTTGCATC
The DNA here is from genome assembly GCF_964204655.1 of Triturus cristatus. Taxonomy (NCBI): domain Eukaryota; kingdom Metazoa; phylum Chordata; class Amphibia; order Caudata; family Salamandridae; genus Triturus; species Triturus cristatus. The sequence goes on along the minus strand of NC_140589.1, from coordinate 995,536,543 downwards.
TATTCGTACAGTAGAAAATGTCATGTTTGTGAACCATTGCTACCTGTAGAAACCTAACTTACATTGTGTGTCTCTTCCAAACACAGGTGGTGCTGGGGACCCAGCACCAAATGAAGAGGATTCCCAGTCCCAGACTCTGGTGGACACTGAGCTCTCTGGTTTGACTCTGTCTCTGTCCTCTTCGGATGACGACGACCAACCTGGCCCCTCCGGTGTGAGTCATCATGCAGCACCAGCAGCATCAACACCTGCACCCCCTGTACCCACGCCTCCAGCATCTGGAAAGAGACAGGGCAGCCCGCCAACACGGACAGACCAAGGCCACTGAACACCCACTGCACAGGGACACAGGAACCCCCGGAAGCTACAGCAAACACCACCAGCAACACCACACAAGGGGCCCCAGTGTCACCTGTGTGTCAAGCCGCTGGTCCCGCCTGTGTGGATAGGGGTGCTGGAGGGGTGGGAGGCAGAGGGCGCGCCTTGCAGAGGGGTCTGGACTGCATGATGACCCCCAACTGCAGTTGGCCAGGTAGTGGGGACCCTCAAGGACATACAACAGGAGCAGGCTGCCCACCATACCTGCATGGAGGCAAAGTGGGATGCCCTTACTGCGGTGCATCGGGACATACTCCAATGCCTCCGCCAGATCAACACAAACCTGTCCACACTTCCCTGTGTGGCCACAACATCTCTTGCAACACCATCTGCCAGCGCCACAGGGAGGGAGGAGGACTCTGGCAGAGAGTCCCCTGCACCGCAAAGGCCTGCACCTGAGGATCCCCCCCCAAGAAGAAGAGGGGTCGTCCGAAGAAGGACATGTGAGAGGCAGATGTCCCAGCACATCCCCCAGTGCCTCTAAAACTGTTCTGTACAATGTTCTTTGTGCGCAACCCGTTCACCTTGTTCAATCGCACACAACTCGCCCACATGACATGGAGGGTTCATGTTGGTCCAATGTAGCAGATGACTGTGGACCTTACTCTGGACATTTCATCTACCAGCACTTCCAACTCTAATGTGAAGTTTGGATTCCAAAACCAATGTACAGCACCCACCTTCCTGTGCACTTTCCTCACACATGTTTGAAAATAAACTCACCAGTACACCATACTTGCCTCTGTTGTGATTCCAACTTGTCATGTGTCATGGAGATGTCGATCTGCTACACAACACAGTTCATGCCAAATACTGCAACAATGTGACCAACGTTAGGTGAGTCATGGTGATGTGACACATGTGAGGGAGACACACCACTATGGCAACACAACACATACTCACCATGGCCATGTTACTCATCCCACATAATGATGTTGACCTGAAACACATAGGTATGCCCAAACACAACACCTATCCACAGTCATTGGTAACAAGTCCACAGGTGAGGTAAGCAAATGTCACTCAGATGTGGGAAGACAGACAACGCACCTAACAAAGCATAGCACAGATTCATTACACATCAGCTACATGTGTATTCTAAAGTAGTTGCAAGGCAATTGTACATTACGGTGGACACACGGTCACAGAGTGTCTGAGAATGGAGTCCAGGGGTGTGTGGCACATCACTTGATGTCAATTGACTACTCCCACACTGGTGTCGGATTCTGGGTGTTGGGGTCAGTGTTGACCAAACAAGAGGCAAATTACCCTGTGATGGGCAGACACAAGACACAGTCAAAAGCACAGCAGAACAGGAGAGAAATGCAATACACATGCACAAAACATGTCACAAGAAACCTACACAGAAACAAGTTAGCAGTACTACCCTATTGTGGAGTACACACCACCTGAATGGACACATCACTGCACGCATCCAGTCAAGTGGCACACAGACACACTCAGACAGCAACAGAGCAGCCACAACACATTCCAGGCTAACTTCATACATTGACATAACAACCCTGGAAACTCACATTCAGGTGAAGAATTTGTTGATGTGCTGTGAGCGGACGTCACCCTCATCCTCTTCATCACTGGCATCGTGGCCCAGGCCGGGATCCTGCACAGGTGGCGGAGGTTGGTCATCGTCATCCTGGATGAGAGGCACCTTCTTCCGCACTGCCATGTTGTGTAGCATGCAGCATACAAGGGTTATTTTGCACACCTTTGCAGGCTCATATGGGAGGGCCCCTCCTGTCTTGTCCAGGCAGTGAAAGCGGCTTTACAGGAGGCCGAATGTCCGCTCAATCACCCTTCTGCTCCGACCATGTGCCTCATTGTAGCGCATCTCGGCTGGTGTCACAGGGTTCCTGAGGGGTGACAGCAACCACGGCATGTTGGTGTATCTGGAGTCACCTACACACAAAAAAATGAACAAATAGCTGAGTTTTTTAGGAGTGCGGAATACAACATTGACAAACACACACAATGATAAACAGTCAGTACACACCAACAAGCCAGGCACGCTGATATGGCATCTGTGACATCAGCGTTGCAATGCGACTACTGTTTGTGTAGGCTTCGTGCGCAGAACCAGGTAACCGTGCACACACATGTGTGATACACATGTCTGCAAGACATACCATCAGAGCATTGATTGAGTGGAAATGTTTACTGTTACGGTATGCCTGCTCATGTGCCTGTGGTGGTATCAGGGCCACATGTGTCCCATCAATAGATCCGATGACGTTCGGCATCCTCCCCAGTGTATAAAAGGCATCCTTTATTTCAGGGTGTTCAGCTGGGCTAGGGAACTTAATGTACAGGTCAAGGAAATGCAACAACCCCTCCAAGACATCGCGTAGCACACGACTAAACATAGTTTGCGACATCCCACCTGCTGTAGCCACAGTGTACTGGAAGGTACCAGTAGCAAAGAAGTGCAGGGCTGCCATCGCCTTCACCTCTGGGGTCAGTGCTGTAGGGTATTTCCGGCCAGGTAGAAGATGTGGCGCCAACTGCTCCACCAACTCCTCAATCAGTGGCCTGCTGAAGCGGTACCGTCGGATGCAGTCGTGTTCCTGCATGGTTTGAAGGTCTGGGAACAGTCGATGGACAGCTGGTGCCCTGCAGAACAGAGATGAACAAAGGAAGATTGTCGGTTCATCCACCCATATGGCCATGACCAGGCTCAATATCACATGATACATCATGACATTACACAATGTACTGAGGTGTGTACTGTTGGGCATGGACACATATGTCACCTACATGACCATCACCTCACATCTCAATTCCACATATCCACATAAGTCCCATGTAGTGCAATGGCCAATCATTTGGCTGTGTCACCTGACCTATGTACTGCTGTGACGTTAAAAACACACACCACAGTGACAAGTGAGGCCTGATGTCTCCCAGGCCTCACAGATCTTTGTCATGCAGATACCCAGGGTCCCTGTATTGCCACATCAACACTGGCATGGACATGGCGTATCACGTACACACCACAAGGCAAGCGTGAGTCCCACAGGTAGTGGCCACTGTTGTCCCTGCAGGCTCTACATGTACGTTTCTTAGACACACACACACCATCAAGCTTGCTGCAGATACCACATGGATGAGGAGACTGTCTCCCATTGGGCACATTTGATCAGACACATCTGAGACACAACATGCACACATACTGTGGGTGCACATCTGAATTGTGGCTACAGGTCTCACTGTGACCTACATGCCATCACCCCCAGGACTCAGGGTGTATGTGACATGTCCTAAACATATCCAACCTGCAACTGTGTCCGTGACTCATGCCCATTACTGTACATTTGCACATCACAGTGGTAATGTGCACAACACACAAAGGATTCTGCCCCCATGTACACGTGCACAGCCTGGGAGTGGCTGAACAAATGTGCCACCCAACAAACCAAATGTTGCCCCCCAACACACAGGGAATGCAGCCTTACATACCATGGGACACTGTGTGGCCAATGCTGTAGTGTGGTATGTGTGCACAGGTGTCCCTGGCAAGTAATTGTGTGTTTAATCTGTCAAATAGTCACACCAATGAGGTCTGACGTGGGTGACAATGCGTACGAATTGCACGGTTCATGACCGAGCCGTGCGTACACTTTGCCATTGACTGCAATGAGGTACGACGTGGGACACAATGCTTATGCATTGCAAGGTTCATGACCGAGCCGGGCGTACGCTTTGCCATTGACTGCAATGAGGTCCAACGTGGGTGACAATGCGTACGCATTGCACGGTTCATGACCGAGCCGTGCGTATGGTTTGCCATTGACTGTAATGAGGTCCGACGAGGGTGACAATGCATACGCATTGCACGGTTCATGACCGAGCCGGGCGTACGCTTTGCCATTGACTGCAATGAGGCCCGACGCGGGTGTATATCATGCATGCGCATCGGGCAGGCATGGTCCGAGACAGGCATATGCCTTGGCCATTGAATCGTATGGAGACGGGTGCATGTGTATTTTCAAAAATACGCGTTGTACAGTCAGTTGACCGAACCGGGCGCACCCATTGGCTCTGGACTGCCATGGAGACGGATGCGGATTCAAAACTTGTATGAGTTGTGCACTGGAAATTCAGTTGGATGCCTACAACAATGTTGCAATTCCTAGTGTTTCATGAAGGTGAAGATTTGAACGATGCGGAAGGCATATATGAGTCTTACATTTCCATGGATTGGCCAGATTCATAGAATGCAACCGTGTTGGACCTATCACTTGGGACACATGGCACAGATTCTGCCTCTGCAGCACATATATAAGGCTGGCTGGACCCCAGGGAGCTCACTTGCCTGCACTACATGCTACTGGACCACATCCCTGCTACCACTGCTACTGTCTCTGCATCCTCTGGCTCCTACTATGGCACGTACTCTGGAGAGGGCCCCAGCCTTCACTGAGGAGGAGAACCAGGCCCTGCTGGACAGGCTCCTTCCACAGTACAGCAAGCTGTATGGGAAACCAGGGGAGCAGGTGAGTGTGCAGTCCACTGCCTTCCTAAGTGTGCATGTAGTCTGACTAGCAGTACTAGCAGTGTGTACATTGTCCTTTCCCATGGTTGCACTACCTGTGTTACTCATTTTCCTTTGTGATGATGACATGTATATCCAAATGTGTGCAGCACAAATATGGGGCATGTGTGTTAATGGAATTTTAACTTTGTCATCCTCACAGGTTGATGCCCACCAGAAGCAGGAGATCTGGCTGAACATCGCCCGGGCAGTTCGTTCGGTGGGGGTCTACAAGCGCCAGATCCGCAACTGCCAGAAGAGGTGGTAGGACCTTCGGGGCTGGACCCGGAAGATCGCTAGAGTCTAGCTGAAGCTGTCACGTCGACGCAGGAGGGGCGGACACCGGACCCTGACCCCCCACATGCTCCGGACCCTGGCGTTGGTCTTCCCAGACCTGGATAGGCAGCTGAAGGCCAGACAGCAGCAACGAGGGGGTAAGTCCATGCCTAATCTGTGTACTATGTCTGACATGCTAATTGCAGTCTTTTGGCCTGGTCACACTTCCAAATTACGTAGGTCTTGTAGTCCAATACTCAGGTCCCTCAATTGTGTGATGCACCCTACTCATCTGTTCCATGGGTATGGCCCCTACAGTCTGTTGCTTGTGTCACTAGGGCACTGTGTCCCTGCAGTCAGCTATGTTTCAGCATCCGGACAGCATCTGTTCCGGTGACTCTGTTGTGTGTTTCATGGGTGGTTCAATTGTTTACCCAATGCCTGGGATCTGACATGTGATCTGTGTGTGCCCTTGATATGTGTTCCAATTGCTGGTCTGACTTGCCACATGTGGCTGGGGTATTTCAAACAAACCCATGCAGCAGGGGACTCCAATGTGTGGGTCTCAGGAGTATTCATATAGAGTATGCCACACTTGCTTAGCCACCTGACAACTGTCCAGGGCCAAACATTGTTTCACGTAGACCTGGGCAGTCATGCCTCCTCAAGGGTATTTAGAAACACTCTGTAATCTCACTCCTGTGTATCAACTTACAGGTTGTGCTTAGTGACATGTGCCTTCAGGTGTCATTATGGTGTGGCTTCCTGTTACGTACAACTGGGGTGTCCATGATTTTGAGGGTCAGCAGGACATCTGAGATGTGACTGTGAGAGACAAGACCTGTGTGACATATAGGTGTGTGATCATCTGACAGCGCACAATGGTGTATGCAACTGTGTACTTCAGGCAGCTGGGTTACATGCACGGCAGACTGTGATGTGCTAATGTAAAGGGAGTTGTGTTTGCAGAAACTCATATGTCTGATTTGCATGATGTGGGGTCTTCTGGGTCCTGGATATGTTGTTTGCAGGGGATGGGCAAGTGCACTTGTCATCTGCAGAGTTAACTTTACCCCTGAGCTATGATTGTGACACAGTGCATACTGTTGTTGTCTGGATGCCCTGCCCCTGTGACAGGACACAGTGTTGACTGACTTTCCAGGCATGCCAGTGCCATGGCATTTAACTTGCTATGAGTGATCCTGCATTGTGTTCAAGTGTGCACCATGCACCCCATTGTGGCATTGACTATCAGGACATGAGAACATAATAGTGTGTGTTGCTGGCATGCATCACAAGCATGTGAAATGAGTCTCTGCCCATCCCTTCATCCGGACACCTGTACTGAGTCAGTGTCAAGAGATGTGCTGTGTGTATAGTGACATACTCCTACATGTTCACTTGCATGTCCAACTGATGTGTGGGCGCTGCATGTCGGGACATTGGGGTATTAGCATCCAACATGCAACAGACATATGGGTGCAAGTCAAGGAGGGATATGTGTGCCATGGTTGCTGTTGAGAATGACAATTGGCTTATTCTAAACAGTGTTGGCACTTTGAGCAGTGTTCAGCTGATGATGTCAGGGCTTGCCCTGTGATGTGATGTACTCACTGTGGTGTGTGCAGTCAGTGCAGGTGACTGATGTTGTTCTCTTTTTTCCTATTCCTATCCAGATACATCCACGGCTACAGGAGGGGACAGCTCCACGGACCAGGAGGAGCCACAGAGCCTGACAGGGACAGAAGTACAGGAGTTGGGGGGACCCAATGGCACGGAGGGCGAGTGGAGCCACACCGAGGAGTTGTCAGCACCATCCACCCCAGCTGAGGGACACAGCAGCTCTTAGGATGACTCCCTTGTGGAGGCGGGTGTCAGCAGCCACCAAACCCCAGCTAGTAAGGCTGTCCCCGCCACTGCCCCCACCACCACCATCACCACCCTCCCATCCCAGAGGTCTGTGGAGGCTCCCGTGTTCGGGAGCATGTCTCCTTTGTGCTAGGCACCGCACCCCCTGCACCTGTGTCCCCTGCTGCCCTGAGTGAGAAGTCTGTGGACTTACTTTGACAGATCGATGTAGGGCAGACATCGATGCTGAGTGTCCTCCATGCACACACCACTCTGTTGACGCAACTGGTGTCGTTCATGGAGGCCATTTCATCGGGCATGTCTGCCCTACAGAGGACCAATCAGTCCATGGCCTCCTCCCTGATGGCAGCAGTGTCCCTCCTCCAACAGTCCCACACCCCTCCTACCCCTGCACCACCCACGATTCCTAGCAGCCTACCTGTCCAAAGCACACACACACCTGCACATTCTCACAAAGCCACAGACATGGGCAGCACACAAACACCCAAACCAAGGGCTAGATGTGCACTCAAGCAAGCACAGGGGACTGATACCACACTCACAGGGGCTGGTTTGCAGACACACACACAGTCATCCACAACCACTCCGCAGTCCTCTGAAACCTCGCCCTCCCAGCCCCATTCCCCTGCCTCACCTGCAACCCCATCTCCACAGAAGCTCTTCCTCTGTGACCTTGGCCTCTTCCCCACCGACCCAGCAGATCCAGATTATAAGGGGAAGAGGAAGTACCCTCACACAGAGGGGAGTGCCCCTCACACCCGGACACCCTCCCCCAGGCACAGTCAGACTGAGGCCCCAACCCACAAGTCCCCCCGGAGCCGGAAGAGCAAGACCCCACCGCCGCCACGCAGCTGCAAGGCAAAGTGTCCGTCCTCCATCCCCCAGGCCACCATTCCAGAGGTTCCCCTGCCACACCCTGCCCCGGGTTCCCCCACCCACAGATACACCATCCCCAAAATGCTGAGGCCCTCCCCCCCTACCACTTGCTCCTCCACACCCGGTCAGACGGTTAGTGCCACTGATGTGGGGACCCTGTCCCCCCCTCTGTCCTGCCGACCTCACCTGCACCCCATTCTGCTCACATGGATTTAGGCACTGCAGTGGAGTCCATGACCACCCCGTCTGACTTGGGCACTGCAGTGGGGACCCAATCCACTCCATCTGACCTGCCCACTGAAGTTGTGCCAGCACCCACCCCATCTGACTTGTGCCCCACAGTTGTGACTGCACCCACCACTTCAGTCAGCTCCATTGCAGTTGCAAGTGACTCGCCTGCATCCACCACCCCTTCACTGCCTCCCTCTGCTGCGCCCTGATCCTGTCCCTGCGGTGCCTGGCCTGCCCCCATGTATGCCCCTCCGAGGGGATTTCCCCTGTCCTTACCAGTACAGGCAAGCAACGTGTGACAGTTGTCACTCAAGTTCACTCCTTGTCATTTGATAATGGACTGGCCATTGGCCTTTTGTTTGAACGGACGTTTACATTTTCATATGCTGAATAAAGCTTTTTTCTTTATCCTTGTGAACTTGATTTAGCTGTACATTAGGTTGATGATTTTTAGCATGCCCTTGCACCTGTAATGCTTGGTTTCCAATGTTGAATACTGAGGTGTTGATGTGAGGTACTCCATGTGGTCCATGAGATATGTATCCTATTCTGGTAGGTATCCATGTCATACTTTGCAGCTAACTGGGTGTGTCATGATCAACAATTTGTGGACATCTCTGTGAACATTTCATTTGTATGGTCACATCTGTGGCTTGCACCCATGCACATATGATATGCTTCTCATTGTCCAATTTGTCTATTTCCCTGACTTTGGGCGCATCTCCACTGGACCTACAGGTGTGGTCATCATTGGTATAGGAGCAACTGGGTCCTCTGTGCAACTTGCTGTACATATGTGTTGAGTATGTGCAGATGACTTAGGGGAGACTCACGTACCCAGGCTGTTGTGACCAGAGCCTTCAATGTGTAGTAACTGATGGCTGACTGACCAAGTGTTCTGCTGACACGAGTGAGACGTGCTGTGACTATGTTTGGCACAGCTGGGCTTCCACAGGAGTTGGGTCCCCTCAGGCTATGTCACGGATGTGTTGTTCCGTGACATAGCCTGGGCCCATGGTGTGTGTTGTGTGAGCATGTGTGTGTGGGTCCACATCCCTTTTCATACACAGGCAGTGTTTCCTTGATATGTTCCTGTTGTTTATGCTTGCTGAGTGGTACTGTGTTCATCCCACAACTTTGCCATGGGCTACCAGATGTGTGGGTGCATGACACACTACTGTTAATTGGTGTTTCATCATTGGGAGTTGTGGTGATGTTTTCAGATGCAGATGGGACACATTCAGGGGTCCCCAAGGCACTTGTTAGCTTGCAATATCATGTAGTTGTCCCTAGGTGATACCTTTCAGTGACTGAGATGTGTATGTGTGTGTGACTGCTCCCACTTGTCCGGTTCAGGGCTGCAATGTTTGCAGGTGTCAGCATGTGTGCCTTGTGGTTCTCCTTGGCTTCTGCATTGTCCTGGGACTGTGGGAGGTATTCTGAAGGTTAAGTGAGCTTTGACATCATGGCCAGGTACCGCATACTGTACAGTTTGTCTGTCATTCACCAGGGTTGTGAACTGTCCTTGTGTGATGAGTCTGTGCACCTTAGTTCCTCCCAACATTCCTGTGTTTGTCATGGGTGCATGTGCAATGTCACCTGTCCATGTGGGCTTCACAGATGCACATTGGTGCAATTCAGGGTGTGTGGTGATGAGGGTGGACTGATGTAAATGTTTGCATGGATGGGTCCCTAGCTCCCGTTTGTCCATGGATGACGGGCCATGCTGAGTGATTTGTGTTTGTGTAGATGTGATGTATGTTTGTGGCACAGGACACATGTCTGGTTTTCACAGTTTGTTAGACATCTACCTTTGTCATCACAGTGGAGGTGTCATGCATGCTTGTGTCACCCCAATGTCTGGTCCCTGGGGGTAGTGCTGTTGTGTGTCAGTCTCTTGCTGTGTTAGTTTGTGTTCATTCCAGCATGTGTCACATGTGTCTGTAGTGCTCCCTCTCATCTCGCAATGCCTGATGGCCCACTATGGGTGTCCCAATGATGGTTTACTTTTGTATGGCACTTTGTCGACATCTGTGTCACTGTGGTTCAGCCCCCCTCATGTGTTGTGTAATTGCCTGGGAAACTGAGACACACACACACACACATGTTGTGTCAGATGTGCAGTGTGAGGCTGCCTGTTTGTGTTTGTGCATTTTCATCAGTGCATTGGTATTGCTGTTGTGGGCCATTGTCTGGATGCTGTTTCTGTGATTTTCCCTGCTGTCCCTGTGAGTCATATCACATCATTCTGCACATTCATCCTGGTTGTTGGGTGCCATTGCTGTCATGGAATGTGAGTTTGTGACCTGACACCTACAGTCTACACAGGTTGTTTTGATTAGTGTGTCTATTTTCGAGATCTGTGTATGCTTTGTGATGGTCACTTCTGCTCTTGTGTCATTGTACACTGTATGCAGTGTTAGCCCCCATGTGTGGTGCTTGTCTGCACATGGCCGAGAGTATGTTTTGTTTTCACAGCATCTCTGTGGGTATGGGACACAACCACTAGTTTGCCCCAAAAGTGTTTCATGTGTTGGGCCCAGGAATCATACATGCTGTTTGGCATTTGCAGCTTTGACCATGATGACACTTACCTTTTGTGATGAGGGGGGGTTTAGACCCCGTCACCACAATGCTCAACATTTGCTGCAGTTTGGAACCCCACACTTAACTTTTGTTCTACACAGTGAGGGGGTGTTATTTCTACATTGACACAGTGCTATAGTGATGCTTGCCTTGTGTAGGCCACACTCATTTGTTGGTCACACATGTGCTGTTAGTTACATTGTATGTTCGAATTCATAATCACTGTTGTGGGCTTTTGTCACAGACTACACACTGTTGTCATGATGTTAGGGGGGATGTATTTTGCTGACATACCTAATGTTGGAGTATGATGGATGTGTGGCGCATCACCCATCCTATGGGTGGGGGTGGCAGGGGTGAAGGGCAACAGGTCCCCTATGAGTGGGGGTGGCAGGGGTGATGCGCAGCATAAGCCCTATGAGTGGGGGTGTCAGGGGTGATGTGCAACATTAGCCCGATGAGCGGGGGTGGCAGGGGTGATGGGCAACAGGTCCCCTATGAGTGGGGGTGGCAGGGGTGATGGGCAACATAAGCCCTATGAGTGGGGGTGGCATGGGTGATGGCCAACAGGTCCCCTATGAGTGGGGGTGGCAGGGGTGATGGTCAACAGGTCCCCTATGGGTGGGGGTGGCCGGGGTGATGGGCAACAGGTCCCCTATGAGTGGGGGTGGCAGGGGTGATGGGCAACATAAGCCCTATGAGTGGGGGTGGCAGGGGTGATGTGCAACATAAGCTCTATGAGTGGGGGAGGGAGGGGTGATGGGCAACAGGTCCCCTATGGGTGGGGGTGGCAGGGGTGATGGGCAACAGGTCCTCTATGAGTGGGAGTGGCAGGGGTGATGGGCAACATAAGCCCTGTGAGTGGGGGTGGCAGGGGTGATGGGCAACATAAGCCCTATGGGTGGGGGTGGCAGGGGGGATGTGCAACATAAGCCCTATGAGTGGGGGTGGAAGGGGTGATGGGCAACAGGTCCCCTTTGAGTGGGGGTGGCAGGGGTGATCGGCAACATAAGCCCTATGAGTGGGGGTGGCAGGGGTGATGGGCAACAGGTCCCCTATGGGTGGGGGTGGCAGGGGTGATGGGCAACAGGTCCCCTATGAGTGGGGGTGGCAGGGGTGATGGGCAACATAAGCTCTATGAGTGGGGGTGGCAGGGGTGATGGGCAACAGGTCCCCTATGGGTGGAGGTGGCAGGGGTGATGGGCAACAGGTCCCCTATGACTGGGGGTGGCATGGTTGATGGGCAACATAAGCCCTATGAGTAGGGGTGATGGGCAACAGGTCCCCTATGGGTGGGGGTGGCAGGGGTTATGTGCAACATAAGCCCTATGAGTGGGGGTGGCAGGGGTGATGTGCAACATAAGCCCTATGAGTGGGGGTGGCAGGGGTGATGGGCCAAAGGTCCCCTATGGGTGGGGGTGGCAGGGGCGATGGGTAACAGGTCCCCTATGTGTGCAGGTGGCAGGGGTGATGGGCAACATAAGCCCTATGAGTGGGGGTGGCAGGGGTGATGGGCAACAGGTCCCCTATCAGTGGGGGTGGCAGGGGTGATGGGCAACATAAGCCCTATGAGTGGGGTTGGCAGGGGTGATGGGCAACAGGTCCCGTATCAGTGGGGGTGGAAGTGGTGATGGGCAACATAAGCTCTATGAGTAGGGTGATGGGCAACAGGTCCCCTATGGGTGGGGGTGGCAGGGGTGATGGGCAACAGGTCCCCTATGAGTGGAGGCGGCAGGGCTGATGGGCAACAGGTCCCCTATGAGTGGGGGTGGCAGGGGTGATGGGCAACATAAGCCCTATGAGTAGGGGTGATGGGCAACAGGTCCCCTATGGGTGTGGGTGGCAGGGGTTATGTGCAACATATGCCCTATGAGTGGGGGTGGCAGGGGTGATGTGCAACATAAGCCCTATGAGTGGGGGTAGCAGGGGTGATGGGCAACAGGTCCCCTATGGGTGGGGGTGGCAGGGGTGATGGGTAACAGGTCCCCTATGTGTTCTGGTGGCAGGGGTGATGGGCAACATAAGCCCTATGAGTGGGGGTGGCAGGGGTGATGGGCAACAGGTCGCCTATGAGTGGGGGTGGCAGGGGTGATGGGCAACATAAGCCCTATGAGTGGGGGGTGGCAGGGGTGATGGTCAACAGGTCCCCTGTGGGTGGGGGTGGCAGGGGTGATGGGCAACAGGTCCCCTATGGGTGGGGGTGGCAGGGGTGATGGGCAACAGGTCCCCTATGAGTGGAGGTGGAAAGGGTGATGGGCAACTGGTCCTCTATGAGTGGGGGTGGCAGGGGTGATGTGCAACATAAGCCCTATGTTAGACGGCGACCTCAGAGGAGCCCGGAAAGGGGTCCTGACTACCCTGAGACCCACCCTCGAAGTATCGTAGCCGGGCACTGGCGGGAGACTCCCCAGGGGGAGGAATCTCGTATCTAGGATCGTACTTCTGGTACCACATGACACAGAGTGACCACACCGTGGTTTCTTAGAAATCAATCTTTATCAAGTAGGTTATCACTGCAAATATGTACAAGGAGAGCACGGGCTCAATGAGTCTCGGAAGGGGTAGGGGGTAGCGGGACAGTCTCTGGCAAAGGTTCAAGGCAGGGACGTACCGCACAGCTCACAATCCTCGAGCTGGGGGATACGTTGTTGTAGTCGGGGTCCGGCGGGACCGTGAGAGTCTGTCGGAGCCGCGAGTCACTCAGCAGGCTCAGGTACAAGTTCGGAGGTCTTACGATCTTCAGGGAGCCGCGAGTCACTCAGCAGGCTCAGGTACAAGTTCGGAGGTCTTACGATCTTCCAGGAGCCGCGAGTCACTCAGCAGGCTCAGGTACAAGTTCGGAGGTCTTACGATCTTCAGGGAGCTGCGAGTCACTCAGCAGGGCTCAGGTACAAGTTCGGAGGTCTTACGATCTTCAGGGAGCCGCGAGTCACTCAGCAGGGCTCAGGAGGGTCCAAGTTCCAGGAGCCGCGACCACGTCGGCAGGCTCTCGTTGTTCCAGCGTCGAATCTGCCGGACAGACCCAGAGCACCCCTTGTTATAGGTCGACCCCTCTTTGATGTCCGGAGTCTGTGCAGGCAGGGGTCTTGTCACCTGGGGGTCGCTTGTCGGGATTTCCTGTCATTGTCTTTTGATCCTTTCAGGGCCGGGTCGGGAGGAGTCCCAGACACCCAGCAGGCATGGAGCCAGCCCTCAGGGAGGCCGGAGGGCCGATCGAAACCCATCGTCCCAGGGGAGTCCAGAGGTGCGATAGAAACTGCTCCTCCCTCTCTCATCCCCTGGAAGCGTGATGTCCTCCAGCCGGAGTGGCGCCTCTAGGCCCGGGTCGCGCTGGGGCCGGGCGGCCATCTTGGTGCATGAAGTGGGCACGCGGGCCCGGGGTGGCCGAAAGGAGAGAGGCCATGGACGGGGATGTCCGTGTCGGGTGCGTGTGTCCTGGTGGGGAGGGTCGGCTGGGCCGTGTGCTTGGGGCTGCAGGTACCAGGTTTCGGTGGTGCGGGGGCACGTAGGGCCATACTACGAGGCCGGGTCCAACACGCGTCCCCCCAGCTGAAAGCCGGAGAGAACTGCCCATCATCTTGGGGGGTTCTCTTCGCTGAGGCGGAAGAACCGGGAGAGGCCGTCAGCGTTGGCGTGGTCCATACCAGGGCGATGTTCTACGGTGAAATCCATCCCCTGGAGGGAGATTGACCACCGCAGTAGCTTGGGGTTTTCTCCTCGCATCTGCATGAGCCATCGCAAGGGCCGATGGTCAGTTTGGACTCTGAAATGGGTGCCGAACAGGTAGGGTCGTAGCTTTTTGAGTGCCCAGACCACGGCAAAGGCTTCGCGCTCCATGGTGCTCCATCTCTGTTCTCGGGGCAACAGACGCTGACTGAGGAAGGCGACGGGCTGGTCTAGGCCTTGGTCATTCACTTGGGACAGGACGGCCCCAATGCCATGCTCGGAGGCATCGGTCTGGACTATAAACTCCTTGGAGTAGTCGGGAGCCTGGAGGACGGGGGCAGTACACATGGCTTTCTTTAGGGCATCGAAAGCTTCCTGGCAGGCAGCCGTCCACTGCACTTTCTTTGGCTGTTTTTTAGACGTGAGTTCTGTGAGGGGGCCGACAAGGCTGCCATACCCCCGAATGAATCTTCGGTAGTAGCCAGTGAGTCCCAGAAAGGCTCGGACCTCCGTTTGGGTGATGGGTGGTTCCCAGGCCAGGATGGCATCGATCTTTGGCTGTAGAGGGGCGACCTGGCCGCTCCCGACCTGGTGCCCCAGGTAGACTACGGATCCTTGCCCGATCTGGCACTTGCTGGCTTTTACTGTGAGGCCTGCCTGGCGCAGGGCGGTTAGCACCCTCCGGAGGTGTTGGAGGTGCTCACTCCATTCTGAACTGAAAACAGCGATGTCGTCCAGATATGCCGCGCTGAACTGCTCTAGCCCGGCCAGGACTCTATTCACCAGTCGCTGGAACGTGGCCGGGGCATTTTTCATTCCGAAGGGCATTACGCGGAAGCGGTAGTGCCCATCGGGGGTGGAGAAGGCGGACCGCTCCTTGGCCCCCTCGGTGAGCGCAATCTGCCAGTATCCGCAGGTGAGGTCGAATGTGCTGAGGAACCGGGCTGCCCCTAGTCGGTCAATGAGTTCGTCGGCTCGTGGAATGGGGTGGGCATCGGCTCGGGTAACGTCATTGAGCCCCCGGTAGTCCACGCAGAATCGGAGCTCGGGGGCGACACCGGGGGCCGCTGCCTTCGGGACCAGGACCACGGGGCTGGCCCAGGGACTGTCAGATGGCTCGATCACCCCCAGGGTCAACATCTTCGAGACTTCAGCTTGAATGCAGGACCGGACCCGATCAGGAACTCGGTAGGCTCGGTGTCTCACCGGCGGGCTGTCCCCGGTGTCCACGTCATGAACACACCAGTCGGTGACCCGGGGGGTCAGGGAGAAGAGGTCGGAAAATTGTCTTAGGAGCTGGCGGCAGTCCGCTTGTTGCTGGGCAGTGAGGGCTGGGGAGAGGTTCACTCCTTCCACGGAGCCATCCTGCTCCTTGACACACAGGAGGTCCGGGAGGGGATCAGACTCATCTTCGGCCCCGTCATCGGTGGCCAGCAGGAGGCTCAGTTCTGTCCGCACGAAGTGAGGCTTGAGGCGGTTCACGTGAAGGACCCGGAGGGGATCCCGAGGCGACTGGACATCCACCAAATATGTGACTTGACTCTTCCGCTCAACCACTTTGTAGGGCCCAGTCCACCTGTCCTGGAGGGCGCCAGGCTTCACGGGGGCCATGACCCACACCTGCTGGCCCGGCTGGAACTCGACCAGAGTGGCATTCTGGTCGTACCAGTGCTTCATCTCTTCTTGGCTTGCCTCCAGGTTGGCCTCGGCCAGTTCTCGGAACTTCCTGGTCTGGTTCCGGAGGGCCAGGACGTACTGGAACACATCACGGGGGGTGGTCTGGGGTGCTGCCTCCCATCCTTCCTTAACCAAACTGAGGGGACCTCGGACGGGGTGTCCATAGAGTAATTCAAACGGGCTGAACCCTAAGGACTTCTGGGGGACCTCCCGGTAAGCGAACAAGAGGCAGGGGAGCAGGACGTCCCACTTACGCCGGAGGGGCTCTTCTAGGCCAGCGATCATCCCTTTCAAAGTCCTATTAAACCTTTCTACTAGGCCGTTCCCTTGGGGATGGTACGGGGTGGTGAACTTATAGGACACCCCACATTGTTGCCACAGGGACGTCATATATTTCGAGATAAAATTAGTGCCGCGATCGCTCACGACCTCGCGGGGAAAACCCACCCTGGAAAAGATCCCCATCAGGGCCCGGCCCACCACGGGGGCCGTGATAGTGCGTAGGGGAATAGCCTCAGGATAGCGGGTGGCGTGATCCACTAGGACCAAGATGAAACGGTGACCTTGGGAGGTGGGGGGGTCCAGTGGTCCCACGATGTCGATTCCGACTCGTTCGAAAGGGGTACTGACGACCGGGAAGGGTTGGAGGGGAGCCTTGCGCTTCCCCCCACTCTTCCCACTAGCCTGGCACGTGGGGCAGGACTTGCAGTGGGCTTCTACCGCTGCTCTCATTCTAGGCCAGTAAAAATGGGTCACAAGACGGCTGTAGGTCTTGTCCTGACCCAGGTGGCCGGCGAGGGGGACGTCGTGGGCTAAGCCCAGGAGGAAGTCTCGGAAGCGGAGGGGTACCACCAGTACCCGTCCGGATCCCAGCTCCACCGCCTTCTGCTCACTGTACAAGATGTTATTTTCCCAATAGATTCGGTGCGTCCCGGTCTGGTCACCTGCGGCTTGGCCCTCGGCCTGGCGCCGCAGCCCGACCAGGGAAGGACAAGTGGCTTACTCCCGGCAAAATTCTTCCCGGGTGGGCCCGCCCTCGTGGCGCCATTGGGCCAATTCGGGTAGATCTCCCAACTCGGGGACCGGGGAGGGTCGGATGGTGCGGGTTCGTCGCTGGCGACGGACCCTTCTGATGGGGGGACGGGAGGACCCTCGGCGGGGACTGTTCTGGTCTCTTCGATCGGGGTGCTTTCGACTTCTCCCCGGGGTGTCAGGTTCTAGTCGAGGCGCCTGCCTGGACTACAACTCCCACGCTTCCGTGGGTTTTAAACTACAATTCCCAGAAGCCCCGGCCGCTGGAAGGATATAGAGGGGCGGGACCGGTAGGGAAATTGTTCGTGATTCCAGTGGACTTGGCGGGAGACGCGCAGTCCAGTTACTACGTATCCGGAGGCTGTACGAGACGCAGCAGCAGAAGAGCGGTTCCAGACTCCCGAGTGAGGGAGAGAGGACCCGTTTGGTCGGAAAGCCCAAGGGGCGGAGTTTGAGACGGGCGAAACGCTCGGGCAGGTACCAGGGATTAGGCTGGGGTGCCGGGGAGCGAAGTCCGGGACAGGGTCCTTTGTTCTCCCGGAGACAAGGGGAACAGGGTGACGCACGCATACGCCGGCAAGGGGCGGAGTGCGAGGGAGGGAATTCCTTCTCATTGCCGTCACGAAGGTATCGCAGACCGTTGGACAGAATCAGGCATACAACGCGGACGGCAGTAGTTCACCACTACGCCCTCCCGTGTTGATAGACTTGGAAGGACGAATATAAACTTGGTGTATATGGAGCAATATATACCTCGTAGCTAGACTTTAATGATCCCTACTTTTTCAGAAGAGCTTCTAGTGTGGTGTACTAACAGGAACTTACCTGGAGCAAACCCCGCGGGAGATGATTAATGTTGGGTGTTTCATTTTATCAAGAGGGGGAGGAAGGTTCAAGGAAGGAACGCTGCGGAGTAGCCGCCCTAAAGGTACTGGCTCAGGTGAAGCTCTGTTCTGTAGTGAGATACATTGAGAGTAGAAAGTATTGTATGTATTAAACTGTGTGCTTTGTTTTTCAGCTTCCCTTCCCTGCTGACCCTTCCTTTCCCTCCCTGGGTTTTTCCCCTGTTTAGGGGTTTTTTCCCTCGCTGTATCCACCAAACACCCTGTACGTATTTGACCATCAGGGTGTTTGGCAGGTCCAGAGGTGGAGCTTATCACTGCGTATGGATCCTGCGGAATGACCCCGTGACACGGGGAGTGAGTCGGGCTGACATAGATCGGGTGGTGGCGCACACCCACTCGGGGAGTCCCATCATTCCGAGGTGGGCCTTGCGCTCGACGTGCTTCCAGGGAGAACTCTCCAGGTCGTTCCCTAAGAGGCAGTCGACCGGCTGGGAGGTTCTTACGGCAACCTTGAGTTTACCTATCACCCCTTCCCACTCAAACGGCACCAGGGCTACCTGACACATACTTTCTCTATTGTCTGCGGAAATTACGGGGCAAAAGACGTTGGGGAGGATCTGTTCCTCGGGGACTAGGTGCCTGAGGACACCGGTGATACTGACCCCGGTGTCCCGCAGGGCCTCTACTTGGTGGCCATTGATCTTGACGAGCTGCCCATATTTCTTTGTGTTGGAGGGTAGGAGGCTACCAGGGATCATCTCCCTATCTCCCAGGGATACTAGGGCTATCGCTGCGGGTTCCCACTCCTCGGTTTCCTCAACCTCCTCCCCCAGGGCTACATTGGCTATCTGTCTCGCAGGGGTGGTAGGGGAGACTTGGGTGGCCATGGGGCACTCTGGGTCATTGGCGTAGTGCCCGGGTTTCTGGCAACGGAAACACGTGACAGTCACCCGGTGTCCCCGTCTCCCAGGGGGCCCTGTCACTGGTGGGGGGGGCGCCGGGAAAGGTGGAGGTTGTGTTTTCGGGGGGCTAGGCTGGGACTCTCTCGGCCCTCCCTGGTTCCCTCCCCCTCTCTGGCGGGGTGGTCCATGACTGGCTCGGGGGTACTCTCCTACCATGCCCCGGGAGACCCGGTTGTTGGTCCAGCAGTCGGCCTCCACAGCCAGCTTCCTGGGATCTGTGAGCTTGCTGTCAAGCAGATGCTGACGTAGTTCTATGAAGCAGTTCGCAGCCAGGTGTTCCCACAACATGAGGTCGGTGAGTTCGGCAAGGGTGGTGACTTTGCTGCCCTTGATCCACCCATCGAAGGCCCGACTGAAAAAGTTTACATACTCCACCCAGGTGGTGCCCGGGATCTTCCTGCAGTCCCGGAATCGCTGACGGTACATTTCTGGGGTGAGGCCGTATCTTGTGAGTAGAGCCTCTTTCATGTGGCTGTAGGAGGTCTGCAGGGAGAGGGGAAGGTCGAGCAGGGTGTCCCTTCCTTCGCTCAGAAACCGCCCCCACAACCCCGCCCCCCAGTCCTTCTGCGGGACCCGATGGGAGGTCATGGCGACCTCGTAGGCCCTGAACCATTGTTGAATGTCCTCGTTTTTATAATATTCTTTGACCACGTCCTTGGGGATGTGGACCTTCTGTTCCGCTGGGGAGGCCGTCTCTCGGTTTCCCGGGGGCCTCCCTTCCTCGTTTCTGGCCTTGAGCTCAAGTTCCTTCAAGCTGCGTTCGTGCTCCAGTTGGAGCTTTCTTCCTTCGTGCTCCCGTTGGAGCTTCTTTTCTTCCAGTTCGCCTTGTACACGCATTTGCTCTACTGCTAGCTTTTTTTCCGCTAACTTCAATTCGCCTTCGATTTTGAGTTTGGCTAACTCGAGTTCATGATTGCGACTTCTCTCTCTGTCCGCGAGTTCTTCCGGGGATAGGCCCCCGTCTGGTACGATGCCTCGCACCTGATTGCTGCTGCTTTCACTTTGAGGGGGTTCGGTTTCGTCGGGGCGCTCCCCCGTGCCTTCCGGGCAGGAGACCCCGGTATCCACCCAAGTTTTCAGTGCTTTCTGCAAATCTTCTTTAGTGTTGAGACCGGTGGTAGCGATTTTAAGTTCTTTGCAAAATTGCTTTAGCTCTTTGTGTGTGTATTCTTCTAGATGCTCCACCTGGAACACCCTGTTGGCGTTGGTTTCTGCGGGGCTCATGGCGCTTCCTTCTGCCATCTTTGTCGGTAGTGCGTCCGTCGTTCACGGTACGATCTCTAGGTGATGGGCCCGAATCCCGTCGCTTGCCACCAATGTTAGACGGCGACCTCAGAGGAGCCCGGAAAGGGGTCCTGACTACCCTGAGACCCACCTTCGAAGTATCGTAGCCGGGCACTGGCGGTAGACTCCCCAGGGGGAGGAATCTCGTATCTAGGATCGTACTTCTGGTACCACACCGTGGTTTCTTAGAAATCAATCTTTATCAAGTAGGTTATCACTGCAAATATGTACAAGGAGAGCACGGGCTCAATGAGTCTCGGAAGGGGTAGGGGGTAGCGGGACAGTCTCTGGCAAAGGTTCAAGGCAGGGACGTACCCGGCGCACAGCTCACAATCCTCGAACTGGGGGATACGTTGTTGTAGTCGGGGTCCGGCGGGACCGTGAGAGTCTGTCGGAGCCGCGAGTCACTCAGCAGGCTCAGGTACAAGTTCGGAGGTCTTACGATCTTCAGGGAGCCGCGAGTCACTCAGCAGGCTCAGGTACAAGTTCGGAGGTCTTACGATCTTCCAGGAGCCGCGAGTCACTCAGCAGGCTCAGGTACAAGTTCGGAGGTCTTACGATCTTCCAGGAGCCGCGAGTCACTCAGCAGGGCTCAGGTACAAGTTCGGAGGTCTTACGATCTTCAGGGAGCCGCGAATCACTCAGCAGGGCTCAGGAGGGTCCAAGTTCCAGGAGCCGCGACCACGTCGGCAGGCTCTCGTTGTTCCAGCGTCGAATCTGCCGGACAGACCCAGAGCACCCCTTGTTATAGGTCGACCCCTCTTTGATTTCCGGAGTCTGTGCAGGCAGGGGTCTTGTCACCTGGGGGTCGCTTGTCGGGATTTCCTGTCATTGTCTTTTGATCCTTTCAGGGCCGGGTCGGGAGGAGTCCCAGACACCCAGCAGGCATGGAGCCAGCCCTCAGGGAGGCTGGAGGGCCGATCGAAACCCATCGTCCCAGGGGAGTCCAGAGGTGCGATAGAAACTGCTCCTCCCTCTCTCATCCCCTGGAAGCGTGATGTCCTCCAGCCGGAGTGGCGCCTCTAGGCCCGGGTCGCGCTGGGGCTGGGCGGCCATCTTGGTGCATGAAGTGGGCACGCGGGCCCGGGGTGGCCGAAAGGAGAGAGGCCATGGACGGGGAGGTCCGGGTCGGGTGCGTGTGTCCTGGTGGGGAGGGTCGGCTGGGCCGTGTGCTTGGGGCTGCAGGTACCAGGTTTCTGTGGTGCGGGGGCACGTAGGGCCATACTACGAGGCCGGGTCCAACACCCTATGAGTGGGGGTGGCAGGGGGGATGGGCAACAGGTCCCCTATGAGTGGGGGTGGCAGGGGTGATGGGCAACATAAGCCCTATGAGTGGGGGCGGCAGGGGTGATGGGCAACAGGTCCCCTATGGGTGGGGGTGGCAGGGGTGACGGGCAACCGGTCCCCTATGACTGGATGGCAGGGGTGATGGGCAACATAAGCCCTATGAGTAGGGGTGATGGGCAACAGGACCCCTATGGGTGGGGGTGGCAGGGGTTTTGTGCAACATAAGCCCTATGAGTGGGGGTGGCAGGGGTGATGTGCAACATAAGCCCTATGAGTGGGGGTGGCAGGGGTGACGGGCAACAGGTCACCTATGGATTGGGGTGGCAAGGGTGATGGGCAACAGGTCCCCAATGAGTGGGGGTGGCAGGGGTGATGGGCAACATAAGCCCTATGAGTGAGGGTGGCAGGGGTGATGGCCAACAGGTCCCCTATGAGTGGGGGTGGCAGGGGTGATGGGCAACAGGTCCCCTATGCGTGGGGGTGGCAGGGGTGATGGGTAACAGGTCCCCTATGTGTGCAGGTGGCAGGGGTGATGGGCAACATAAGCCCTATGAGTGGGGGTGGCAGGGGTGATGGGCAACAGGTCGCCTATGAGTGGGGGTGGCAGGGGTGATGGGCAACATAAGCCCTATGAGTGGGGGTGGCAGGGGTGATGGTCAACAGGTCCCCTATGGGTGGGGGTGGCAACGGTTATGGGCAACAGGTCCCCTATGGGTGGGGGTGGCAGGGGTGATGGGCAACAGGTCCCCTATGAGTGGAGGTGGCAGGGGTGATGGGCAACAGGTCCTCTATGAGTTGGGGTGGCAGGGGTGATGTGCAACATAAGCCCTATGAGTGGGGGTGGCAGGGGGGATGGGCAACAGGTCCCCTATGAGTGGGGGCAGCAGGGGTGATGTGCAACATAAGCCCTATGAGTAAGGGCGGCAGGGGTGATGGGCAACAGGTCCCCTATGGGTGGGGGTGGCAGGGGTGACGGGCAACCGGTCCCCTATGAGTGGGGGTGGCAGGGGTGATTGTGAGAAGTTGGCCTGGCATATGCTGTTCCTAGTTATAGGGACACCTTGCACCAGTCCAATTCGACTCTTATTGATGATAGGTTTAAGACAACCTTTAAAGAAAGCTATCCTAGTGGTAGCTGTGGAGAGCAGCCTTCAGGCTAAGTCTTGAAGGAGTGTTAAGCTTATTGTTTTACCATAATAACCTCTTGAATATCCAAATGAAAGAGTAGCCCACACAGGTATATATATAAAATATATGTATTTATTCTAGACAGAATCCCACAGTCACTTTATGTGGCTAGTGGCAAAGTTACACTTCAAACAAGCATTTATAAACACAATAAATAGCACAGAAATCAATGGGCCCCAGGGGGGGACCGAACCATATACTAAAATAGTGGTATAAGAACCACGTCAATTCTACAGGCAATGCCTAGGGCATTCAGGATCGCTTGCCCCTTCAGAATCCACCCACAGTTAAGAGGAAGGGGACCCACGGGAGGCGTGCGCAGTGCAAGAAGTTGCTATCGGGATCGCAATGTTAGCCTATGGAGAATGTCGCGGTTGAATAATTAAGGTTTAAGGACCCTTCTAACAACAGTACAAAGTTAAGGCTTGAGACTTAAGGCTTTGGAGAGCCCACCACCACGGGAGTACCGAAGTACCACTGTTACCTGCCCCAGGGAAGCCGGGTGCATAGGTCGATTCTGGTGTCGGGTCGCGGGCTGATTTTCTATGGAAAAGTAGTCCAAACTGCTGCTAGCTGAAAGCGTCGTTAAAGTCGTGAAGATTAAAGTTGAAGAGAAGATAAAGGTGAACCTGAAAGCAGAGGGGACAGAGTCTGGGTCACAGCACAGTGACCAGGGAGCTCACAGGAAGGAGCTCGTGGATGTCGGGTGCTTCAGGTGTGGAAGGTACAGCTGGGCTCTGCAGTCACGGGCTCCGGGAGGCTTCAAGGAAGGCCAGCTTCTGGATGGCACTGTCCCACGTCAGCTGAGGGTCGCTGCGGTGTTAGTGTCCCGATTGGATCCACTAAGCATTGGCAACCGCAACCCACGCAAGATGAACAAAGCAGCTGCTGGTGCAGACCCACGAGGTCTGAGGGTGCTCTCCTTTGCAGGGAGCGTAGAGCAGGCCTGGAGCAATCAGGGGAACTCTTGGAAAGATAGGTTTTCCTCCGTCAGGGCCCACAAGTCGAGAGACAAGGGACCGCGGAGGGCAGCAAAATGGAGTGCGTAAAAGGGCTCCCACGGGCCACCGGAGTGGACTAGGGGGCTGAGCTTTGGCACGGATGCTGCTTGAAGGTTGGCTCAGAAATGGGCCAAAGCAAAACTTCCCCACTGGTCGGGGTCGTGTGCTATGCAAGAGGTGGCCGGGGTCTCGGGGTATGCAGGGATCTCGGCACCCACGTGGTCCACGGTGCTCAGACTTGCTGGGCACACTCACAGGACTCTGGGATGCACTGGAGACCCACTTCAAGGCTGATGGAAGGCGTCAAAGTTCGTGAGAGCAGCGAAGTTCCAACCGGGTATCTTGCAGTCTTTTAGGTGCCTGCCAAGCAGGGGGATAACTCCTGTATCCCAAGGGAGATTTCTTCAGTCAGCTGGGCAGCAGCTCGTCGAAGGTCAGTTCTGTGAAGTCCTGTACGAATCTAAGGCTCTAGGGCAAAGTTATTCCCATATATCCCCAAGATTACGGGATGGTCCAAAATAGAGCCTACCAATCAGAGTAGAGGCGGGAAAGGGTGGCTACACCCACTCCCCTTTGTGTGTTTCCCGCCTGGGCGAGGGGCAGGATGCCCCTGAACCAGTTCCAGGCGGTGTATGCAGAATTGGGGCTCTGCAGCTGCCTACGTGCAACTCTGAAAGGACATTTGGCGCACCCACCCTGTTCCAATCCACATATCCTGTCTGGGGAGGTGCTGGCACCTCCCTGCCACAGGAGCCCTATTGTCCAGATGGCGAGGCTGGGGTTTTCCCCAGCAACAGCCAGCCAGAGTCGTGTAGGTGGCGGACAGTAGCCATTTTGTGGTACATGTGCATTTTTAAATTGGTGTCTAAATTCTACCGCTTTTCCCATATCACCCTCCTAGCAAGGGGGAATCGTGCCCCCATGCCCATGGCTGGACTGGGGGTATGATTCCTTCATGTTTGACACCAAACACGATATGGTTCTGTGTAGCCATTCCCAAGTTACAGCGATGACGCTATAACTTATAATGCGGTTAAGAGTATATGGTATGGCTACACTACAAACAACCCAGTAACGATTTTACGAAGGTTACAGAGAGGTCCTACTCACGTAGGGGTCCCCCCTCACACATACCTCAGCACCCAGCCCTGTAGGATTACCAGGGCCTGCCATAGGAGTGACCTATGAGAGTATATGTGTTGTAATGGTATGGGACATAGGGTACCTACATCCCTGTAAGGGGTGCTAGCACCACCTTACCCAGGCTACAGTAGTGGCCTGGTGGTGTCAGTTTGGGTGGCTGTCCCAGGGTGGCACAATAAGTGCTGCAGCCCTGGTAGGCCTACTGGGGGACCCATGCCCTGGGTACTTAGGGTACCATCTACAAGGGACTGGTAGGGCATGCCCAGGATCCAATTATGTTTGTACCTAGAGTACTCACAACAGTTTTAGGGAGAAAGCAGATAGGCTGGGGTCCTGGATAGCAGGATCCCAGCCAGACTAGTCAAAAACCACTTAAATACCAGGCAAAAAGTTGGGGGCAACCATTAGTCAGATTCCACTCTCCTACATAACCCCCCCCCCAAACGAAAGGAGATAAGGCAAACCTTGTCCAGATAAGCCTTTATTTCCTGAGTGGCCATATAAGGAAGAACCTGTACTAACATGGTTGCTCCCTGTGTCATGGTCCACTTGGGAAATCCTACCCCAAGGGGTTCTAGAGTTTCTCCAAAGTCTAGGAAAATTACCTGTATTGGTTTTTGGGTCAGAGGTGGGCTGGTGGGGTGTCTGAGTCTGGAAGTGAGACCCTACTTGGGTTGGTCTCAACCTCCTCAGATCACTGGCCACTATGGAAGCCTTTCTGCCCATGACTGTGTCATATCTGGCCCTAAGGGTCAACCTCTGGCTGCCTACAGCTGGGGGTTGGATCCCTTTTGCTGGAATAGTGGAGGGCACTGGAAGGTTTGGGGCAGCTAGGCCCCAGGTTTCCCTGTGCTCAACAACATCCGTTTGAGGGGTGCCTATACCTAGGGGTAAGGGGGATCCCTCAGTTTGTAGAGGAATATTCACCTGGCTGAAACTACTCTGCTGGGTGTCCCTAATCTGTTGATGAGGGGGTTCCTCTGGGCAGGGGCCCAATAAGGGTCCACTGACCTCCCTGACCTCTGCAGCCCTGGGCTGACGGAGGCAGGGTAGAGAGGGGCAGGATACCTGCTCCAGACTGGGTACCACCTTGGAAGGGTCCCCTGCCATCAGAGAGGTGGGCAGGCCAAGCCTGTCCACTTCTGGGGCAGTTACTTCACAAGGGGCAGGATCAGTTCCCTGAGAAACTGGACCTTTACCTGTAGTCTGGTGGGGGGAAGACTGCTCCTCCTCCCCTATGCTCTCTGTTTGGGTAGAGTGATCCATAGTTTCAGGCTTCACTCTTTCTATTTTCTCCTGGGGTGGAGGTGAGGCCCTCAGGGTCTCATCCACTCTCTCAGGGATTCCTACCATTTTCAAATGGGCCTTGTGGTCAACCTCAGCCCAGGCTGAGATTTCTAGATCATTCCCCAGTAGACAATCTACAGGCAAGTTTGGGGACACTGCCACTCTCTTGGGGCCAG
Source organism: Triturus cristatus (assembly GCF_964204655.1). NCBI lineage: Eukaryota > Metazoa > Chordata > Amphibia > Caudata > Salamandridae > Triturus > Triturus cristatus. Next base: position 995,510,230 of record NC_140589.1, on the reverse strand, counting down.
TGACCCCTCCCCAGCTGAGATTTATCACTGCCATGGGATGATCTGTCCTGATTCCATCTATGTTGGTCACCTGGTAGCTAAACCCAGGTAAAAGCTGATCTAGGGGCACTAGCCTCTTGGTCACCATGGTGACACTGGCCCCTGTGTCCTTATAGGCCACAGCCTTCTGACCATTGATTATTGGTTCTTGTCTGTACCTGCCCAAAATACTGGGGCTCATGGTAAAGTTGGCAAACCCCATGCCACCATCACAGACCATAGTTGCTTGAGTAGGGGACCTGGATAGGTCAGAGTCCCCCTGAGTTCCCCAAGAAATCCCAACTAAATTTTTGGGTGCGCTCCCACCGCCTGGGGGATTACTACTAGTAGTAACAGGAGGTGTTGGAGCTGGTTTTGGAGGAACATTTTCTTTATTGCCATTCTTAGGACAGCTGGAGTCAGTTTTCCAGTGGCCAGGTTGCTTACACACATGGCAATATGGTTTCTTGTTATTTGAGGAAGTATTTTGGGACCCACCCCCAGCACTGGGTTTTTGGGGCCCTTCAGAGGACTTTTCTTGTTTATCATCCCCACCTTTCTCTTTGGGCTTAGTGGAATCCTTCTTCTGGTCACCAACTTGGTTCTTAGGCCTAATCCTGGTTCTGACCCATTTGTCTGCCTTCTTTCCCAATTCTTGGGGAGAGGTCAGATCAGAGTCCACCAGGTGCTGGTGTAAAAGTTGATTTTGACAATTATTAAGAATCTGCTCCCTCATAATGAGATTATACAATCCTTGATAATCATTAACTTTACTGCCATTTAACCAACCTTCCAGTGCCTTGGTTGCACAATCCACAAAGTCTACCCAATCTTGATTCTGTGCTTTCTGGGTGTCTCTGAACTTAAGTCTGTATTGATCAGTGGTTAAGCCAAACCCATCTATTAAAGCAGCTTTCAAGATATAATAATCATCAGCATCCTCTTCTCTTACAGAGAGGAGCTTGTCTCTACCTTTATCTGAAAAGGAGAGCCACAGGATTGCTGCCCACTGCTCTACTGGGACCCTTTGTACTCTACAGGCCCTCTCAAGAGCAGATATCCATTTGTGGATATCATCCCCATTCTGATAGGGGGGCACAATCTTGTGGAGGTTCCTATTGTCAGGGACTTTCTCTCTAACTCTAGGGGTTTCATCACTGCCACCAGGGATCTCTAGACCCCACTTCTTTGAAGCTTTCTGAAGCTCCAAGGCTTCCCTGTCTAATGCTAACTGTTCTCTTTTAAGCTGAAGCTTAGCCTGCTCAAATTTGATCAGTCTGCATTTCCTCTCATGGGAGGATTCTCTTCTCTGAGAAGAGGCAAAGGACCCTTTGGATCTCTGAGAAGGGTTGGATCCCACTGAGGGGGATCTGTGCCTCCTTGGACCCACCACTCTCCCACTAGGGATGGAGGGAGTGCCTCTTGGGCCATCACCTCCATGTTGTGAGTGGTTTGTTTCTTCCAGGTCAGGACTTTCATCCTCTTCCTGGTCTTCATCAGAGTCCACTCTGGGAGTGTCCTCTTCTGATGGATGCCCACCCACTCTGTCTGTCCCTCTGGACCCTATGGATTCCATAAAGTCTGCTATGAGCAGGATTTCCCTGAGACGTTGGGTGTTGGCACCTTTGTTTGTCTTCAGTTTTCTAAGGGTGCACATCTCCCTGAGCTCTGCAAAGGAGAAATGATCATACTTATCAACTGGGACCCTTTGGGGTCCTTCTGGAGCCTTAGTGGCACCTGCTCCTGAAGACATGTTTAGTGTAGTGATAGTGGTGTATCTACCTACACTAAGTGTGGCCTACTGAACCCTCTCTTGAGTTGTAGTCAAGGTGTGCTAAACCCTCTACACACAACTCTAAGTTCAGTAGAACTTATTGTATTCTAGCTTGAATTTATATGTACCTTTGGTACCTTGTGGCTTTCACTTTAGAAATTCAATTTGTTATCTGGTAAAACAATGGCAAGCTTGAATCCAACCGCTGCACACCAATGTGAGAAGTTGGCCTGGCATATGCTGTTCCTAGTTATAGGGACACCTTGCACCAGTCCAATTCGACTCTTATTGATGATAGGTTTAAGACAACCTTTAAAGAAAGCTATCCTAGTGGTAGCTGTGGAGAGCAGCCTTCAGGCTAAGTCTTGAAGGAGTGTTAAGCTTATTGTTTTACCATAATAACCTCTTGAATATCCAAATGAAAGAGTGGCCCACACAGGTATATATATAAAATATATGTATTTATTCTAGACAGAATCCCACAGTCACTTTATGTGGCTAGTGGCAAAGTTACACTTCAAACAAGCATTTATAAACACAATAAATAGCACAGAAATCAATGGGCCCCAGGGGGGGACCAAACCATATACTAAAATAGTGGTATAAGAACCACGACAATTCTACAGGCAATGCCTAGGGCATTCAGGATCGCTTGCCCCTTCAGAATCCACCCACAGTTAAGAGGAAGGGGACCCACGGGAGGCGTGTGCAGTGCGAGAAGTTGCTATCGGGATCGCAATGTTAGCCTATGGAGAATGTCGCGGTTGAATAATTAAGGTTTAAGGACACTTCTAACAACAGTACAGAGTTAAGACTTGAGACTTAAGGCTTTGGAGAGCCCACCACCACGGGAGTACCGAAGTACCACTGTTACCTGCCCCATGGAAGCCGGGTGCATAGGTCGATTCTGGTGTCGGGTCGCGGGCTGATTTTCTATGGAAAAGTAGTCCAAACTGCTGCTAGCTGAAAGCGTCGTTGAAGTCGTGAAGATTAAAGTTGAAGAGAAGATAAAGGTGAACCTGAAAGCAGAGGGGACAGAGTCTGGGTCACAGCACAGTGACCAGGGAGCTCACAGGAAGGAGCTCGTGGATGTCGGGTGCTTCAGGTGTGGAAGGTACAGCTGGGCTCTGCAGTCACGGGCTCCGGGAGGCATCAAGGAAGGCCAGCTTCTGGAGGGCAACTGTCCCACGTCGGCTGAGGGTCGCTGCGGTGTTAGTGTCCCGATTGGATCCACTAAGCATTGGCAACCGCAACCCACACAAGATGATCAAAGCAGCTGCTGGTGCAGACCCACGAGGTCTGAGGGTGCTCTCCTTTGCAGGGAGCGTAGAGCAGGCCTGGAGCAACCAGGGGAACTCTTGGAAAGATAGGTTTTCCTCCGTCAGGGCCCACAAGTCAAGAGACAAGGGACCGCGGAGGGCAGCAAAATGGAGTGCGTAAAAGGGCTCCCACGGGCCACCGGAGTGGACTAGGGGGCTGAGCTTTGGCACGGATGCTGCTTGAAGGTTGGCTCAGAAATGGGCCAAAGCACAACTTCCCCACTGGTCGGGGTCGTGAGCTATGCAAGAGGTGGCCGGGGTCTCGGGGTATGCAGGGATCTCGGCACCCACGTGGTCCACGGTGCTCAGACTTGCTGGGTACACTCACAGGACTCTGGGATGCACTGGAGACCCACTTCAAGGCTGATGGAAGGCGTCGAAGTTCGTGAGAGCAGCGAAGTTCCAACCGGGTATCTTGCAGTCTTTTAGGTGCCTGCCAAGCAGGGGGATAACTCCTTTATCCCAAGGGAGATTTCTTCAGTCAGCTGGGCAGCAGCTCATCGAAGGTCAGTTCTGTGAAGTCCTGTACGAATCTAAGGCTCTAGGGCAAAGTTATTTCCATATATCCCCAAGATTAGGGGATGGTCCAAAATAGAGCCTACCAATCAGAGTAGAGGCGGGAAAGGGTGGCTACACCCACTCCCCTTTGTGTGTTTCCCGCCTGGGCGAGGGGCAGAATGCCCCTGAACCGGTTCCAGGCGGTGTATGCAGAATTGGGGCTCTGCAGCTGCCTACGAGCTGCCTACGTGCAACTCTGAAAGGACATTTGGTGCACCCACCCTGTTCCAATCCACATATCCTGTCTGGGGAGGTGCTGGCACCTCCCTGCCACAGGAGCCCTATTGTCCAGATGGCGAGGCTGGGGTTTTCCCCAGCAACAGCCAGCCAGAGTCGTGTAGGTGGCGGACAGTAGCCATTTTGTGGTACATGTGCATTTTTAAATTGGTGTCTAAATTCTACCGCTTTTCCCATATCACCCTCCTAGCAAGGGGGAATCGTGCCCCCATGCCCATGGCTGGACTGGGGGTATGATTCCTTCATGTTTGACACCAAACACGATATGGTTCTGTGTAGCCATTCCCAAGTTACAGCGATGACGCAATAACTTATAATGCGGTTAAGAGTATATGGTATGGCTACACTACAAACAACCCAGTAACGATTTTACGAAGGTTGCAGAGAGGTCCTACTCACGTAGGGGTCCCCCCTCACACATACCTCAGCACCCAGCCTTGTAGGATTACCAGGGCCTGCCATAGGAGTGACCTATGAGAGTATATGTGTTGTAATGGTATGGGACATAGGGTACCTACATCCCTACAGTAGTGGCCTGGTGTTGTCAGTTTGGGTGGCTGTCCCAGGGTGGCACAATAAGTACTGCAGCCCTGGTAGGCCTACTGGGGGTGTTGTAAATTGAAACAACGATGTGATTAAGCATTTACTAAAGACATTAATTCCCCTCTTATAGAGTATGTTTTCTCTGTAATGTTGACCGAAGTTTGGACTCCATTTTGTATTGTCATGCTTCCACGTGTTCCCCACGAGAAGAGTCCAACCTCTGTGTTAGTTGCTCTTGTAATCTGCCTAGTAACAGTCTATAAATAGCTCCTTTGTCCATCTGGCACATGCCCAGACTTGACCACATCTGTTATCAGTTAGCCTTGCTTGACCATGTTTTCGCGGGCTCAAGGAGTGTGTTAGCTCCGCCCACATATTGATTCAGTATCGAAAATGACCATAAATGGTAATGTTCTTCGGCCTCATGTTGTATCCACCCACTTATGAGCCCCTCTGTTGTGTATAAAAGGGGACCGTGTACGCAAGTTCTTTGTGCTACTCTATGCAATACTGAAGAGTGTTGTGTGGATTGTAGGACCACCCTTAAGGGTTAATAAAAGCTGTCTTTGTACTTTGCAGTTTCCGTGCCAACTTCCTTCTAGATTCCATTACAGGAGAGCGAACCCTTGTGTCCTGCGGGCCTAGCTGGGGCCTGTATTCATCAATTGGCGCCCGTCACGTGGGGCTCATCGGCGACTCGGATGCTCGAAGGACTGGTCGCGACGAAGGTGAGGAATTTGGCCGGGGACGTGATCACTGCCAGCGGCGTCTTAGCCCTGGCATCCCGAGGTTTTTCTTCCTTCCCTTCCGAGCTGACCGTCTGGGTGGCGCCGGTCCTCGACTGAGACCTCTTCTGTCGGTCTTGCCGTGAAAGCCGTTTGGGCGATTGTGGAGCTTGGCAGTTGGAATCTGGACTCTTGATTGGTAAGAACCGGTGTACGGTACTTGCTCCGAGTTTTTGAAGCCTGGTCCGGCTATTTGAGTTTGATTTGTGGTGACTAGTCATATTTTGTATTTGTCTTTGTGAAAAAATATATGCGTTGCAACACATATAGGCAGGTAATGTGGAGAGATTTCTCCGGAGCTGTGTAACTTTGAACGGCGCAACGATTAAGTGCCATTTTTCTATAATACTGCATATTTTGCATTATTTCTGAGCATGCCTGCTTTCAGCGCACTCCGTAAGTGGTGTTGCTGTTTTGGGAACCGGTTGAACCTCGAGGAATCTGCTCCAGCTCCCCCAGAGGGGACTCCTAATAGGGATATGTATGTGAAGCATGGTCTTTCTTCCATAATGTACAGCACAGTATGGAGGAAATATACCAAAAAAAGATCCTGAGTTACGATGGCCTTTGTATGGATCGTTTGATATACGTAAGATTGAGTATGTGGAACAGTGTATGTGTAAGCGGCGTGCTCGTCAGGATATGTTTGAGTGTGTGCGGTTGTGGGTGAAGGAGGTGCGTGAGCGAGAGAAGCGTGAGAAAGCGCTGTTTGATAAAGAACAACGGAAGAATGATCATGTGCGAGCACAGGAAGCGAAGCGTCGGGAGGACAGAGAGCAGACGGACAGGCAAGAGAAGGAGCGTAGGCTACAAGTTTCGGGTCAATACGCTGTTCGGCAGCCACTTTATCCTGTCCTTAATAATCTTGATGATGATTTTTATTTACTAGATCGCTCTCCGCCCCCTTATGTTGGCGCATCTGCTCCGAGGCCACAAGATTCTGTCCCGGGTCCGGGTAAGGTAGATACGCGGTCCATGTTATCGGCTGAGCATATGGCTGAGCTTCGGCAAATCTCTTTCCGTGCACTTAAGGGTAAGGTGTCCGTGGATGAATTGTTCCATACTTGGGGGTCGTGGCAGGATAGAGAGAGATTGTATTTTTTGAGTCATTTCGCTGAGGAAGTGATTGCTGCTTTTCGGAAATATTCTAGTGTCTTTGAGCCTGAAGAAGTGACATCGGATGCTAAAGCATTACATGATGGTGTTTTTTCTCCCTCTAAGGCTTCTGATACGGCTCGGCGGCTATTCGCCTTGCGGGACGCGGTGCTGGCCCATAAAGAAAAAGCGCGCCAACGAGCAGGGGAGGAGACGCAGTCGGATTCGTGTACTACAGAAGGCCACTCATCCACCTCTCAATCAGATAAGAGCGATCTAGTGCATGCTAAGCCAATGCGTGAGGCGGCGCCATTGTATGTTCCTCCTAAGGGAGCGGGGACTAGCTCGGACATTACCTCCGCCGATGCTAAGGGATATTTTGTGTATAATTGGGTTTATACTCCGTGGCATAGAGCTGATGTGATGGCATTAAAGAATGCGCTGCCTGACCCCCGCAAGAATCCAGCGGCCTTCTATGAAGAAGTCGAGGGGGCCTTGAATTCTTGCGTTATGACTCTAGCAGATATAGATTTGTTCTTTGGGCTTATTCTACCACCGGACATGTGGCGATCTGTGCGAAAGGTAGATGATGTTGCCACTTTTAAGGCTCGGTGGTCTGAACTGGAGGATGAGGATAGGGAGAGGAAGCCTGCGCAGAAACCGCCCCAGAGTATTTTAGATCTCCCTGCTGCTATTGTGGCTAAGTTGAAGACAATTATCCCCCCTAAAAAGATTGACTGGAATATGTTAGCTGCATGTAAACAGAAAGTTGACGAGTCAGTTGCGGATTTTTTTACGCGCTTTGAGGAGACGTTTCATGATTTTAGTGGCCAGTCGCTTACTGACGATACGGGTCGCCACCTTTTTGCGGATAAATATGTGGCTAATCTGCTGCCGGCAGTTGCGGCCCGGTTAAAAGCGAGTGAAAGTTCTTGGTCCTCCGCTACACCGACGGCCCTCCTGACTATCGCCCAGTATTATGAGCGTCAGGAGCAAGAAGCAAAGGGCCAGGAGGAAAAGAAATCGAAAGATTTGAAAACAAAGGTGATGTTGGCACAAGTCTATGGCCCGCCCCGGCGGGGTAGTAATAGAGGTAGGGGAGGATCTTATGGTCCTCCCTCGGGCCGATCTGATCTAAATAGGAACCAATGTGCGTATTGTAAGCAATCGGGTCATTGGGCTAGGGACTGCCCGGTGTTGCATGCATCGCGTCAGGGGCATACCTATGGTGGCCCGCGAGGTAGAGGGGGTTTCTCCAACTTCCGAGGGAATTCTAACGACCAGGCTCGTTTTGACTCTGCTGGGCAGCACCGAGATAGATCAAATGTCTTCGATCGCCAGCATCAGTATCAAGCGTCAGGGATTGACCGGTCGGGGTACCATGACTCTCAGCATGCATAGGAGTGCGTTGGATGGGGGTTAGAATCAGTTGAGGTGCCGGTTGATCAGAAGGGTCCTTATGTATCGGCTGAAGTTTTGGGCTCTACTGATCAGTTCCTAGTGGATACAGGAGCGACACGTAGTGCACTGTCTAAGCAATTGGTTCCGGGGGCTCCCCCATCCGGCTTAATGGTCACATCGGTAGGGTTCGATGGTACACTCTCCCGAAGCCCTCTTTCGCAGCCCCTCATGTTTAAGGTTGATTCTTTTTCTGCACCCTGTCCGTTTTTGCTTGCCCCGTACACACCGGACAACATTATGGGTCTTGATATGTTAAAGCATTTTAGGGCTACGATCCGCTGCTCCCCTGCTGGTGTACGGGTAATACTGAATGACAATTACCCCCGATCAGAACGGATGTGTACGATGTCAGAGGATGCGCTGTTAGCTACCCTCCCTCGTGCTTTGTGGGCAACTTCGGATACTGATGTAGGACAAATGGTGATTCCACCGGTCCACATTAGCGTCCAGGAGGGGGCGGTGTTGCCACGCCTCCCACAGTACCGTATTTCCCAGGAGGGTGAGGAAGCTCTCATACAGATAGTGCAGGATTTGATGGCGGTAGGGGTAGTGGAGGAAGTCCCCTACAACATTTGTAACAGTCCGATCCTTCCCATACTGAAAAAGGATACGGATGCCAGAGTTTACCGGTTTATAATTGATTTGAGAGAAGTGAACAAGATCGTGATACCTCAGTACCCAGTGGTTTCCGATATCACGACGTTGCTTACCTTGGTCCCGCCTACGGCGACCATGTTCTCAGTGATTGATTTGAAGAATGCTTTCTTTTCCATTCCCATTCACCCTGATAGCCGATATCTTTTTGGGTTTACATTGAATAATAGATCTTATCGTTTCTGTAGGATTCCCCAGGGCTACACAGAAAGCCCTAGCATTTACAGTCAGGCTTTGAAACGACAATTGGATTCCTTTGCTCTGCTCGAGGGGGTCGCCCTCATTCAATATGTCGATGACATCTTGCTGGCGGCTGACACCCTGGAGTTGTGTGAAAAAAGTACGTTATCCTTACTTTCCTTTTTAGCGTCCCACAATCATAAGGTATCTAGGAAGAAATTGCAATTCTGTAGACCAAAGGTGACTTATTTGGGTCACCTTTTGTCTAAGGAGGGACGTGCACTCACACCGGATCGTATCCAAGTAATTCTGGATACACCGAGACCGTCCACACAGAAGGATGTGCGTGCATTTCTGGGTCTTGTTTCTTTTTGTAGACAGTGGATATTGGGGTTTTCACACATAGCTAAGCCATTATTAGCCCTCTTGACAAAGGACACGCCTATCCCAATCCCTTGGTCAGATGAGTGTGATACTGCTTTTCAGCAACTACGGCAGGCCCTTTGTTCAGCACCAGTGTTAGGGACCCCTGATTATGCAAAACCCTTTTCGTTGTATGTGCATGAGAAAGATGGATGTGCATTCTCAGTTTTAGTGCAGATGCACGGTGATAAGCAGCGCCCTTGTGCATATTTTTCGGCTGTACTTGATCCTGTCGCCCGAGCATTACCGGGGTGTTTTCGCTCGGTTGCGGCGACAGCTGTGTCAATACGCCAAAGTGAGGGAATTGTGTTATCCCATAAGCTGTTGGTATTAGTCCCCCATGCTGTCGATGCCCTACTCAATCAAACGAAGACGCAGCATTTGACCAGCGCCCGTTTAACGGGATATGAGTTGACGCTTTTGGCTCCTCATATTACGTTAAAAAGGTGCGTAACGTTAAACCCGGCAACATTGTTGCCATACCCCGAAACCCAGCCTGAGGCGCGGAAAGCGCATGATTGTATTCTCGTGACTGAAGAACAAACAAAGGGTCGTATTGATCTCCAGGATACGCCCTTTCCAGATGTAGATGGAGAACTGTGGGTGGATGGATCATGCCTGAAGCTACCAGATGGTACGACTTCAGCAGCATATGCGATTACCACATTGCAAACGATAGTGGAGACAGCACGCATACCACAGAAATCAGCCCAAGCAGCGGAACTGATAGCATTAACACGAGCATGTGAGCTCAGTATAGGACTATGTGTGAATGTTTATACAGATAGCCGCTATGCTTTCGGAGTAGCGCACGATTTCGGCCTACTCTGGAAGGAGAGAGGGTTTTTAACGTCACATGGAGTACAGATAATGCATGGAGAGTTAGTTCACAATCTTTTAACCGCATTGACATACCCAAAGAAAATTGCTATCGTTAAGTGTAGCGCCCATAGGAAAGTAGTTGACAAAGTTGGAGAAGGGAATGCGTTGGCAGATCGAGTAGCACGGGAGACTGCGATGCAGCCCGGTACTACTGCCGTGTATGTAGTAAAGTCACAGGTGGAAAGATGGCATGATGCGAAGGAGGAAGTGCGAGAAATGCAAAGGACCGCTTCTGACAAAGAGCGGGAACAATGGGCTAGTGAGGGAGAATTGGATGATGAGGGCTGCTGGAGAAATAAGCAGATGGATAGGTGGAAATTACCTACGGCTTTTGTACAGCCTATGGTTCAGATGGCACATGGGCTAGCACATGTTGGAGCTTCCGCAATTGTGAAATTGCTTACCCAAGTCTGGGAGCATCCAGAGATTGCTAGCACAGCGAAGAGGGTGGTGCAGACCTGTATGATCTGCCTGAGGTATAACCCAGGAAAAGGTACTCGAACTCCAGCAGGAGGATTTGTGACACCCACTGCACCCTTTGAGGTTCTGCAGATGGATTATATCCAACTGGAGCGCTGTAATAATCTGAAGTATGTCCTAGTAGTGGTCTGCGCTTTCAGCAAATGGGTTGAAGCGTACCCTACGAAAGACAATACTGCAATGACTACTGCGAAGATGCTGCTGAAAGAGTTCTTCCCTCGATATGGCGTCTGTAGACTTCTGTGGAGTGATAACGGCCCTCACTTTGTAGCGGATGTTATAAAGTACGTCTTGAAGGGCCTGGGCATCACCCAGAAGTTCCACGCCGTGTTTCACCCTCAGTCTGCAGGCCTAGTTGAGAAGTATAATGGTACACTGAAGCTTAAGATCGCTAAAATTGAAGCTTCAACGTCTTTGACTTGGCCAGACGCTCTGCCACTGGCGTTATTGTCAATTAGATCGGTACCACACTCTCGAACTGGCCTTACACCTTACGAAATTGTCTTCGGACGCCCAATGAATATTTGGGGTCCGCCAAAACCTAAGGCTATGTATGATGTACCTTGTGTAATGATGAACGATTATCTGGCACAGTTAACGGATAACTTGGTTTCTATCCATCAACAGGTCCGAGAGGCGCTCCCTGATCGGTCTACCGGTGAAGGACATGGTCTCCGGCCCGGTGACCATGTCATGGTGAAAGTCTTCGACAGAACGAACAGTTTGGAGCCGAGATGGGTGGGCCCTGAGCAGGTCCTCCTCGCAACGAGGACGGCTGTGCGAGTCTCCAACCGAAAGAATTGGATCCACTCTCTGCACTGTAGGAAGGTGCCGCCCGGATTGGTGGAACCTGCCGTGCTGACCGATCAACGAGAAATCTTGGCTGCAGAGACAGGCCGTGCTGCGGAGCCAAACGCCACTGAGGAGCTCTTTCCGGACCACGTGACTCCTGGAGGAAGGCGATATCATCTTCGACCAAGGAAGTGAGTTTTCCAGTACCGGGACATACTGTCAGAACGGCCCTTGGGTTAGTGAAACGGAGAGCCGATGAGGCAAGGGGGGGGATCAGCCCTGCATTAGTGTAGCGACACCCGTCTTGGCCCGCTGGTGAAGAAATCAACCGCTGCCCAAGGGGAAGAGTTCTGACAGACTTTTAGTTTCAGGAAGATATTGGGTTTTATCTTTACCTTGACATGGAGAAAAAGAAAATCCTTTGTGCATTAGGGTTCATGTTGACAGTAGCCATTGTTGGGATAACCACATGGTTCGTGGAGGATGTAACTCCTGCTCGGAAGATTCTTGTGTTGACAACTCCGGTGCCTGAGGAGCACTACTTTTATACATTACCGTATCAAGAGTTGAAGCATCGACAATCTTACTTGAATAACACTTTCATCCAGATGCTGCATCATACCCACGTTGCTACGAATGCTACGAACTGTTGGATATGTGGGATGATGCCAGCTCATCAGAAGAAAGGAGGAACGCCATTTATACCACTTCCTTTCTCTCATAATGGCTCTTGTAGAGCATGGTATACTTTGCTTTTTGCTACTCGGAAACCAACAGTGGGACGATTGCTCTTCAGACTCAATAAAGAATGCCATCAAGACAAAAATGGGTATCCACAAGCGAATGGGACAATTTGGGAGTGGGAAGAGTACCGACCAGACAATGAATCCATTCCCTACATCTTTACGAACACAAGAGACACTGTGGGAAAGGATAAGTTTGTAATTCAAGTAGCACAAGCTCAAGCGGACCTGTGTGTCCAGAGTGTGGGTTTTATTCCAGTTGGTGTTAGTGATTGCATTACTGTGTTGAATATTGATGGGTTGAACAATAGTACCTTCTTGGCCTCCCATAATACGTATTTTGTGTGTGGAAATAAAGGTTACTACCGTCTGCCGGCTGGGTGGTCTGGGGTATGCTATGTATCATTTCTATTACCTCCTGTATTCCTAGCACCCGCATCTTATCATAAGGATCTGAAATTATTGAATAATGTGACTGTAAATAGGTATAAACGTACTTTATCAATTGATGATGTAGATCAGACTGATACCAGTCTGCAACAGTATATTGATTTTAACTTAGGACTGTTTTTCTTTGTTGGAGCTGCCCTGAACAGTAGGAGGATCCGAAGGTTAACAAGAGTGGTAGAAGCTGTGACAAATCAGACTGCTGCTGCTCTTGGGAATCTTACGGAGGAATTACAGATTACTAGAATTGTTGCATTGCAGAATCGTATGGTATTAGATGTTATGCTAGCTGACAGAGGAGGAGCATGTAAAATTATTGGAAGTAGCTGTTGTGTGTTTATCCCTGATCATACGCCATCAGTTTATAATGCCATCAATAAACTGCATAAAATTGCAGCTGAGATCCATACAGAAAACGGCACTTGGTCCCTTTCTGGATGGTTTTGGGCGTTAATTACTGCCTGGGGATGGAAGGTTCTAACTGGTCTCTGCATTATTGTAGCGGTTCTGTTTTCATGCTGTATCTGCGTTCAGTGTGGTCCTTTACTCTGCTCATTATGTGTATCATTTTGTATCCCCGATAAGAAAGCTATTGCCGATGTTGCTCACCAGAAACGTCTAGCTAAAGAAGTTGAAGAAATGATGACGATTGACATATATGATGATTATCCTAGCAAGCCGGATGTCTTCAGTAAATGCTGAAAGGGTCGTCTGTTGTAAATTGAAACAACGATGTGATTAAGCATTTACTAAAGACATTAATTCCCCTCTTATAGAGTATGTTTTCTCTGTAATGTTGACCGAAGTTTGGACTCCATTTTGTATTGTCATGCTTCCACGTGTTCCCCACGAGAAGAGTCCAACCTCTGTGTTAGTTGCTCTTGTAATCTGCCTAGTAACAGTCTATAAATAGCTCCTTTGTCCATCTGGCACATGCCCAGACTTGACCACATCTGTTATCAGTTAGCCTTGCTTGACCATGTTTTCGCGGGCTCAAGGAGTGTGTTAGCTCCGCCCACATATTGATTCAGTATCGAAAATGACCATAAATGGTAATGTTCTTCGGCCTCATGTTGTATCCACCCACTTATGAGCCCCTCTGTTGTGTATAAAAGGGGACCGTGTACGCAAGTTCTTTGTGCTACTCTATGCAATACTGAAGAGTGTTGTGTGGATTGTAGGACCACCCTTAAGGGTTAATAAAAGCTGTCTTTGTACTTTGCAGTTTCCGTGCCAACTTCCTTCTAGATTCCATTACAGGAGAGCGAACCCTTGTGTCCTGCGGGCCTAGCTGGGGCCTGTATTCATCAGGGGACCCATGCCCTGGGTACCTAGGGTACCATCTACAAGGGACTGGTAGGGCATGCCCAGCATCCAATTATGTTTGTACCTAGAGTACTCACAACAGTTTTAGGGAGAAAGCAGATAGGCTGGGGTCCTGGATAGCAGGATCCCAGCCAGACTAGTCAAAAACCACTTAAATACCAGGCAAAAAGTTGGGGGCAACCATTAGTCAGATTCCACTCTCCTACAGTGATGGGCAACATAAGCCCTATGAGTAGGGGTGATGGGCAACAGGTCCCCTATGGGTGGGGGTGGCAGGGGTTATGTGCAACATAAGCCCTATGAGTGGGGGTGGCAGGGGTGATGTGCAACATAAGCCCTATGAGTGGGGGTGGCAGGGGTGATGGGCAACAGGTCTCCTATGGGTGGGGGTGGCAAGGGTGATGGGCAACAGGTCCCCTATGAGTGGGGGTGGCAGGGGTGAAGGGCAACATAAGCCCTATGAGTGGGGGTGGCAGGGGTGATGGCCAACAGGTCCCCTATGAGTGGGGGTGGCAGGGGTGATGGGCAACAGGTCCCCTATGATTGGGGGTGGCAGGGGTGATGGGTAACAGGTCCCCTATGGGTGGGGGTGGCAAGGGTGATGGGCAACAGGTCCCCTATGATTGGGGGTGGCAGGGTTGATGGGCAACATAAGCCCTATGAGTAGGGGTGATGGGCAACAGGTCCCCTATGTGTGGGGGTGGCAGGGGTTATGTGCAACATAAGCCCTATGAGTGGGGGTTGCAGCGGTGACGGGCAACATAATCCCTATGAGTGGGGGCAGCAGGGGTGATGGGCAACAGGTCCCCTATGGGTGGGGGTGGCAGGGGTGAGGGGCATCATGTCCCCTATGAGTGGGGGTGGCAGGGGTGATGGGAAACATAAGCCCTATGAGTGGGAGTGGCAGGGGTGATGGTCAACAGGTCCCCTATGGGTGGAGGTGGCAGGGGTGATGGGCAACCATTCCCCTATGAGTGGGGGTGGCAGGGGTGATGGGCAACATAAGCCCTATGAGTAGGGGTGATGGGCAACAGGTCCCCTATGGGTGGGGGTGGCAGGGGTTATGTGCAACATAAGTCCTATGAGTGGGGGTGGCAGGGGTGATGTGCAACATAAGCCCTATGAGTGGGGTTGGCAGGGGTGATGGGCAACAGGTCCCCTATGGGTGGGGGTGGCAAGGGTGATGGGCAACAGGTCCCCTATGAGTGGGGGTGGCAGGGGTGATGGGCAACATAAGCCCTATGAGTGGGGGTGGCAGGGGTGATGGCCAACAGGTCCCCTATGAGTGGGGGTGGCAGGGGTGATGGTCAACAGGTCCCCTATCGGTGGGGGTGGAAGGGGTGATGGGCAACAGGTCTCCTATGAGTGGGGGTGGCAGGGTTGATGGGCAACAGGTCCCCTATGAGGAGGGTGGCAGGGGTGATGGGCAACATAAGCCCTATGAGTGGGGGTGGCAGGGGTGATGGTCAACAGGTCCCCTATCGGTGGGGGTGGAAGGGGTGGTGGGCAACAGGTCCCCTATGAGTGGGGGTGGCAGGGGTGATGGGTAACAGGTCCCCTATGGGTGGGGGTGGCAAGGGTGATGGGCAACAGGCCCTCTATGAGTGGGGGTGGCAGGGGTGATGTGCAACATAAGCCCTATGAGTGGGGGTGGCAGGGGTGATGGGCAACAGGTCCCCTATGGGTGGGGGTGGCAGGGGTGATGGGTAACAGGTCCCCTATGTGTGCAGGTGGCAGGGGTGATGGGCAACCGGTCCCCTATGAGTGGATGGTAGGGGTGATGGGCAACATAAGCCCTATGAGTAGGGGTGATGGGCAACAGGTCCCCTATGGGTGGGGGTGGCAGGGGTTATGTGCAACATAAGCACTATGAGTGGGGGTGGCAGGGGTGATGTGCAACATAAGCCCTATGAGTGGGGATGGCAGGGGTGACGGGCAACAGGTCCCCTATGGGTGGGGGTGGCAAGGGTGATGGGCAACAGGTCCCCTATGAGTGGGGGTGGCAGGGGTGATGGGCAACATAAGCCCTATGAGTGGGGGTGGCAGGGGTGATGGCCAACAGGTCCCCTATGAGTGGGGGTGGCAGGGGTGATGGGCAACATAAGCCCTATGAGTGGGGGTGGCAGGGGTGATGGGCAACAGGTCCCCTATGGGTGGGGGTGGCAGTGGTGATGGGTAACAGGTCCCCTATGTGTGCAGGTGGCAGGGGTGATGGGCAACATAAGCCCTATGAGTGGGGGTGGCAGGGGTGATGATCAACAGGTCCCCTATGGGTGGGGTGGAAGGGGTGATGGGCAACAGGTCCCCTATGGGAGGGGGTGGCAGGGGTGATGGGCAACAGGTCCCCTATGAGTGGAAGTGGCAGGGGTGATGGGCAACAGGTCCTCTATGAGTGGGGGTGGCAGGGGTGATGTGCAACATAAGCCCTATGAGTGGGGGTGGCAGGGGGGATGGGCAACAGGTCCCCTATGAGTGGGGGTGGCAGGGGTGATGGGCGACATAAGCCCAATGAGTGGGGGCGGCAGGGGTGATGGGCAACAGGTCCCCTATGGGTGGGGGTGGAAGGGGTGATGGGCAACAGGTCTCCTATGAGTGGGGGTGGCAGGGTTGATGGGCAACAGGTCCCCTATGAGGAGGGTGGCAGGGGTGATGGGCAACATAAGCCCTATGAGTGGGGGTGGCAGGGGTGATGGTCAACAGGTCCCCTATCGGTGGGGGTGGAAGGGGTGGTGGGCAACAGGTCCCCTATGAGTGGGGGTGGCAGGGGTGATGGGTAACAGGTCCCCTATGGGTGGGGGTGGCAAGGGTGATGGGCAACAGGCCCTCTATGAGTGGGGGTGGCAGGGGTGATGTGCAACATAAGCCCTATGAGTGGGGGTGGCAGGGGTGATGGGCAACAGGTCCCCTATGGGTGGGGGTGGCAGGGGTGATGGGTAACAGGTCCCCTATGTGTGCAGGTGGCAGGGGTGATGGGCAACCGGTCCCCTATGAGTGGATGGTAGGGGTGATGGGCAACATAAGCCCTATGAGTAGGGGTGATGGGCAACAGGTCCCCTATGGGTGGGGGTGGCAGGGGTTATGTGCAATATAAGCACTATGAGTGGGGGTGGCAGGGGTGATGTGCAACATAAGCCCTATGAGTGGGGATGGCAGGGGTGACGGGCAACAGGTCCCCTATGGGTGGGGGTGGCAAGGGTGATGGGCAACAGGTCCCCTATGAGTGGGGGTGGCAGGGGTGATGGGCAACATAAGCCCTATGAGTGGGGGTGGCAGGGGTGATGGCCAACAGGTCCCCTATGAGTGGGGGTGGCAGGGGTGATGGGCAACATAAGCCCTATGAGTGGGGGTGGCAGGGGTGATGGGCAACAGGTCCCCTATGGGTGGGGGTGGCAGTGGTGATGGGTAACAGGTCCCCTATGTGTGCAGGTGGCAGGGGTGATGGGCAACATAAGCCCTATGAGTGGGAGTGGCAGGGGTGATGATCAACAGGTCCCCTATGGGTGGGGTGGAAGGGGTGATGGGCAACAGGTCCCCTATGGGAGGGGGTGGCAGGGGTGATGGGCAACAGGTCCCCTATGAGTGGAAGTGGCAGGGGTGATGGGCAACAGGTCCTCTATGAGTGGGGGTGGCAGGGGTGATGTGCAACATAAGCCCTATGAGTGGGGGTGGCAGGGGGGATGGGCAACAGGTCCCCTATGAGTGGGGGTGGCAGGGGTGATGGGCAACATAAGCCCAATGAGTGGGGGCGGCAGGGGTGATGGGCAACAGGTCCCCTATGGGTGGGGGTGGCAGGGGTGACGGGCAACCGGTCCCCTATGAGCGGATGGCAGGGGTGATGGGCAACATAAGCCCTATGAGTAGGGGTGATGGGCAACAGGTCCCCTATGGGTGGGGGTGGCAGGGGTTATGTGCAACATAAGCGCTATGAGTGGGGGTGGCAGGGGTGATGTGCAACATAAGCCCTATGAGTGGGGGTGGCAGGGGTGACGGGCAACAGGTCCCCTATGGGTGGGGGTGGCAAGGGTGATGGGCAACAGGTCCCCTATGAGTGGGGGTGGCAGGGGTGATGGGCAACATAAGCCCTATGATTGGGGGTGGCAGGGGTGATGGCCAACAGGTCCCCTATGAGTGGGGGTGGCAGGGGTGATGGGCAACATAAGCCCTATGAGTGGGGGTGGCAGGGGTGATGGGTAACAGGTCCCCTATGTGTACAGGTGGCAGGGGTGATGGGCAACATAAGCCCTATGAGTGGGGGTGGCAGGGGTGATGGGCAACATAAGCCCTATGAGTGGGGGTGGCAGGGGTGATGGTCAACAGGTCCCCTATAGGTGGGGGTGGCAGGGGTGATGGGCAACAGGTCCACTATGGGTGGGGGTTGCAGGGGTGATGGGCAACAGGTCCCCTTTGAGTGGAGGTGGCAGGGATGATGGGCAACAGGTTCTCTATGAGTGGGGGTGGCAGGGGTGATGTGCAACATAAGCCCTATGAGTGGGGGTGGCAGGGGGGATGGGCAACGGTCCCCTATGAGTGGGGGCGGCAGGGGTGATGGGCAACATAAGCCCTATGAGTGGGGGCGGCAGGGGTGATGGGCAACAGGTCCCCTATGGGTGGGGGTGGCAGGGGTGATGGGCAACCGGTCCCCTATGAGTGGGGGCGGCAGGGGTGATGTGCAACATAAGCCCTATGAGTGGGGGTGGCAGGGGTGATGGGCAACAGGTCTCCTATGGATGGGGGTGGCAAGGGTGATGGGCAACAGGTCCCCTATGAGTGGGGGTGGCAGGGGTGAAGGGCAACATAAGCCCTATGAGTGGGGGTGGCAGGGGTGATGGGCAACATAAGCCCTATGAGTGGGGGTGGCAGGGGTGATGGTCAACAGGTCCCCTATCGGTGGTGGTGGCAGGGGTGATGGGCAACAGGTCCCCTATGAATGGGGGTGGCAGGGGTGATGGGTAACAGGTCCCCTATGGGTGGGGGTGGCAAGGGTGATGGGCAACAGGTCCCCTGTGAGTGAGGGTGGCAGGGGTGATGGGCAACATAAGCCCTATGAGTGGGGGTGGCAGGGGTGATGGCCAACAGGTCCCCTATGAGTGGGGGTGGCAGGGGTGATGGGCAACATAAGCCCTATGAGTGGGGGTGGCAGGGGTGATGGGCAACAGGTCCCCTATGGGTGGGGGTGGCAGGGGTGATGGGCAACAGGTCGCCTATGAGTGGGGGTGGCAGGGGTAATGGGCAACATAAGCCCTATGAGTGGGGGTGGCAGGGGTGATGGTCAACAGGTCCCCTAAGGGTGGGGGTGGCAGGGGTGATGGGCAACAGGTCCCCTATGGGTGGGGGTGGCAGGGGTGATGGGAAACATAAGCCCTATGAGTGGGAGTGGCAGGGGTGATGGTCAACAGGTCCCCTATGGGTGGAGGTGGCAGGGGTGATGGGCAACCATTCCCCTATGAGTGGGGGTGGCAGGGGTGATGGGCAACATAAGCCCTATGAGTAGGGGTGATGGGCAACAGGTCCCCTATGGGTGGGGGTGGCAGGGGTTATGTGCAACATAAGTCCTATGAGTGGGGGTGGCAGGGGTGATGTGCAACTTAAGCCCTATGAGTGGGGTTGGCAGGGGTGATGGGCAACAGGTCCCCTATGGGTGGGGGTGGCAAGGGTGATGGGCAACAGGTCCCCTATGAGTGGGGGTGGCAGGGGTGATGGGCAACATAAGCCCTATGAGTGGGGGTGGCAGGGGTGATGGCCAACAGGTCCCCTATGAGTGGGGGTGGCAGGGGTGATGGGCAACATAAGCCCTATGAGTGGGGGTGGCAGGGGTGATGGTCAACAGGTCCCCTATCGGTGGGGGTGGAAGGGGTGATGGGCAACAGGTCTCCTATGAGTGGGGGTGGCAGGGTTGATGGGCAACAGGTCCCCTATGAGGAGGGTGGCAGGGGTGATGGGCAACATAAGCCCTATGAGTGGGGGTGGCAGGGGTGATGGTCAACAGGTCCCCTATCGGTGGGGGTGGAAGGGGTGGTGGGCAACAGGTCCCCTATGAGTGGGGGTGGCAGGGGTGATGGGTAACAGGTCCCCTATGGGTGGGGGTGGCAAGGGTGATGGGCAACAGGCCCTCTATGAGTGGGGGTGGCAGGGGTGATGTGCAACATAAGCCCTATGAGTGGGGGTGGCAGGGGTGATGGGCAACAGGTCCCCTATGGGTGGGGGTGGCAGGGGTGATGGGTAACAGGTCCCCTATGTGTGCAGGTGGCAGGGGTGATGGGCAACCGGTCCCCTATGAGTGGATGGTAGGGGTGATGGGCAACATAAGCCCTATGAGTAGGGGTGATGGGCAACAGGTCCCCTATGGGTGGGGGTGGCAGGGGTTATGTGCAACATAAGCACTATGAGTGGGGGTGGCAGGGGTGATGTGCAACATAAGCCCTATGAGTGGGGATGGCAGGGGTGACGGGCAACAGGTCCCCTATGGGTGGGGGTGGCAAGGGTGATGGGCAACAGGTCCCCTATGAGTGGGGGTGGCAGGGGTGATGGGCAACATAAGCCCTATGAGTGGGGGTGGCAGGGGTGATGGCCAACAGGTCCCCTATGAGTGGGGGTGGCAGGGGTGATGGGCAACATAAGCCCTATGAGTGGGGGTGGCAGGGGTGATGGGCAACAGGTCCCCTATGGGTGGGGGTGGCAGTGGTGATGGGTAACAGGTCCCCTATGTGTGCAGGTGGCAGGGGTGATGGGCAACATAAGCCCTATGAGTGGGGGTGGCAGGGGTGATGATCAACAGGTCCCCTATGGGTGGGGTGGAAGGGGTGATGGGCAACAGGTCCCCTATGGGAGGGGGTGGCAGGGGTGATGGGCAACAGGTCCCCTATGAGTGGAAGTGGCAGGGGTGATGGGCAACAGGTCCTCTATGAGTGGGGGTGGCAGGGGTGATGTGCAACATAAGCCCTATGAGTGGGGGTGGCAGGGGGGATGGGCAACAGGTCCCCTATGAGTGGGGGTGGCAGGGGTGATGGGCGACATAAGCCCAATGAGTGGGGGCGGCAGGGGTGATGGGCAACAGGTCCCCTATGGGTGGGGGTGGAAGGGGTGATGGGCAACAGGTCTCCTATGAGTGGGGGTGGCAGGGTTGATGGGCAACAGGTCCCCTATGAGGAGGGTGGCAGGGGTGATGGGCAACATAAGCCCTATGAGTGGGGGTGGCAGGGGTGATGGTCAACAGGTCCCCTATCGGTGGGGGTGGAAGGGGTGGTGGGCAACAGGTCCCCTATGAGTGGGGGTGGCAGGGGTGATGGGTAACAGGTCCCCTATGGGTGGGGGTGGCAAGGGTGATGGGCAACAGGCCCTCTATGAGTGGGGGTGGCAGGGGTGATGTGCAACATAAGCCCTATGAGTGGGGGTGGCAGGGGTGATGGGCAACAGGTCCCCTATGGGTGGGGGTGGCAGGGGTGATGGGTAACAGGTCCCCTATGTGTGCAGGTGGCAGGGGTGATGGGCAACCGGTCCCCTATGAGTGGATGGTAGGGGTGATGGGCAACATAAGCCCTATGAGTAGGGGTGATGGGCAACAGGTCCCCTATGGGTGGGGGTGGCAGGGGTTATGTGCAATATAAGCACTATGAGTGGGGGTGGCAGGGGTGATGTGCAACATAAGCCCTATGAGTGGGGATGGCAGGGGTGACGGGCAACAGGTCCCCTATGGGTGGGGGTGGCAAGGGTGATGGGCAACAGGTCCCCTATGAGTGGGGGTGGCAGGGGTGATGGGCAACATAAGCCCTATGAGTGGGGGTGGCAGGGGTGATGGCCAACAGGTCCCCTATGAGTGGGGGTGGCAGGGGTGATGGGCAACATAAGCCCTATGAGTGGGGGTGGCAGGGGTGATGGGCAACAGGTCCCCTATGGGTGGGGGTGGCAGTGGTGATGGGTAACAGGTCCCCTATGTGTGCAGGTGGCAGGGGTGATGGGCAACATAAGCCCTATGAGTGGGGGTGGCAGGGGTGATGATCAACAGGTCCCCTATGGGTGGGGTGGAAGGGGTGATGGGCAACAGGTCCCCTATGGGAGGGGGTGGCAGGGGTGATGGGCAACAGGTCCCCTATGAGTGGAAGTGGCAGGGGTGATGGGCAACAGGTCCTCTATGAGTGGGGGTGGCAGGGGTGATGTGCAACATAAGCCCTATGAGTGGGGGTGGCAGGGGGGATGGGCAACAGGTCCCCTATGAGTGGGGGTGGCAGGGGTGATGGGCAACATAAGCCCAATGAGTGGGGGCGGCAGGGGTGATGGGCAACAGGTCCCCTATGGGTGGGGGTGGCAGGGGTGACGGGCAACCGGTCCCCTATGAGCGGATGGCAGGGGTGATGGGCAACATAAGCCCTATGAGTAGGGGTGATGGGCAACAGGTCCCCTATGGGTGGGGGTGGCAGGGGTTATGTGCAACATAAGCGCTATGAGTGGGGGTGGCAGGGGTGATGTGCAACATAAGCCCTATGAGTGGGGGTGGCAGGGGTGACGGGCAACAGGTCCCCTATGGGTGGGGGTGGCAAGGGTGATGGGCAACAGGTCCCCTATGAGTGGGGGTGGCAGGGGTGATGGGCAACATAAGCCCTATGATTGGGGGTGGCAGGGGTGATGGCCAACAGGTCCCCTATGAGTGGGGGTGGCAGGGGTGATGGGCAACATAAGCCCTATGAGTGGGGGTGGCAGGGGTGATGGGTAACAGGTCCCCTATGTGTACAGGTGGCAGGGGTGATGGGCAACATAAGCCCTATGAGTGGGGGTGGCAGGGGTGATGGGCAACATAAGCCCTATGAGTGGGGGTGGCAGGGGTGATGGTCAACAGGTCCCCTATAGGTGGGGGTGGCAGGGGTGATGGGCAACAGGTCCACTATGGGTGGGGGTTGCAGGGGTGATGGGCAACAGGTCCCCTATGAGTGGAAGTGGCAGGGGTGATGGGCAACAGGTCCTCTATGAGTGGGGGTGGCAGGGGTGATGTGCAACATAAGCCCTATGAGTGGGGGTGGCAGGGGGGATGGGCAACAGGTCCCCTATGAGTGGGGGTGGCAGGGGTGATGGGCAACATAAGCCCAATGAGTGGGGGCGGCAGGGGTGATGGGCAACAGGTCCCCTATGGGTGGGGGTGGCAGGGGTGACGGGCAACCGGTCCCCTATGAGCGGATGGCAGGGGTGATGGGCAACATAAGCCCTATGAGTAGGGGTGATGGGCAACAGGTCCCCTATGGGTGGGGGTGGCAGGGGTTATGTGCAACATAAGCGCTATGAGTGGGGGTGGCAGGGGTGATGTGCAACATAAGCCCTATGAGTGGGGGTGGCAGGGGTGACGGGCAACTGGTCCCCTATGGGTGGGGGTGGCAAGGGTGATGGGCAACAGGTCCCCTATGAGTGGGGGTGGCAGGGGTGATGGGCAACATAAGCCCTATGATTGGGGGTGGCAGGGGTGATGGCCAACAGGTCCCCTATGAGTGGGGGTGGCAGGGGTGATGGGCAACATAAGCCCTATGAGTGGGGGTGGCAGGGGTGATGGGTAACAGGTCCCCTATGTGTACAGGTGGCAGGGGTGATGGGCAACATAAGCCCTATGAGTGGGGGTGGCAGGGGTGATGGGCAACATAAGCCCTATGAGTGGGGGTGGCAGGGGTGATGGTCAACAGGTCCCCTATAGGTGGGGGTGGCAGGGGTGATGGGCAACAGGTCCACTATGGGTGGGGGTTGCAGGGGTGATGGGCAACAGGTCCCCTTTGAGTGGAGGTGGCAGGGATGATGGGCAACAGGTTCTCTATGAGTGGGGGTGGCAGGGGTGATGTGCAACATAAGCCCTATGAGTGGGGGTGGCAGGGGGGATGGGCAACGGTCCCCTATGAGTGGGGGCGGCAGGGGTGATGGGCAACATAAGCCCTATGAGTGGGGGCGGCAGGGGTGATGGGCAACAGGTCCCCTATGGGTGGGGGTGGCAGGGGTGATGGGCAACCGGTCCCCTATGAGTGGGGGCGGCAGGGGTGATGTGCAACATAAGCCCTATGAGTGGGGGTGGCAGGGGTGATGGGCAACAGGTCTCCTATGGATGGGGGTGGCAAGGGTGATGGGCAACAGGTCCCCTATGAGTGGGGGTGGCAGGGGTGAAGGGCAACATAAGCCCTATGAGTGGGGGTGGCAGGGGTGATGGGCAACATAAGCCCTATGAGTGGGGGTGGCAGGGGTGATGGTCAACAGGTCCCCTATCGGTGGTGGTGGCAGGGGTGATGGGCAACAGGTCCCCTATGAATGGGGGTGGCAGGGGTGATGGGTAACAGGTCCCCTATGGGTGGGGGTGGCAAGGGTGATGGGCAACAGGTCCCCTGTGAGTGAGGGTGGCAGGGGTGATGGGCAACATAAGCCCTATGAGTGGGGGTGGCAGGGGTGATGGCCAACAGGTCCCCTATGAGTGGGGGTGGCAGGGGTGATGGGCAACATAAGCCCTATGAGTGGGGGTGGCAGGGGTGATGGGCAACAGGTCCCCTATGGGTGGGGGTGGCAGGGGTGATGGGCAACAGGTCGCCTATGAGTGGGGGTGGCAGGGGTGATGGGCAACATAAGCCCTATGAGTGGGGGTGGCAGGGGTGATGGTCAACAGGTCCCCTAAGGGTGGGGGTGGCAGGGGTGATGGGCAACAGGTCCCCTATGGGTGGGGGTGGCAGGGGTGATGGGCAACAGGTCCCCTATGAGTGGAGGTGGCAGGGGTGATGGGCAACAGGTCCTCTATGAGTGGGGGTGGCAGGGGTGATGTTCAACATAAGCCCTATGAGTGGGGGTGGCAGGGGGGATGGGCAACAGGTCCCCTATGAGTGGGGGTGGCAGAGGTGATGGGCAACATAAGCCCTATGAGTGGGAGTGGCAGGGGTGATGGGCAACAGGTCCCCTATGGGTGGGGGTGGCAGGGGTGATGGGCATCTTCTCCCCTATGAGTGGGGGTGGCAGGGGTGATGGGCAACATAAGCCCTATGAGTGGGGGTGGCAGGGGTGATGGTCAACAGGTCCCCTATGGGTGGAGGTGGCAGGGGTGACGGGCAACCGGTCCCCTATGAGTGGGGGTGGCAGGGGTGATGGGCAACATAAGCCCTATGAGTAGGGGTGATGGGCAGCAGGTCCCCTATGGGTGGGGGTGGCAGGGGTGATGTGCAACATAAGCCCTATGAGTGAGGGTGGCAGAGGTGATGGGCAACAGGTCCCCTATGAGTGGGGGTGGCAGGGGTGATGGACAACATAAGCCCTGTGAGTGGGGGTGGCAGGGGTGATGGCCAACAGGTCCCCTATGAGTGGGGGTGGCAGGGGTGATGGGCAACATAAGCCCTATGAGTGTGGGTGGCAGGGGTGATGGTCAACAGGTCCCCTATCGGTGGGGGTGGCAGGGGTGATGGGCAACAGATCCCCTATGAGTGGGGGTGGCAGCGGTGGTGGGCAACATAAGCCCTATGAGTGGGGGTTGCAGGGGTGATGGGCAACAGGTCCCCTATGAGTGTGGGTGGCATCAGTGATGGTCAACATGAGCCCTAGGGTGCGGGTGGTTGTGGTGCTGGCCATACAACCCCTACGGTGGCCTGTTGTTAGTGGCCAGGATGTGGATCCCCTGTGTGTGTGTGTGCCATTTTGCAGGTACGTGTCCTTTGTTTGTATGGTAGGTGTCTGACTTACCGTCTGCGTCGTCCGTGTCTGTTCCTGATCCGGTCATAAATGTAGAGTACTGGTATGACCTGCACGATGGGATTCATGATGTGTTCGTCTCGTACACGCTGCTTGTTGCTCCGTCTTGTACCAGTTGCAAGCTGGTCCTCTCGTAGCCATGGATTGAGTTGTTGCATGAATCGTAGCTGATATGCTTCTTTTCCGGATGCTGTGACGTGCCGTACGTGGTGACCCGTCCGGCGCATAGGAAGTACGCATCTTACTTGTCAGGGCAGAAACTGCTATGGATACTGCTTCCGGGCGACTCGGATCAGCGTTAGGAGTTACGGCTCGGACGGAGAATGGAGCTTGAATCACAGCCTTCGGTCGGGTTTTTGGCAGTTATGCGCATCGTACTTCATGAACTGGACGGACCGGCTCCGGGTACGGGTCAGTCGCAAGGCAAGTCTACGAACAGCTCTCGGAGAGCTGTCTGACCCGGATCGGAATCGGCCCCTTAATGCTGTATTTTTTCCTTAGATATTCCTGTGGACGATAATTCTGCAATCCTGATATTCTTGTCACAAAATGTATTTGTCACAATATTTTGGTTCTGATATTTTGACCATTATGTTTTATAGTTTATCAGGTAGTTTTGGACTTTTACAATGCAAATTAATCCCTTTTTATATTGTTGGCCCAACAATAGTGATAAGACTGTACACCTGTGCCAAGTCCATCATATCAACATGCTAACAAGATGCTCAGTATCACCTCTCTTAACATGCTCAATTTCTATTTCAAATTATAGACCCAAGGCTGAAAGAACATTCATAAGATATGGTATATAAAATAGATATTTGTTTCAAAACCAGAGTTAATGCCTGTAAATTTCATAACACATCTCCAAGGATGTCCCTATTCTCTTAGGCAATTTCTTTGAGAAAAGTGCCAGTTTTTATAATACATTCTAGTAGAAATATTATAAGGTATGGGAATGGGTTTTAAAATTAATGTAGACAAGGCGACTGTCAACATTTGTTAGTAATATTAGTACTCACTTCAAAGTGACAACAATACATTGTCATGTCCGGTTGCTTAGTATTTACTAATTAGGGCCAACTTTAGCACTAATAGTGCCTAGAGTGGAAATCTTTTTTTGCTTCCCCCATGACCTCCTGCTTAGATTCCCACACCCGACAAAAGAGCCCCTCAACTATCAATAGCCCCTCTCTCACATTCATTTTTTTTAAACCTCTGGTTAAGGCTAGCTTTACTAATCCACTCAGCTAGCCACATAAAATACAGCTCTATTCTTTGCAGGAGGCATATTAACCCTCTGTGTTACTGTACGGTGAATCAAAACTGCCATTAGACAAAACTCAGACCTCTCTGTCTCTAGCAGGATCATTAATCACAGGAATTATTGTGACATTTTTATTGCAGCCTGAAAGCTGTGTGCGCAATTAACTCTGCAACAAGTCCTTTTAAATTGTAGATTATTGATAAACACAGTCACTGCCCCCCTTCGGATCAGCGCCCAGTGCGGCTGCATAGGTTGCACCGCACTAAAGCTGGCCCTGATACTACTGCATCTACTGCATGGATCTGTGGTTGATCTCATGGTGACCAACACGAATTCTGGAGGATCCACTCATTCCTTCATTCTTCTGAGCCTCACAAAAGAATACAATTGAGCTGAGTAACAATGAGTATCTGTTATTTCAGTGATAAGACACACTTGAGTGCTTTACAAATGCACTCTATGATATTGGCTAATGGTGTTCCATACATTTTATAAAGTTACATTTTTGAATAAAATAAAAGGTTAACAACCACTATCCTGCCAACATTTTTTTATGGAAAATAAATATTTAAGAAAACATGAGTAGTAGCACAAAATTCATTCTGAGAATGTATGATGTCAACTAGGCAATTTGTATTGCAAAGAAGTGAAAGGAAATGCACCCTGTAATTGGCCATATGTTTCTGTAACAATTGCCAGTACACAAATATAATCCAGTTACCGTAATTACACATGAACAAATGCAGAATGGATTGATTTTAAATGAAAGCGTTCATGACAGAAATAGATTCCCCATGTATGGTGTGCTGAAATCAGCAGGCAGAAAAGCAGGAGACTCAGTCCTATGTCACAAGCTACTTACATTGCGACATTTCCAAGTCCTTAGGGCCCAATTGCAAGTTTTGGTGGTGCGAGGGCAGGCGGCTCGCCGCCGCTGCGTCTCCGTGCCGCCAAGAGTCGCCACCGTCCACCCGTCAGATTACAAGTTTTTGTAGTCTGGCGGGAGGGTGACATGGCAGTGTCACATAAGGAGCTGTTCAGAAGGCTCATTGTGATCTTGAAATAGCACCTCTGCGGGACCGACATTCATGTTCCTGCACAGGAAGAAATGCACCATGTCGTGCATTTCTTCCTGTGCAGGAACTGGGGGTGCAGAAATACAGAGGGGCGCAACATGAGCCCCCCTGTATGCACCCCATGGACACGGGCAGGAGGGAGCTCTCTTTCCTCACCGCCAGCCTTTTCAAGGAGTAAGAACCCCCATGACAGCGCTGGCAGTGATGAAAGTCATAATATGCTTGCCAGTGCCTCAGGGCACCACCAAGCATATTGCAGCCCTCAGATGGCTGTGGGACCACAAGGGAATGGTGGGTCCATGGCAGCTGTGGTGGTGAAATGGCAGTCTGAACGCCAAAGTCATAATAGTGCGGCGGATAGCCAGTGCGGCGGAGGCTGTGCTGCCACTGCCAAGCCCCTGCGATTCTGGTGGTCCTTGGACTGCCAGACAACTAATTAGGGCCGTAATGTACCCATCACAATATGCCTTGTATGCAGTTATGCGCCGGATCACCTAATGTGAGCCTGGGAAACATATTCTAATGCGTGGTCCACGACATGGTTGTCTTGAAAAGATATAGAGCTGGAGTGGCAGCATGTTACCACTCTCAACAGTGGTCAATTGTTTTCTTAATAAAACTCCTGTTAGGTGTGCTTTTTTCCGTTTAACACATAGCAGTATTTGTTAAAGTCTGGATATTAATATAGAAAACAAAGCATCTTAAAAATAGAACAAAAACAGCAACACAGCAAAATTGTAATTGAAATTGCATATATGTAGCTCTGTCTACTCCATATGAGGTGTAAAAAGTGCATTACCCTGGAAAGCACTCTGCTCCGGAACCCAAGGTTAGTTGTTAGTTCAATACTATTGGTTACTGCTAGTTATTAGGTTAGTCGAGTGCGCTCAACCAAATCATCCCAGTTTATTTATGGTGGATTAAATTAAAAGTGGATTGGTTAGTTATGATTATTAGTGGGGGTGGGGGTGTGAGCTCATGTACATGGTTGGTAGGATCAATATGAGATTATTGGATTTTATCTCCATGCAGATGGTCACCAGGATCAATCATTACAAAGGGTCTGCCTGCTCAGCATCAGGAGAGCTCTTTGTGTACCTAGGGGCATATGTATCAACATCACCATTTGCGATTCTCAAATAGCGATTATTAAAGAATCGCTATTTGAGAATTGCAAAACGGGATGTATTTAAAAAATTGCAAACTTTTTGTGATTTCTTAAAATTCCTTAATTGCGATTAGCAAATTGCGAAATCGCAATTAAGGAATACCTGCCCATTCATTTCTATGGGCCAGGAGACCCATAGGAATGAATGGGAAGTCATTCTCAAATAGCGAATCGCAATTTGCTAATCGCAATTTGAGAAAAATTTCAAAGGTGCAAGGGTGTCATGATGACACCCTGATGCACCCCTGAAATTAGCATGTGTGTGCATATGGCGCACATACATGCCCTAAGCGCCACGTGGCACTTTGTAAAATTCAAAAAAGTGCTTTTTGAAAGGAAATCGCAAATTACCACCAACTGGAAGTTGGTGGTAATTTGCGATTTCTTAAGGATAATTCGCACAACTTGGGTGCTTTTTACATATCATTTAAGAAATCGCAATTTGCGATTCCTTAAATGCTTACGCAAAATTAAGAAATCGCTAAATTAGCAATTCCTTAATTTTGCGATGGGATTTGGCTCATACATCCCGATTACCGATTTTTTAATCGCAAACGCTGTTATTTTGCGAATCGTAGCGTTTGCGATTAAAAAATCGTTTGATACATATGCCCCCTAGTGATCTCAGCTGACCTCAAAGGAAATTAAAATAGTAAGGAGCAGCAATCTGACATGTGGCACAATGGGAGGGGTAACTAGTTTGCGTTACCCAATGCACTTGAGAAACTCTTCATTCTAACTGCCAGAAGCAATATACCATAAACATTAACTTTTGTACAATTTGTTGACCTGCTAGACTTACTATACGTTGTACCTCATGTAACTCAAGATCATACTAGATCAAGTAAATCACTGTACAACTAAACAGGAGATAAGGATGACTGCAACATTTTTTCTTTTTGATCACAGAAGATTATCTACCTGTACACTTTGACATTTTTGCAGAAATTACTGACATTTTAGCTATAGGCACTTCAGGCCAGACACAAAGGGCCTTTTTACAAGTACGGCGGTCCATTGGACTGCGGTACCTGTGGTGGCAGTCCGACCACAGCCACACTGTGTGCCAGTCTGCAGTATGACAAGTGTGATGGTCAGACTGCCACAGGACGACTGTATCCATGGGGGATCCAGGACCCTGTGGCGGTCGCGCTTTGGTTAGGGAACTGTGTTATTTGGTCAGTGTAGAGATATGAGGTGGTCTAGTGGTTTCGATGGTGGAGCGTAGTGGGAGGAGGAAGAGGAGGACTGCCCGGCAGGAAAGGGCGGAGCGGAGCGGAGTGAGGGCAGTGAGAATAGGGCCACGCTTATGGATGGTTGTGAATAAAGAACGTGAAAGGAATCTATCGTGTCTGTCGTTATTAGTAACAGCGAAGACACGACAGCTGGCGACGAGGGTGGGATGGAGCTGAATGCTCTCCCAGAACACTAACGCGCAGACGAGACTGCTGAAGGACTGGACGCGGGAGAAGCCGGCGGAAGCATCGCCACCCGCGGGACGCACCCTGAGCGCGAGGAGAGCCCAGCAGCGTCAGGAGCGAGAACGCGGAACACACCCTGCATCGGAAGAGGGCCGGCGCTCGAAGGGCAGGAAGAAAAGCGACGACGCTGACACGCGCGTCTTAAGGTTAGAACCCAGCGTGAGGACCCTCTCACTCACCCGCCTGTTGTGAAGCCCCGAGTGAGGCAGAAGACGGGAGGAGGCCGCATGAGCAGTGCGCGGACTGGGAATGAATGAAATGAAGGCACGACAGCACGTGTGAAGCCTCATGCACGTTATCAGCCCGGCGGCCATCTTGAAGTCAGGCGGAGTACAAGACGTCCCATGCAAATAGACCCGAGCGGCCATTTTGAAGTCAGGCGTCACAAGAAATAAACAAGCACGAGCAAAAGCAAAGCCCACACAAGCATAAAAGGGACAGATAACCCAGAAAATAATAATAATAATAATAATAATAAAATAAATACATAACAGAGCATCTACCGTGCTGAAGCAGAGTTAACACCACGTGAAACACGATGTCGCAACCGGGGTCCCCGGTCCGCCAAGAAGCGAAACCGATCGTCATGGGACTGTCGCATCTGCGCCCTCCAGATCCCCTACCGCTCGTGGTCGGAAGTAGCATGGGCCCTCGCTGGGAAGAGTGGATAGAAGATTTTGAGGACTATATCAAAGGCTCCAAGGTAATAGGGGATGAAGACCAACTGATCGCACTTCGAAATCTCGTGGGGAAGGATATCAGCAAGATGATAAAAGAACTCCCCGCCGCAGACGCGGGAACGTATGCTAAAGTGCGAGAGGCCCTGGATAAGAAGTTTTTGCATAAGAAGAATGTGGACTACGAACGGTACGTGTTTCAGAGAGCGCGACAGGAGAAAGATGAGGTCATGGGCTCGTACATAACGCGACTACGGCGATTGGCGCGCCACTGCAACTTCGAAGCATTCTCGACGGATGATGCAATACGGCTGCGTGTGATTGACGGCTGTCAGTCAGAGTCCCTTCGCAGGAAATTACTGAAGAAGAGCCACACCTTAGATGAAATAGAAGAACTCACGAGACTACACGACCAGACAGAGGAACAGGCCAAGACAATGGAGGCAGGACGTATGGAGCGCAAGGAACTAGTCTGTCAAGTACGCACCGAACGCCCCCGCCGGGGATCGAGAGAGCAAGAGCGGCACGCCCGACCGCCGTCGAGACACCGCCGCCCTGGACATCGACGGCCAGACTCGGGGAGGAGGAGCAAGCGCCAGGATCATGGGAAGAAGATGCCAGTGCGAAGGTGCTACAGATGTGGGTACGACTTCCCACACAGCGGAGCATGCCCCGCCCTGGGGCAGCAGTGCCACAAGTGTGGCCGAAATAATCATTTTGAGACCATGTGCGGGGAGTACCGCCGTGAGAAGGACAAAGATACAACAAGGATGCCAAGAGGCGAGACATGCCGACATCATGCGCGAGCAGTACATGACCGTCGGAAGTCATCATCCAAATCCTCCCAGTCTAGCAGGGAGTCACGATCCTCAAGGTGGTCGAGAAGATCATCGTCTAGAGACTCTGAGTCACCATCAAGCGAATGAGAATATTCCGTGGAATATGCAAACATGATCGCTGATCCAGACCAGCTAAAAAAATACCCCCGACTGGACATCTGTGTAGGCACGCATCCCACAAAGTTTGTAATGGACAGTGGGGCATCCCTCAACTACATCCCAGTGACAGAGTATAAGAAGATGAACCCTCGGCCTCGGCTCAACCCAGCACATGTCCGCGTCTACACCTGGATGTCCAGGAAACCGCTCCCATGTCTTGGGAAGTTCTCGACGACGCTGAGGCACCAAACAACATCTATCCCAGCCGTGATACATGTCATCGAGGGGCCTGAAGCAGACTGTCTCCTCAGCCTGCCGACGGCTGAACGGTTAAAACTGGTAGAGATACTCTACCGTGTCAGCAGTGACAACGACACCATCCACAAGTTCCCGAAGCTGTTCTCCGGGCTAGGCAAAATGAACAGAGGCCAGATTCGCCTCCACATAAATGACCAGGTCCGCCCAGTTGCCCAGCATCCACGGAAAGTACCTTTCCACCTCCAGCAAGCAGTGGAAGACGAGCTACAAGATCTGCTGAAGGCTGATATCATCGAACGGACAGAAGGCACCACGCCGTGGGTATCTCCGGTAGTGATCGTACCGAAGAAAGGAACACCAGGGAAAGTCCGACTCTGTGTGGACATGCGGGTGCCCAACACCGCCATCGAGAGGGAGCGCCATCCAGGGCCCCACTTAAGTGACATGATAGCTGCTCTAAATGGGGCGCGGGTGTTTTCTAAACTGGACCTCAACAAAGGCTACCACCAGTTGGAACTCCACGAAAGCTCCCGATATATCACAACGTTTGCAACGCACCTAGGGCTGTTCAGATATAAGAGACTGAATTTTGGCATCTCATCAGCCGCAGAAATATTTCAAGAAGCTATCAGGCAAACAATCCATCACATCCCTAACACGCTGAACTACAGCGATGACATTTTAGTCTACGGGGCAAACATCCAGGACCACGACACGGCTCTGGACAGGGTCTGCCATGCCCTCCTAGAAGCAAACCTCACGCTCAACAGAGAGAAGTGTGAGTTTCACCAGTCACAACTGAAATTCTTTGGCCACATCTTCTCTGGAGCTGGGATGAAGCCAGACCCTGACAAGGTGAGCACTCTGAACAACACCAAGAGTCCACAAGACGTCAGTGACGTACGGTCCTTCCTGGGCATGGCGAGCTACTGCTCAAGATACATTAAAGACTACGCCACACTCAGCCACCCCCTTCGAACGCTGACCAAACAGGGACAAGTGTTTGAGTGGACGTCAGAGTGCGAGCAAGCATTTCAGGAAATAAAACGGGCCGTGGGCACGGTGGAGAGCCTGGCATACTTCAGCCCAGACCGCAAGACCGAAATCACCGTGGACGCGAGCCCCGTCGGGCTAGGTGCCATCCTGGCCCAATATGATAAAGACACGGACCAACGCCACATAGTGGCCCACGCCAGCCGGAGCCTTTCAGACACAGAAAAGGCCTACTCTCGACCTGAGAAGGAAAGCCTCGCGGTGGTGTGGGCGTGCGATCACTTCCACGTGTTTATCTACGGAAAACACTTCACCATGGTGACAGACCACCAAGCACTCATCACCATCTATGGCAATCCACGGTCCAAAATGCCACCCCGCATCGAACGGTGGGGACTCCGTTTGCAGGAATACACGTTCACCATTGTGCACAAACCGGGGAAGGCAGCCAACCCAGCTGACTATATGTCGCGTCACCCTGAGGACTCCCAGCGCCCCACACCATCTGTTGCAGACGAATACATCCACTTTGTAGTGGATCAGGCGCGGCCACCAGCGGTCCCTCTAGAAGTCATCCAGGATGCCACCCTGCAGGATACAATGCTGCAACAGGTGATTCGCAGAGTTCGAACAAACCGGTGGCGGCACGAAGACTCGGAGGATGAAAGCGGTGACCCAACAATGCGTCAGGAGTGGCAAGCGTTCCGGAACGTGTGTGAGGAACTATCTGTCACAACAGATGGCCTGCTGTTAAGGGATCACCGAATTGTCATCCCCCAGCAACTGAGGCAAGGAGTCGTCAACTTGGCGCACGAAAGCCATCGAGGAGTTGTCGCAACGAAAAGGGCCCTTCGTGAACGCGTCTGGTTCCCCTTCCTGGACAAAATGGTAGAGCACACTCTGAAAGACTGTCTGCAGTGCCAAGTGGTAAGGCAAGGAGACCCGCCAGCCCCACTCCAGATGACGCCCCTACCGCCAGGAGTGTGGCAAGAACTAGCAATGGATTTCTATGGCCCCATGCCGTCGGGCAAGTATGTGTTGGTGATAATAGATGAATACTCGAGATTCCCTATCGCCCGGTTTGTGACATCCACCAACGCGGCTGCCACACTCACTATCCTGGATGAAGTCTTTGCAGCCTGGGGAATACCCACAGAGGTGAAAACGGACAATGGTCCTCCTTTCAACGGCCGGGAATTCAGTGACTTCATGACACTAATGAATGTTCGACACCGACGGATAACACCACTATGGCCGCAGGCCAACGGCACAGCTGAGAGGTTCATGGCCACCCTCAAAAAGACATTCCAGCAGGCCGCTCTTGACAAGAAAGACCCACAGGCGGCACTCAACGACGTACTCCGAGCATACCGGACGACGCCGCACGCCACCCCAGGCAAATGTCCAGCAACACTCATGCTGGGGCGCCCGGTCAGGACACGGATACCCACCTGGGAGGGAGCACTACGACCAATATCCCCCAGCCGCGTCCATCAGGAAGTGGAAGCCACCGACAAAGCTCGCAAAGAAAGCATGAAGACATATGCGGATGGCAGAAGACGAGCTCGCTCTCTCTCGTTCCACGAAGGAGATTGCGTGGTAGTCAAGCAGGAGCAATGCAAGAAGATGGATAGCAAATTCAGAGCGGAACCTCTGACTGTCATTTGACAGAAAGGCACCATGCTGACAGCGGAGTCGGACAACAGGCGCGTCACCTGAAACGTGTCTCACTTTCAGAAGTGCAGTCCAGCTCTGCAAGAGGCGCTCGAGTCGCGAATGACACCACCAAGAGTTCGACAGTCGGAAGCGCAAGGCGAAGACGACAGCCACCCGGGCCAGGAACCCAGTGCCAGCGCCACTGTAGCGCTTGAAGGACGATCGCTTAGACCCCGACAGACAATCCGCCAGCCCAAGCGGCTAATTGAAGAAATGTAACTCATTAGTGACTCATTTCGTTTGCTAACAAAAGGGGAGATGTAGAGATATGAGGTGGTCTAGTGGTTTCGAGGGTGGAGCGTAGTGGGAGGAGGAAGAGGAGGACTGCCCGGCAGGAAAGGGCGGAGCGGAGCGGAGTGAGGGCAGTGAGAGTAGGGCCACGCTTATGGATGGTTGTGAATAAAGAACGTGAAAGGAATCTATCGTGTCTGTCGTTATTAGTAACAGCGAAGACACGACAGTCAGTGCCACTGAGCATATTTGAAGTGTGCTTTACACCGCCCGTTCTTAGCAGTGAGTTCACCATGAAAAGGGTGGAGGAGAAGCAACCTTCTGACACTCCTGGGGCTGGGGTGCATGTGGAGGGGCATAGGACTGCCCTCCTGGTTTTGCACTCCTAGTTACTGCATAGTGTGGCATTTATGCCACACCGTACAGGAACGTGCCATCAGTGCTCTCACAGCGTTGGTCTGCATGTTAGGCTTTCACATGAGTCTAACAGACCACCGCCGTCTGACCCCCACTGTAATGCCAGCCCATCATGGATTACAGTCGTAATCCGGCAGGCAGGTGCATCACGGCCTTGGTGGTCCTCTGGCGGCTGGCACATTTACGGCACCATTGGAGGACCACAAATTCGTAACAGGCTCAAAGTGTTGATTTATTATTTACTTTCCAGCACAGTTCTTGTTTTGTTCTGGCAGGTTTCCTAAATGTAACACAAAGCAGCGCCTTGTGCTACCACTTTGCATCAAGGGGACACCCATGGGTGGTACTTGTGCATTCCCATGCAACCACTTGTAGTTTTTGGTGCAAAGTCCTATATTCTAACATTTCTAGACAGGATCTTACACCCAATAAAATGCCTCCTGGAGGAAGGTGCAACAAAAGAGAAAAGTTTTCTTTCTCCTAACATTTCTAACTTTGCTTGTGTGCTGTTCTGTCCAGCCCACATTCAAAATGGGAGAGATTTAGAAGTTAGTCTAAACATAGTATTTTGTACTGGAGGGTACACTTCCAGTACAAAACCTTTCCTAGACTCAAACAGACACCTTTGCATTATGGTGCAAATGTGTGTATGTGGTGCTAGGCAGCCTGAAAGTGCACCAGCACTTGGGAAGGGAGCAGCAGTGCCATATTTTAGTAGATATGGTGCTGTCCTGCACTCTCCCGTTCACCCCTCACAGCACAACTATTTTGGTTGCCACACTGATTTAAATGAAACAAGAGTAAATTTGCCTCAACATGTGCAGCTTTCTGAGGAAGATAGAGAAAAACTATAGAAATACTAAGCACATCAGGAGAAGTGTGGCTCAATGGTTAGAGCGGCAGACCCTGATGCAGAGGTCTGGCCTGGACCAGGGTTCAATTCCTGCCTCGGCGGGTCTTGGGCTCAATTTCCCCGGACCCGATAATTCTCGCCTTGGTGCCTATTCTAATCATGGGTCTCACTCTGCAACTCTTGGCAATACCTTGCTTAATCTCCACAACTGCCCCAAAAGCGCTAGGATGCCTGGCTTTCACCTTGGGGGTGCCCAGGAGTGGGCACTTCACAGGGATAGGCCAGGAAGGGTTCCACAGCGGTATGTGCACAGCACCTGAGAGACCCTTTCGGGGGTGTGCGGAGCACTATTTAAATGGACTACATTTACATGCAGCCTTGCTAATGGAAAATCTTGAAACATATTGCGCTGTAAATGGAACTGGCTTGATGTCTCATTTTGTTAACCTTAACTTTGGATTTTAATTCTAGAGAAGACAGGTGAAGAATGAGTGGTGGCACTAAAATACAAAGGTATGATATGCAACAAAAGAATTGCACTTTTTCTGGGTTCAATGACCACTGGTCACCAAAGGGGTAGATCACATTCATCTGGGCAGACCCTTGCTGTTACCCCATTATGAGTGAGGTGATCACTTTAGCAAACTGCTGAGCCAGCTTCCTTTCATTTGGGAAGTCAGCCAATGCCAGATCGGTTTGAACTACTTAGGCCTCCTCAGTGAGGTAGATCTAGAGACCTGTAACACAGTGAGCACAGGACCTATGTAAGGGCATACCTGTTGCAATTAGGGCAACAAACAAGGTCATGGAAGGGTTGCTTGAACCTCAGCCACTGGTGATCGCCCAGACCACGTTACAGACTATTGTGTTTTCACTATGCCATAGACTTTAAGCTATATCTGTCTGGAGTGGCATAGTGGGTTCGAAATAATGGATTAGAATGTGGACCAAAGTAGTTCCTAACAGAGAACAACTCCAAAAACCTATTGCCAAATCATTTCCTCCTCCTGCTCCCACGAGCATTGACACCTCGCTGGTTTGATATTGGCATGACTGAAATTTTAATGTCCTTGCTGGAGAAAGCAGTAGTGGGAACGCATACATATTTTATTGTGCTGGGCATATACAGAGGGGCACAAATACTTTGAAGTAGGAAGAAAGACAAGACTAGGAACTATTGAAAGACCATAAAAAATTGGCTGAATGCTTTGGCATGTCCTGGTTGTATAGATAGACCTTGATTTCGGTCAGGACTTGTAACCAGCAGTGGGCTGTCTTTATTTAATGAACCACACGAATTGTTGAAACTAATGGAATCTATGGCGGGAAACCTCCTAGGGCTAGATGTAGAAAGATGAAAAACCAATAGCCTGTCGCAGTGTGGGCATATTCTGTGTTACACATCTATCCTGAAGCAAATCTCCGCTACAGCATGTACATTTATGGTACACAGTCAATAGCACACATTTGGGAGCTCTGGGGGTTGACCCTGCTGTTCCCATAAACCTTTCCAGGGCTGGGTTCAGAAGCCACACACCTAAACACAGACCAACTTGACCTAGTCCTCCTCCAGACACTATAGCACACCGAGTCCTGGTAAAACATGAATAAAGTAGAAACTCAACTCCAGCTTCACCGGTGCAGACACAACAGCCACAACCCTTACAATCTTAGATGTTCACAGGAAATCACAGGGGAAATCAGGTGTAGTGCAGGGCCAGAAGATGTTTTAGGGAATCGTTTTTAGCCACAGAGGTATGATGTCTAACACAGCATTTTAAAGACCTGAGGGGCACATGCATCAACATTGACAATAACGATTCTTTAATTGTGATTAATAAGGAATCGCAATTAAAGAATCGCTATTGCCTATGCATGTAGGAATCACATAAAATTCCTCCAAATTCCTTAATTGCGACTCGCAAATTGCGAGTCGCAATTAAAGGAATTGATTCCCATTCATTCCGAATGAGAATTGCATGCGCAATTTGCGAGTGCCCAATAGGTAATCGCAAATTGAGCATGCAATTTCAAGGGTGCAAGGGTTCCAAAAGGATACCCTGTTGCAGCCCTGTAATTATAATTTAACCACATGTTGCGCACATAGCTGCCCCAAGGGCATGTGTGTGTGTACCATGTGACTTTGAAAAATGCACTTTTGTGCATTTTTCAAAGAAACAGAAAATTACCATCAATTGTAGATTGATGGTAATTTGCAATTCATATTAGCGAAATCTCTAACAAAAATTGTTTAATGCATTGCATTTAAGGAATCACAATTT
Source organism: Triturus cristatus (assembly GCF_964204655.1). Lineage (NCBI taxonomy): Eukaryota > Metazoa > Chordata > Amphibia > Caudata > Salamandridae > Triturus > Triturus cristatus. The sequence continues at coordinate 995,471,471 of NC_140589.1, read as the reverse complement.
GCGATTTCTCAAATGCAATCACAATCTAGGTATTCGCAAATTTAGCGACTCCTTAAATAGCGATGTTTGCATTTCGGATGATGCATCCCAAATGCAAAAATACCGGTCACAAAGGGGCAGATTCTGAGAATCTGCCCATTTGCTACCGGTTTTTAGGTTGATGCATGGGGCCCTGAATGACTTCATGAGCCCCCTAGAACTTTCTATAAAACCTTTTTTCCTATTTTAGCAATATAGGTGCATTATTTAAAATGCATCTTTTAGCACAGTTATATAAAATGTGAATCCTAGTTGCCTCCTGGTCACTTTGTTAAGAGGTAGCACACCCTGTCACATGGAGACTCTTCTTATGGCTCACTTAAGAACTCAACTCAGAAAGTGTTCCCACAGCCCCCTGCAATAAAAAACACAATTAGAGGGAGCATTGGTTATCACAAGATGGCGGGTGTTATGCAGAGCAATTGTCATTGAATTAGAGAAAGCAGTCAAATGATGAATCAGACTTTATGTGTTTATGAAGGTATGTGTCAATAAATCCAAGGAGGAAGATGTCATCTGATCAAGTACTCTCTGAGGAAAAGCTCTGGGTGGCACATTTTTGAGAGCTCAGTGCACTCTGGGAGAAAACATCTATCTTTTTAAGGCTACTGAAAGCCTTTATTTTAAATAAAATAACTACAGTTGTTATTGTACTGTCTGTTATGTGGTTGCGATTTTGTGCTTTGCAGGTATAGGTTGCTGTCCTATCTCAGCTAAACATGCACAGACTCTCTTGTTACACAATACCACTGCTGCAAACGCACTTCCATGATAAGATTGGTAAAAGATGTGGCATAGCATAGGTTTCACAGGTCCTAGAGCAAGCAAATAAAATATGTCCTCCTTTCACCTATTTGGACAGTAAAAGACTGCGGTTGTATTAATGTTGAGGACTCAGTGGCTGCTATGCTGGAGGATTAGAGGAGCTAAGAGAGAAAGGCTTCACTGTGTTGTTGAATTAGTGCTTAGGCCTGAGTATGTGATGTGCTGGATGATACGGGCAGTATTGTTGAACTGCTTCTCTCCATCTCTGGGTTGAACTAGTGTGTGTTGCATGTTACTGTTATGCACACGAGGGGCCCGATTCACAGAACTAACTTAAGACAAAATCCTAAACTTACTACCATTTTGGTGTTCACAGAAGGCACTTACTCATTTTGGTATTCACAGAAGGCACTTACTCATTTCGGTATTCACAGAAGTTAGGAGTCCTAACTTTAGGACTCCTAAATGCCTTCTGTGAATACTGAAAGTCTTAAAATTAGGATTTTTCTCAGTTTAGTAGTAGTATAGTTAGGACTCCTAACTTTAGGACTCCTAAATGCCTTCTGTGAATACTGAAAGTCTTAAAATTAGGATTTTTTTCAATTTAGTAGTCCTAAATTTAGGACTCCTAACTTTAGGACTCCTAAATGCCATCTGTGAATACCGAAAGCCTTAAAATTAGGATTTTTCTCAGTTTAGTAGTAGTATAGTTAGGACTCCTAACTTTAGGACTCCTAAATGCCTTCTGTGAATACCGAAAGTCTTAAAATTAGGATTTTTCTCAATTTAGTAGTCCTAAGTTTAGATTTAGGACTACTAAACTGAGAAAAATCCTACTTTTAAGACTTTCGGTATTCACAGAAGGCATTTATGAGTCCTAAAGTTAGGACTCCTAACTTCTGTGAATACCGAAATGAGTAAGTGCCTTCTGTGAATACCAAAATGAGTAAGTGCCTTCTGTGAATACCAAAATGGTAGTAAGTTTAGGATTTTGTCTTAAGGTAGTTCCTGAATCGGGCCCGAGGACTCTTGTGGTTCTGGACAGACTCTGAACAGGAAATACGTAATATGCAGGGAGGTGTTCGTTGTGGTCAAAGGGAAGTATGATTTAATGCACGGTCTGTGAGTGTATGCTGAAGAATAAAGTAATGGTTAACCGCAGCTCCTGTGTGGCGTTATTCATCTGCATGCTCCAGGGCTGGGGACGATTTACAGTGTCAAGGACTCAGCGACTGATGAGCTAGAGGATTATAGCAGCTAAGGGAGAGTGGTTTCCTTGTGTGGTTGGATTAGATTAAGGACTGAGTGGCTGATGTGGCGGAGGATTAGAGCAGCTGAAAAGAACGGTGCAGTTTATTGTAAAGAGTTTCTCTCTGTAGTTGCATCGTGTTGGACCCGGCCTCGTGGCGTGGCCCATTCAGACCCGTAGTGACACCAGGCTACCCCCTACACCCCACACTACACTGACTAGCGTAGCCTCCCCGACCCAGAACCCGGGGTTACCCCTGTCCTCACCTCCATCTTCCCGACACCGGGCACCCTTCCCATTCCATCGGCCTCGTGGCCTCCAATACCCGGCCCAGCACCCCTGATGGCCGCCTCGACCCACGCACAACCCCGGCGTAGTCGCGCCATGCCGGCTGGGGGGAGAGAGGGCACCTGGTGAGCAGGAAAGGGAGGAGTAGTTTTCATTCACACCTGCCCTCCTGCCAAGAGATGGTTTCGATCGGCCCTCCGGCCACCCTGAGGGCTGGCTCCATGCCTGCTGCGTGTCTGGGATCCCTCCCGACCCCGCTTTGAAAGGATCAAAGGGCCGCGTGGCAGTAACCCCCAACACATGACCCCCAGGCGCTAAGACCCCTCCCGTGAGGACTCCGGACATCAAAGAGGAGTCGACCTATAACAAGGGGCGCCCTGGGACCCTCGGCAGTTGAATCCTGGAACGAATGAGCCCTGCTGACGTGGTCGCGGCTGAAGAACATCCCTACAACATCCTACGGAATTCTTGGAACCTTGGTGAGCCCTGCAGACAGTGTCAAGGCTCTACCTGGCAGAGACGGACTTCTGCCTTACGACACCCGAGCCCTGCTGACGTGGTCGCGGCTCACCTTGCACCCTAGAGAACTCTGAGCCCTGCTGAGTGACTCGCGGCTCCTGGAAGATTGTCCGACCTCCGACACCCGGACCCGAGTCCTGCAGAGCGGACACACTCAAGAGACATTCCGGTCCGGCTGGACCTCAAAGATCATCTCGTATCCCCCGGCTCGAGGATTGACCCAGATCCTAAGACTGTCCCGCTACCCCTACCCCAACCGAGACTTTGTGAGCCCTTGCTCTACTTGTACATACTCCTGCGGATCATAAAGATCCTGATATTGCTAGATAAAGCATACGTATTCCAGAATCTACGGTGTGGTGTCTCTGTGTTGCCTGGTGCTGAATCAGCATGTACGATCCTAGGTGTGAGACCCAGTCCTGAAGAGGGTCTCCGACCAGTGCTCGGCTATTTCTCCCGAAGGGTAGGCGCAGGGTAGCCAAGTACATATTCTGTCCTCCCCTGGGGCTAGCCCTTCTAACACTGGTGGCAAGCGACGGGATCCGAGCCTGCAATTTAGAAATCGTACAAACGAACGGCTGACGCACTACCGAATAAAGACGACAGAAGAAGCCACCATGAGCACCACTGAAACCGACGCGAGCGCTACGTTTTGTGTACAGCGGTTAGAAGAATATACACACAAGGAGCTGAAACAATTTTGCAAACAACGGAAAATCGCTACCACTGGTCTAAACACCAAGGAAGACATGCAACAAGCCCTGAAAGCCTGGGTGGAGTCCGGAGCCGCCCTCCCCCGACTGGACGAACTCGGTGAGGAGACAGAGCGGCCGGACAAGCTCAGGAGCTTCCCGAGGACAAGCAATAACCCCCAAGCACAAAGCAACGCAGCGGGTGGGGGCTGGTCCCCGGAAGACGCCACAGACAGAGAAAGGGACCGAAGTCATGAACTGGAAATGGCCAAACTGAAAATAGAAGGCGAGATAAGGCTAGCCGAGAAAAAGCTAGCGGTAGAACAACTTCGAGTACAAGGAGAGCTAGAGGAAAAGAAGTTACAACGGGAACATGAGGAAAAGAAACTTCGGCTGGAGCACGAGTTCAGCTTGAAGGAAATAGAGTTCAGAGCACGGAGCGAGGGAGCTCGACCCTCGGGGGGCCAAGAACCCGCACCCCTGGGGGAACCGAAAGTCCACATCCCTAAGGATGTGGTCAAAGAGTACTATCGGAACGATGACATCCAGCAGTGGTTCAAAGCCTATGAGGTAGCCATGCCCTCCCACTGCGTTCCACAGAAGGACTGGGGGGCCGGGTTGTGGGGGCGATTCCTGAGCGAAGGACGAGACACCCTCCTCGACCTACCGGCCTCCATGCAAACATCCTACAGCCACATGAAGGAGGCCCTCCTCACGAAATACGGCCTCACCCCCGAAATGTATCGGCAGCGGTTCCGAGACTGCCGAAAGATCCCAGGCACCACCTGGGTGGAATACGTAAACTTTTACAGCCGAGCGCTGGAAGGGTGGATCAAGGGCAGCAAAGTAACCACCTTCGAAGAGTTGACCGACCTCATTGGCTGGGAACACTTGTCCACAAACTGTTTTGTAGAACTACGCCAGCACCTACTCGACAGCAAACTCACCGACCCAAGGAAGCTGGCCTTTGAAGCAGATCGCTGGGTAAACACCTGGGTCCCCCGGAACCCCGTAGGAGACTACACCCGCAGCCAGAAAGGACCTCCCCATCAGAGAGTGGGGGGAATCAAGGGAAACCGAGGGAGTTCCCATCCGGGCCCCCACGTAGCCCTCTGAGGAACCCACCCCCGGGGTTCCCAGCTCCTCCGCCAGGCAGTGCCACCACCCCCGGCAGACAAGGACCCCGGGTGAATATCACATGTTTCCGCTGTCAACGGCTAGGGCATTACGCCAGCGACCCTCAGTGCCCCATGGCCCCGAAACCCCCCACAACAACTCCCCCAGCCCGACACCTGGCCACCGTGACCCTAGGGGAAGAGTTTGAGGACCCCGAGGGATGGGAACCTGCAGCCATGGCCCTAGTCTCTCTAGGAGATCGAGATATGATTCCCGGGGCCCCCCTACCCGCAAACACCAAGAAGTACCACCAGATTGTAAAGGTCAACGGCCACCTGGTGGAGGCCCTTTGCGACACAGGGGCGAGCATCACTGGTGTCCTCAGCCACTTAGTCCAAGCCGACCAGATCATCCCCAATGTCTTTTGCCCTGTGATAGCTTCCGACAACACTGAGAGTCTGTGTAAGGTGGCCTTGGTACCATTCGAATGGGGGGGAGTAACCGGAACCTTACGGGTGGCTGTCTGAACCGCACAACCCGTGGACTGTCTCCTGGGAAACGAGCTGGAAAGTTCCCCCTGGGGACAGGTCGAGCGCAAGACCCACCTCGGGATGATGGGTCTACCAGAATGGGTGTGCACAACCACCCGATCCATGGCAACCCGACTACCCCCCCCGCGGGGTAGTCGAAGACGAAACCCCCACCACCCCCTCCGTGGCCCAACCTGGAGATGATCCTGTTGAACCTCACACCCTATCCCCAGGAGAAGAGCCCCCCGCCGCCGACGGGTCCACTCCACCCGACCACGCGCAGATCACGGAGTTAGGTGAGCTGCCCGAGTTGGCCCAGTGGCACCACGAAGGGGGCCCCTCCCGAGAGGAGTTCTGCAGAGAACAAGCGACCTGTCCTTCCCTGGTCGGACCCCGACAGCAGGCCGCCACCCAAGCTGCGGGCGACCAAACGGGAACCTACTTATTGTATTGGGAGAATGACCTCCTGTATAGCGAGCAGCGGGCTGCCGAGCTAGGGTCAGCCCGGGTCCTGGTGGTACCCCTACGCTTCCGAGACTTCCTCCTGGGCTTGGCCCATGATGTACCCCTGGCCGGCCACCTGGGCCAGGACAAGACCTACCATCGCCTAGTAACGCACTTTTATTGGCCAAAAATGCGAGCCCACGTAGAGGCCCACTGCAAGTCCTGCCCCACGTGCCAAGCCAGTGGTAAAAGTGGAGGGAAGCGCAAGGCCCCCCTCCAGCCCTTCCCAGTCATCAGTACCCCCTTTGAGCGGGTCGGAATTGACATCGTGGGGCCCCTGGATCCCAAGACCGCCCAGGGTCACCGCTTTATCCTCGTCCTAGTGGACCATGCCACCCGATACCCGGAGGCCATCCCTCTCCGCACCGTCATGGCCCCCGTGGTGGGCCGGGCCTTAATGGGGATCTTCTCCCGGGTAGGGTTCCCCCGAGAGGTCGTGAGCGACGGAGGTACCAATTTTATCTCCAGATATATGAGATCCCTGTGGCAACAGTGTGGAGTCTCGTATAAATTCACTACCCCTTACCATCCCCAAGACAATGGTCTAGTGGAGCGGTTTAACAGGACTCTGAAAGGAATGATCATGGGTCTCGAGGAGCCCTTGCGGCGTAAGTGGGACGTCCTCCTCCCCTGCCTCCTGTTCGCCTACCGGGAAGTCCCACAGAAGTCCTTGGGGTTCAGCCCATTTGAGTTGCTGTATGGGCACCCAGTCCGAGGCCCCCTGAGCTTGGTCAAAGAGGGATGGGAGAGGGCACCCCGGAACCCCCCACAGGACGTGTTCCGGTACCTGTTGACTCTCAGGAACCAGACTCGGAAGTTCCGAGAGCTGGCCGAGGCCAACCTCGAGGCGAGTCAGGAAGAAATGAAGCGCTGGTACGACCAGAATGCCACGCTGGTCAAGTTTCAGCCTGGGCAGCAGGTCTGGGTGATGGCCCCCATGAAGCCGTGCGCCCTCCAAGACAAATGGACCAGGCCCTTCAAGGTGATCGAGCGAAAAAGTCAGGTGACCTACGTGGTGGACGTCCAGTCCCCTCGGAACCCCCTTCGGGTCCTCCACGTGAACCGCCTCAAGCCTCACTTCGTGCAGACGGATTTGAGCTTGCTCCTGGCCACAGACGATGGGGCGGAAGAGGAAACGGAACCTCTGCCTGACCTCCTGCGGGCCAAAGAAAAAGACGGCTCCGTGGAGGGGGTGATCCTCTCCCCCTCCCTCACACCCCGACAGCACGAGGACTGCCGCTGGCTCTTGGGCCAGTTCTCCGACCTGTTCTCCCTCGTCCCCAAGGTCACCGACTGGTGCGTCCACAACATGGACACAGGAGACAGCCCACCGGTACGGCACCGAGCCTACGGCGTCCCCGACCGAGTCCGGGCCTGCATCCAGGCAGAGGTATCGAAGATGCTATCTCTCGGGGTGATTGAGCCCACCGACAGTCCTTGGGCCAGCCCCGTGGTACTGGTCCCGAAAGCAGCTGCCCCTGTTGTTGCCCCCGAACTACGGTTCTGTGTGGACTACCGGGGGCTCAATGCGGTCACCCGCACAGACGCTCACCCTCTCCCCCGCTCAGATGAACTCATTGACCGCCTTGGGTCTGCTCAGTTTCTCAGCACCTTCGATTTGACCTGCGAATACTGGCAGATTGCACTCACGGAGGGCGCCAAGGAGCGGTCCGCCTTCTCCACTATCGCTTCTGAGTGATGCCATTCGGGATGAAAAATGCCCCGGCCACCTTTCAGCGACTGGTGAATAGGGTCCTGGCCGGGCTGGAAGAATTCAGCGCCGCCTATCTGGACGATATTGCGGTATTCAGTTCCGAATGGGGTGAGCACCTCCAGCACCTCCGGAGGGTCTTGGGGGCCCTGCGCCAAGCCGGCCTCACACTGAAGGCCAGCAAATACCAGATTGGGCAAGGATCAGTGGTCTACCTGGGGCACCAGGTCGGCAACGGACAGGTCGCCCCTCTCCAACCTAAGATTGACACCATCCTGGCCTGGGAGCCACCCACCACCCAAACCGAAGTCCAAGCCTTTCTGGGCCTCACTGGTTACTACTGGAGGTTCATCCAAGGTTACGGCAGCCTCGTAGGACCCCTCACAGAGCTCATGTCCAAAAGACAACCTAAAAAGGTGCAGTGGACCCCTGCCTGCCAGGAGGCGTTCGACGCCCTGAAACGCGCCATGTGTACAGCCCCTGTACTCCAAGCCCCCGATTACTCCAAAGAGTTTGTGGTCCAAACGGATGCTTCCGAGCACGGCATCGGGGCCGTCCTCTCCCAGCTCAATGAGAAGGCGTAGATCAGCCCGTGGCCTTCATTAGCCGAAGGTTACTGCCCCGAGAGCAATGATGGAGCACCATTGAACGCGAGGCGTTCGCCGTAGTCTGGGCTCTAAAGAAACTGCGACCCTACCTCTTCAGAACCCACTTCCGAGTCCAGACGGATCATCGACCCTTACGGTGGCTCATGCAGATGAGGGGGGAGAACACCAAATTGCTACGCTGGTCCATCTCCCTCCAGGGGATGGACTTCACAGTAGAGCATCGCCCTGGCAACGACCACGCCAATGCTGACGGCCTCTCCAGGTTCTTCCGCCTCAGCGAAGAGAACCCCCAAGAAGATGGGTAGTTCTCTCCGGCCTTCAGCTGGGGGGACGCGTGTTGGACCCGGCCTCGTGGCGTGGCCCATTCAGACCCGTAGTGACACCAGGCTACCCCCTACACCTCACACTACACTGACTAGCGTAGCCTCCCCGACCCAGAACCCGGGGTTACCCCTGTCCTCCCCTCCATCTTCCCGACACCGGGCACCCTTCCCATTCCATCGGCCTCGCGGCCTCCAGTACCCGGCCCAGCACCCCCGATGGCCGCCTCGACCCACGCACAACCCCGGCCTAGTCGCGCCATGCCGGCTGGGGGGAGAGAGGGCTCCTGGTGAGCAGGAGAGGGAGGAGTAGTTTTCATTCACACCTGGCCTCCTCCCAAGAGATGGTTTCGATCAGCCCTCCGGCCACCCTGAGGGCTGGCTCAACGCCTGCTGCGTGTCTGGGATCCCTCCCGACCCCGCTTTGAAAGGATCAAAGGGCCGCGTGGCAGGAACCCCCAACAAATGACCCCCAGTCACTAAGACCCCTGCCCGTGAGGACTCCGGATATCAAAGAGGAGTCGACCTATAACAAGGGGTGCCCTGGGACCCTAGGCAGTTGAATCCTGGAACGAACGAGCCCTGCTGACGTGGTCACGGCTGAAGAACATCCCTACAACATCCTACGGAATTCTTGGAACCTTGGTGAGCCCTGCAGACTGCGTCGCGGCTCTACCTGGCAGAGATGGACTTCTGCCTTACGACACCCGAGCCCTGCTGACGTGGTCGCGGCTCACCTTGCACCCTAGAGACCTCTGAGCCCTGCTGAGTGACTTGCGGCTCCTGGAAGATTGTCCGACCTCCGACACCCGGACCCGAGTCCTGCAGAGCGGACACACTCAAGAGACATTCCGGTCCGGCTGGACCTCAAAGATCATCTCGTATCCCCCGGCTCGAGGATTGAGAGCTGTGCGCCGGATACGCTTCCGCATTGACCCAGATCCTAAGACTGTCCCGCTACCCCTACCCCAACTGAGACTTTGTGAGCCCTTGCTCTACTTGTACATACTCCTGCGGATCATAAAGATCCTGATATTGCTAGATAAAGCATACGTATTCCAGAATCTACGGTGTGGTGTCTCTGTGTTGCCTGGTGCTGAATCAGCGTGTACGATCCTAGGTGTGAGACCCAGTCCTGAAGAGGGTCTCCGACCAGTGCTCGGCTATTTCTCCCGGAAGGGTGGGCGCAGGGTAGCCAAGTACATATTCTGTCCTCCCCTGGGGCTAGCCCTTCTAACACATAGGCTTTGAGGCGTGAGTGGCTGATTCACTGGAGGTCTAAAGAAGCTAAAATAATGAGTGCAGCTGACAGCGAACAGTTTCTCTGTGTGGATGAATTAGCATTTAGGAATGAGTGTCTGATATAGTGGAGGATTAGAGCAGCTACGTTTTCTCCAAAAAGAGTATTACGTTCAGGGTGACGTGTAGGATGTTGCAAAGCATTCTCAGGCTTATTGTCTCCTCCAGTTTCTCTGTGATAGGTGATGAGGTTGTCAATGTCACGTTTCACATGGTATCTGAAGCACAGTAATAAAGAGACATGTGCCCTGAATCAGTGATGTGTTCTTTTTATACTAACCCATCCTCTCCGTCACACACAACTGGGAACAGAAAACAAATGTATTAACAAAAGTACCCAACTGGACCTTGGAGCCTTCAAGCCCTGTGTGACCAAACAATTTGTAATCGTGGGCACATTTCTGTATCTCAAGTTGCACATTTGTGTAATCGAAACAATAGGTGCAATGTAAAAGGTTACTGTACTTTGCGCTGTCTAGTAATACATTTTTCTTCAGCATATTCTTATTTTTGTTTATCTATTTATGTACAGACATATGCATCAAGATAGGATTTTGCGGGTCCTTAATTGCGAATATTAAGGATTCGCAATTAAGGACTCGCAAAATCCTATGCATGTAGGAATCGCTATAAGAATAGCGAATAGTACACATTCTTTATTTGCGACTCGCAAATAGCGAGTCGCAAATAAGGAATAGCTTCCCATTCATTCCTATGGGCCTACAGGCCCATAGGAATGAATGGGAAATTGCAAGCGCAATTTTTGAGTACCAATTGGTACTTGCAAATTGCTCATGCAATTTCAAGGGTGCAAGGGTGTCAAAAAGACACCCTGTTGCACCCCTGAAATTGATCTGTGCACAAATGTTGCACACACACATGTCCCATGAACATGTGTGTGTGTAACCTACAACTTTGAAAAATGCCCTTTAGGGCATTTTTCAAAGTTTTTGCAAATTACCACGAAGTTCAACTTCATTGTAATTTTGCGCCCCCTAGTAGTGAAATCGCTACTTCAAAGTGGTTCTTGCATTGCATTTAAGGAATCGCAAAATGCGATTCCTTAAATAGAATCGCAATTTGAGAACTCGTAATTAATTGTGAATTCTCAAATTGCGAGTGCCTTGACCCTTGATGCATTGCAAAAGCCAGTTTTGCGCTCGCAAACGGCGGATTTTTGCGAATCGCACCGTTTGCGATCGCAAAAAGCTTTGATGCATGTGCCAGCTAGTCATTTATTTACAGAGTGCAGCGTACACCCCAAAAAGTGTAGAAATGAAAGCTATTAAACACTACAATATTCAAGCGGCAAACAGTCATGTTTTCTGATTATGCTGAATGTATTCAGGAAGGTTCCATTCCTATGAGAAAATAGAACACTATTACATACTTTAGGACCAAGAAACCTTAAGTATTACCACATCATCTGGTAGATTGAAACCTGGGAGCGGGAAGTAGTTTAGCTACTGAAGATCAAGGTCTGACAATAAGGAGAGTACCTAGGAAGTGGTAAACCAATTAAGTAAACTGCGCCGAATATAAAATTCTGTGCAAAATACAGAGGGGTTTGAAGGAGATTCTCTTTTTGATTGGGAGACAATTAAGAAGTTTGTTTGTCAGACATAAGATTACATTTGTGAATATTAAAAGTCGCTGTGGCTGTAACTTTTTGAACATATGACATTTTTCAAGAACTTTTGCAGAAAGGCACAAAAACAGCATTGAAGTAATAGCCCCACGAGTGGATAAAAGCATTTCTTACATCGATTTAATGGACCTTAGATAAAAAGGAGAACATTATTCAGAGGAAGCGAAGTTGTGTAAAGCAGCTTTTTCGCCACTAAAGAAATATGAGAGCCAATTGTTAAGTCAAGGTCAGACTAGACCAGGGGATGCTCGCGCAGGTAAGAACGGTGGGCGGGGGTGGGTGGGGGGGGTGGAATTCGACGGGTGACGGGCTAAGTAATGTTAAATAAATAAATAAAAACACTTTATTTGCGCTTGCCGCATCGCTGCTGTCACGGCGAGCGCAAGGTAGGTGTTTTTATTTATTTATTTATTATTACTTAGCCTCTCGTCCGTCAAATTCCACCACCCCCCGCCCCGCCACTCCCGCCCCATCGCTTCACCGCTCTTACCTTTCCGAGCCACTACTGGACTAGACTCCCAAGTTGCAAACCTTCCGAGCGACCATAGGATCGTTGGTAGGTGAGAAAGGAGCAAAGACTCAGGGTAGGTCAAACAAGGACACTGGAAGCTTACAGAGAAAACAGGAATGTATTCAATTAATTTCGAATCCCCTTTACAAAAACGTTAGCATTCAAGAGGAGAGCATGCTGAAAAATAAATTGGCATTATCAAATGTACGACTGGAAATGTAACAGCTAGGAAAAGGAGTTCCTTCCCTTCTGCTAAGCACCTCACAGCAGGGCTCCCCCGTTCTAAACCCGTAGTTTGCTTTGTTGTTGCCATATAATGGCACTAGGATTTGAAAGAAAATCAATGATGGATGGCCTCCCAGGCACCTGACTGTTTGAAGTAATACACACGAGAAGGCCAGGATGTGTTCTGAGTTATCTGATGTTTGCTTTATATTCAGTTCTTGTTTTTTCTTGAAAAAGTGGCTAGTGCGGTTTCCAAAATACGTAGTTAAAGAGAACATTTCACAGAGATGTGCTAGTAATAGAAGAATATACATTCAGGATGACTACAATATATGGACACGAATACTTTTTGACTATTATGCCTGAATACACATTGTATATTGATTTAATGTTAATCTATGAAAAAACTGGACTGTGTACCTTGTTAGTCAAACCGTTGTCTTCTTTGTATTCATTCAATATTGATCCAATAACAGGTATCAGTGCGTGAACTATTTACTGCAATACAGAGCAACAAAGAAGTTCCAAGGGAATACAGTTCACTTAAACCATTACGTCAAATCTCCCCATTCCACAATAAAAGACACAATTTTTTTCACAAACATCATGACCTTGCAATGTGTTTAAAGACATGTTGTACCTAGGGCAGACCAGTTATAATTTCGAACCCCAACATGTCAGGGGTAGCAGAAACCCCAATAACATCACAACGTTTCTCCCTTGTCCAAACATTGCAAATATTGGAAACTGTATTTAGAAAACATGTCTGCTGATTGCTTTTTGTTCTTGCCACTGTCTTTGTGACCCCTGAGACTAGAGGTAGCAAAAGCAGTTACAGATGTAGCAAAGGTTGTACCCAGGGCACCAGTTATAATTTAGAACCCCCAAAATGTCAGGGGTAGCAGAAATGACACCACAGAACCCTTGGACCCCAATAACATCACAACTTTACTCCCTTTTCCACAAATTGCTAATATTAAAAACTGTATTTATAAAACAAGTCTACTGATTGCTTTTTTTTCTTGCCACTGTCTTTGTGACCCCTGAGACTAGAGGTAGCAAAGGCAGTTACAGATGTAGCAAAGGGAAGTCCGGGGTTAGCAGTTACCACCCCAGGCAATCTTCACTCGACTTCAATGCTTGTCATGTCTCAAAGTGGTTATGCTAATAATCTGTATTTTGGTATTACAAAAAATCGGATTCATAATTGCCAGTTGTTGCAAAGTCATCCTGTGCCCTAGGTACCCCCAACATTTTTTGATGAATGGTACTAATGGTAACTGACTCTGACTGAACCTGGGCTCTCCCTAACCAGGCCTAGGGTCAGTACTACGCTGAAATAGACATTTAGAATACAATGAAAACACCTACATACACTAGAGTACACAATGGATCAGGGTACCCCTATTATTGGCATGACCTCCCCTATAAGGGCCCTAATAGGGTAGGGGGATTAAAACTACCTTTAAGATCCTAGTATATAATAGGGAATGACAGTTCAAAGGCCGTCAGCTTTAATGTGCTTTCATGTGTGCACTGCTGAAGCCTGAGGTCAGCTTAAAAGCAGCCCTGTGTTACAGGCCTGCTTTTAAAATGCAAATTGTGCCCATACTCGACTTTGGTGCTTGTGGCACCTAAAAATTGATAAACTACAATGTCTGGGCATATTAGGTACCCCCAGGGTCTCCCTTAGGTGTCCCAGAGGTGGGGGGTCAGGTGTTTATAAGTAGGACTGTTATAAAATGAGTTCTAGATGCCCTTGGCTTAGTGAAATTGCACATTTTTTAAAAGTGCTTCCCAAAATCGGCTTTTGTTCTAGGAGCACTGGGGAGTGAGGTTCTGCAATATTTTTACATATTCATAACCCCCTTAAGTCTTCCCTAGGTGTTCCAGGGGTGGGGGGTCCTGTAAGTATGGGCAGTGTCCTTATAAAAGATATTTTTATAGGTCCTGGTGTTGGAAAAATGGCTCAATGCATTTTTTCCATTGCAAATTCCCTGCCACATAGGTTAACATGGCAAGAAGTTATTAACTAATAATTTCGGCCAGGAGATTCATCAAAATTCCATTCCAAGACTTCCAAGAATGGTATTGATAAATCCGACAATATGGTATTGTTGAATTTCCCCTTATACATACAGACAAGAAGCTAAAAGACCTTCTTGTCTGTAAGCCAACATTCAGCCTTCCAGTGGTCTGTCCTTACTGGTCAGAGTTAAGTGGATTAGCCAGGTTCTTTTGATGCGATGATAAATAACCACAGTGGTTAGACAGCTTTTCTGGGAGGGCAGGGTTCTGCTACATAGGAATGCCAGAACAGGGATAGGGGTTGTAAGCAATATTCTTCAATGGAAGGAGGAGGCAGGCAGAAGAAGTCAGTTTCATTGTCACCTCACCTCTTTGAACCCAGCCGGTTGTTAGGATTAAGGATAGAGTTAGCAGATGCAAGGGGGAGTGACTATGGAGATTAACCATCCAAGGTGTGTGTTTAGCCAGCTCTTCTCTCCCTGCCGGAAAACCAGCCATGATGAATATTGGAGAAATGGTGCTCTCTGGGAGAAAATAGTGCCACACTTTTGAGGATGTGGTCATGAGGTGTTGCCCTGCACCTCATTGGACAGGAGTGCCCTCCTGCTTGTCCCAGATAACTTGAAATAAGTATCTGAGAGGGGCAGATCCTCTCACATCTGCTGCTTGAAACTTAAGAGAGACGAAGGGTCCAGGCTGAGACGTTTGATTTGCACCAACCAGGTCCTGCACTCTGAAGCCTACACCTGCTGCACAATCTAGAACTACAGCCTTGTGGACTATCTTGTTTCAAAGGGACTAAAGAGTGAACTCCCTGCAAGCTATAGGGTAACAGAGCTCACCTGGAACATCACCATCAAGAATCCTCAGGCTGGAGTACTACCAGTGAATTTGTAAGGGTTTTATCAAAGTGGATTGTGGGAACTGAAGTCCCAAATTTTCAAGGACCATCTTGGAGCTTCCAGACCCCTAGACAAAGTTTTTGAACTGAATTCCAAAGTTGCTCGAAACTTCTGGAAGTTCCAGAAGTTTGGAGAAGTTTGGAGCAACTTTGGAAAAAAGTTCCATAAGTGGAGGGACTCAAACTGGCCAGGTAAGCTGGCAACCGTCAACGGCAAGCCGGCCTGCGTCCAGGTTCGTCCAGCTGAAAAGCTCCGGATGTCCGACTTAAAGAGTTTGACGGGGAGTAAGCTGAAACCTAAGATGGCGAACCATCCCTGATGCCAGCCTGGTGAAAAGCATTGAGGGACCCCTGGAGCAAAACCTCAGTAAAAGTTTCTAAGTGTGAGCATAGAAAAGGTGTCTGGGACCAACCACGAGAGCCAAGCCGCCCATCTTCTACTGCAAGCCGGCCTGGATCCCTGGTTCATCACGCTGGAAATCTCTGGAGGTCTGACTTCCATAAACTTGACAGGGAGCTCGTCACAAGGCAAGCCGGCGAACACTCACCAAATCCAGACTGGCTGAGAGCATCCAGGGACTCTGGGAAGAAAAGCTCCAGAATGTAAAAACTTTGACCGAGATCTACCACGAGGGCTAGCCGCGCAGGGCTCCATCGCAGTCAGCCTGAAACTTCCACTTTGACCCAGTCTAACACAACCAGATGTTCCTATAAGTGTTATAGGTTTCTATGTGCTATATAGGGATACATCTTTAGTAATACATATCGCTGGTTCCCTACATTGGATTTTTTTCAATTTGGTGTCATTTTAAAGATACAAAATATTTTCTATTTCTATAAATTAGTGTTCACTTTTTATTGTGTGTTGTGTCTTAATTATTTACTGAAATTGATGTTTTTAAAGGTATTACATACCTGTCTTTGAAGTTAAACCTGCCTGCTCGCAGCCAAGCTACCAAGTGTTGAGCATGGGAATAATTTTCTAAGGCCTTTACTGAGCCAGATATTGTGTTAGTGGCCTTACTTCCAGTGGTAGATATATACTTACTGCTACTAATAACCCACTTTCCAACACCAGTCACACAGAGGATGGGGTCAGAGAGAATGGTAGGTTGAAGTTTGACCCGATCTCAGTAAATAGCAGTGATCTGTTCTAGTGAAAGGTATATTATCGTCTAAAAATTGAAATTCCTTGTACCATGCTGATTTTGGTGACTCACACAACAAGATCCACATTTACCGGTATATACCTGGCACTTATCTTTCAATACATATTGTCAAATTTCCCCTTCCAAAATGTATCTAGGGGATGCAAATTTTATCGCAATCTCTAATTATTAGGTGTGATAAAATCTGCACAAAATCATAATTAAGGCCTCCGGTTTTCCGTTTAAACTGATTTTTACATATAAATACAGACGGAAAACGTTTAGGTTTTTGTCTGTATTTCTATATAAAAACGAGAAAATACTTACAAACCAAATGCTCCTGCTCCCTCTGTGCTCCTTTGTAAAATCGAGTCAGAGGTGCACAGGGGCTGTCAAAACAGGGAGTAATGTGCTGATATTTTGCCAGACAGCGGCGCAAACTAGACCCAATCTAAATCACTAATTCACGCATCTTTTCTTGGAGATCAGGGAAGAAATTTGCTCCCAATATGTAAAGTGCACTTAGCATAGGCTCCAATTGAAAAAAAAACAGCTATAACAACCTAGTCCAAATGTACGTCAATTAAAAAAAATGTGGGAAAATACTAGCTTCATCGTTCTTTTTTCTTGCGACAAAAATATATGTGGATAAATACAGATAAAATGACCAAAAAAGAAAAATGGATAAATACAGACGGAAATGTTAAAAAAATACATACCATAAAACCGGGAGCCCTAATCATAATTCCGATATTTGCACTGATAAGATACTATATATTCTGAAATAACAGATACAAGAGTAAATGGCCCCACTCAATGACAAACATTTTTCTTCATAATTATTCAATAAAATTGGCAGCTCTAAGCATATTTAACAATTCAAAAGATGGAGGTATGTTCAGTTATCCTTTTTAAAAATGCAATCAAATACCTGATTACTAAAATGCAATAAGCAGCCTGGTTTCCCTGTAGTCTAAGTATACACAATGTGATCCTTTATCAGAAATAGGAGGATGGCATTTGAGGGCTAATAGGAACTCCCCACCCTTCATTTGACACCTACTCCTACCCTAACATGAGTCACAAATGGTGTTACTGGTGGCTCACTATAGAGTGTATCACTGCCTGTCTCATATTTCAGTAAAAGACAGCAGTTTTTTCAGAATTATGTTCCTCTTAGCCAGGACCTGGCACCCCTATATCAGCTCACTCCCACCTGAAGGGACACCCACATCACCCCCTCTCACAGTTTGAAGTCATCTCAGACAAAACTGTAAAAGTGGAGGAGGGGGCATTCTATCCGCAGTAATTAGGAAGACCTCAAAGTAATGTAAGGATTGGGACTAGTCTGAATCTTTTTGGCAGCACATTCCAGAGGATGAGATGGGGGCTTTCTCTCTTGATAGTGTCCTGGCAAAACATAGTTACTGCTTTTGGGGTTCGATGCATTCTTTTAAAGTAGGTAATGATTTATCAAGCCATGACACCCCCCCCCAAAGTACATACATATCCAGCTCATTTACATTTTTCACATCTTCATAGTAGCCTTATGCATAAGGAGAAACTCAGAGATAAACCCTTCAGCTGGTATAAGCAATGCATGACAACATTGACAAAAGGTCAGAGTTTGATGTATGACACCAAGAAAGCTGAACAATCCATTAGCACAAGACAGACATGCTAATAAAATATTGTGATAGCAATTAGCAATCGGACAGTAGGGATAATGATTGTAGAAAAGAAAGTCATGGGGGAGCACAAAAGAAAACAAAGAAAGGGGAACACAAAGTAATCCACTAGCTACCAGCTGGGTAGGTTTTCTTGTCATTGTAAAGGCAAGGGGCTCTTCCGCCTTCTTACACATAATAGAAACCCTTTCAAGCACTCTGTGACAACTGTTTGGCCTACGTCATGGAGACTATTGACTAGCTGGAATTAAACAGCTTGAAAGCATGCTGGAAAGCAACTTCCTGTGATTCATATTCATTTAAATCCCATCCCACAGCCAGCCTTCTTCAAACAATGCACGCTATCCACACGTCTGAAATCCATTCCTACATCGAAAAACACCCCCCTTACTAGATAGACTCGATGAAAGGCAAAAAACTTTGACCAGTGCAACTCAAACCTAGCCCAGTAGTGCTACAAAATGTGAGTGCCCTTCCCTGCAAAGTGCACGGCGCAGGGGGGGTCCCCCTACCTGATTCACCATCTAGCACTTTTGCTGAGGGGCCCCTCTGCACTGGGGGGCTGCAGGGATGTATGTTAAGCCGCTGGCCTGACTTGAATTCTGGTCACTTTACTCATCAATGCCTGCCTCTCCATTGGAGTAGTGTCATCTCAATTCAATCACATAATTATCTCCTCTCTAACCTAAATTTAGGATGCCGACCCAATGACCCTTTCTAATGATAGGCCTCTCTCAGGCATTAGTCACTCATTAGTACTCCATACACCTGGAAGCAGATTCCATCCTCTGCAATAACATAACTTGTCAAGCTGTCCTCTTTACTAAGAAACAAAAACATGAGGGAGGAACTGCTCAGCAGTAAAGACTAATGGAGTACCTGCATCCTGATTCTGCTAGATTTCTTTGTGATTTCAGGTACAATCCATAGCTAAGTCCAGTTGAAACAACAGAAGACTCTGGAATGCACCCAGTTCACATGGTAACATGATTTACCCCATGAAGTCAAATAAGGGGGTGTTATTTTTCTGTCAGGTCTCTACTGAGCGCACTGTAGAACACGTTAGTGTATAAGCCTGAGTAAATCTGCAACGGTGCCACAGGAGAGGGAATTTTTTTTTTTTTTTTACCCCTAAAACCCTCCAATGGTGGACCAAAAGCCCACTTGTACGAACAGAATGCAAGCTGTGCACACGTTTAATGGGTGTAAAATGCGTATTAGCAAAATATATCAATAAACTGACATTGAACAAAGCAGTTGTCAAAACAATGGACCACAGGAAACAGGATTATATTCAGTCTCGCTGTTTATGTAGGGTTAGGAGATCCAACCAGCCAACACGTGTTTCGTCAAAGGGCAAACAACCCCAGACTTCTTCAGGGCTGGTGAAAAAACATACATGAAGTACGTATCACAAACAAATTCTTTCTATTACATTGCAAACATGTCAATTCTTAGAAGTTCTTTTGTTTTTGGTGGGAAAAGGCACCCATTAAAAGGTGATTGCATCCCATTAAGGGATCCAGAAAGAGAACAAAGATCAAATTCAGTGAATATAGATAAATAGCATACAAGAAGAGTAATCCCTTATGACGGGAAATCAAGAAACCCAATCAGTGAAAACCATAATTCGGATTCATGTCTGCCAAACCTGACAAAACACCGAGAAATGGTGTGAAATTCGACATGCATAAAGTTGCAACGTTCTAAAACAAAAAATATATATTAAATGCCGATGTGACCGACTGCAAACACATGTCACGAGAGGTAAACCATCAAATGTGACTCCCTTGTGAGTTACAGAGTGAAACTGTGTCTATTCGCGTCATGTGATTAAGGGGTATTGATAATACCCCACATCTATAAGATAAACATGCGAACGGTTTGTTCAAACCCCTACCTTCTATATGTGTAGCGGGTATATAAGACCTATTGGCCAGGAAGAAAATCAGTAATCATAAGGGAACAACATACTTAACATGTTCTCAGACTATCAAGTGTAACACGCTAATCAATACCTATTTATCAGTAAACCAATTGCGGCTTACCTTAAAACCGGTGATAATTCCGACCCGGTGGGTCTTAAGGAAAATTGTGAATCGTTTACGTCCTCCAACAAATAAGAGATGGCCATTCAAGTGTTGCCAGTAAAAGCCGCTTTCATCTGTGAAGTGCACATAGTAAATATAAGACCCTTCTGTTATACACTACGTAATTCTAAATAAACCTATCCAAAATGAGTCCAAATGAGTAGAGGCTCCCCCTTACCTAGGACGAGTACATCCCAAAGTCATGAGCCTTCATCAACTCGCGTGAATAATATTCAGTGTTTGCAGCGTGCGCATACCCGGAAGTTCCTTAAAGCGTGTGCATACGTAAAATCTCTAGAACGTATGCGTCAGTCAGAAGACTAGAACGTTTCCTTTCTTAAAAACACATAGATCGTGTATGGTGATAGTGCGCATGCGTGACAGTTCGTGCCGCGCATCCCGGTTTTTGTCAAGTGGCATAAGTTTAAAAGGTAAATGTGAGTAGCTAGGAAATAGACAATAGTTTTTTTATATTTTAAACATCAAAAGTTAAAAAGGCTCTAACACAAACAGGAAAAGTCCAAACTAGGTTTTATATACGTACTGTTGTATTCTTATTTGGTTACGTATGTAACATTCACTGTATTCCTGGCATGCGCTGTGTTTATCTTTAGTCGTTGTTCTATGTTCTAATGTGGAACTGTTATTGTAAGGTTCCAGCGTAAGACTCAGTGGTTGTTGGAGTCTGGAGCTGGAAGGAGGTCTGCCGTGCCATGCTGAATAAATCTATCTTATTTTAAATTCAAGCTTTGTGAATTTAATATTGGCGACGAGTTTAAGTCTCTCCTGTCAGGAAGGCACGGGTACGGAGAGCAGAAGAATCCACGAAGAAAATTGAAGAAGGAAAAGGAAAAAGCAAAAAAAAAAAAAAGAGAGAAGGACGTCGTGGTATTAGAGGAGCCAAGAAGAGGAAGAAAGAAGATTCGTTGTGGCAAGAGGAAAAGTGTGAAGAGGCGAATTCACAGAAAATACTTGTCGACATTTTCAAAGGAAAACATAAGTGGTAACGTACTTTACCAAGAGAGAACGCTCGAGGAGTGTTCGGTGTATCCAGGCACTGAGGAGAGCGAGCGTGACGAGGACGTACAGGAGCGCGTCATAAGGACGTGTTCGGCGTTTCCTGGCAACGACTACGACAGGCGGAAGAGGAACGAGAGAGTCTGCACGTCAGTGGGCGTTTCCTGGCAACGCGCTGACAAGTTGAAGGGGAACCTGTGAGAGCGCACGTCGGGCGTACACGTTGTGACGTCTAATGGTGTTTGGAGAGGTTGCCTAGTAACTTCACGGGCAAGGAAAGAAGAAGAGCGCCTGTGCAACGAGGAGTGTAACGCGAGCAAGGAAACATTTCGCTTTGGCAGGAAAGCCAAGAAAGGGTCGGTAATCGTTTGGGGCTTTGAGCGGAAGGAAGTTCAGAGCATAAAGGGAAAGATGTCAAGGTGGGATTTCATTCTATTTTGCACCTTTTAAGCACGGATCAGGACTATAGTTGTTGTAGTTGAAAGTCCACAAGCATCCCATTCTACCTTTCTGGTGTAAGGAAGTACACAAGGTGTTTGATATGGAATGAACCTTATATTTGATTAATTTTGTTTTATTTGTGACTTGAACTATTAACCAGGTCTAAAGGTAGTTGGGTGTTGGGTCTCAATTGTTTTTGTGTTAATTATTTTGGGGTTTTGTCATTTGACACTCAGTTAGTGCAGTAAAAGAAATGCAGTTTGATCCTCCAGCCAAGTCTTTACAGAGTAAAGGAGACCCACCACTACCATGGTCAAGGTGGAAAGAAGAGTTCTTAACCTACATGAAAGCTATTGACGGAGAACGTATGGGTGCAGAGAGGAAAAAAAGTATTCTTCTACATTGCTTAGGATCGGAAGGACAAGACGTGTTCAGAGCACTTCCACAAATGACTGCACAAGTGGGGGAAGAAAATTTGAATGTTTACAATGAGGCTTTACTGAGGCTAGAAAAACGTTTCAAAGCAACGACAAGTATCGCTCTTAACAGATTCAAGTTCTATACTAGAGCACAAAAGGAGGAGGAATCCTTTGACGATTTTCTAACGTCGTTAAGATCTTTATGTGTACATTGTAAGTTTGGGGTTATGGCAGACGAAATGATTAGAGATCAGATTATTGTACATGTGAAAAACAAAAAAGTACAAGAAAATTTGTGGGTCATGGGAGACTCTAGTCTGTCTGAAGCAATAGCTAATGCGAAAGCAGTGGAACAATCAGAGAGCTGGATGCAAACCATTAAGCAGAGTACTAAGAAGGGAGAATGTGTGGAAGAAGTGTGTGCTTTGAAGAGTAGTTCTGGGAACAATACGCAGTTGAAGAAAGACAGTGTGGAAGTTGTCCAAAAGAGAAGCTTAAGCAATAAATATAATGGTGGAAGCCAATTCAGAAGTAATGTGAACATGGGAGGACATAATATGTGTTTCAGATGTGGCAGTAGGTCACATTTTGCGTCTTTTGGAGGTTGTCCCGCCATAAATAGACAATGTAGGAAGTGTGGGAGAATGGGCCATTTTAGTACTGTCTGCAGGGAGATAAGGAGATATAATGCTTCAACATCTTTTTCTGGTTCTGTCTCTACCATTAGTGGTACAGATATAGTGCAGGATGGAGAAGGGAAAGAAAAGTCTTCCGACGAATGTGAAAGAGGGTTTGTAGTTTCAATCATTAATAAGCATTCGGTAGGAGAGGAAGAGTTACGGTTGGAGGCTCCAAAATGTATAGTAGAGGTTTTGGGGGTTGAACTTCATCTTATGGCTGATTCTGGTTCGCCATGGACCATAATCTCAAGAGATTATTTCAGAGAAAGATTGCAAGATGTTTGTGTGGGAAGAATTCTACATGCTAATGATGTTGTTGCTGAAAGTTTTGATGGCACTAGGATTGATTTGGAAGGTTTTTTCAAGGTGTCGCTACAGTGCAAGGGCAGATTTGCAGATATTAAATTGTACATTGCGAAAAAAGGAGTTAATGTTTTAGGATGGCGCGATCAGTGGAAGTTGGGCATTATGTTAAATCCACGAGCAGAAGATCCTGTCATTTTAGGGGACAAGTGAGAAATTGGAAATATTGCTGTGGTTGATCAAAATGTCAGAGTAAGAAATTTGGTAAACAAATTTAAGAAAGTATTTTGTGAAAATTTAGGGAAACTTAAAGACTTTGAACACAAAATTATTCTTAAATCAAATGCTCGCCCAGTGGTACAAAAACTAAGAGGAGTACCCATTAATGTGAGAGAAGAGCTTAGAGAGATGTTAAAACAACTTACAGATGAGGGTATTATTGAAGAGATTGAATCTTCAGAGTGGGTTTCACCCATTGTTTTATTACGCAAGACTGATAAAAATTTGAGGGTATGTGTCGATCTCAGATCACTTAATTCTAACATAGTGATTGATTGCCATCCTCTCCCAAATATAAACGAGATGGTATCTATGTTGGAAGGAGCTAATGTATTCTCAACTTTGGATCTGCGTTCGGCATACCATCAGATTTGTCTTTCTGAAGAGTCAAAGAATCTAACAGCATTTATTACCCCACAAGGGCTTTTCCGTTACACCAGAATGCCTTTTGGATTAGCCTCAGCTGCATCGGTGTTCCAAAGGGTAATGTTTAGAATTTTTAGAGATGTTGACCGTTTTGTAAAGTGTTTTCAAGACGATATTTTGGTTTTTTCTAAGAATAATGAAGAACATGATTCACACCTTAAGGAAGTTTGCAGAAGGTTGGAAGTGAACGGCCTCACCTTAAAAGAGAGTAAATGTAAATTGTATAAGAAGTCTGTGGAGTATTTGGGGCATACATTATCTGGGAATGGGGTAGTTCCTAAGAAGTCAAATGTGGATGCCATTATCAATGCTCCGGCTCCTACAAACAAGGAACAATTATTGAGTTTTGCTGGCATGTGCGAGTATTATAGTAAGTTTGTAGTGAATTTTGCAAACAAAATGGAGCCGTTGAGAGAGTTACTCAGGAAGAATATTGATTTTAAATGGAGTGGTACCCAACAGGTGGCATTTGAAAACATCAAGCAAGATATTGTGAAAGCACCAACTTTAAAGCCTTTTTGTGTTAAGGAGGAATGCATCATAACTGTAGATGCAAGTTTGTACGGTATTGGGGGTGTGTTATCGCAAAGGCATGGAAGGGAAGAGTGGAACGTGGCTTTTGCCTCTAGAACACTTAATGAGACTGAGAGAAAGTACGCCGTAATTGAAAGAGAGTTACTCGCGTGTGTGTGGGGTATTGAACATTTCAAATTGTACGTGTGGGGTAGCAAGTTTACGTTAAGGACGGACCATAAGCCTTTAGTAAACATCCTTTCTTCTGCTAGGATTGCTAGGTTGTCCTCAAGGTTACAAGAGTACAATTTCAAGACAGAGTATGTACCAGGGAAAAAAAATGTTACGGCTGACTTTTTGTCAAGACTACCATGTGGTAGTAGTGGTGTAAATTTTGTGAAAGAGGTTGATTTTGTGCTTCAGATTAGTGATGTAATTCCAGTGCAATTTAATGATATCAGTGAGGAATTATGGAAAGAATGCATGTGTAAGGATGAGGATTTGTTGGAGGTCAGGAGGTTTGTGATGGAGGGTTGGCCTAATAAAAGGCAAATTAGATCAGAATTATTGTCTTTTTGCAAGGTTGCAGATGAACTTGAGGTGGAAGGAGATTTTATTTTCAAGAATTCTAAATGTATCCCTCCAAAAGGGATGCGGGAAGTTATTCTCAGAGTTGCACATAAAACACATCCTGGTATTTCATCTATGAAACATTTAGTAAGGAATTTTTTTTTGTGGCCTGGAATTGACAGATTTATTGATGGAGTAGTAAGAGAGTGTGAGCTATGTGTCTCTAGTGAAAGAATGTTGAGCGTTAGAGTTCCACCTTTG
The DNA here is from genome assembly GCF_964204655.1 of Triturus cristatus. NCBI lineage: Eukaryota > Metazoa > Chordata > Amphibia > Caudata > Salamandridae > Triturus > Triturus cristatus. The sequence goes on along the minus strand of NC_140589.1, from coordinate 995,446,683 downwards.
AGTATGGTGGAATGGCCAAAAGTACCTTGGCAAAGGTTAGCTTTTGATATTTCAGGGCCGTTTAATATGCTTCCAGAGAAATGCAGGTTTGCTCTGGTGTTGGTGGATTACCACTCAAAATGGCCGGAGGTAAAGTTTGTAAATAGGATTACAACGGAAATTGTTGTTAATTTTTTAAAAGAGACGTTTGCACGTGAAGGTTGTCCTTCGTTTTTGGTCACAGACAATGGAGTGCAGTTTAAGTCGGCTGAAATGAAGAATTTTGTTGGTGAATGTGGTATAAAACATGTTTTCACTTCTCTGTATGGACCGCATGAAAATGGACAAGTTGAAAGGTTTAATAGAGTGTTGAAGGAGTTTGTGGTTGATTCAGTTAAGTTTGGAGATGATTGGTTAAACAGGGTTAGAGAGAAGCTTTGGTTGTACATAATTACTCCTCATACCACCACAGAAGTCAGTCCGTTTAAATTGTTGAAGGGAAGGGAGCCAGCATCAAAGATTTGTCCGTGGTGGTTTAGAGAAAAGTGCACGAAGGTAGACTCTAACGATGTTTGTGTGGATGACATTTCTTTGAAGGTTAAGAGTAAGCAAGGCAAGACTTGTGCGTGGTTTGATAAAAAATGGAAAACTCTATCTCCTTCTTTTGCAGAGGGTGATTGGGTTAGGATCAAAAAACCTGGTATTCTTTGTAAGGGCTCTAGTAGATTTGGGAAAGCTATACAAATTAAAAGAGTCTTTAAAAACTCTGTAGCTACTCAAGATGGGAAGGTTTGGAATGTCAGAAGAGTGGCAAAGTGCCCTCCCAGTATAAACAAGTTTGTTTCTAATCCGGTGTCAGGAAATGGTATTCGTGACAGTGAGCACAATGTTGGGGTTTCCGGTGATTCTAACAGTGTGGGTGGAAAAGTTCCTGTTGGATTAAATGTCAGAACATCAAGTCGTGTAAAATATTTTCCAAAAAAATTGAATGATTTTGTTTAGTTGCTTATAAGGGGGTTGTGCTTTGTTTGTTTCTTTTTACTTGTATTTTTGTTTTTTTTAGTTTTGTTTATTTAGTTTTTTTTTTGTGTTTGTTACTTTCAAAGGAGGGGGATGTGTTGTATTCTTATTTGGTTACGTATGTAACATTCACTGTATTCCTGGCATGCGCTGTGTTTATCTTTAGTCGTTGTTCTATGTTCTAATGTGGAACTGTTATTGTAAGGTTCCAGCGTAAGACTCAGTGGTTGTTGGAGTCTGGAGCTGGAAGGAGGTCTGCCGTGCCATGCTGAATAAATCTATCTTATTTTAAATTCAAGCTTTGTGAATTTAATAGGTACATATTGACCAAAACCAACATTCCAGATGATTGTAAATCCTAAAAGGCGGAACAGATAAAAACAACGAGCTCTCATGTCATTACTATTGACTGTAATACAAAAGGGTGAACATAATAGCCGCTGGAGTTCCCCATATTTATAGCAGGAAAATTTCAAAGTCTCAGAGTCACTCACTGAATAGTGTAAGGGCGACACATATCATATTGACAAAACAGTGTCACGAATTACATGTGAAGATAAACACACCTTTAAAAAAAAAAAGCATATTGAATACAGTCATGGTGAGAATGTCCGCAATTCATGTGGTGGTCATTCTAATTTCATATGAGACAGTAGTATGATACAGGGGAAATAAATCTTAAATGCATGTTATTGAGAAACATCCTAGATATTAATTTATGACGTTCCTACGTTGATTGTAAGAAAATCAAAAACCCCTTGGGAGGCGTGCTGGAGTAAATCCGCATCATGTATTTATTTAGTATTTCAGCTTCCTAGGAAGTAGTGCATCTCACTATCGCTGTTAAAACCTAGGTCATGAGTACGTAAACGCATAATCCAAAAGGCTTCAAGCCTCCTCAAATTCAGCTCCCTATTGCCCCCTCTGGGGTTTTGTTTGCAGATATCTATTCCGTAGAACTTAAACTTCTTGCTTGTATCTTGTGTGGGACATTCCCATACATGCAATGCCATGGGGTATCTCGAATCCTTGTGTTTCAGAGCCCTAATGTGTTCCCCAATTCTTTCTTTCAGGCTCCTAATGGTACTGCCCACATATTTACCCCCACACGTACATTCCAGTACATAAACCACAAATTTGCTATTGCAGTTTATGTTAACTCTTATGTCGTATGTCTTATTAGGGCCTTCAAAACTTTTCTTCTTGTCTACTGCCCATCTGCATGCACCACAACACCCGCATTTGAAAAAGCCAATAGATCTTGCAGTCAACCAAGTGTTTTGAGTTACATTACAAGTGTAGGTAGGACTGAGACGGGTTCGAAGCGTTTGGCCTCTGCGGTAAGTGATCTGTGGTTTGTTACGGACAGATTTGGTAAGAAAGGAATCGCTAGTCAGAATGTACTAGTGTTTCTTCATGCTCTTAAAGAGAGCCCTGCTGTACGTATCATAGTTAGTAATCAATCTCACCACTGTGTCTGTGCTTTTCACCTCTTTGTCCAGGATAGTATTGATTCGGTCTATTTTCCTAATTCTGCTTTCTGCTTTTTGTATGGTTGATTTGTGATACCCTCTTTGTGTGAATCTGGCACCCATATCATGTAAGCAGGAAGCAAAATCTGTGTCAATGCTACAATTGCGTCTGGCCCTGGTAAATTCCCCAAACGGAATGGCATTAATCTGGTGTGGTGGATGTGCACTGCTAGCGTGTAGGATTGCATTACACGCGGTGTCTTTTCTATATAGTCTGGTGTGTAGATTATTATCCTTGATGAAAATCTCAATGTCCAAAAAGGTGATACATGTGTCACTTGAGACCTGTGTGAACTGCATGTATAGTTTATTTGAGTTCAGGTATGTGAAAAATTCCGCCAAGATCTCTGGGGTACCTGTCCAAATCATCAGGCAATCATCAATGTAGCGCCCCCAATAGAGTATGTGATCCTGAAACCTGCCTCCCCCGGGTCCCCATATCCAATCTTCTTCCAACTTACCCATAAACAAATTAGCAAAGCTAGGAGAAAATTTGGAGCCCATGGCGACTCCCTTCTTTTGTCTAAACCATTGGGAATTGAATAGAAAGACATTATTGTTCAGGATGATACGCATCATATCAACCAGCATCTCTGTATGTTTCCATTGAGACGCCGCTCTTCCACAAAGAAAGGTTTCTAGGGTCTTGATACCCAAATCAAGTTCAATGCTTGTATAAAGCGACACAACATCCATCGTGACTAGGATCATACCTTCCTCCCATCTCAGATCTGATAGTATATTGACAATGTGTTTCGTGTCCCTAATGTACGATGGTAGATTCTTGACTAGTGGGGACAGAAATATATCCACGTATTCCGCGATTCTCTCCGTGGGACCCCCAATACCTGCCACTATGGGTCTACCCGGAGGAAAGGCAAGATGTTTGTGTACCTTAGGAAGTGTGTAGATGCATGGGTAGTTAGGTCTGAAGACCTTGAGGTATGTCATTTCTTCTAAGGTAAGCAGACTATCATTGTACCAATTTGTGAGGTGCTTATTGACCAATACCGTTAGGGGACCTATCGGGTTCTGATGTAGTTGTTCGTAACACGTTGTATCACCAAGCTGTGTTAGTAATTCTGCATTGTAGTCACACTTATTCATCACTACTACGTTGCCTCCTTTGTCCGCCTCTCTGATTATCAAATCTCTGTTAGTTGCAAGTTCCTTCAAAGCCACCCGTTCACCTTTAGACAAGTTGTCTGAGTATCTCATTCTCTTTTTTTGATTCATCTTATCTTCAAACTTATTGAGGTCGGTCAGAACTAGTTTATGAAACGTATCGATCGAGTTATCAGCTGTCAGTGTAGTTGTCCACTTGGATTTGGATCGGAGCCCACTAGTAAGTGAGTAGTCAGTTTGTACATCTAACTCCTGTAAGAGTGTTTCCATGCGTTGAGGGGTTTCTTCCGTATCTGCTAGTGATAAAAGTAATTGTGTATTCAAAGCATCTTGTATGCTGAAATTTACATTCGGAGACTCTGTAGGTATGTGTACATTATCTTTATTAAGTACAGGGTTCAATTCAAAAAATCTTTTTAATTTCAGATTTCTAATGAATTTGTACAAATCTACCTTAGTATTACAAACATCACCTTCATTAGTGGGGTTGAAACTTAATCCTTTCTTTAACAGTTCCACCATGTCTTCATTTAGTGGTAAAGAAGAAAGGTTCATTACACCAATATCATCTCTTGAGTTGGTTATTGTTTCCTGTTCTGTCCTGACCTCAATTTGGTGCGGTAGTCCTCTTTGTCTCCCTGCCCTTTGACCTCTACGGGTTTTTCGTTTATGGGATCGCGAGTTGGTGGTAATCTGTTCCCCTTCCTGATTCTCAGCATCTCTCGTAAAAAAGAGGAAGATGAGGGAGTCCCTGCATTCTCTAACTCACTATCACTAGTAATAGGTGTGTTCAATGAGGAGGTGCTGGAAGAGGTTGAAATAATCCCTTGTCTCTTATTCGTCCCTGATTCTTTTACCCGTCTGGAAAAGGAAATCATATTTTCTTGCATATGTGTACACTCGCCCATCTCTATAGTCTATCTCATCATGTTTCAATTTTCTTGCTTTTCTTTCTTTAATTTCATTCTGATGTTTCATGAGAATATCATTAAGTATTGTGTAATTCTTATCTGTAGCTTCTTTGAGGTCTAGGGCTTGTATCTCCAGTTCTAAAGTCTCAATATCTTTTTGTAGTTTGACCAATTTCCTGTCTGTGTTCTCTATGAGAATTTTCATTAGTGTTTGGGTTTTATCTGTTAAAGTATCCTCCCATTTCATCAAAAGGTCCTCATCCAAATCGTCGTACGTGGGAAAAGGTGTGTTTATCTTCACATGTAATTCGTGACACTGTTTTGTCAATATGATATGTGTCGCCCTTACACTATTCAGTGAGTGACTCTGAGACTTTGAAATTTTCCTGCTATAAATATGGGGAACTCCAGCGGCTATTATGTTCACCCTTTTGTATTACAGTCAATAGTAATGACATGAGAGCTCGTTGTTTTTATCTGTTCCGCCTTTTAGGATTTACAATCATCTGGAATGTTGGTTTTGGTCAATATTTACCGTATATAATACCTAGTTTGGACTTTTTTCTGTTTGTGTTAGAGCCTTTTTAACTTTTGATGTTTAAAATATAAAAAAACTATTGTCTATTTCCTAGCTACTCACATTTACCTTTTAAACTTATGCCACTTGACAAAAACCGGGATGCGCGGCACGAACTGTCACGCATGCGCACTATCACCATACTCGATCTATGTGTTTTTAAGAAAGGAAACGTTCTAGTCTTCTGACTGACGCATACGTTCTAGAGATTTTACGTATGCACACGCTTTAAGGAACTTCCGGGTATGCGCACGCTGCAAACACTGAATATTATTCACGCGAGTTGATGAAGGCTCACGACTTTGGGATGTACTCGTCCTAGGTAAGGGGGAGCCTCTACTCATTTGGACTAATTTTAGATAGGTTTATTTAGAATTACGTAGTGTATAACAGAAGGGTCTTATATTTACTATGTGCACTTCACAGATGAAAGCGGCTTTTACTGGCAACACTTGAATGGCCATCTCTTATTTGTTGGAGGACGTAAACGATTCACAATTTTCCTTAAGACCTACCGGGTCGGAATTATCACCGGTTTTAAGGTAAGCCGCAATTGGTTTACTGATAAATAGGTATTGATTAGCGTGTTACACTTGATAGTCTGAGAACATGTTAAGTATGTTGTTCCCTTATGATTACTGATTTTCTTCCTGGCCAATAGGTCTTATATACCCGCTACACATATAGAAGGTAGGGGTTTGAACAAACCGTTCGCATGTTTATCTTATAGATGTGGGGTATTATCAATACCCCTTAATCACATGACGCGAATAGACACAATTTCACTCTGTAACTCACAAGGGAGCCACATTTGATGGTTTACCTCTCGTGACATGTGTTTGCAGTCGGTCACATCGGCATTTAATATATATTTTTTGTTTTAGAACGTTGCAACTTTATGCATGTCGAATTTCACACCATTTCTCAGTGTTTTGTCAGGTTTGGCAGACATGAATCCGAATTATGGTTTTCACTGATTGGGTTTCTTGATTTCCCGTCATAAGGGATTACTCTTCTTGTATGCTATTTATCTATATTCACTGAATTTGATCTTTGTTCTCTTTCTGGATCCCTTAATGGGATGCAATCACCTTTTAATGGGTGCCTTTTCCCACCAAAAACAAAAGAACTTCTAAGAATTGACATGTTTGCAATGTAATAGAAAGAATTTGTTTGTGATACGTACTTCATGTATGTTTTTTCACCAGCCCTGAAGAAGTCTGGGGTTGTTTGCCCTTTGACGAAACACGTTTTGGCTGGTTGGATCTCCTAACCCTACATAAACAGCGAGACTGAATATAATCCTGTTTCCTGTGGTCCATTGTTTTGACAACTGCTTTGTTCAATGACAGTTTATTGATATATTTTGCTAATACGCATTTTACACCCATTAAACGTGTGCACAGCTTGCATTCCATGATTTACCCCATACCTGGAAGACCAGTTTCAACTTAGGGCCCGATTCTGATGCGTTTTGGAAAACTTCCCAACCAAATTGGTTGGGAATGGTTTACAACCGAATCGGATTGGGAGAGTTCAACCAACCGAGTACTATGAATCCGGATGCCTCCAAGATATGATTTGATTGAACTCCCATTGACTTCAATGGAAGCTGTTGTTACGACCGAATGCATAGGCTCCCAATAAAGATAGAGGTGGCAGGGGAAAATCGGGCACCCTGTGGTGGGCACCCCCTGGTGCTTGCCACACTGTGCATGGCTGGTAAGGGGGAACCCATGTGTACCCCCATGGGCCTGATTGGGAAGGCTCTGGGTGCAGGGGGCCCACTATGGCCCCCAAAGTCTGATTCCGACTGCCAATTCGAGTCGAACAGCATGATTCAGAAAGGCTGTCCAAATACAGCATCATACTCGGTCGTTTGGAAACGCAGCCCGTAGAGACGTACAATTCTGCTCCGTGCGCCTCGGTCATTCCAAATGCTGTTGGGTTTGTATTGGGATATTCCTAACGTCTAACTCGCATCATACTCGGTCGGTTGGAAACCTTTCCGAGTCGGTTGGAAAGACATGTTTCCAATCTGATTTGGAAGAAGCAAATGACATTAGGAGGCCTTCCTAACCACATCAGAATCAGGCCCTTAGTGGCGTAATGATACTTGAGGGGGCTCCCCTGCAAAGTTCACGGAGGAGGCTCCACATGCTCTGGGCCCAGTCAGGAACTTTCAGTTCAGGGGCCTCAACGCCCATGCACAGCCCTGGAGGGGGCACCCTAGAGATCAGCCCCCCCCCCGCACCGCAAGGCCTGCAAGGGCTATTGTTACGCCACTGGGTCAATCTTTCTTCATTCCTCTGCAAGCAAATCTTATGACATCCCTCCTGCTAGTTACCACAAAAAGCAAAGATTAGAATTTTCTTCCTTGGAAAAAGAAAGAATTTTCATTGTCTTCTCTCTGTGATCGAAGTGATAACCAGAGGATCACACATAATTTAATAACGGAAACAAGCCACTATGATATCTTCAGATACCACTATGTTGATCCTGAGCTGTTGTTCTTCATGTATTTCACTTCCCATTTTTCTACAAAGTGATGTTGTCCTTGAGGTTGTGACGCTTTTCATGTAGGTGTGAAAATATCACACTGCACATGTTGATAAAGCTGTGATGCTGGGGTTGGTGCTATACTGGATTAGTGTACCCATAACACTAGTTGCTGAACCAGTCCCCAAAAACGCTCAAACATAGGCATAATAAGCCATACCTTCAACAGAATTCAGGCACTCAGATTTTGTTGAAAAATCAGTGATCAGTAAACAGGGTTGCACACTCCTGTGAACTCGAGCTAGTACATATTTGATATTTCTGGTACGACCTAATAGATCTCTTACCCTTATTCCTCGATAGTAGGGCAGTATTGAAGCTGGAAAGCTGGGGACAATAGACCATCTGCATATCCAATCTGAGCTCACATACAATCAAGAGGTGTGTTGTATCTGGATATGGCACTTGTTAGGGCACAGTTTAAAAATGTTAAGATGTTATTTTTTTAAGCTAAGAATGATACGCCCAAATAAAAAAAAATCCGATTTCATCTCAATGGCTTTAGCAAGGTCTGAAAATGAATCTAGGTCAAATTTACTATTTGAAAAGCAGGCAGCTGCTGTAAAGACCTATCAGCTGTTTGAATGCTAGCACCCTCTTTGGCTGAGTCCATGGGCCAGATGTACAAAAAGTCAGTTTGCGATTTCCTAATTGTGAATGTTTGCAATTCCCAAATAGGAAATCACAAACAGTTATGTACAACAGTTTCTCAGACACTGGTTACGATTCCCAATGGGACGCAAATGGACCTGCCTCATCAAGAGCCAGATGTTTGAAACTGCGTGTTTGTGATTTTCTAATAGTGAATTTTAGCGATTCGCTATCAGGAAATCACAAACAGCTATGTACAACAGTATATTAGTCACTGTTTGCAACTCCCAATGGGTCGCAAATGGACCTGCCTCACCAGTATTCATGAGGCTGGTCACAATATGCAACCCACTAGGAATGGCTACAATCACACAGATGGTGGCCAGCAGACCACCATGTATGTGATTGCTTTTTAAATAAAGCAATATATTTTTTTGTAATACAGCCCGTTTTATTTAAAGGAAAATAGGCTGCATTGCAAAATTAAAAATGAGAAGTTTTCATTCATTTTTTTAGAGTAGGCAGAGGTTCGTGGGACCTGTGCATGATCTTAAAAACATTTTTTGTCCGCATTCACAACAGGGAAGGGTCTCATGGGCACTCCTTCTAGTTTGCGAATGGGTTACCGCATCCTCTTCGGAGTCAGTAAATTATGAATGTTTTTCGACTGCATTTCGGTCGCAAAACATTCATGCATACAATTGACATTTGGTATTAGGAAGGGACACCCTAAACACGCCCCTTCCTAATACCGAATTGCAAAAGCAAAATGTGATTTGGTAACAAGTTACTGAGTCGCATTTTGCCTTCGGTACATGGCAAAATGCATTTTACCTGTGGCAAACGGCCTGATGGGCAATTGCCACTGGTAAAATTCTTCATACAGCTGGCCTCAATATTCATTGGGTAGGGCGCAATTTGCGACCCTTTTGGGAATGGCTACAATCACAGGGATGGTGGCTTGCTGAGGTCAGTAGACCACCACGTCTGTGAATGATTTTTGAACTAAGCAATATTTTTTTGGGTAATGCAGCCCATTTTCATTAAAGTAAAATGGGCTGCATTATAAAAAAATAAAGAAAAGTTTTATGTTCATATTTTAAGAGTAGGCAGTGGTCCGAAGGGCTACTGCCTGCTCTTTAAGAATGTTTTCCCCCAAATTCACAGAGTGTATGGGTTACCACTAAGGGAGGGCGGAATTTGCGAAATTGACTTTCACAAATTATCGTGAAATTGCACAAAATCTCCGCGAGCATGCAAAACTTTTGCGAAGATCCGGAGATTGCTTTTCCCGCCTGTTCGCGATGTGTTTTTGCGTGCTCACAGGGAAATATATCTCCAACTTGCCCATGCGGTCGCTAATGGGCGCAGCCATCTTGCTTGCGATGCTTATTTCCTGTTCGCAATCGCAATGACGTGTTCGCGATCGCAAACTCTTGCGGGATAGCGCGACCGGCTACCAACAATCCAACATCTTGTGGCGCTTTACGAACGGAGAGGAAAACGCGTCGGCGAATGCACGGACCCGGTAAGTCACGATCTCGCGCGCGAGAATGCATTTTTAAAGCGCGAACAAGAAAAATACTTCCGTTTCACGGCAGGTTGCGAAAGTTTTGAGATTTTCGCGCTCTCCGCGAAACGCGAAAAATGTCAAAATATCGCAAATTCCGCCAACGGAACACAATTTACCGCCCAGCTCTAGTTACCGCCTCCTCTACGGAGTCGGTAAATTATGAATGTTTTGCAACCACATGCTGGTTGCAAAATATTCATCCACACCAGTGCTATTTGATATTAGGAAGGGACACCCTAAACACACCCCTTCCTAATACCAAATCGTGAAAGCAAAATGCGATTCAGTAACAAGTTACAGAGCAGCATTTTGGCTTTTGTACATGGCAAAATGTATTTTACTGGTCGCAAACAGCCCCATGGGCCATTTGAGACTGTTAAAATGCTTCATACTTCTGTCCCCAAATTTCTAACCCTGGGCGGAACACTACACCTGCGGAGTTTGAGGAGTTTTCTGCACGCCGTGTTCAGCGGAGCTCACGGAGTTCCGAAAAACTCCACTCCACAAAGCAGAGCAGAGTTTTTTTCTTAGCTCGCGCTCATGAAAATCAAGTTGGCGAGCGCAGAAAATACACTGCCCTGCAAGATTTTTCCTCACTTGCGCTCGTCAATGTCTACTTGGTGAGCGCAAGCGAGGAAAATCAACCTCCCAGCGAGATTTCTCAATGCGGGCAGTCAGATGTCTCAATGCAGTTGGTAATTTTTGCTCACGACATCTTGTTTTTAGAAGCCTGTTCACGTTGGGAAAGCTGCCGCCTGGGTAGAAAATCCATCCAAACAGCACAAAGAAAGCAGCCACTTCTTGCGTTGCATATGGTACCATTTAGGATGATTTTCCAGTGCGGAAAAATTACAGACCCACCGCGAACGGCATGTCCCTAATGCACTTCACCGCTTCCAGAACTCGGCGTAGCATGGCACTTTTTTTGCCACTTTGCGGAGTTTCGCAAACCAGAACTCCGCGAACTCCACCCAGGATTACAAATTTCTTCAGCTATACCCACTCAACCAAGGTGCACAAAAGGCCAGATACTGGTTTGGCTCTTGATATCAGGCATGTCTTAATGCTTGCCTTGTGACATAACATTCTATCTGGCAAATCCCATGCTAATGGGGGAATAAGGTAAGAGAAGGTATGCATGTAGTGGTCTTATTTTGTTCTGAATTCAAAAGACCACAGCAGGAGTCTAACATCCAGATGTATAAAAGTTTACAAAAGTGGTGAAACAACTTGAGCATCAAACTATTCAAATTACTGTTCTGGGCTTTTAGAGTCTGGGTAATGGTTGTGACAGAATGTGCAAATGTGGCTTTATGTAGAGTGAGAACTTCTAATGTGATGATGTACTTATGTAGTGGTGTTTTGAAGTGCAAATATACTGTCTTTACTATTACTTCACTTTGAATATATTAACTCCTTATTGACTTAATTATTGAAAGAGGATGTTTTGGCACTTTCCAAATCCAAGTGATGATATACTTAGTGATAATGTATTTGCTTTGTGTTTGTTTGTACATGGTTCATGCTTCAAGGTACTTGAAAGTGTAAAACCTAACCATTAAGAGGTAAAATAGAAAAATAGCACAACCCTCAGTCACCACAGTGACCAAGCAAACGAGAATCATGAAGTACATCCAAGATCAGAAAGCCAGATGTTCCGCCAGTAAGGATGTTGTTGAACTTGGCCCTCTCTGCAGGGTAATCCCCAGACTTTTTGCCTTCACCATCCTGTTTTTTGAGCTGGCTTTTGTTTTTTGGACTTTAACCCTGGTAGCCAGTGTGAAAGAGCTTGTGCTCTCTTCTTTCAACGTGGTAAAATTGTCTCACACCCAGTTGCCAAATTGTATTTATTTGTAATTCTCTAGTAATGGGGTACTACAAGTACCCAGGGCCTGCTACTAGTGGGTCTGCAGCAGGTATTGTGCTACTCACTTAAGTATCCCTTTTAAATACAGGCTTGCCATTGCAGCCTGTGTATGCAGTTTTAAACTGCCATTTCGACCTGGCCAAATAAACCTTTTGCGAGGCCTTAACCTTCCTTTTTAATACATATAAATCACCCCTAGGTTAGGCCCTAAAAAGCTCTGGGGAGCAGGGTGTGGTGTATTTAAAAAGTTGGATGGGCACTTTTAAGTTTTGAATGTCCTAGTAGTAAAAAACTCTAACATTTGTTTTTCACTACTGCAAGGTTTCCCTTTCCCACAGCATGACATTTGGTTAACTTATTACATTTAATTAGTAATAATTTTTTAGTGGGAGCAGGTGGGAATGTTGTGTATGGTGTCTAAAGAATTGCATTTTAAAACCCTCTTTAATGGTAAAGTCTGAGTAGCAATTCTGAAAATACCACTTTTAGAAATTTGGCATTTTCTTGTCCGATAACGAACGAGACTCCTCCATGCTAACTAGTTATGCGACCCCCAGCTCGTCTCACTAATAACAGTGCTCCCACGCAAATGTAGGTCGTAGCACGCCCCGTCCCGTAGAGGGGCGGGAAGACCCCTATGATGAAGCATGACACCAAGGGCCCTTTTGGTGTGTGAGGGGTATTTAAACAACTGATGTGTATTCTCAACGACTGTGGGAAACATATTTTCTGCGGGAGTTTCTGACATATCGCACCTACCTGTGGGTGGATCACCATGTTTATGAACGTATGACTGGGAGGAAGTATCCACCTCCACCACTCGTGTGAGTGGTACCTCTCTACTCCCCACTTTGTTCCTCTTCATTTTCTTGTCCCAACACATAAGAAAAACCTTTGGTTCTGCAAAATGCAGAAGAGTGCTACCGGAGTGTACCTTTTAATGGATGATTTCCCTCACCCTCCCGAAGGTGGCATGCTTTATCTTAGGGTAACCTCCTTGCATTATGAACTAAGTCATAATGTGGGCTACAACCCCTCTCTGAGACGGAGGAGCTCAGGGATGATTCAGTGGTAGAATGAGTAATGCTAAATACCTTAGATGAGCTGAGTGTGATAAGGAGTGCAGACCAAAGTGAGTGTGAAGTAAAACTAGCTCCAGGGTACGAAATAGACTTTATTGGGGCACTCCTGGACCAGGATTAAACACCAAGCTATAACAGGAGAGTGTTCAAGCTGCTATAGAGTGAGAAGTAGTTTGACATGTTTCATCCTAATAGCCTCAACAGAGGTGTGGCAGACCTCTTAAGGATCTTATGGAAGCTACTGTAAGGTATGTGCAAAATAAGGTGATAGAAAACAAAATGCTAAATTGCCATATACAAAACCAGTGTTGGAGTGGAAGTCCACTTTGTCAGGGATCCACTAGTTAGTTTATCCGCAGATGTCAGGTAAAATGCCTCAACTTTACCTTGGCACAAAACTCAAGGTAGCATCAAGTTCTTCTAGACATGATGGCAGAAGACGGAGATTGCGCCAAAGGCCTGTTCTTGTACAAACCATGTGGTGCCTCCAGCCTGTATCCTGGGTCATATGACTAGGTGTAGCTGGCAGTTGGTCTTTATGTATTGCTCCTAGGGAGTGAGACAAAGGAGAATTGATGTTGGCAAGATGAGGCATCTCTAGCTTGTTGAGGAGGAGGAACTATCACCTACCACACTTGCACATCACAAAGGCTTAGCAAGCAGAGTCACAAAGGTTTTTGATGCTAGTCTTTTGTGTCCCCAGATAAGCTGGGGCCAGGTCAGGGAGGCAGGAAATTCAAAGAATCTCCGGTGGTGGAAACCTCCAGAACCTTCTTCGAGTTTAAGATGGGTACCAGGTATAAATATTGGACCCTCAGACCCAAATCTTCAGTAAACCTCTGGACCTGTTGATACTATAGAAGAAGTGCTTTGCTGACAGAAGGACTGCTACCCTGCTGCTTGCTACTCTGCTGCTATGCTGACTGCCACCTTGCATGTAGAGAAGGAAGACTGGACCTGCACACTACATCGAAGGCTTAAGTGACTCCAAGATCAGCTGACAAACATCCTGCTCTGAGCTACAGGGATAGAACAAGCTCCAGAGGCTTCCTGCACATACCCAGCTGACCAATTACCTGTAACTACAACTGGACCTGCAACTGGGCCTGCCTGAGGTCTGCTGGACTCTGCTGAGTGAGTTCCTGATAAGAAAATGGTGCCCTGGAACCATGGTGTGGGATTAGTGAGAAAGGAGAATATCTTAAAGATTGGCTCTTCATGACTGTGAAAGGGCCTGTTCACACCAAGGTCTTTCCGCCCACGTAGCCTGTCAATGTGAAGTCCTGATGAACCAGACTCGTTGTGCCACATCGATTGCTAAAGACTCCCGGCAATGCAAGATCTGCACTTCATGCTACTGTATAGACAGCCGCGGTGACTGTCAATGCAAAGGTTCAGTAACTACCGTACGCTATGCCCGACAGAATCTTAATGCTATAGTGACCACTGTACATGACCTCAAAACTGTTCCTAGCCCCACATTGAAAATCATCCATGAAGCTATCCCTACTCCTCATGGCCCCTTCCTCTCCAAATGGAGCTCTTAGTGTTAGACTTTGGAGGTATCTCTTTCAGAGGATCTAAAGTGGTCCCTGTATCGAGCCCGTGCTCCATTGTGGTTGGCCTGAACTTGTGAATTTTACCCGGTCCCACACAACCAGATAACCCCAAGTGATGTTTTGTGCTTTTAGGAACTATACTTACCTGAAATCTCCTGTTCTACTGATTAGACCTTTGTCTTTTTGATGTCAAATAATTTATAAAATTTTAATCTATTTCTCTAAATTGGTGTGGGATTTTTCTTGTGTTGTGTTTTCACTTTCTTACTCTTTGAAGTGCTGCATAAATACTTTACACATTGCTTCGAAGTTAAGCCTAAATGGTTTTGTGCCAAGATACCAGAGAGTTAAGCAGAGGATAATTTGGGGTTGTTTGTCAATTCACCATAACAGGAATTGAGGTTTCTGCTAGAATAGGGTTTCACCTCCTCTCAAACAGAGCCACAATTTCCTACAGATGGTGAACAGCTTTGGTTCCTTGGTGGTTATCAAATTTAGATTATCAAGCAATGGCAAACTGGATGAGTACAGTGCTCCTGCACTGATCATGTTTGCCAAGTTTTGCCAGGTATAAATCGTATTAAAAACAACACTTCACATGCTGCCATTTCGAAATGTGTAGTGCCACTGCTATGAGCAGCACCATATTATCTCTCCTCATACAATTGGAACTGAAATAATGAGTCAAAAGCCTCATAAGAAGGGCTCTTGCCTTCCCACCCGTGGCACTCCTGCCTCCTTGCCGCTACACACATAAAAGTTCTTAAAAGAAATAACTTACACTCATTATTTATATTATCCTCTTATCTGTTCCAACTAAAAAAATCATTAACACCATAACATTAGAGATTTCAGAGGGAGTACACATCCAGTAAGTCCCGAACATACCAGCACTCTGCTCAGTATCTTCACTTACGAAAGATAAAATGATAAAGGTCAGCATGGATTGTTCTGCGTTGGTATGGAATTGAGTGCACCTAAAGACTGCTGCCCTATATTACTGTGCTTACTTTACCAACAACACATTAAAAAAACATATTATTAATGCAAATGTAACTTGAATGCTGACTTTGCAGGAGGACCCATGTCAAAGTGGATGTGCTACCTAAAGTACAAAAGCTATACTCTGAAGTGAAATGAAGCTATAGATTAAGGGCCTTATTACGAGTTTGGCAGATGGGATACTCCGTCATAAACTTGACAATTATCCCTTCCACCATATTACTAGTTCCATAGGATATAATGGAATTGTAATTTGGTGGATGGCATATCTGTCACGTTTGTGAAAAAGTATCCCTGTCCACCAAATTTGTAATCAGGCCCTAACCCCAGTCTGGATAATCACCAGGTGTATCATACCCTATTCCTCCCTCTTATCTTGTAAATTAACCATACAGTGCCCCTGTAGGTGGGGTATCAAATGCTACTATAAGTGTGCTTTGAATATTTTCACTGTTCTTTCAAGAAACATTGAGTTACATTGTTCTTGTCACTAATATACACAGACGTATTCACCTTCTTATTATTATTATTCATCACCCTCTGGCCAATGAGTCAAAATGACCAAGAATATACTTAACGTCATCAACAATACTTACACAAATGTGCAGAAGTGATGTTCAAAGTCACTGATTATTTTGCAAGGACATTTTGAAACATATCTGACATTGTGTGAAATTAATTTGGGGGTGCCTTATGTGAAAATTTAACCCAATTGTATACCTCGAGTTGCAAAGTCATACAAGATATGTTATGTTATGTATACTTGCAGATCTTACATATCACCCGGGTGGGTATTCTGGCACTTTGAGAAGAGGGCTTCTGCCCTGGCTAAGGCCTATTGAAAGAGACAGGATTCAATTTTTTGGGGGAATTCTGGGAGTGCAGTGGCAGCTCTAATGTGAAGGGGGAGTTTGTTACCAGCTGTAGGAGCTAGGTGAGAGAAGGCATGGTCACTGGCTCTGTGGATGTTTGGGACAGAGGCAAGCAAACAGCTGGCAGATTGAAGGGGTCTGGCGGGGGTGTGAATGTTGATGCTGTTCTTCAGATAGGTGGGACCAAGGTTGTGCAGTGCTTTGTATGTGTCAGAAGTGTTACTGGATCAGCTTGGAAATAGGAAGCTAGTGGGTGTGGTGCAGATCGGAGCTTCCGAATCCCCTCTACTTCCACGGACGGAGTGATTTCACAGTCACACACACACACACACATCACACGCTGGTGGGGCCCATAACACCAACATTCATTCTACCACTCTATCCGTGCCATGTATAAGGGAAAACACTTTTCTATTCCCAACCAATCTGCATGTACCCTGAGGTCAATGAGATCAACTAGTTGCTACAAATTTGGTGATACAACTTAACACTCTAAATATTCAATAAACATGACAACAAAATAACCACCTGACACAGTAATTCAAACAGAATATTGTTTATCTAAATCAAATTGTAAGAGAAGCCAAATAAATGCATATTTACCTAATCTGGCTAAAAGTCGTTTTCTAAGTCAGAACTGGTCCTCAGCAAATAGATAAAGATTTCTAGCCGTCATGTAGAGTCACCGTCCTCTCCGTCAGCGTCGGGACCTCTGATCATTGGTTCGAGAAGAAGTGGCGCTAGACCTCTCTAGTCTACTAATATTTATACCAAAATTTACATTCCAAATGTTGCAAACATAACTTTCAAAACAGTCGATTGGCGGAAATTATGTCGTCTTGGTACATTTAAGCTACACCATTTATCATGTATTGATAGTTTCAAATTCTGAATAGAAATTAGAAGTCCATAGCTAATTCGTTACTTTTACGGATGTCTCTTTAGGATAAAATGTATCTCATCCATGGGACCATTATAAGTTCATCAGGTCGGATTTAAAAGTTGCAACAATTCTTCACGTTCAGGGGCATCTGGCAACACTCCCAGATTTGTCGTCATGTTCATGGCTTTTCAGTTTAATCAGAGGACAGGGTCGCAGTCAGCGCAAAGCCTCTTTCATATTTTCATCTACTCGAATGCAGGCTGCGGGTGGTGGCCATTTTACAGCAGGCCCCAATGGTCAACTTAAGCGAAGAAAACACAAAATCCTAATTACTACATGGAAATGATTATACAGTGTTATTCCCCTACTAATACCCTTATGTGTATGTATTTATCTAGCCATTTGCGACATAAAAAGCCATTAATGCATATTTATTATAAGCGCAAATCACAATAACATCACATAAGCAACATCTATTACTGTCAATTTGCTCACCAACTTAGTTCACTTATTATTTTAGCCATGCAATTGCATTCCCACGTGTGATTCTTCTGTTAATAAAGTTGGTTAGACAAGACTCGACAACTCTTTAGTAATTACTAATTAATCAGTAGTACTATTAATAATGACATACGAAAATGAAACAGGTATTTGGTTTAAAAGTAAAAACCCTGCTCCAGCAATCCCCCCTTTGGTGATATCTTATCACCACAAAAACCAAAACCCAAAAATCTATTTAATTTCCCCTTTTTGAAGAAATTCAAAATGTCTTCTTGTTCATTTTTAAACTCTTGTTTCTTTATCATCTTCTCTTTTTGTTTCTATATACATACTTTCCCTCAATTCTTCTAATTCTATCTCTTGTTAATCTCTTTCTGGTTTCTTTTGTCTCTTTTTAACATTTTCTCGTGTTATTTTCTTTTTATTTCTTCTGTATCTACAACACATACACCCTAATCTAACAATGAATAATGCAACAATTACACACGTTAATGGAAATAATACCTTACCAAAAATGGTACTACCTATTTTAGCTATAAAATTCTTAATAGCAATCATCTTATTAGCCATTTTAGTCCAGATTCTTTCAGCTTCCAGTGGTACTAATTCCTCATGCAAATCAGTAATATTTTTGATATAGACCTTTAGATCTTTGCTTTCGTCAGGAATGTAAGTGCAACAATGTTGAACTTTCAGCATTCCACAGACTCCACCCTCTTTTGCCAATAGAATGTCAAGGGCAAGTCGATTTTGCATTGCCATAGCGCGTAAAGCAACCATTTCAGTATTTACCAAAAGAAAGCCTCCAGCGGTGCTTGTTGACAAGCAATCCACCACTGTTGACAGCTTCCGAATGCCATAAGCATTCAATGAAATTCCCACTGCTGGTATTAGAGCTCCAAAAATATCTCCTACAATTTCTGTCCATGTTTCTCTTCTATAGCGTGTTAATGGATTAGTTTGTTCAGCATTTTCTACTCTATCCATGTGAATTTTTTTTGGAAAGACCAGGCCAACATAACATGTGCCATACCAATGGTCAGGCAACCTGTAATAAGCCTTGTTCCCACAAATATAATACACTCCCGGAAAGACTGGATCTTCTCCTCCTCTAAATCCCCATCCGGTTGCAATAAAGTATGTATCATGACACTCACTAGTCCCTATGAAATAATAATCATACTGAGATTTCTTCCTGGTAATGCATAGTTTGCCTTTCTGTGGTGCATCTATAGCCATAGTTGGACTGGCTCCATTTTTCAACTCTTTTTCTTTCTCAATGTCCCACACTGTTTCACTCATTTTATGTCCTTCTGCTTTCTTATGCATGTTCAACCTTCTTCTCTCAACCATGTCTAAGAAAGTTTTCTCTTCTTCCTTCAAACTACAGGTTAAATTGTTTCTAAAAACATATTCTAATGTTAATTCTCTAGTTTCGATAAAAATCTCACCTAAAGTGTTAGCTTCTTTAGCAGGATTCAGTTCTTTATTCATAGGCAGTTGCCCAAGAATATTATCTACATTAGACATGTTATAATCTAATTTCCCTAATTGATAAAATATACTAATCAACACACTACAGGAAATTCCATACGTAGCCGGAAGGTGATGATAAGTCACTCCTTCCGAAACAGAGGCAGGTAATGGCATACAAACGTAGCAATCCCTTACATCCATTGTCTTTACATATTCGTACAATAATTTTGAAAACACATTGCTAGAAAAATCATTAATAGATCTATCCTTGTGTATATATACATTGCTAGTTCTAGTTGGAACTATCTTCTGTGAACTCTTCCCTATGTTAGTCATGTTCTCAGTATGTCCTTCTAAAGTGTCTATGGTTACTCTAAAAGAGATCAGTAGAGCAAGCACGCTCCAAAGTAGCATTAATAATCCTGTACAGCAGCTGCACATCTTGCACCATCTTTTCATGAAGGTACATCTACTTTGATTATTCTCAGTGCTAGCCATCTTGTTAATGTGACCGTGTCTTTTGACTTAGCCTCTTCTACTCCACTACCGAACTTTTAGGGCAGCAAGTACCCACCAGATTATTACAATCTATTAATTTTTACTTCTTCACTTTCTTCTTCAAGTGACTTCTTTGGATTTACTCAATTTGGGTTTTCATCACTCTTCACTCTTTCCTCATCATCATCATCAAACTGTATTAGGTCCTGAACATCCGTTTCTTCTCCAATGTCGGACAAGATAACTCTCAGGATTCCAACTGCTTCTTCTTCTTCAACCACTTTCAGTAAAGCCTCCTCTGGACTTCCTTGACTGTCTGCCTCTTCTCCTTGTTCATGCAGTGCCACATAAATCCATTCTGGCGACTTATACTTCTGGTTTGGTTTTCTGATTCTTTTAGTTCCTTCAGATATCTTTGTTTCCTCTCCTTTCGTTTGGTTTTGACTTGACACTTCGTTCACCTGTTCAGCTTTCGAAGAGTTAACTCGTGTCAGTCGATATCTCAGTCTCTTTATTTTGATGGGCCAAAGATCTCCTTTAGCATTTCTTTTTTGTTTTCCTTCTTTACTGTTTCTCTCTCCAATCCAAGTTCTCTTTCTCAGAACTCGACCTTCAGGTATCTCATTCCCACTTTCATCAGATTCTGTCTCAGTTGCCTCTTGTTCATCAACAATTTTCCCTTCTCCAACAACTTCCTTTTCTCTAACAGTCTCTTTTTCCACCGATTGAGATTTCCCTACTTCTGTCCCTCCTCGGTTCTCTGACACGCAATCTTCTTGCTGTCTACTTGTCCCTTCACCTAGCTTGTTGTCGATGTTCCCTACACCTCCTCGGGGTTTTTCCGCAATCTGTCCCTCTCTTTCTTTTTCTGTCCCTTCCTCTTCAAGAATTATCTCAGGTGGAACTTTTCCAATTTTCTCATTTGATTCAGGTGTCACCTCTGTTGGAATGTTCTTTTCTTTTCTTTCTTTCTTTTTGTGTTCGTCACTGTTATTTGGGACTTCAGGCACTTCTTCAGAATCTGGACTTGTCTCCGAAGTTTGCAATGTTCTTTTCAGAATTCCTTCTGGTGGGACAAAAGTTTCTCTTGACTCACTGTCCCCCCTTTCAGGATTCCTTTTTCTTTTTACTGTCTCACTGTCTGCATCATCACTGGAATCTGACTCCTCAAAGTGTTATTTTCCAGTGCCGTCAATTGGATTTGGAACTCTCAGAGTGTGACTTGCATGTATCCAATTTTTCACTCCAGCACACTTCACAGCAGTCGTTGTGGTCAGAACGACTTGTCTTGGCCTTCCCCACCTTGGAACCAAGCAATTCCTTCTTCTGTGGACTTTTATTCTTACCCAGTCCCCTGGGCTCAGATCATGGGCTGGTTTCTTTTCAAGTGTGGTGGCGTCTTCTCCAACCTGGTGAAACACAGAATGGACTGCGTCAGCCAGGCCTTTACAGTAATCCAAAATCATGTCATCAGTTATAGTCATCAGCTTGTTGACTGGTACAAATGCATGTCTCATAGCACGTCCCATGATGATTTCATGTGGACTCAAACCTGTTGTTCTGTCTGGAGTAGACCTAATTGTCATCAGGACTAGAGGCAAGACATCAGGCCATTTCATTCCTGTGGCCAGGCACATTTTGCCAATTCTGTTTTTGATGGTACCATTCATTTGTTCAACCACACCAGAAGCCTCTGGTCGATAAGCACAAAGTAGCTTCTGCTGTACACTCAATGCTTCACAGATCAAACCCATGATTTCATTATAAAAGTGTCCACCTATGTCTGATTCAATGGGCACTGGGAACCCGTACCTTGAGATGAATTCTCTTAACAGTAGCTTGGCCACTGTTATCCCATCATTTCTTCTTGTTGGAAATGCCTCCAACCACCTGGAGAACAAACAGACTACCACCAGGACATACCTTAATCTATTGACTTGGGGCATTTCGATTAAGTCTATCTGCATTCTGGTGAAGGGTCCTCCCTCTCTGCCTATTGTACCTAGGCTCACCACTGTTTTCTTTCCAGGATTGAATTGCTGACATATCAGGCATCTCTGACAGAGACTTTCTGCTAGCAGCCTGAATTTTGCAATTTACCAGGTCTGCTTAAAGGCCCTTATCATAGCATCCCTCCCCAGGTGTCCCTGGCCATGATACATCCGTGCCATTGTTGACAACATGCTATTGGGCATGACTGGTCTTCCATCCCTATAGACCCACACGTGGTCTTTTTCCCTTGGTGCACAACCTGCTTTCACCCAATCTTTCATTTCCTCATCTCCTGCTTCATCCTGCAACTGCTTCACTTCCTCCCATGTTCCCACCACATTAGTAAACATTAAGGAACAAGAAGACATTTCCCTTTCTTTACTCCGGTTAATGGAGTGATTATTCCTTGCACAATACTGTGCTATGTCATTGGCAAATTTGTTCCCAAGGGTGACGAAATCATCACCTTGACTATGAGCAGCACATTTTACAACTGCTAGTTCTTTAGGCAGCTGTATCGCCTCAAGCAATTTTCCAACCACTTCAGCATTCTTTATGGGAGTTCCACTTGAGGTCAGGAAACCTCTTTGTAGCCATAACTGGCCAAAATCATGGACAACTCCGAAGCCATACTGGCTGTCAGTCATTGCAGTCACTCTCACATTCCTTCCAATCTTGCAAGCCTTCGTTAGTGCCACCAATTCCGCCACTTGAGCGGATTTAACTCCTTTCAAAGGCGATGCTTCCACAACTCCTGAAACTGTACACACAGCATATGCGGCACTCAGCATTCCTTCATCAGTTCTCAGACAAGATCCATCCACAAACAACACATGATCACTCTCAGGCAGTGGCAGATCTCTTATGTCTGGTGTTGGTTTTGTACAGTAATCAAGCACATCCAGGCAATCATGATCAACATCATCCCTCACTCCCACACTTTCAGCATCAGGCAACAGTGTTGCTGGATTCACATTCACGCATCTCTCAAGACTCACATTTGATGCACCAAGAAGGACTTTTTCATATTTAGTCAGCCGACTATGAGACATAAACTGTGTCCGGCTCCTTGTTAAAAGGATTGCCACATCATGAGGTACGAATACCCGTACAGGATATCCCATTATTATTCCCTCACTTTGTTCCAGGCTTCTGCATGTAGCAGCTACTGCTTTCAGGCAACCTGGTAAACCCACAGCTACTGGGTCAAGTGTTGGTGAGAAGTACGCAATTGGCATCCTCAGACGTCCATGTTTCTGGATTAACACTGAAAGTGCACATCCATTCCTCTCACTACAGTACAGCTCAAATTCTTTTTCGTAATCTGGCATTCCTAGGGCAGGAGCTTCACATAGCCTGTTCTTTAATTCTTTGAATGCTGCCATTTCTTCTGGGTTTAATTCCAATGGGTCTTTCACCTCACTTTTGGTCAATTTAATCAGTGGCTTGGCAATTAAGGAAAAGTTACTTATCCACTGACGACAATAACCAACCATTCCCAGGAACATTCTCACTTCTCTTTGTGTCATTGGGGCTCTCATTCCTCTGATGATTTTGATCCTGTCAATGGTCACTTTCCTCAGGCCTTTCTCAATATTATGTCCCAGATACTGGACTTCTCTTTTGCAGAATTGCAATTTGGCTGGAGATACTTTTAATCCTCCATCTGCCAAGTGATTCAGTAAAGCAATGGTGTCTACTTCACAAGCTTCACGTGTTTTTGATGCCACAAGCAGGTCATCAATGTACTGGACCAAAACTGAATTTTCAGGCATTGTTAAACTCTCCAGAGATTTCTTCAGCAATTGATTAAATATCGAAGGGCTCTCTGTATACCCCTGTGGAATTCGGCACCATGCCAAAATTCGCTCTCCAAACCTAAATGCAAAAATCGGCTGGCTGTCATGATGCAATGGGATTGAAAAGAAATCAATTACTGTGTACCATTCTGCATCACGGGGAATCTGATACAAAATCACTGATGGATTTGGCACAATGGGACAGCATGACACAACAATCTTGTTAATTTTTCTCAAATCCTGTACTATTCTGAACTTCCCATTGGGTTTCTTCAGTCCCATTATAGGTGAATTACATGGGCTGCTCAATATTTCCCTTAACACCCCCTGCTGGATAATTTTCTCAATTATAGGTGTTATTCCTTCAATTATTTCAGGTGTCAGTCTGTATTGTGGGATGTTTGGGTAAACTACTCCATCTTTTACAGTAATTTTTACTGCATCTACATTTCTCATCAGGCCCACATCTTCTCCAGTAAAATCCCAAACTGCTGCTTTTACTTTCTGTTTTAATTCTGGGGGTAATCCGTCAGGATTGAACACAGCATATGTTCCCAATTATCCCTGTTATCTAGGGTCATTCTGTATAGGACATCCTCATCTGGTGTCTCAAAGGCTATTCCATCTGGGGTACAGAAAATAGTGCAATTCATCTTGCACAGCAAATCCCTGCCTAACAAGTTCACACTGGTGTCACACACCGCGAACCGGTGCATGCCTGAGAATTTCCCTATTCTAACCCTTACTGGTTCAGTAAGATGAGTTTTGATCTGTGTATTGGACACACCAACCACTTGGATTGCTTCATCCCAGAGAGGAAGATTCTTTATATCAGCTGACCTGACAGTCGATCTCGTAGCTCCTGTGTCAACTAGAAAAGTACCACTTTCACCATTGATTTTTCCATCTACAAAAGGTCCTGCCTGGTCTTTTTCTAGAGTTGCACCAAGTACGCACTTTTCGTCCTCTCTTCGGCACCGTAAGAAGTCTCCCTCAGAATCACTTCCCTCATTCCTTAGCCAATATTGTGACACAGTGCTTGCGCGTTTTGGCTTGTTTACCTGTTCTTCATTGTAGAACCCTGAATCTTGGCTGTACTTCTGGGATCCTCTGTTTTGCTGCAAGGGCAGTTTTGGCACCTGATTCTGCTGCTTAACAGCCTTCTGCTGTTGCTGCTGCTGACCACACCCGTCACTCTGCACCTGTGAATTCAATGATGGATTGTCATCGTTAGCACACCGTGGATTCTTACACTCGGATTTCCAGTGCCCTAATTTTCCACAGTTGTGGCAGGGAAACCTTTTCTTTGCTTCCTCAATATTGCCTTTCCCTTTTACTGGGCCAAATCTAGGTTTATTTCCTGGGTTATTTGCTTGTTCAACCAACTGAGCTTCCTGTCTTTCTGCAACTTTCACCTGTGCCCACATTGCCTTTTCTTTCAGTTTTCTTTGCTTTGCCTCAATCTCATCACTGAAGTATTTTGCATGTCTCAGGATCTCATCAATCTTTTTGCTCTGCCAGTCTACGGTATGCTGCCTTATCATTTCACTGATTTCAGGTCGCAAGCCATACACAAACCTGTATACAAAATGGCTCAGATCCTTGTCACCCAGATGTTCATCTCCACTGAACTGTTTGAAAGCCAGTATTAGTCTTTCATAGTAAGCATGGACTGATTCTTTCACTTCTTGATGTGTTCGATCTATCTTAACCCAATCTGTTTCTTTGGGAGGTACCTTATTTTTCAGGAAAGCCATAACCTGCTCATACTTTTTCATTACCTCCGGGTCTGGAGCTCCTGTCTTAGGATCTCTCGGGTATTGTTTAGTGGGCCAGTCTATGACTATCTTACATTCTGCCCACAAGTCTGCTGGTACAATTATATCAAACAGACTATTCAGGTCGATCCACAGCACTTTTGACAACTTCACAAATCTGTCAACCTGTCTATACCACTCGACGGGCTTCTCTCTCAGTCGAGGGAAATCATTTGTAAATGACAAAATATCTTGTCTGGTCCATGGGACATGTACATACCCCCCTCCTGGAATCTCCCTCATGGGATAAGCTGTCACTGTTTTCTCTTTTTCTCTCATAGGGAATGTTGAGTAAGTTCTGTCTGCTGCATCCTCTCGTTTTCTATACCATCTATCTTTCCATTTACCACATCTCCCCAGTTTCGCAGCAAAGCAATCATCTCCTTAATCTTCCCTGCTCAGCCTGCATTATTCAGATTCTCGATGTCCTTATCTGTAAAATCCACTCGGTAAGGCTTTTGTAAAGCTTTTACCTTGTCCATGTCAATTCCCATTTCACTGACTATTCCTTTCAACCTGTCATGTATGTTCTTTGCTCTCCATGTGATGCTTTTGCACAAAAATAGTATTTCCCCATCCTGATAGTTCTTCAGCGTTTCTGTAGGAATTGTTCCTACAATTAGCTCCTCCATTTCCATACGTAGTCTAGCTACATCAATTGCCTGGGATTCCTTTTCTTTCCTCTGCAAAACTTTCAGCCAATCATTCAAATCTTCAGCAGTTATCCCCGTAGATTTTTCTGCACCCACTGGTTCTGTCACTCTTTGTGGTTCTAAGATCGAACCTCCAATCATTATGTTCCCTTCCACACAACCAGAATTCAAAACCGAGTTAGTCTGTACATTCAACTCTCCTCCACATATGGTATGTCTCCACTGATTTTCTCCTGATCTCCACTGATTTTCTCCCGATCTCATTTCTGTCTGTTCTGTAGAAACAACCAGTCTGTTGCCTACATATGGAACTGTCAAACCACCTTCACCAGTCCTCTGCTTCTCAAAAATTGGCATAACCGGACCTATTGTTACAGGCACCGTAACTGCTTCAAGATTTTTAGTTAGTTCTCTGATTTTCTCTGTCAATTCAAATGTGGTTCTTGCTAGTTCTCTTGTCTTTTCATCCTCAATTTCATTTTCCCTTTCTCTCTCTCTCCGCAAGAGAACTGCTGCTTTTCAACTCAGGGGTCATAACCTCTGTCCTTATAATCAGCAGGGTGTCTCTCATAGGGGTAACTGGTGTTCCTACTTCTGGTTCTCGTCTATACGGGGGTGGTCTTTTGTAGAACATGTCATCTAAGACATCGTCTTCAGACTCATTCGCCCCATACCTCCTAGTTTCTACATTATGTTCTTTCTCTGTACACTTTCTCCATTCTGTCTCCCCTGCAGTTCTTACAGGATATAATCCCTCAGTCATACTGGCATCTCGCCATCTTCTCATCCGATCATGATGAGTTTCGCGATCATACTTTCGCCTCAACATGTAACGGTAGTTTCCTCCACTCCTCTGCTTTTCTCGCTCATGCATTTCATCTTCCCATTCAGTCAATGCCTCAAACTGCGTCAGCCTAGGCCGAGGCTCTGGACTCATCATCCTCTCCCGTAAGTTTCTCAATATGGCCAGATTAAATGAGCCATGTTCCGGGAAAGCTAAAACTCCGTCTTCTTTGGTGTACTTTGCCCAATTGTCTAACCAAATACAGGTATGAACCCATATTTTGCAACCATGAAGGATGCGGGGGTTCTTATCGGAGGAAGTAACTGTCCTTCCCTAGTCACAATATCCTTATCCTTGTCAAACCAGGTCTTAACCTTACTAAACAAGGATTTATTTTTCTTTTCCTCAGCGTGGTAATACATTTTCTTGTTTTCCGCAACCCTTTAGTCTTTTCTACAACTGTACGATCTCCTGTCCAATTGCAGCGTGACTCACACTAACGCACCAATCCGGAGCGTTTACGTCACTGACTCAGTCCACGAATCCCAGCGCGACTCACACTAACGCACCAATCCTGGAGCGTCTACGTCACCCTGTATGTCTCCCAATCCTTGTGCGGCGTACACCAGCACACCAATCACTTTGCTTCCACCGTTCTAACCCACTGTCCAATCACAGCACGGTCTTCCTGACGTCAGCAGTCGCTGCAGCAGCTCCTGCTCCTGTCTCCTGTCTCTCGTCTACCCCTCCTTTACAAAACTACTCGGTAGACTTTGTTTCAACTTATA
Organism: Triturus cristatus; assembly: GCF_964204655.1. NCBI lineage: Eukaryota > Metazoa > Chordata > Amphibia > Caudata > Salamandridae > Triturus > Triturus cristatus. The sequence goes on along the minus strand of NC_140589.1, from coordinate 995,419,243 downwards.
TGAGTCTGTTAGTTACAACATACAAACATCTCCATTGTCTGCTTCGCTAACCACAGAACAGCAAAAGACCTTTCCCACGAGAATTCCGCCTTTCCCGAGAGCAGCGCTTACCTCTGCTCTACTACGGAATCGTTACTTCCGTTGATAAAGTAGCTCATCCCTCTACTCTACCCTTCTAGCAAGCACTATTTAACTGTTTTCTCCGGAATGCTCACAATTTCACAATTAACCAGAATGCCTTCTCATTCACGCACTTTCACACCAGAAAATGTAGTACATTTACACAGAATCCTGTCTTTCCCGAGAACAGCGAACAGTCTGTCCTACTACAGAATATATCACATGTTAACACAGCAGCGCTTACCTCTGCTCTGTCCTTCTAACAAGCTCAGAGAATACCTATTACCTTTCTAGTGATAAGCGTTATCGGAATGCCATAAGGATCCCTGATACCTACGACCAGAAATTCACAAGTAACCTTCGCTATCATATACACTTCTCTCACACAGAAAATACGTCTCTAATGGCAACATGCAGCGATGCTACCTCATCGAACCCAGACAATGCGACCCGCAACTTCAATTGTCACCCGTTTTTCCCTGTCTACATACAGGGCCAACAATCCCGCCTCTTCCGAGAGCAGCGCTTTCCTCTGCCCTACTACGGAACTGTCACCGACTTCCTACGTCCCAGAAGCCGTACACACTACATAAAACTCAATATGACTTCAACATTTAGTGTTAGTACATATATCAATATCAATCAATAATCAATAAGCTTATATACACGCAAAATTCACCAGATCAAGACAATAGTTAACCATCATTCTGCTACCAAGAAACTGGTGCAGATCGGAGCTTCCGAATCCCCTCTACTTCCACGGACGGAGTGATTTCACAGTCACACGCACACACACACATCACACACTGGTGGGGCCCATAACACCAACATTCATTCTACCACTCTATCCGTGTATAAGGGAAAACACTTTTCTATTCCCAACCAATCTGCATGTACCCTGAGGTCAATGAGATCAACTAGTTGCTATAAATTTGGTGATACAACTTAACACTCTAAATATTCAATAAACATGACAACAAAATAACCACCCGATACAGTAATTCAAACAGAATATTGTTTATCTAAATCAAATTGTAAGAAAAGCCAAATAAATGCAAGATCATTTTTTTTCATATTTACCTATTCTGGCTAAAAGTCGTTTTCTAAGTCAGAACTGGTCCTCAGCAAATAGATAAAGATTTCTAGCCGTCATGTAGAGTCACCGTCCTCTCCGTCAGCGTCGGGACCTCTGATCATTGGTTCGAGAAGAAGTGGCGCTAGACCTCTCTAGTCTACTAATATTTATACCAAAATTTACATTCCAAATGTTGCAAACATAACTTTCAAAACAGTCGATTGGCGGAAATTATGTCGTCTTGGTACATTTAAGCTACACCATTAGATTTTCTCATGTATTGATAGTTTCAAATTCTGAATAGAAATTAGAAGTCCATAGCTAATTCGTTACTTTTACGGATGTCTCTTTAGGATAAAATGTATCTCATCCATGGGACCATTATAAGTTCATCAGGTCGGATTTAAAAGTTGCAACAATTCTTCACGTTCAGGGGCATCTGACAACACTCCCAGATTTGTCATCATGTTCATTGCTTTTCAGTTCAATCAGAGGACAGGGTCGCAGTCAGCGCAAAGCCTCTTTTCATATTTTCATCTACTCGAATGCAGGCTGCGGGAAGTGGCCATTTTACAGCAGGCCACAATGGTCAACATAAGTGAAGAAAACACAAAATCATAATTACTACATAGAAATGATTATACAGTGTTATTCCCCTACTAATACCCTTATGTGTATGTATTTATCTAGCCATTTGCGACATAAAAAGCCATTAATGCATTTTTATTATAAGCGCAAATCACAATAACATCACAAAAGCAACATCTATTACTGTCAATTTGCTCACCAACTTAGTTCACTTATTATTTTAGCCATGCAATTGCATTCCCACGTGTGATTCTTCTGTTAATAAGGTTGGTTAGACAAGACTCGACAACTCTTTAGTAATTACTAATTAATCAGTAGTACTTTTAATAATGACATATGAAAATGAAACAGGTATTTGGTTTAAAAGTAAAAACCCTGCTCCAGCAGGTGTCTTTAAGGTTAGTGGTTAGCGGATATGTGGGTGAGGGCTAGGACTTGAATGTTGAGTGTGCATCTGATTGCTGCATTCTGGAACGATATGGAGCCTCTTGGTGAACTGGGCAGGGATTCTAATGCATAGTGCAGTAATGTAGCTTGCTTGCAGTTAGGGCTTGGTTGATAGTTTGACAGGCATTTAGAGGAAACCATCTGAAGATCTTCCTGTGGATCTTGAGGGTGTAAATGCAACTGACTGAATTGAACTGGCTGGACATTCATATTTAGTCATCAATTATGTTCCCCAGATTTCTGGTATGGCTGGAACAGGATGAATGTTGGTCTCGGTTCTGATGTTCACCAGGCTGGGGACCAGAGTGTGGCGTCCCTTTTGAAGATGTCCACGTTTTTATCATATTTATTAAGCTTTAGACTGTTGGATTTCATCCAGACGGAGACTTCTGTCATACAGTTCATAAACTTTACTTGGGTGTTGGCAGTCTCCTTATAGATGAAGAGGATGAGTTTGTGTTATCAGCTTAGAAGAATATGTTGGCACCATGGGTTTGGATGATATAGGCTAACAGGGGCATGTGGACAATGAGGAGTATGGGGCTGAGTGGTGATCCCTGAAGGATGCAGCAGATTGGGCAGCTGTACCATTTAAGAGTTGTACCTTGAACTCTGTCTCATGGAGGAGTTGTATGTGGGTCGGTAGGAAACAATGTTAAAAGCTGGGAAGAAGTTGAGGAAGATGTCTGTGGTGTTTCTTTGGTCTATAATGGGCCAGATGTCTTAGTGAGGGGCGATGAGAGAGCTGTAAGTAGGACTGAATCCTGATTAGTATGGGTAAAGGAGGTGGTTGTTGTTGGGTTGTTTTGATAGACTCTTCATGATGACTTTTTGCAAGACATTTGCTAGGCAGGGTAGCCGGGAGCTGGGTCTGTAATTTGATTGGGAAGTTTGATCTACTGTAGGTTTTTTCAGTGGTGACAGACTACTCGCATGTTTCCAGGTGTCCCAGAAGGTAACTGTGGTAGCTGTGGTGAGGGAGTCATTGACGGTCGAGGTGAGGGTGGTGCAGAAGGGCTGGAGACCTATGGAGAAGCCAAAGTGAGCACAAGGGTCCAAAGATATGTTGGCATTGTTGTGGTGCAGGCCTGCCAGAGAAGGGAGGTCGTAGGAGGTTGTGATGTGAAGCTGTCTAAGATTGTGCGTATCTTGTTGTGGAAGTAAAGAGTGAACTAGGGAGTAGAATTACTTCATTATGGATTTCTATTGATGTATTGGTGCTGTTTTTGATCTGCTTGGTCAGAGTTGAGAACTTTGCTACTTGAGTGTCAAAGGGCTAATTTGTACATCTGTTTGTTGATGTAATTATGGGCGAGTTTCCATCTGTACTCCAGCTGTTTTTAGTGGTGTATGGTGAGTCGTAGGTTATTGGTGTACCAACTTGCTTACGGTCTGATCCTTGAGGTGGTTGTGGTTTTGAATTGAGCCAGCTTGTCTGCTCAGGAGGTGATCCACTAGTTGAAGTTGTAGATGGATCAGACCGGGTCATCGTGGTGCATCAAATGTGGTTTAGAAGTTCTGCGGTCTAGGTTTCCTCAGAGATAATATTCCAGTTGTGTTGAGTGATTTCAATTGGTGGGGATCTTTGTTGGTGGTTAAGGTGTATGTGGAAGTGGACAAGGGAGTGGTCAGTCCAGGTGTGAGGGGTAGGCTTTTCCACTGTGATGTTTGAAAGGTTGATGAAAACACAGTCTAGCAGATGGTCAGCAGTGTGGGTGGGGTCCTTCAATTGTTGGGTGAGTCACAGTATGTTCAAGTTTTCCAGGTTTTCTAGGAAGCTAGTGGTGTTTGGGTCAGTGAGGTCCTTCAGCAGGAAGTGGAGGCCGCCAAGAAGAATGAAAGAGGTGCAGGAGACAATTGTGTCTGCAATGGTGTTTCTGAATTGATGATTGTGATTCTCCTACAGGTTTCCTGGTTCTGTTCAGACATGCGAACTTGTAGCCACGGAGGATGTCTATTGCGATGTCCGGACTGTGGTGGGTATTAGCCAGGTCCTTGTGATGAACAGTAGGCATGGGGAGAGGTTGTGTACGAGAGACCAGCTTTCAATGGTGTGTTTGTTGAGAGGGTAAGTGTTCAAGGAAGGCACAGACCACCGTGGGGTTGGTGTTGTGTGTGTCTGAATCATGAAATGTGGGTGTTCAGTGGGGTGAAATAGGAGGAGAAGGAAGTAGAGAGGAGAAGAGAAGATAGGAGATGAGAGGAGAAGGGAGGAGAAGGAGAGGACAGGGGACAAGAAAGGAAGAGAGGACAAGCGAAGACAAGCGAAGAGAAGAGAGGAAAGGAGAGGAGAGGAAAGGAGAGGAGAGGAGAAGAGAAGAGTACAGTAGAGAGGAGAGATGAGAGGAGAGGAGAGGAGAGGAGAGGAGAGGAGAGGAGAGGAGAGGAGAGGAGAGGAGAGGAGAGGAGAGGAGACTACTGGGGTGGTGCAGGAGAAGCAGCAGGCTTCGCAGGAGAAATCATCTTGAGAGCTGGACGAGGTGGCTAAGCAGCAGTGTCAAGGTTGTGGCAAGGTTGCTTCTTGGACTATGCTAGGAGGATGGAGGGTCAAAGATCCTGGCACTTGGCGTGGCTGGGCACAGACAGGCTTGATTATTTTTTCTTTTTACAGTTTTATATTGTGAAAACTCAGACCAAGGATTTTGGGTTGCTCTACATGAGCACACATATTACACAAGGACAGATTCATTTTTAGTCATGGGGAGATTAAAGTATTTGCCCTGGATTCTAAGCTGATACTGGGATTTAAACTGGGTTCCCCAATTGCATAGTCAGCAGCTCTGGCTGCAACCCCAAATCTTCTAATCCCAGTGTGTCCACGCTACTGCCACCATTACGGAAGTCCTGAAGGGGGAGGAGATCCTGGAGCAGTGGGTGGGACTGGGTGAGTCTGGATCAAGCAGCAGTGGTAAAGTAGGAGGCGGCAGCAGAAGGAGCAAGTGAGAGCAATGCTTGTGGGTGCAGCAAGGTGAACAAAAGACTTTGGAGGTGAGAAAGAGCGAAAAGGAGCTAGAGAGAAAAAGTGAGTGAGAAGTAAAAGCCAAGTCAGAAGGCCTCAAAGTTATAAATAAGAGCCAAAAGTGGTAAAAGTGGTAAAAAAAAGCAAATGTGAGAGCGAGAGAACGAGGGAAGAGTGAAGACAGTGAGAAAAGAGGGGCAAACAGGACCAGAAATGCAGCAAAACTTGCAGCAAAAAGAGAGACTAAAGTGAGAGTGAGAGATCGAGTGAGGAGCGGAGAGAGTGAGAAAAAGTACAGTGCAAATGAGTGGAAAAAGAGGCAGAAATGGCACCAAAAAAAAAGCTAACGTGAGAGTGAGCGATCAAGTGAATAGCACAGAAAGTGGCGGTAGGGTCTGTAGAGTCTGCCACAACAGGAGCGAGGTGCGGTGTCCGAGAGAGCAGGGCCTGGCAAGAGGGCTGAGGCAGTCAGGTAAGGTGAAGAGCAGCCACCATGAAGCAGATCATGGAGGTGAAAGAGTGACAACCTAAAGAAGAGAATGTCCAATATAAAACATCTTTTGCTCAAACCAGTCTCCCGTGGTAAAATGTATGCAAAATGTTTCTATGCTTGAAAATAACAGGAAGCAGGCTTCCACGTATTGATTGATTCAAGTGAGCACGGTGACCTCTAGCACTGTCCCTCTCTTGCTCCATTTCTGTCTCAGGCTGTGATTTCCTGTTTTTTTGTGACAACATGAAGGAACTATGAATGCCGATGTAGTTAGGACTCCTTCCCCTACCCTAACAGTTCCTGCCCAAGCCAGCATTCAAAGATTATTTGTTGTTGGTGATCCGGGTTCAAGACAGGAAATGCTACTGGTTACTGGAGTCTAAAACTTGAAAAGTACTCTGTGAAAAGGTATCTGTGGTAATAAACCAGTCTCTTTAGAAGGGAATGTGGAGAAGGTTTCTCAGTAGGGATGATAGACAGATAACTTCTGGCAAGTTCCATGATTTTGGTCAAAGATATATGGCAATCTGACACCATACAATTTCCCCTTTTCCTTGCATTGCGATTGATGCAATGTTATCGCAGTAATATGGCATTGTTTTATGGAAATTGCATGAATGTTTTCCACCAGCAAAAAAACTGGTGGAAATACACACACAAAAGGAGATACAAATGTTTGTAGTTTTGTTCCACAGAGCAATATCACCATTGGTTTTTGCTGGATTTTAAATCTGTATGTAATGCTTAGCAATAATGATTTGCTGCTCAGAGACATTACCGCCAGAGTTATAACCGGACTCTAAGTCCTATATTTACTAAGGCTTTGTGCCATTGCAAAGTGGTGAAAATTTAAGAAAAGTGACTCAACGCAAGGCATTGACATAAACTTTTCAGAACACAGAGATGTTTTTCACTGGAAAGATGCCCTTTTCTCAGCGCACGAAGCACTTTGTGCTTCATCGCATCACTTTGCATTAAGGGGATATTAATGGAGTGTTATTTGGGAGCTTTAGTGCACCTGTAGGTCTTGAAGCAAAGCCCTATTTAGTAAGATAGCCAGACTGGGCATTGTGTCAAAAACCTCCTTAAAGCTAGCAGTAGCAAGGGGAAATCTTTTTATTTATTTGTTTAGTTGCAGAGTTTTATATAGCGCTGGCTAGACCCGGAGGTATCACAGCGCTTTACATGAGGATCAGCGAGTTACAGGTTACAAAATTACATAAGTTACAGGTGCCAAGAATAAACATAGGGGAAAAACAGTGATTACACAATAACAATAGATATTAACGCATACGCTGGAAAGGGGAGGTAGCCACAGGATGATGGAGGGAGGAGGCAGGGAAGGACACATAACAGGGAGACGAGAAAAAACTATGGCCATGGTCCGGCTGGGTATGTGACGGCCGAGGGGGTGAACCAGAGCCAAACTCCTCTATAGCTGCCTAAACAGCTCCAACAGGCATCGGCCATGTTTATTATTATTTTTATTTCTTAAAAAAGTCAAAGCATTGAAAGTGGGCTTAAGTGTACAGCACACATCCAGTGCATGAGATCTTTGTAGTTTGTCTAGCAACTGGAATTTGCCCAGGTCGGGTTGGTATGCTTTCATTATAAATCATATGACAGACAGTGCAGACCCACTTCATTTGTGCATTGTACAAGACAACCAAATTAGAGTGCTAGCACAGGGGGTGACAGCAGCAGCAGTAGAGAAAGCTGTGTGCTACGTTTTACCCCTTGTCCAATGCAGTGTAATAAAATATGGTTGCTGCGGTTCGCAGCACCATGAGTTTAAGAATAAGAATTCTAATAAAAAAGGCAAGGAAATGATACATCTTGCAAATGTTATTTAGTTGAATTCACCAAGTGTGATTAAACAAGGTAATATGTAATAAGAGCAAAAACAAGAAAGGCTGGGGAAAGAATGACACCCAAAGTATGAGTGAATGGAGAGTGAAGGGAGGGCAAAGAAGGAGGAGGTGAAAGTGTAGGTAAGAAAATTATTTTGTTCAAACTGGAGTTCATATCAACATAATGTACAGTCTTCCAATGCTGGAGTGCATACAAAAAGGAAGAAATAGATTTTATTGTTGATCAGGCTGCACACAACCTTATCAGTATGCCTGAACTGATACAGTGAAATGCAAGACACAAAGGTGTTCTCTTGCTACCTCTTACTTTTGTGTCTGTGCCATTGGCAAATAGTTTTTGTTGGACTTGGCCCTTTTTTCTGACATGGTGTTGGGTGTTTTAGGACTCTGGGCACTTTAGCACTGCTGTCCAGTGTAAAGTGCATGCAATATGTTAAAGATTGGTCTACACCTGTTTGGCATATTTAATTTTTTCTGTCAGTCCCTTGCAAATTGGTATCTCATATACCCTGTGCTGGTAAATTAAATGCTACTGGTGGGCTTGCAGTGCTGATTGTGCCACCCACCAAAGTAGCCTTTCAAACCTGTCTCAGGACTCTGTCATTGCAGGGCCTGTGCGCGCAGTGTTACTGCCGCTAAAGTGTGTGCCACGTCTGTGACCCCGCTTTTACTGCTTGTCAGTCACCCCTAAGGTAGGCCCAAGCTAGCCCTATGGGCAGGGTACATTGTAGGTGAAAGGTAGGACATGTACCTTAAGTGTGTGACATGTCCTGGTAGTGACAGCCAGCCATTTTGGTTTCTCACTACTGTGAGGCTGCCCTCCCACAGGAACGCATGGGGATTCCCTGATAAGTGTTTCAGAGGTAATTCCTGATATGAGAGGAGAAGCGTGGTCAAGTTTGGTATATTTGGAATAGTGATAATAAATACTATGCTATGGTGTGCACAGATTTATTATAACTATTTTAGAAATGCCACTTTTAGAAGTTTACATTTCTGTGTGCTATGTGTCTGCCTGCCTGATGTGGATTGCATGTCTGGCTTTAGAGTGACAGGGGCTGGTGAGGTGTGTGTGGCTCCAGGGTGGGCAGGGTGAGTCAGCACTAGGCTGAATGGGACATCTGCATTTGGAGTAGTGGGTGGAGTAGCCCCCTGACCCTGAACAGGTCTGTGCCTGCTAGGTGAATGCTGTCTCTGCCCCCTGTGGTATGTCTGATCACCGAGCCCCCTCCTGACAAAGGGGAAGAGGAGCCTTGTGAACAAAGTGCTCCAAAACACCCCAGAACCAGTTCAGGCTGGTTCCCCCAAGACCTGTGCCAGGGCAGACAAAGAAAAGGGTGTATAAATATTGGGCTGTGACCCCATGAAAGGGTTGTGCTGTGTGCCCCCTTGTGCTGAGGGAACCTGCTGCTGCTGGGCTCCAGGAGGAACCACCACAAGGGACTGCCTACCTGCTGGAGGGCCCTGTGAGCTGGCCTGCCTGGACCCAGACTCGTGCCCCTAGAACTTTGTTTGCTGGAGCTGTGGCTCTTATCTCCTCGTGAACACTATTTTTTAAATTACCAGTCCAAGAGGAGCGCTGGTGCCTGGAAGCGTGCTGCTGCAAGGACTGCTGGGGCAAGCCCGGCGTGGGGACCCCCCCGTGCTGCTGTGGGGTCAAGCGAGAGCCCATCCTGCATTTGTGCCACTTATTTAGTGGGAGCTCACCCCTCGTTTGTGCTGCGGATCCGCGGGAGCCCGCCCTACATTTGTACTGCGGATCTGCGGGAGCCCACCCCGCATTTTGTGTTTATCGGCAGGAGCCCACCCCGCATTTGCCAGGAATCACTGCCGCGCCCTGACCCGGAACAAAGAGATGCAGCAACACGGCCAGGAAGTCAGGCAAGAGCCGCCTGACTGTGGGCGGAGCCTGCCGTGGAGTTACGGCCGGAAGAGGCAAGCAGAAAGGAGGACGGGAGCCTACCCTGCCTCCCAGGACGTCCCGGGCCCAACGAAGAAGTCCGGAGAGCCCCGGACGCCAGGAGAAGCCTGGCTGTGTGCAGAGCCGGCTGTGGCACCGTGCCGGTGCCTCTTTTCCCCAACCGGAGCTGAGAACCGAAGATGGGAGGAGTCCTGATACGCCCCAATGAGTGGGGGCAGATTGGAGCCGAGTTGGTGCTCCTAGAGGCACCGTGGTGCCTGTGCTTATATTTTCTTTCTCGGAGGCAATTGTTGTGAGAGTCCCGGCATGGGGGCTCAAAGGCTGAGCTGGTGCCAGGACTCATAATTACAGCTGCACCGCATGAGTGCGAGCTGCTGCCACGTTGGGCACATTTGTTGGAAACTCCCAGTGGGGACCCAGGAGGCACAGTGGTGCCAAAGCCTGAATTCCAGCTGCATCACGAGAGAGAGTGGGCAGCTGCAACCCGGGGGCATTTTGTTTTGCCTGAGAAAGGAGTGACATACACTCCCCCAACCCAGCGCATTGCGCACTCTGGAAAGAGGGAATTGGGGCCCCCTTTAAGAGGCCAGTTGGCCTGGGGTCATTTCTGTGTTTAGGCATAAGGTGATGCCTAATGCTAGTGCATAATGTGGTTTATGCCTGATAATATGCATACTGTGTTTTATTCCTAATGGTGATGCAGACCTATTGTGTTTATGCTACCCATGCTAATGCTGAGTACAGTATTCTGCCAGTAGTTACTGGATGTGTTTTACATGTGTTACTAGTACTTTCTAAAGGTTCTGACAGTGGCCCCATTGGCCCTGTCATGTGTAATCCCCTGTAAATATTGCCTAGTGTCAGTTGGCACAGTGTTCATTGTGTGATTATGATTCTAATGTGTTGTGGATAATACAAATGCTATTTTTATATAACCTTGTGTGGAGTTTTTTGGTGGTGTGCTTAGTGTGTTGCTGCTGTGTGTGTGTGTTGCGCAAACGCTTTACACATTGCCTCTGGGATAAGCCTGACTGCTCGTGCCAAGCTACCAAGGGGGTGAGCAGGGTTTACTCCCTTGCGTGTAACTCCCTTGCCCTGACTAGAGTGGTGGTTTCTGCCTGACTTTGGCCCAAGCCTTAGCCAACCAGAAATCCCATTTCTAACAGGTTTTTTTAAGCATGGCAGGTGGGACACGGTATGGCAAGTGTTGTGTGCATAGCTAACCATAGCTGTCAAATCTTAGTTATTTTGCAAATTTGAGCTAAAACCTCAACTTGGTTTTTAACTGTGCTTTTGAAATTAACTTCATGGGATTTTTTTACAACAAACCTAATTTCCACTTCCTGCTGCACATCTGCAACCATTCTCTGTGTGGTATGGCTTATTGTCACACAATTGGAGCACTCGGTTCTGTGGTTCCAACTTTATAACTTCAGACAGAAGACGGGAAAAAAGGGTTATCTTGTTCAATAGGATAGCTTTATTTTTTTTACTTTAGATTTATAAATATCTCCGGATTGTTGCCAAAAATCCTCCACAATTAACACAACCAAAAAATGCAGAAGTGTATGCCTTTTAAAGCTGAAACTTTCTTAGATGCTTATACCTAAAAAATTACTGAACAGATTTACATCAAACCAACAAAAGCATGCTTCCTAAGTAAATTTCTACTTTCATGCCAAGCTTAGTTAAATCTGTGTAGCGGTTTTCACTATTGGCAGGAGTAAAATTCCTGTGGGAGATAAAATAGGAAAACACATCCCCTCCCATATCTTCTTTAACCTTTTCCCCTGCTGATTCAACATAAAAATAGACAGGCTAGAACATAGGTGACTACACCAAGCAATCAACCGTGGTCAGTGCGGGTAACAGTGGTGAGGCGGTGGAGCTGGGTAAGGGGGGATTTCAAGGAATGATGCAGAGGGCAGATTAAATAAACAATTAATTTTCCCTCAGCATCGCCCTCGAAATCCCCCCTTAACCGGCCCCACCACGCAACCGCTGTCACCTGCACGGACTGAGGCTCACTGACTGCGGCTTCAAGCAAATTTGGTGCAGGTCCATCCCTTGGGGCCAAACGTTAGAGGCAAATGAAAAAATGTCTTTGTCCTGAAAATTGCATCTAAACCCAAAGTAAACCGTGGTTACTGCAGCTTTGCTAATAACATCAATCCGCAGAAGGGTAAGAGAGGTTTGATGGTCCAGCACACAACCTCCTAAACACATATAATAGCAATAATAAAGTGTGCACTTCCGAGGAGTGAGGAAAACTCACTTCACCTAAAATAGAATGTGGTCTTTAGACAATTTATCTCATTCGTTTATTATGATGATAAGCAACTTGTGCTCCGCAACCATGCTCCCTATATTCAATTAATGAGACAAATTGTCTAAAGACCACATTCTAATTTGAATGAGGTATATGACTACAGCTGTACCATACAAACAGCAGGGCAAGTGTCTCTTAAGGGAGCAAAGGAGAAGCAAAAGAGGAAGAGGAGCAAGAAAATGGATAATTGAGGTGGGGGACAGGCATAACATCACAAGAAGAGATATTACATGGGACAGAAGGACGGAGACAAGAAACAGCGAGAAATAAACAACATGGGGAAAAAATATGACTATTATGAATTTGAGCTCCCATGTGCTGACTGACATAGAAAATTGGTTCTTGAACTGAACCTGTCATTTTTCCAGGAGATTAACTTTGGCTTTACATGCACCACAATAGACCTTTTCATAGTCATTAGGAAATCGTAATTACTTAGGAATTATAATTTGACACACAAGAATAAACCACAGGAGGTGGTTAATGGGCAACTCATTATATGTGTATAAGTTATGTAGAATGCCTTATACCTTTAACAGTTTTAACAATGAAGAATTTGACAATCTCAATATATGAGAGATCAACAAGTCTCTGCTCCACAAACTCCAGACCATAAAGAACACCCCTGCAGACTGGTCCTAGGCATCCCTTGACATGAACACATCACCTAACACCTGCGGAACCTCCAGTGGTTCCCCGTTGAGAAGGGAGTTACCTTCAAGATACTCACCCACACCTACAAATGCCTCCACAACACTGGACCCCAATACCGCAACAAAAGAATTTCCTTCCATGTGCCCAAGAGAAGCCTCCGATCTGCCGACCTTACCCTTGCTGAAATCCTGCGCATCCGCAGAACCAAAACAGGTGGAAGAGCTTTCCCTCGTCATCAAGAACAAAACCTGGAATGAGCTTCCGACCGACAACAGACGCGCCACCTCCCAAAACATCTTCAGGATGGCACTCAAGACCTGGCTCTTCGACTGAGCGGAGCAGCCCCCCCCCCCCTCCCCCAGCGCCCTGAGACACTCACAGGTGAGTAGCACGCTTACAATGCCCTGATTCATTGATTGGTGAGAATGGTTATGAATATGAGTGTATGTAGTAATAGTGGTTTCAAAGCAAGATATAAAATGTGTCCCACCTTTCCCCCTGATAATATTGACACTTCTCAAGAAGTAGTGATTCGAGACTTTTGTGCATTGCAGAGGCGTATACTTGTGAAGAGAAGGACACGATTTAGGAATCTTACTGACGCATACCGACAAGCAATAAAAGCACTGCAGGATGACATAGCGTTGGTCATCAAACTGGGTCATCAAACTTTCCAATAAGAGAAGTAATGTTATGCTATGGGCAATTGAAGATTATAGAGCAAAAGCACACAAACAGTTATATAAATCAGGATGCTATGAGGTCATTGGGAAACAAACATACAAATAAAACGTTACCAAATATATTGACCTCTTGAGTGAGTGGAGAGATGAAGGTCTGCAAGATTTTGATGAACACAGATTTCAGAGAAATTATTATTCAATATTATCCTGTTTGTACTTAATACCGAAGGTACACAAGGGCATGACCTAACCATCTGGAATTCCTATAGTCTCTTGCAATGGTAGTCTTTTGGAAACATCTTTGTAAAAGACTACAGGTGCTGCAGCCCACTGGTGACATTTAACTTACAGGCCCTGGATACACAGGGTACTGTACACTAGGGATTGATAGGTAAATAAAATTTGCCAATCAGCTATTATACAATCCTACATGAGTTCAGGGTTCAGAGCACATACACTGTACACTAGATTGCTGTGCCCCAGACTTAATAGTGCATACTCCAGCATGTAAATCTTGGAAAAATGTGGGATGTGGCTACACAGATAGGGCACTTCCTTTAAAAATTGGATACACTGGGAAACCATTTTTCATATTATAACCTTTGATGGATTCTCTCCACACACATGAATCCAATAATGGATGGCATTAATGCATGCAAACACTAAATATGAAAGAATGTCACTTAGAATGTTCGATCACACAAATATATGCTTCTACAAATGATAGATTGTTGTTTAAGGAACAATATTTTCATGTTTGACAATCAAATCTTTAAGGATGACAATGGGGGCCTGTTTTTCCGCCACCTGTGCTAACCTTTTCATGGGCTGCTGGGAGGATCAGATGTTTTGATCAGTGAACAAGAAAGTATACACCAACCACATAATTAGTTGGGTATGGTATATAGATGACTTATTCTTCATGTGCGGTGATCATGACAAAGAGGAAAATTCATTGACACGCCACACAGAAAGAACTGAACCTCTTGTTTACAAAACATGGTGAGTACAGTATCCTGGGCCGCCCCTCTTGGGATGCTGGGACTTCAAAGTGGGTGAATGTGTGCCACAAGGATTCGGGCAATACAGCTACCACCAACCAGAACTGTACTTCACATGCCAAAACCCTTTGAGGCCAGGATCTCTGTGGCATCCAGAGATGGCTCTCAATCGCCTCTTTCCTAGTGGTGAGTTGTCATTTGCGCTCACAACAGTTTTACATGTTTAAAAGGCGCTAGGGTAACAAGCAGAGCAGAGAGGGCCAGTGCATAAGGGATATGGCATTACCCCCATGACTTCAGCAGGTACAAAAAGAGAAGCTGTTTCCAACAGCTTAAAGCGGCTGGAAATATAAGTATCCGAACTGACAGGTCTGCCTGTTCGGTGATCAGTTTTCCGAGACCTGTGCTGACAAAATGCGCTTGTCAGCATCACAAGAGAGGGGTGTCTGCGACTGGTTTGATGGGATTTCATTGTGTGAGGGGTGCTTTTCATTGAGCCCTCTCATACATTACAAATCTCAAACTCATTTTGCACATGCTTTGTGCAGCGCAGCATGTCTAAGCGTTGGAAGGTGAGATAAACCGCTCCAAATCTTCTAAGAAGTTTGGATTGAGTAGACTGAAAAAGGATCAGATCCCTGCTCTTTCCTGTCTCATGATAGGGCTCTCAGCAAGATGCACTGTGCTCATGAAGAAGGTTTGTGGAGACAACTCGTGAATCAGGCTTACTGTTTAGAACAGCGGGGAATAATTTGGTGGCAAGTAAATAAGATAGAGCGTGGAAGAAGGTTTGAAGTGGGGTATGTGCTAGGAAGTATGGGATGACCTGGGAAGAATGTGTAAATGTATTATTCAAGAGCAAGCATTTTTGGTCTTCAGAAGGATGAAAGGCCATGTCAGCACACATAAAAATTGTCTCAGCAGCAATCTCTTGATCCACTGCAATATTTTATTAGCATGTACAAGGCCAGTCTCTGCCCAAAGGAAATATACATATATCGCGACCTAGCTAGAATTTGAATGCAGTATCTAGTAATTTAAGCTCCAAGGATGTTGAAAATATAAGGCATTCTCTGGTTTATTACCTATCAGTGACACAACCTGTTAGTACTCAAGGCATATTTTGTCAAGCATGCACCAGGTGAACTGTGCCTATTGTGCATTTTGAAGTTAGGAAAGTGCTTTAATGTATTTTATCCACAAGCATATTTGTGAGGCCTGTATGGTGCAAATAGAGAAATGTTAAAGCATAATGTTGAAATAAAAATACACACCGCTCCCTACTACATTCCAATCTAAGCAGGAAGTCACGGAGCTGCATTATAGCATTAAAGTAAACTACATTTATTTTGTTTTAACATTGTTCACAAGGGTAAAACCCCCTCCATGCGGCGAGTCGTCCTGCCCCCTCCCCTTGTCCGTTTCACCCACTGCGCGCTTTTACCTTAAATCACCACTGATAATGTTTCTTGGTGCCTGAAAAGGTCGCAGTTTATTCATCAACATAATTTTATACATTTCAATCGTTCATGATCATATCCACATTTATTGTCCATTTTATATGTTTCCATCTATTGCTCATTAATAATTTTTCTTGCATTCTGGACCCAGCCTCCACAATTCTCTGGGAGGGTCGGGCCCCTTTTCTGGGCTTCCGATTCATGCGTCTAGGCTTCAGCTTGCTACCGATTTGGAGAGTGTCCGTTTGGACCTGCTCGGGCTGCAAGTGCCGTTCCGCTCACCCTGTAACCCTTTCGTGGACCCTCCCTTCTCCCATGGGTCCCTGAGAATTTACTCTACCTTTCCTGAGGCTGATTCCTTGCCATCCTCTCCCTCGGCACCCCTGCCGTGAGGCATCCAAGGGTCCCGCAGGGCGCATCACATCTACTTTTTAATGGCAGCATGCCGCTCCTTGGCGCCCTCAGTGCCCCTGCCGTGAGGCATCCCAAGGACACTGTAAGAGCCTTCCATCTTCCTTCCAGTAAGTTTTTTCTTGTTACTAGCTTTCCTGTGTTTGTTCCGCTTCCCCATTACCAGTGTGGCTGCGACGCCTGTATCTTAGATGTGGGTGGTGGGATTATTGTCCTTCCTTCTTGCCAGGGGGGTGGAACGTGCTTACTCGGGCCGTTACCCCCCTTTTATCCCCCTCACCCTAACTAACTTTCCCCCTGATTGGGGAGGGCTCGCCTCATATAAGAGGGGCCAATCACAGCCACTGCCGGCCTAGCCGGCATGTAAAAGGATGGCGTTTCACCCGGGCCCCCATCAGGTTCATCTTCACATTCCCAACCCGGGTTTTAACTCCCTCCATGCAGCGAGTCGTCCCCGCCCACTCCCCATGTCTGTTTCACCCACTGCGCGCTTTTACCTTAAATCACCACTGACAACGTTTCTTGGTGCCAGAAAAGGTCACAGTTTATTCATCAACATAATTTAATACATTTCAATCGTTCATGGTCATATCCACATTTATTGTCCATGTTATATGTTTCCATCTATTGCTCATTAATCATTTTTCTTGCATTCTGGACCCAGCCTTCACAATTCTCTGGGAGGGAAGGGGCCCCTTTTCTGGGTATCTGATTCACGGGTCTATGCTTCAGCTTGCTACCGATTTGGAGGGTGTCCGTCTGGACCTGCCCGGGCTGCAAGTGCTGCCCCGCTCGCCATGTAACCCTTTCGTGGGCCCTCCCTTCTCTCAGGGGTCCCTGCCGTGTGGCATCCCAAGGACCTTACTTGAGCATCTACTCTACCTTTCCTTAGGCTGAGTCCTTGCCTTCTTCTCCCTCGGTACCCCTGCCGTGAGGCATCCAAGGGTCCCGCGGGGAGCATCACATCTACACTTTTTATGGCGGCACATCACCCCTTGGCTCCCTCAGTGCGCCTGCCATGAGGCATGCCAAGGACACTGTGAGAGCCTTCCATCTACCTCATAGTAAGTTTTTTCTTTTTACTAGCTTTCCTGTGTTTGTTCCACCACGCTACCTACGGTTTCTCGATCAGAGGGAGCTCCCCCCATCCCAGCCTCCCCTTTCGCTCCTAGTTGAAACCCATCTGCTCCAGTACCCCCATGATGTTCAGTAGGTACATGTCCATTCCCACCCCCATGAGGTGTACCCCATCTTCCATGTGATACCCTGGATACCTCAGGTTTATGAAACCGTGTCTCACGAAGCCCCATCTATTGGCCTTACACACTTTGGCCATGGGGATGTTAAGTTTCCGTCTGGATTTTTCCACTGCCCCCAGGTCCAATGCCACCCGCCAGGCCGCAATATGAACTCTGTAAAAAACATCTCTGCAGGGCGAATCAGGCGCGCCAAAGCTGTGAGGCTTTTCTGCATGTCTTGCAGTAGCCCCCATTTGCCCAAAGTTGCTAAATCATTCCTTCACAAGTGGACCACTACCACGTCTGGTCTGTCACCTTGTTTTAATGCTTCCCATGCCGCGGGTTGAGGTTGGTACCATTTCACCCCTGGGCACCACCACCAGTGTATTTCGGTGTCCCGTAACCATATCCCGCCGAATTTGTGTCTGGCCACCGCCCATCATTGAGCCCACGTGATGTGGGAGTGCCCCATGATCCACACTTTCTTCCGTGCATTGGTCGGACCTAGACGGGGCGGGAGAAATCAGACTCAGCACACGGTCGGGCGTATGTAGCGCTTAAATGCGATAAACGCCCAGTGCCCTATCCCCTTGATCAACCCACTTTCCAATCTTAGCCCCGCTGCTGTGGTGGCTGCCCCAATTCTGAAAGAGCGGGAGCCATATTTGAGTGCAGGGAGACCCATCGCTTCCAGAGTCTTCCTCATTACCACTATAAACTGAAAGCAGCTGAGGAAGGACCCGTCCTTGTGCTTGAACAGCGGCCCATGGCTCCCTTCCCCCTGTACCAGGTGCTTTTGCAGTAAGCATACCGGACAGCAGGCTGTGTCTTTAATGCAGTGTATCCTAGTCCACTTCCCCCTGCCTGCCTGGTCAATCTTGGAGCGCCACAGCAGTACGTCCATGTAGCTTTTGCCTATTTCTACGTCCCCTCTGTGGATGCATGCTGATCCTGGGTCATTAACGGATGGGGCTACTAGCTCACTGACCCTGTACGCCCCAAAGAATGCCATTGCGAAATCTGCACAAAAGAGCGCTTCCTCATGCCTTCTGCTAGCATCCCCAGCAGCATTGCTGTACGCTAAAGTGGATGCGGCGCCTTGCGTCCTTCTTCATCTGCTGTATCCTACCCCAGCCCTTAATTGCCATTCTGCATCTGAAGGCCCTAGTTGGGTCTGCCTGTTTTGCCATTTTTTTGTAATATGCTACTGCGTTCAAGTGTGCGTGGGCCCAGGTGTTCTTCTTCCCTGACATAAACGCCCACTAAGTGAAAGCCAGGACATCCTCCTGAGAGGCCCACAAGCCACTTTCCAGCCCTGACCTGGCCCTGAATGTTTCCCAGCACTTACTGTAATGGCTGCTTGTCTTTGGGGCCAGTGCGTTGTTCAGTAATGTTTTCAACCCAGGTCCACCCCGCCTCTGGCATAGGGGTCATCCTCTTGTGTGCGTCGGGGGCAAGCTTCCGGAATTTCTCCCACTGAAAATGAGAAATGGTATCCGCAACTGAGTTGTGTACCCCCGGGATGTGTCTCGCTCTAAGCGCAATGTTGCCCTTCAACTGGCAGCCGACAAGTTTCCGCAGCAGGGTTGCTACTGCTGGGCATTTTGCTGACCCCTATTTATTGCTTGCACCACAGTGTAATCTGCCTATTCGCCAGCTGTTGGGCCCAAATATGGAAAGCCACAACTATGGGGAACAACTCTCGCAAGGATATGTTTGTTGTTTGCCCATCGTTTTGCCATGCCATTGGCCACTCCCCTGCTGACCATGCGGTCCCTAGGATTGCCCCAAAGCCGAACTCCCCTGCCTAGTCGGTGTAGAGTTCTAATTCGCTTGCCTGAACCCATGGCTCTTGCCATATCATGGTGCCATTGACATCTGCCAGAAAGTTCTCCCATTGCCCCAGGTCCTCCTTCACCCCTTGTGTGATGCGGACCCTGTGAAGCCTTTGTGTCATGCCCCTGGTTAGCCATACTAAGCGCCTTGCAAATGTGCACCCTGCGGGTATCACTCGTGTGGCAAAGTTTAATTTCCCTAGCAACTGCTGTATTTCCCCCAGTGTCGCCTTCCTTTGCTGCCTCAACCTTTTTTTGTTATCGAGTAGCTCTGCTATCTTTTCTGGTGGCAACCTGCATGTCCCGGCTACTGAGTCTAACTCTATCACCAGAAAAGACAGTTTGTTGGTAGGGCCCTCTGTTTTGTCCTGCGCTAGTGGGATGCCCAGCTCCTGTGCCATCTTTAAGAATTTGTTTAGGAGGTTGTCGCTTTCCTTTGTGCCCGCTTTTCCAATAAACAGAAAATCATCTAGGTGCGTGCACTCCCAGCTCCGACTCTGAAAAACTACCGAAACCCTCAAAGTGTGCGCATGATATTGAGCACCCCATGGGTAAGCATTTTTCATAGTAGTATTGCCCTTCCAGTTTGAAACCTAACAGATGGTAGCTGTCTGGATGCACTGGCAATAACCTGAAAGCTGATTCTATGTCGGGTTTCGCCATCAGGGCACCCTTCCCCTCTTGCTTAATCAGGTCCACGGCATTGTCTACAGATGCGTATTCCACTGTGCAGGCGCCCTGTTCCAGCCAGTCATTGATGGACTCCCTTTTGGGGTGGGACAGGTGATGAATCAGGTGGAAGTTTCCTGGCTCTTTCTTGGGCACCACGCCGAGCGGTGATACCATCATGTCTTCCAAGGGGGGAAAAGTGAAGGGGCCGGCCACCCGCCCTAGTTGTAATTCCTTCTCTACCTTCTCTCTGGTTTAGGCTCTCCCGGGCGCCCCTGGGCCCTTTGTAGGGGATTGGAAAACCCTGTGTGAACCCTTCCGCCAATATCTGTCTGTCGTTTTTTTTGTCATAACCATGTAACAATTGCAGTGGTCTGCACATCTTTATGGGTGTTGGTAGCGTCTGTCCTCCACCCCTCTGCCCGCTGCCCCTGCATGGAGGGGCCTGTGTCTCATTTCTTTGTGCCTGTCTTTTCCTTGTTTGTCCTTGGCCCTGTGGCCCGTTTGCAGCGTATGGCTGGGTGGTTTCACCCACATGACCCACAAGTGTGTTTGAACCTGCATGATGCTCCCCATTTGCATTCATCTTTGTAGAATTCCCAACATGACTTATTTGATCTGCTCCCGGCCTGGTTCTTACCTTTGAAATCTTTCCCCAGGTCCTTGAATTTGCTCTTACTCCCGTAGGGACGAAAATTACTCTCTTTTGCGCCAACTCCCTCCCTGGCCTCCACCATGTGTTTTGTGAAACCTTCCATGTCCTGCCAGTTCCACCCCTTTATTGGCCATAACTGCATTTTTCCCTAAAGCCCTCGTCGTATTGCAGTCATGCATCACCCTGATACTGTTGCTGCACCTCGTGCACCTTCTGCTCATATAATATCAATGCCACCGCGGTTTGAGGGACTTTTTCAATGAACACGCATGTTAGTGTTCTAAAAGCCTTCAGCCAATTCTCTATCTTTCTACTCTGGTTTTCCAGGGGGGGGGCTCTCCTTTTTATCCTGTGTCATTAGGTTTAGTCCTGCTTGGTGCACTTCCAACAGTGAAAAGATGTATCTGAACTCCTTTCTCCAAATCCTCTCCTTCACTTTAAGTGGGATGAGGTTGGCTAGCCCTAGCATCTTAGTTGTCGTGGGGGGTCACTCAGGGAGCGGCACAGGTACTCACTGGCTGGCTTTACGTTACTGTCCTGCCCCTGATCTGTCTGGGTTGTATTAGGGCTACCCCCAGGGGCCTCTGTACTCCCATGCGTGCTTGCTTTGGTTTCTGTTTTTTCAGCTTGCTGCGCCTGGCTTGCCACACCTTCCTCCTTGTCTGTGGCCCTTTTTCATGCCCTCCTTTTCTCGTCATTTGGTCAAGTGCCGGGCTGCCCCCCAGATCCCCTCTGCCCCATGCGGTGTTCCCAGGGAATGGGGCCCCCATCCCTGGCCATTGCCACCAGGGCATCCATGTTGACAGCTGCGCTTCCCCCAAGGATCAGGCCTCCCCCTGGAATTCCGGCTGCCCTTGTCCTCCCCCTGTTTGCCACGGGGGGGTGCATGGGCCATGCTCCTTGCATTGCTACGTTATTTACCCCTTGTTGAGGGCCCATATTAATGTTTTGCCCTATGCTGTCTTGCGCTCTCCGGCCTCACCCGCACCCTCGCTCACTGTGCAGTGTGCCATGCTTACCCTTTCTTTTGCTGTCCGTGTCATCTCCTCTCACATGTTTCTCCTGAGGGGCCTCCGTGCTGGCTACAGACCCCTCCTCATCGCTGCTTTCTTCCGACTATGAGCTAGACGCCTGCTCCGGAGTCATCGCTGTCTTGCTCTTGGCTTGTCGGGTGCCCTTTCCCTTGTTGCCTGCCACCTTTCCAGTTTTCGCGGGGGGCGCCGTTTTGGCTGCAGGCCCCTTCTTTTCCGCCATCCATTGGGGCGGCGGTGCTGGGGATGCCCGCAGTGGCCTTTTTTCTTTCCTTGGGGCCCATCCTTGATTTGCTGGTCAATCCAGTTGCGTCTCTTTAGAGCCACCAGGGCCCTGGCTTGTTCCAGCATGGCCTGCAGGTCCTCATCCAGGTCTGGTCCCGTTTCCTTGCTTTGTCTCTTCTGGCCTTTCTTTGGAGTTGCTGGTCTCTCCTGGTTCTCCCTGACTCGGGCTGGGGGCTGTGTTTTTCTCCCAGACGTTCTTTGCTTGCTGGCCATCCTTGTTTCACCACTGAGTTGTTGCTGCAAGTGATAGTTCCTTCTTTACACGCTGTAGCCCGCGTAGCCCAAGAAGTGTTAGGGAATTTTCCCTTGGTTTTGCTTATGTTCGATTTCCCGTGGTTCTAGGGCCCCAGGATGCACTAAAGATCCACCACAGAAAAAATTATTTGTATTTTCTTTCACCCTCCGATCTCTAGTGTTTCTCTCCTGGTTCGTGGCCCTTGAAAAACCTTGGGCTCCCTCGGCTGGCGATGCCCACCATGCCACTTCTGTGTCTGCAAGGGCGCGAAACACCAAATGAGAGTGGGACTCCAGTACGAAAATCCAGAAGCAAGACTCTAAATAAGGTGCGAAACAAAAAGGCCTCGGATTTCCCCTACAGCAGGGTTTCAGGCTCGGCACCCGCTGTTCCTGCAAAACCAGTCAGCAGATGCTCGTTGCAGATGGCGGGGGTGGAGGCTCTCCACACGCTGCTCCCGCCGAAGCCGGTCCAAAGCAGCACGTTGCAGGCAGCGGGGGTAAAGGCTCAATCCCACGCTGCTCCCGCACGGGTCAAGCCTGCACAAAGGAAGGAGGACATGCAAGAATAGCCCGCTCTCTGTTGTTGTCCCAATGAGGGTGGAGGCTCTTCTTCGCGATGCTCCTGCCGATGCAGCTGGCAGGGTGGAGGCTCTGCTCACGCTGCTCCCCTGCAGAAAAGGCCGGTTCCCTCTGCTGGGAGGGGGTGAGGAGGCCCGGCCCAAGGAGAAGCTGCTGGTTTTCTGAGGCGGGAGTGGATGCTCTGCTACCGCTGCTCCCGCCACACAAAAAGCCGGTTCCCGCTGCTGGGAGGGGGCGAGGAGGCCCAGCCTGACGATTTGCTGCTGGTTGTGGAGGCAGGAGTGGAGGCTCTGCTCACGCTGTTCGCATCGCTTCAAACAACCCGGGGACAAAGGGTGCGAAGCAAGCCCGGCCGTCGTCTGTTGTTCCGCAGGTCCACCGTCCCTCGCAAGGTCGTCCAGCAGTGGGTAGGTCTTTGATGATTATTCTCCTTCCTTCTTGCCAGGGGGGGATGGAATGTGATTCTCCTTCCTTCTTGCCGGGGGGGTGGAATGTGCTTACTCGGGCCGTTGGCCCCCTTTTATCCCCCCTCACCCTAACTAACTCGCCCCCTGATTGGGGAGGGCTCGCCTCATCTAAGGGGGGGCAATCCCGGCCCCCGGCAGCCTAGCCTGCATGCAAATGGAGGCGGGGAGTGCCTCCCACCTCAGGATGGCATTTCACCCAGGTCCCCAGTGGTCTGGCTTCGCCTTTCCGGCCCGGGTTCTATACCATTGGTGTTTCTGTCTTTAAGTCCAAGTGGGAGTAACCTCATCCTATCTCTCATTCTTCTTATCCAAAATGGATTACTACTACTCCCCTCTTCATAAGTGCTGGCAGCTGTTTTCATTCTGCTCCAGCTTTAGCATTGGTTTCATATGGTGAAAGGTATTTCTTATTCCAAGTAGCGCTGGTCTGGAATAATCTCCTTCCTGAAATCCATACAGCCCTTCATTATGCACCATTTTACAGTCTGCAGAACCTAGCGGCCTTTTCTAGAATATAGTAAGCTATGCAAATGAGTGTGGGAAGTTAAAAATCACATATTTCAATGAGGAAGAAAAAAACATCTAAAAGATGCTAAAAGGTACTCACAGCTTTCATTCTTTGTCAACCCATACCTACAGATGGAAGGAGGTAGAGAAGGAGAAAGTTATCCTACATGGTAAAGTCCCTTATAGAGACAGGCACAGTGTAGACTATTATATATAGTAGAGAGGCCCAGGCAATATTAGGTTTAAATTGTATAGCAAAACCTGTATGGTCGACAGAAACCCAGTCGAGGAAGAGTGTACTGTGTACATTATCCTACACCACAGAGAGTGCAGCATTTCACATTATAGAAATTGAGGCCCAGTCAGAGATAAGTTAAGTGTCTGCTAAATATTTGTATGATCCCTAGGTGAAAGCAAGAATCATAGTAAGTGGTTGAAGACATTACTACCTTCTCCTGCAGCATATATCCAGAAAAAAGCATGGGATACTTATCAAAACCAGCAATAGGTTGGTGTATGTGTGTGTGTCCTCTTCATCTATACACTGCCCATGTAATAAAGCAGGTGGCACTAACAAACAAAGCACAAGTGGGCCTAGTAGAGAAATGTGAGTGGTAGTTTTGAGTCATCTATAAAGCAATAGAATGCAAACAGTGTCCATTCAGATATATAGGGCATGAGATTCCATAATTGGTTTGTGAAGGTATAATATCTAAGCATATTTGAGTTCTAATAACACTTCCTTAAAAGGCCCATCATGATTTTCGAGCACAAAATAGGGCTGCTTTACAACATAGACTGTGGCAGAGTGACCTGTTGAGAAATTACGTAGATGTCTCAATATGCCTCTGTTTCTGAGAAGCATGACACAGGGCCTGATTGCGATCTTGGCGGATGGGATACATTGTCATAAACGTGACGGATATCACGTCTGCCGTATTAAAAGTTCCATCGGATATAATGGAATTGTAAATTGGCGGACAGGATACCTCTCATGTTTGTGGTGTAATAACCTGTAACCAGGCACAAAGTCTGAAGACCTATGGACTCAAAAGCCCAAATGCCATTGGCAGTCCAGCATTTATCTTAATAAGGATTTAAGTGGCAGTGGACAAGAATTAGAACTGGGATTCCTGGTTACCTGAGATATGCACCCAGGCCAGGCAGGATCCACCACTCTAGTCAGGGGAAGCTAAGTACACACTAAAAGATAGCCTGTGCTCACCATCTGACAGCTTGGCACTGAGGAAGCAGGCTTATCTAAAAAGGCAATGTGTAAAGTATTTGTGCAACGCACACACAGTAACACATTGGGTACACCACAAACAGATTCTACACAGGTTTAGAAACATAGATTATTATAATCTGAAAAAAACAAGAGCAAAATGACAAAAATACAATGTATAGAGGTAGAGATATGAATTTTAAATGAATAAGTTAAAAATAGCACTTGCAAGCAAATAGCGCTTTAGGGGTTACTTGAGGTTATGCTGGACTGAGGCAAAGTCAAAGTTTGGTCCGACCACGATGGTGTGCCAGCTGGCTACAGGACCCATGCAGGCTGCGGTGAACAAAGTGCATTTCCAGGTCGCAACTACAAGATGCGTTGGGAGATGTGTCAATGTTGATCCAGAAGGTCGAGGGTGCGTTGATTCTTCTCCAAGCAGTGATGGCGATGCGTTGACACCGGGCTGAGATGCGTTGATACCATAGAGTGATGTACCTGTTTTCTCCAAGCAGTCGAGAATTCATCAGTCTCTCTGAGCTGTTGTGATGCCAAGGCATGGTCGGGCTCTCGAAGTGCTGTGTTGCTTCGGAGAGCAAATCACCAATTTTAATCCTGCAACCAGTTAGATGCGCGGGTTCTACTACATACTGACAGGAGATCCGTCAATGTCCGTGTTGCAAGTATCTGGGTCCACTTCCAGTGAACCAGGCACAGGAGCTGGGGTAAAGACTTTGGCATCCCTGAGCATCAAGAAACAAAAGGCTAGCCAACAAGCCCTTGGAGAAAACTTGGAGAAAAGACAGAGTCCAGCTCTTCTTCAGAAAAGTCAGAGAGTTGTAGGCAGCAGGGCAAAACACAGAAAAACAGGCCTTCCAGATAACCACTCCAGTTGAGTCCTTTAAGCAACACAGCAGTTCTTCTGGTAGAGCTTTAGTTACAAGTCCAGTAGTGTTTGATTGTAGGGGATCGGAGACCCAGTACTTACACCCAAAAGTTTTTTAAATGGGGTTGACTTCAAAGAGTGGTCTTTGAAATGCACAAGTATCCTTTTTCCCCATCCCTGGCTCCAGGCTAATAATCAGCTCTTTTTGTGTGAAACAGGGCACTGTCTATTCAGGTGTAAGTTTCAGCTTCCCCTCTCGCTTCCTGCCCAGGAAGAACTGTCAAAATGCAGATGAGTGATGATTCTAAACCCTTCCTGTGCTTGTGGAAATCTAGCAGGAATGCACAACGTGTAGCTGTCACCCACCCCAGATGTGTATTGGAGACAGACTGCAAGGCACACAGAGCAGTAAGAGCAGAGAAATGTCCACTTTCTAAAAGTGCCATTTTTAAAATAGCAATGTTAAATCCAACTTTGCAAGTAAAGAAGATTTAACATTACCATTTCAAAGAGATTAAATATGACGCAGCTATTCCTTTATAATCAGGAATTACAGTTCAAAAACATATTAAGGAATTCCCAATGCTAGTCTCTGAGAGGTGTAGGCCTCCAAGTAGTGAAAAATAAATATAGCTGTTTGTCTCTACCAGGGCATGTACAATTAATATTACATTACATACATTTTACTTACATGGCAGCCTGCCCTCATGGATATCTAGGGCCTACCTTAGGGGTGACAAATGTGTAATAAAAGGGGAGGTTTAAGGCTTTGCAAGGAGTTTTAAATGCCAAGTTGAAGTGGCAGTAAAATGCAAACACAGGCCCTGCAATGGCAGGCCTGAGACAGGTTTGAAAGGCTACTTGTGTGGTTGGCACAATCAGTGCTGCAAGTCTACCAGTAGCATGTAGGTTAGAGGCTCTATGTATATGGTATATCACTTTACAAGGACCTAACAAGTAAACTAAGTATGTCAATAAGAGGAAGGGGAAGGCAAAAAGTTTGGGGTGACCCTTCAGAGAAGGACATTTTCCAACAACAAAATAAAGAGGATGGTCATGTGTGTACAAAGCAAACACAAGGAGATGATAGACGGAGTGCTGAAACTTTTCAAACACTCACCCCCCATCACAGATTTGAGTTGAATCCATCATCATTCTTTAGCTCACTTTGCTACCCCAGTTCAGACACAGCTATATGCAAATCAGACTTGACCCTGTGCCTCATGGGAACAGTCCAGCCCGAACTGCCAAGCCATGTCTTCCCTGGATTGGAAACAAGCATCCTGGAACCCAGTTCAGACACAGCTATATGCAAATCAGACTTATCATGTGTGTAGGCATGTCCCAAGGGAGGAGTGAAGACCAGTTAGAGATGAAGACAAAAGCTGTCACTCCTCGACTTTAAAACTACCATCCCTTAATTTGATTGTCTGCACTTTTGAGCCATGCCTTGAGTTCAGTCTGGATCTTTTTCTTCTCATGAGTGCCCACCGAACTGGTAAACCTGCCCTCTGGCTCCATGTAAGGTTAAACCC
Organism: Triturus cristatus; assembly: GCF_964204655.1. Lineage (NCBI taxonomy): Eukaryota > Metazoa > Chordata > Amphibia > Caudata > Salamandridae > Triturus > Triturus cristatus. The sequence goes on along the minus strand of NC_140589.1, from coordinate 995,392,082 downwards.
AGGGGCATATCGTCTAGCCTGTTTAATTTTTTAAGCACCATATAATTAAAGAGTAACTTATTGGATAAGCACTTAAGATTTGCCTAGCTTTTGTCTCTAAGGCCTGTGAATGCAAACCTTGCAGAAAGGCAAGAGAAAGCTGTACTGGGTTTTTAAGTTGGTGCAGGCTGGCAAAAGGAGCCAGTGGAGTCTTCTGTGTGGAGATGATGTGGTAGATTTTTATCATCTATGATTTTTCCTGCCTGTCACTTCCAGGTTGAAAGGTTGAAAATGAGTTCTAAATTATGGCTGAAATATGAAGTAATGGAAGATTCTATGTACCTTTTGATAAATGGTGTGCCGTGTGGCATAGAATAAGTAGATTGTTTTTAACTATATGTAATACACGTAGCTCTTTAGTTTATGTTATCCGGTTGAGTACAAGGCATCTCAGGCACATTAAAAAATTGTTGGACGAATGCATAAAAAATGGTGGATTTTTCCCAACTGTACAGGAAAATTGTGCTGTGCAAACCACCAAAAGTTCCCAGTGGGACAACCTGCCCAAATCACTGTAGAAACACCCCGGTTCTGTTTCGTCATTACCTCATTACTGTTAATGGTAAGTGTTTACGCCTCACCACTTTCAAAGTTCACTGGACGCCACTGAGGAAGTAACTTGAACCCTGACACCTTTGCCTTATACAACTGTGTTTATGGAGACTTCACTCACTCCAGAATCCCAAACCCATTAGATAGCCAAGCCCCTACTGTGCACACGATTCACCTTGTGTAGAATTGGTTATGGAAAGCCCACTCTTTCCAGAGACCCAAGCCCCATAATACATATCCCTGCTATGCACACCCTGCACAGATGTTCTCACAGCGAGCCCCTCCCTCCAGACACGCAAGTCTCATTTGGTGACCAAGCCCATACTAAATATACCTTTCAAATTGTGAAGAAACATTCATGAGGAGCCCACTCCCTCCAGTCTCCAAAGCTCCATTAGTTGGCAAAGCCCTGACTACGCACACCTGTCGCTTTTTGCTGAAAAGGTCATGAAGAGCCACCTTCCTCCACACTACCAAACCTCATTAGGTGGCGAAGGCCCTACCCCACACACGTTTTGCCCTGTAAATAAGCCTTCACAAAGAGCCTTCTCCCTCCAGACACCTATGCCCCATTAGGTGCCCAAGCCCCTACTACATACATGCCTCACACTGTACAGAAGTCTTCACAGAAAGGCCACTACCTCCAGATAACCAAGCCCTGTTAGGTAGATAATTCCCTACCATGCGCACCCTTCGCCTTGTATAGAAATGTTCACAGAGAGCTCACTCCTTGCTGACACACAAACCCCATAAGGTGGCCAAGCCCCTAGTAAGCACACTTTTTGCCTTGTACAGAAGTCTTCACAGAGAATCAATTCCCTCGAGTCACCGAAGCTACATTAGGTGGCCAAGCCCTATTACGTACATCCTTCGCCTTGTGCAAAAGACTTCATGCAAAGCCCACTCCCTCTAGACAACCAAGCCCCATTAGGTGGCTATGGCATCACTTTACACCCCTGATTTCAACTGATTTCTGTAAGTTTAGAAATGCAGATATAATTGTGCATGAGAGCTGCTTTAAAAAATCAATACAAAACTAATGCAAAATGTATGGTAACTTTATTGTTCCGTGTTTAGTTTTATTTTCAATAATAACATTAACCTTACTGTTTATTATTCTATATAGACTGCTACAGCAGACTATTATATACCAACACAAAGAGGCATACGTGACAAATAACATGAATGTTTTCTATTTTTAAACAAGAATAGTCGGTTCTGAAAAGAACTATTTTTTTGTCTTTTTGTAATTTTTGTAAGATATTTTGGAAATTTTTTGTGAAATTTTAAGGGAATTTAAAATGAAACTGAAAAAGGGTTTCAGAACTTGGAGTGTGCAGAAAAAACTAGTTTTGGGTACCCTGGTGCTCCAACACTAGCGTATTAGGTCCACTGGGCTCAACATTAATATGACAGTGAGAGGGGCATGTGGCACCCCTTCCTAAGCCTATTACAGCCCTAGTCACCCCATCCCTATGGCCCAGCATAATTCTGAAAAGAGAGTGGACATGCCGCTCACCTCCCTGAGAGATTACAGCCCAAGGCCCCTTTTCACAGGGCCTGACATAATTATTAAATAGTAGGAGGTGTGTGGCCCCACTTCCTAAGGCTCTTAAGGCCCCAGGGACCCCATCCCCCAGTGCGGACTCCACTGTGGTATCCCAGGCAAACCATCTGTTGGACATGACCTTTCTTAGGGGATTTCCCTAAAACCTTTTGCTTTATTTCCTCCTGGGTTTTGCTGATTCTCTTTTATTGGCTTTAGGACGCTGGGAACTCTCCCACAGCAATGCAGTGTGAAAGCGTACGTGCTCTTCCCACACATGCTAGGAAGTGGTGCTTACTTGTTTGGTTTAGGTGTTGTATCTGTGAGTGCCCTGTAAAAAGGTACACCCCATACCCAGAGTAGGGACTACATTGGGTGATAGTGGGATGCAGCACTTATTGTGCCACCCACCTGAATACCCTTTCAAACATGTATCAAGCCTGCCACGGTAGACCTGTGGGTGCGCAGTTGCACTTATGAATGAATGAATGAAATAACTTGTTAAGCACAATGTATACACAGGGTCATCTTGACGCTAACGTGATTAGATCGGAGGAACCTAGAACATTTCTATTTATTAAATAGCCAGTTTTTTAAAGATTTCCCAAAACTTAAGATACAAATGGCAGTTTTATGGTCCTAGGGCAATCGGTTCTAATTCATGGCAGTGCAAGTGACAAAGCTCCTACCTCCCCAGGAGGAGTCCTTTTAATGGGATGTACAGCCAAATTGCTGCCAAAGCTGGAACAAAGAGTCCTCTCTGGCGTGTACCTTCTCAGCCTCTCCTACAAGAAGACAGTGCCCTGTCCATGAAGAGTTTTGTAAGCTATACAGAGAGCTTTAAAAACTATGCGTTTCTTCACAGGCAGCTAATGGAGCCTGCTGATAGCTCTGGATGCAGACTGAGTTCTAGGGATATTCCAGAGCAGGCGGGCTGCCGCATTTTGTAATATTTGCTATCTATTTAAGGAACCTATTGGTAGGTTTTGATATAAGCCATTACAAAAATCTAGTCTAGATAAGATCAGTGCAAGAACTACAGTCTTCATAAAATCAAAGAGAGTAAATCTAGCTATTTTGAATGGCTTGCACAACAAAAAAAAGATGAAGTAACCTTACTGACTTGATCTTTAAAATACATTTTCTAATCCATCATAACCCCGAGATTCTTAACCTTCTTCACTGGCACTGGGAGAGTGCCATATCATTGGACCACCATGCAGGGGACCAAAATTAAGGGTCATTCCCAAAAAGAATAACCAGAGTCTTTGATGCCTTCAACTTGAGACAGATACTGTCCATCCATTTGAAGAGTGCACTCATGCAATTCCCAAAGGAATAACCAATGTTAACACAGTTCTTATAGAGCAATACTAATGATCTGAGTATCGTCGGCGTAGGACACCAAGGATAAACTGAATGACTTAATCAAGGGAGTCAAGGGTGTCTCATAAAGGTTAAACAGGATCAGGCTCAATGATCTCAGAGTTAGTTGCAGTCTCTAAAGAGGATCATGGCACAGGGATCAGTATTTTTGACATAATGTTGGTTGGTAGCTCCCTTTGGCTGACAATGAAGAGGTCAAAAACAAGTTCTTTAGGGAAAGAGATGTCGGTATATCTCTTCACATCTCCCGGCACCATCTATTGCCCTGTGACCTTAATGCAGGATTCTCTCCACAGTGTACTTCAGTTCTCACTCTTTCAGTATTGGCACAGCCACTACGGCAGCAAGTATAGGTTTAACTCCTGAAGCCAGAAAATAAGTGGGCAGAGGGAGGTCCTCATGTTCTGAGCAGTATATCAGACCACATTTGGCCTAAGGGAACCAGGGAATACCTGGCTAACAGCAGAGATGGCACCATTAACAGTTGTCTCTTGTTTTTACCTGCAGCCTCCAATCGAAGGCTGGTGAATGTTAGTTGGTGTGGGCACTCCTTTACCCGCAGAGTGGGTGAGTGGTTTTGCTGCTCCGCGCTGGCGAGTGCTCAACTGGTGGCAGGTATCAATCATCATTAGCTGGGTACTGGGTGACTCAAATAGGATTATCTTGTTGGACACCTGCATGAGGCACTTGTGGATGGGGGTTTTGCCCTCCACTGATATCTAATCATCTATGCTGGGGGCAACAATAGGGTCCCATTAGGGAAGTGGGGAGTGTGGGAAGCGTTGTTCTCAACCCTCTAAGGTGTGAATGTGGCTTACGGGTGCCATGATTCTGTGGTTGGAGGTCATACCATGGTTGGTTTGGCCTGGGGGACTCCAGTAAGGGAGATTAATGATTCTGTGAGGAAGCTCAATCACTCATTGCAGAAAATGTTGGCAGACTCCTCCAAGGGTATGATCGGTCACAATCTAACTCAGTACTCCTGGGCAGAGCTGTTCCATAAGGATGGGGTTAAATTGTTGCACAGGCTCCATGAGATCTTTATTCACCCAATCTTGGGGGACATTACTGAAACTCTCCAGTAGCGGCAGGAAGATTGCGAAATTGCCAATGACCTCTTTGCTCTGTGGTGGGATTTTTAGCAGCAGAAAAGGGGGGTCCCACAAAATTTGGACTCATTTACAGGACTGACCCCTTGGCGGGGTGTTGATTAGCGTGGGCTCTGGGCTGGCAGGAGGGGGGACTGCCCTGCTGGTGGTTCTGGATCTTTCTGCCCTACCCCAGGATGCCTGGTGCTGTACATTTTGGAGGGCTTAACCTGGTGACAGATACCTCAGCAGGGACTGAGCACTATGCCCTGGTGTATGTCTTGATATAAAGTTCCCTGTGATGGAAAGAAAGTTTTAATAATGTACGCCTGCCAATGAATTTCTCTGAAACCCTTGGTGGAGAGCCTTGGTAATCTATAGTGGTGGGGCCTTCTGGCACAATGTATTCTGTAGAGTTGGGCTGTAAAGTTAAACTGAGAGAATTGCGTGTTGCTTGTACAATCTCAGAGCTGTTTGCTTATATTCTGATCTTGCATCCTGTATTCTCTTACTTAATATCTACTCAACTATGGTACATGCTCGCTGATCTGATACTGTGTGAATGAAAGGCAATCTCTCGGTTAAACCACCATAATCTGAGTGGTCTCCCTCCTTGGGAGGCTTTCCAATGGGGGCCACGATTTACACGTTGTGGGAACACTATATTACACTGCCCACTTAAGTATATGTTTGTTACTAATGTCAGATTGCCGGACACTAGAACTGGAAAAGTCCACCAGCCATTGTGTGTTGTGTGTGGCTGTGATGAATTGCCCAGCCTATGTTTTTCTTCTCACTCCACACATATCTGCCTGCAGTGTTGAACTTGTCAGTCTGTGTGTGCGCTATAGGAATCTCGGACGAATTCGAAGTGGACAGGGGGACAGCAGAACCACAATCCTATGCTTTATTAATGTGATCAAAATAGATTCCATTATTTTAATTAAAAAGAAAAGCCATTCCTGGACAGTTGGGTTCCTGCAGGCCTCATCTAAAGCGAAGTCAGTGAAGGGAGCTGCAGCTAAAGAAGAAACAACCCTTGTCTCCAGGGACCCCTCTCCTCAATTTTTTTTAATGTGCGCACTTGCTTAATCAGCAAATCAAAAGGGTGCTTGGAAGCCGGTACAGGTTTTAATCGACAGAATCTTCAATTTGTCATTGCAACGGAAACCTATAAAAAAAAACTTTACACTAAGTACAGTCAGCGTATATTTTTTGCTTTTTAAACACAATATTTTAAACATTATGGATCTCTGAACAATATATATATATATATCCCATTTCCCACATACACATTTGCATTTATTTTTCATTCAAGGTGCGTGCATTACATTTTATATGAGGTTATCTTATCTGTAAGTGAAAGACTAACACATTTGTGACAGAAAATGTTGTTCTTTCCCGGCACATCTCTGACCCTGCCTCCACACTCGCTGACACAGCCCCACTTGTACTCCGGATCACAGTTCCCGTACTTTTCTTCATGCTGTCCTCGACCGCTGGCCCAGTCCTGTCTGCTTTGTCAATGCTTGTTAAATGTGTTGTGAATGAGTTGCATAGTAGTTAGGTCTTTGCTACGACAGTTGTTCTGATAATATCCCACGTCCTGTAATTACAACTAGGATGCATTATCGCATTGGCCTCTTGGTGATGGTGCATGAAACCAGCATACCGTCATCTGACATTAAAACCATCCTAATCAATTGTCATCTGCAAGCCATTTCCTAGATAATTCGAGAGACATTGATACACAGGAACCTGCTGCTTAGCAAAGGTTGAATTCCGTGAAACGTGGAGCCACATGCGCCATGTCTAATTACTACTCAAAATGTCTCCAGCATTATCTGCTCTGGTGTGCAGGCGCACACACTGAAAAAGCAGCAACACCTGTTGATAGCCATTCTGTATTCTTTTACTTCGAATTAAAATAGTTAAAGCAAATACATTTTGAAAATCCCTAGAGGTTCAGCCAGTACTGGCAATTTTACAGCATTATGGGCAAGATTAAAAGCAATGCTCGTGCATTATGTATGCAATCCATGTAATATTCAGCATGTACTGCAAATCACGGGACTGAAAGAGCACATTGTTTTAATGTACTTATGAATGGCGCATGCGTTTGACACCCGTCCAAAACGTATGTATGTCACCACCAGGAAATATAGCTGCTGGCCATTATTCTTCAGCACAAAGGGAGGTGGTAAAAATGAAGCAGAGGATGATACTAGGACTTTAGGGAATCCCTACAAGAGAAGGGATGGCAAACAAGCAATCTTTTAATGGGGAGAGAGAGGGGGGCCATAAGATGGAGGGATGCAAAATCATTTACCTTTGATGGATGGAGGAAGGTAGAAATATCTATTTCATAAATCTATGTTGAAGAAAGAATGCCAGATAAAATGAGTGTACCTTCGTCTCTTTCTTTCGTGAAAAGTCCATGCAGAAGATTATCGTTGACTTGGACTAGAACATCTTCCTTGCCTATATTTGTATGGTCTGGCTTTACAGACTGGTACCTGACAATGATGTGAGCATCACTAGAGAGGGGCTTTGCCTCCACCCACATATTGGGAGCCAGGAGTACATGTTTCGATGAGGCAGATGTTTTGTGCTATCACAAAAAGTGCTTGCCCTCTTCACAGCTGGGATAATATTTTTTACGTATCCAGCTGCCTGATCTTGAGCTTTCAGGAGCACACACCTGACTCTGTAATGCTGTAAAAGTGTCTTAGATAACTAAATAATTTATAGTATTTGTCGTTTTCTGACAGCGGCACAGATGGGAGGGGGGCAGCCATTAAGAATGTATTGCAGTCTCAGCACACCCCCTTCCATTATTAACTTTAGACTTCAAAGGGCTAGTTTCTGTTTGAGAGCAGTATGGGTTACCCAGGGCTACATTAATTCTACATGAATTTTTAGGACTATTATAAAATGTTATAATAAAGCCAGTTGACCTGACCTACTTTTTGGAAAAAGCATGTGGTAAAAACAATTGGCTGTTAAGAATGGATTGTTATTACCCTGTGCTAAAGTTTGTCGGTAGGTACTTTGTTACATCAAATTTCACAGATTACCGTACTTGACAAGGGATTTGATATTGATAATCCACCCGAATAAACAGCAGGGATGGAAGATATTTATTCAAAAACTCCTTCCTAGGCTGTCTTAGAAGATATGTTATTTTGCTTTGACAACTGTAATTTTGTATAAATGTTTACTTTTATGACTGTATGCTGGATGGTTGCCTTATAAATAGCTTACGCTCAGGACTGTGGACTTGAGTTGGTTATGCTATGTTAGGAGTTTGTAGAGCGTGTGGTTACTCCATTCTGAGTGTCCCTGCACTAGTCTTCCAAGAAACCTACAGGTCGACTGCGCACTGCTCTGTTCACTCTGTTATGGTGATATACTAATGATAAAGGCTACAGGCTTGATTGTTTATTGATAAAATGTATGATAAAGGGTAGTAGGTCTGGCATATTGATTGTGAAAACCATATGTAAAGGTCGATAGGCATTTAAGGGTGAATTGTTATTACTAAAAATAAAAGCCTACTGAGTACCTTAGTAGGCAAGGGTATTGGTGTTGTTTACCCCCTCTGACACATCATGGTTATAGAAAACGTGCTCTGTTAGATTCCTTCTTCAGTCCTGTTAGGAGACATAATTTTTTCCTTTGCCAACTGTAATGTTGTATTCATTTGCAGGTTTTTTTTGATAGGCAAATGTTATTGATTTTAAAACACATAATCCATTCACAGTTTGAATCCATTCACAGAAGCAGTGTAACCCCCAAGCACGAACCCCATAAAAATTACATAGACAAGATTTGGAACCAAGTTAATCAGGATCCTCCACATTCCCCAACCACTTCCCCCACACTCTGCGGTATTTCTTGACGCACCCCATGGCTTTATAAATGGCTTTCTCTTGGGTCGCGCACCAGTCCACGCCTCTACGCCACCTCTCCAGGGCTGGGGGCTCAGGGCTTTTCCAGTTCACCGCTATGTCCCGCTTGGCCACCATCATAGCTGTATTAAAAAATAACTTGTCACTCCTGGACCCATCCAGCCCATCAATAATCCCCAGCAAAGAGTGACGAGGATCATGAGGAACCTCCCAGCCCAGTACCTCCATTAGCTCCACTTCAATAGATCCCCAGAACTGTCCTAAGCGGGGGCACAACCAAACCATGTGGAGGAAGTCGGCCGGGGCTTGGTTACATCTCGCAACTGACGCATCTGGGCGCAAACCTGCTCGATACAGGCGTAAGGGAGTGAGGTACGCAGCATGTAAGTAGTAGAGCTGAATCAGCTTGAGTTTAGCGGAGACGGTGACTGTTCTGGGGGCCATAAGGGCATCACGCCAATCCACCTCATCAAGGGGGACCACCCAATCCACCCATTGACCCCTCAACCTATCTAGTGATGTGGGGGTGTTGTTAACTAGGGTGCGATAAATGCGAGAGACCCCCCCTTACCCAAGTCTCCCAGCATCGTCTGGGCCTCAGTGGGGCTATATTCGGGGATCTTCGTTTCATCTGTAATATGCATGTGGAGGGCATGTCTCAACTGCAAATATAAAACTGGGACAAACGTAAGGAGTAGCGAGTTTGGAGCTACGGAAAGGACAGCATATGGCCCCTGGCCCATACATCCCCAAGCTGGGAATGCCAATTAGGTCCCAAGTTTTAAACCCCTGTAGTCCACTAACCTCCTGATGCCATGCCCCATGCCAGAGGGGAGTACATTGGGTCAACTTCCCCGTCCATCCAGTGTGACAGAGCGAGGCCCGCCAAGCCAACAACCCAGAGCGTGTCGCAGCAGGCAGTCGGGCTGGAATGGGCCCCCCATACATCATGGCTTGGAGGTCCGCAAGCCCCAGGTCACTCAGTTCAAGCCTGTAGGCTGGGTCTGACCAGTCCCCATTAAACCAATCGTGGACTACCAGGAGATGTACCGCCAAAAAATACAGATACAAGTGTGACATCCCCATACCACCATCGTAGGAGGGAATCTGGCAAACAGACAGGGCCACACGTGCCCGTTCTCCGCTCCAGAGAAACTTGGTGATTAGACTATCCAGTTCCCGAAACCAAGTCCTGGGAAAACAGAAGGGGGTATTCTGCAGGACGTAGAGGAATCTGGGGAGGATCATCATTTTAAACAGGGCCACCCTCCCCAGGGCGTTCAGAGGCAGCGCTTTCCATTTAAGGAGGTCATCCTTGGCCTTCTTAACTAACGGGGCCACATTGAGGGACCAGCCCGACTCGGGAAGCAGGGTTATCCAAATCCCCAGATATTTAAAGGGCTGCCTCCGGAGTGGTGTGGTAGACTGCCAGTCAAAGCACTCTCTAGAGAGATGCAGGGGAACCAGCACTGATTTCCCGGGATTTAACCGCAGCCCTGAGGCTTGCTCAAAAGAGTGTAAGATCTGGAGGCAATGTGGCCCGGAGGAGGCTGTGTCGGACAGGAAGACAAGGACATCATCCGCATATAAGGCGATCTTGTCCGTGTCAGTATTGGGCCATTCCCACCCACGGAGGCGGTCTTCAGCCTGCACCAGGGAATCCAAGGGTTCCATCACCAGGGCGAATAGCAAAGGAGAGAGGGGACATCCCTGCCTAGTGCCCCTGGCAATGGGAAAGACCTCCGACAGTACCCCATTGACCAACATTCACGCTCTCGGGCGAGCGTACAGGACCCGGACCAGAGAGCGGAAGTGGGGCCCGAACCCCATCTCGGTCAGCACGCCCTGCAGGTATGTCCAATCCACCAAATCGAAGGCTTTTTCGAAGTCTATGGACAGGAGTGCCAAGTATGGGGTAAGCAGGTGCCGGTGTGCCAGAGCTAGTTGCAGCCTGCGGAGGCAGTGGCAGGTCCCACACTGAGGCATGAACCCACATTGATCCGGGTGAACCAGTAAGGCCAAGTAGGGTTTCAGTCGCTGGGCCAGAATGGTGGCATATAGCTTGATTTCGGTGTTGAGGAGGGATATGGGGCGATACTCAGCGCACATTCGGGAGGGAAGCTGGGTTTTTGGGAGAACCACGATGGTGGCAATATCCGTTTCTGGCGGAAAGGAACCTCTCTCCACGGCTTCTTTGAATAAGCTGGCCAGGTGGGGCGCTAGGGTGCCTCGGTATGCTGCATAGTACTCCTGCGGAAGGCCATTCTGACCCGGGGTCTTACCCAGGGAAACCAGGGTGATTGCCTCTACAATTTCTTTCAAGGAGATGGGTTGCTCAAGGTCCTTTTGAGCGGCTGGTTCCAGCCTAGGAAGGCACACCCTACCCTGGTCAAGGAGAGCTGCAACGGACAGCTCGGGGGTGTGGGCTGTGTACAGTCTCCGGTAGTATGCAGCAAAGGTATTTGCCATTGCCGCAGGAGCACATTGCACCGCTCCAGCTGCATCAACCACCTCTGGGATGATACGATTCGCCCTGGGATATGTGCCCAATCTGTGTAAGATCGTGCCGTTCTTGTCCCCCCAACCATAAACTCTTGCTACCGAGGACCTCCAGAGGAGCTTTGCCGCATCCAAGGACAATTGTTTAATGTCATCCCGGATGAGGGCTAATTGTCGGGTCTGGGTAGCGTCCTCTTATGTGGATAACAGCTGTTCCAAGCAAACCGCCTGCGCTTCCTTGGAAGAGATCTCTTGCAACTGTGATTGCCTCTGGAGCTTAAGCTTTTGTTTTGCGATACCTCGTATGGTCGCCTTCCCTGCCTCCCATAGGGTGCCCGGGGAGGCTACCGAGCCCTCGTTGGTAGCAAAGTAATGTTTAAGCTCTGTCCCCACCGCCTGCTTGAATTATTTATCCTGGAGAAACCAAGCGTTCATCCTCCATGTTTGGCGGGCCGAGGGAGGGGGGGCTCCTGTGCTAAGGAGTATCGGGGAATGATCTGAAATGCCTTTGGGCAGGATGCGGACGTCAAGAATCGTAGAAAAGTCGGGCGCAGGGAATTGTTTTTGCATCTATGCATGCTTGGGTGTGGTGAGCCGTGGAGGTATGTGTAAATCGGATGCAGCGTGGGTGCCATGTGTGCCATGCATCGCAGAGCTCCAGGGATTCAGACACGTTTTTCAGTTGTTTCGCACTCGCCACCCAGGCGACGGATGGGGGTCCCGTTGTGTCGAGGGCCGGGGCTAAGACTGTATTCAAGTCACCCGCAATGACCATATTGCCAGCGGGCACATTGTGTAGCAGGGCAGCAGTGTGTGCAAGTGTGGGCGCGACCATGGAGGGGGGGACATATACCAACATGAGAGTAAGGGGGGACATGGCCAGTGATCCGCAAATTGTCACAGACGAGCCTTGAGGATCATGTATCACTTGGGAGAGGACAAAGGGCAGTGTACTCCTCAAGAGGATGGCAACCCCTTGTGAGCTCCTAGAGAAGCCGGAGTGCCATACCCTATCGCAGCCATAGCGAGCTAAGAAGGAGCTGCAGTAACCTAAGAGGTGCTTTTCTTGAAGCATGAGGATATCTATGTGGAGACGCTGCATGTACCGTAGGACCGCGGTGCGTTTGAGTCGGTCCAACAGGCCATTGACATTCCAAGACAATACGTGGAGAGAAGCCTTGGGGGAAGTGTTATCTGTCATGGTAGGCGTTTCCTGGTCTAGGCTGAGTGTATGGCTTTGGGTATACAAACGCGCTTGGGAGCCCACGTGGTGTGAGCATTCGCTTGCTACGGGGGCACACCCATCCCTCCCACCGATAACGTGTCATTCCGTGGTTGCTGAAACAAGAACTAACAAAAAACATACCAACGTACAGGGAAAAACCTTCCCAAACCCCCCCCTTACCCCCACCCTACACTTCAGGAACAGAAGCATCTGTCGACCCCTCGAAAGCAACACCCTAGTAGATTGGGCGAACAACCAAACGAAAACGCCTGGGAATGGGGAAACGTGGAGGACCCCTCCTCGTGAATGGATGCATGTTTACAAAGACCATTGGGAAGTTAGGAACAGATCTAAGTCAGAGTGCCATCTCCAGCCGCGGAGCAAGGCCCGGCGGGCAGAGACCGGCTCAATCAGGGTTCCTCAAAAGCATCTGGCTACAGGAGAGTTCCGTGTCCGGAAGGTCAATCGCAGAGGACCGATACAGCATCTCCACCGTCCAGTCGGCCAGCGGAACCAGAGCGCCTCCCAGTCGGCACTCCCTCTTCAACCTGTGGTGTCTGCTGTGAGTGACCCAGCGGGGAGTCCGAGCGGGCGGCCTCCGGTCACGGCACTTGCGGGATTGATTACGTGGGGGCTGAGGAGCAGAGAGATTGGAGCGGCCGAGCCCACCGCCCGCATCCCCCCCACCCAGGGCACATCCCTCAACCCGCAGAGGACGTTCCTCCATCGCCCATGTCCAAGCCTCCGCCGGGCTGTCGAAAAACAGTGTCTTGTTCGCAAATACTACCCGCAGGTGAGCCGGGAAGAGGAGCCGATACTGAATGTTAACCGCCCTCAGCTTCTGCTTGACCTCTCCGAAAGAGCGACGCTGGCCCTGGACCTCACGGGTATAGTCTGGGAAGACCATAATGGTGCAGTTTTCGTGGAGGAGCCGTTGCTGCTTACGGGCTTCACACAAGATGATGTCGCGATCCTTGAAGTTAGGAACCTGCATTATGATCGGGCGGGGAGGAGCACCCGGCATTGGTTTAGGGGCCAGGGACCGATGAGCCCGCTTGCAAACCAAGGGGATAGGGATCCCCTGGGGACCTACGACCTCAGCCACTTCTCCAGGAAGTCCACTGTAAGACCCTGCTCCACTCTCTCCATAATGCCCACCAGGCAGAGGCTGTTGCGTCTGGACCTGTTTTCAGCGTCCTCCGCCCGGCAGTGCAACTCCTGAGTATGAAACTGAAGATGGGCCACCTGCCCCTTAAGTTGCTGTGCTGCAGATCGGCGCATATAAATTCTCCCTGCTTCCACGGACAGAGTAAATCTACAGTCACACACGCAATCACTCATCATACGCTAGGGCCCATAACACTAAATTCACACTATTACTCTATCCACACTGAATATAGGAGGGAAAACCTAAACCAATCTGCATTTACAATGAGGTCAATGCGACCTTAATGACATTGCCTTGAGTCATGATTTTGAACATAGGAAATACATTTGAAACCCAATAAACGACAAAGGAATAAACACCCGACACTGATATTCAAACAAATGCTTGTTTATCTAAATAAATTCAAATGGAAAGTCAATCATTAGCAAAATCGTTATTCTCATAGTTACCTATTCTAGCTAAATGGGTCAGGACTGGTCTCTCGGTAAAGTCTCTCGAGCTGCCGTCCTCAGCATGAAGTCCAAACGCGATGACCGCAAGGAACGCGATGAATGTAAAGAGCGCAATGAACATGGACCCTCTCTAGTCTAACATTTTTATAGGAAAAATAACAAATAAAAGTTACAAACAAATGTTAGATATCCGTTGAGCCACTGAGCAGAGCGAGCAGGAAAGGAAGTCTCTTGGTTACATATAGAAAACCTCCGCTCAGGAAAAATCACAAAAATAAAAAGACGGAAGAAGGAAACTCGAGTTTGCAAATGTTTCTTTCGTAAATGCTCTTCCTTGATATCTTAGCAGAGCCACCGCAGCATTGTCATTGTTCATTGTGGCTTTATCCTTGTCCAAGGACAGTTGGATTCGTTCCCGGAGCTGCTGTCCTCACGGAAAACTTTCTACCCAGGCAAAGGCTGTGGTCAGGTGACTCTCGACCATGTTCAGCAAGGCCTCTCGTCAAAATTCGATCACCCAAGTGCAGGCTGTAAATGGCAGCCATCTTGTTTTAGGCCAGAACGGACCATCTTAATTAAAAGAGACACAAACAACGTTACCACATCATAATGATTGTACAGTGTTAATCCCCACTAATACCCCTATGTGTATGTAATTATCTAGCCTTCAGCAACACAATAAAGCATTAGTACACGTTATTTTAAACGCACAAACACTCATTTAATAAACTCGCACATTATTATTAAGCCACATATATGCAACCCACGTGTAGTTTTTCTCATTAGTAAATTTCGGTTAATCCGGACAAAACAAACCATTAATTAGTCATTACAAATTAGTAATTTTAAATCAAAACATAAAGACGAAACTGGAGCTTAAAACTCGATAAATTTTCAACAGAAAACTCTGCTCCAGCAATCCCCCCTTTGGTGATATCTTATCACCACAAAAACCACCCAAAAAGAAAATGTAGTCCCAATTTTTAGGAGAAATTGGAAATGTCTTTATGATACAACATTAAACACCAGATTCTCTCACATCATCCCTCCTTGACTCCAAGTACACACTCTCCCTCAATTCCTCTAATTCTATTTCTTGTGGGTCTCTCCTTGACCTCTTTTGTTTCTTTTCAGCATTGCTTCTAATTATTCTCTTTTTCCCTCCCCTGTTTTTACAACACAAACACCCCAATCTTAATATCAATAAAGCAACAATTATGCATGTCAAAGGAAACAATATTTTACCAATAATGGTACTACCTATCTTAGCAATAAAACTCTTAACTATTTTATTAGCTATTTTAATCCAGATACTTTCAGCTTAAAGTGGTACTAATTCTTCATGTAAATCAGTAATATTTTTGATATAGACCTTTAGGTCTCTGCTCTCGTCAGGAATGTAAGTGCAACAATGTTGAACTTTCAGCATTCCGCAGACTCCACCCTCCTTGGCTAACAGAATATCAAGGGCAAGTCGATTTTGCATAGACATGGCACGTACTGCAATCATCTCCGTATTTACCAAAAGAAACCCTCCAGCGGTACTTGTCGATAAACGATCCACCACTGTTGACAGTTTCCGAATCCCATATGCATTCAAAGAAATTCCCACTGCTGGAATTAAAGCACCAAAAATGTCACCTACGATCTCTGACCAAGTTTCTCTCTTAAAACGTGTTAGTAAATTAATGTGTTCTACATCTTCTATCCTATCTATATGAAAAATCTTTGGAAAGACCAGGCCCACATAACACGTGCCATACCAATGGTCAGGCAACTTGTAATAAGCCTTGTTCCCACAAACATAATACACTCCTGGGAAAACTGGATCTTCTCCACCCTTAAAACCCCATCCTGTTGCAAAAAAGTATGTATCATGACACTCACTAGTCCCAACAAAATATGTATCATATTGGGATTTCTTCCTGGTAATGCATAGTTTACCCTTCTGTGGTGCATCTAAAGCCAAAGTCGGACTGGCCCCATTCTTCAACTCCTTTCCCATCTCAATGTCCCAAATTGTCTCACTCACTTTATATTTCCCTGCCTTCTCATGTATGCTCATTCTCCTTTCCTCTACCATGTTTAGGAAAGCCTTCTCCTCTTCTTTCAGACTGCAAGTTAAATTATTTCTAAAAATGTAATCTAAGGTTAATTCTTCTTTCTCAATAAAAATATCACCAAAAATATTAGCTTCTTTAGCCGGATTCAGCTTTTTATCCATAGGCAATTGCCCAAAAATGTTATCTTTGTTAGACATCTCATAATCTATTTTCTCTAACAAATAAAAAACATTACTTAGCACTCTACATGAAATTCCATACGTAGCTGGTAAATGGTGATAAGTAACACCCTCTGAAACGGATGCAGGTAATTGCATACAAACGTAGCAATCCCTAACTTCCATTGTCTTTACGTATTCATACAACAATTTTGAAAAAACATTGCTAGAAAAATCATTAATTGACCTATCTTTATGCACGTAAGTGTTACTAATTCTAGTTGGAACTACTTTTTGTGAATTCTTTCCTACATTAGTCACATTCTCAGTATGTATTCCTAAAGCGTCTAGTGTAACTCTAAAGGTAACTAATAAAGCTAAAACACCCCATAATAGCATTAATAATCCAGTACAGCAGCAGCACATTTTACACCATCTTTTCAAGAAGGCACATCTACTTTGATTATTCTCTGTGTTAGCCATTTTACTACTTTGGCAGTGTCTTTTGACTTAGCCTCTTCTACTCCACTACTGAGTTTTAGAGCTCTAGATTATTTCACACAACTAATTTCAGATCTTTTCTTTTCACTTTCCTCCAAGTGACTCTTTCAATTTACTCAGTTTGGATTTTCATCACTTTTCACTTCTTCTTCAGCAACATCAAACTGTATCAGATCATCAACAACATCCTGTGCATCCAACTCTTCTCCAATGTCAGTCAGGATAACTTTTAGGATTCCAACAGTTTCCTCCTCAACCACTTCTCGTACGGTCCCCTCTGGATTTCCTTGACTATCTGCCTCTTCACCTTCAGACAGTGCCACGTACGTCCATTCCGGTGACCTATACTTCTGGTTAGGTTTTCTGATTCTTTTGATCTCCTCTGGTTCTTTTGTAACCTTTTGTTTTTCACTTTTCGTTTGATTCTGACTGGACACCTCGTTCACCTGTTCAGCTTTTGATGAATTTGCTCGTGTCAATCTGTATCTCAGTCTCTTTATCCTGTTGGGCCAAAGATCTCCTCTTACAACCCTTTTTGGTCTCACCTCCTTGTTGTTTCTTTCTCCTATCCAAGTTCTCTTTCTCAGAACTCGACCCGCTGATTTTTCATTGTCACTTTCATCCGATTCTGTCTCATTTGCCTCTTGTTCTTCAACAATTTTCTTTCGCTCCACAGTCTTTCCCACCACTGATTGAGATTTCCCTAATTCTGTCCCTCCTCGGATCTCCGACACGCAATCTTCTTGCTGTCTACTTGTCCCTTCACCTAGCTTATCAGGAATGTTCCCTACACCTCCTCGGGGGTCTTCCGCAGCCTGTCCCTCTCTAACTTCTTCTGACCCTGCTTCTTCAGGTATAATCTCAAGTGGATTTTCAACCTCCTCATCTGATTCAGGTGTAGTCTCTGTGGAATTACTCCTTTCTCTTCTACCGTTTGTTGGAACTTCAGGCACTCTTACAGAATCCGATCTCTCCTCTGAGACTCTCAATGTTTCTCTTGAAGCCTCTCTTGGGAAAGGGAAAGAATCACTCAACTCTCTTTCTCCTTCACCCCTTTCAGGATTTTTCCCCCTTCTCACTGGTTCAGTTTCTGCATCATCACTGGAATCTGATTCTTCAAAATACTCCTTACCAGTCCCATCTTTTGGATTTGGAACTCTCAGAGTATGACTCGCATGCACCCAGTTTTTCACACCGGTACACTTTACTGCAGTTGTCGTAGTTAGAATGACTTGTCTTGGCCTTCCCCACCTTGGAACCAAGCAATTTCTTCTCCTGTGCACCTTAATCCTCACCCAGTCCCCTGGACTCAGATCATGGGCTTGCTTCTTCTCAAGTGTAGTAGCGTCTTCTCCAACCTGGTGAAACACAGAATGAACTGCGTCAGCCAGGCCTTTACAGTAATCCAAAATCATGTCATCAGTTATTGTCATCAACTTGTTGACAGGCACAAATGCATGTCTCATCGCACGTCCCATTAAGATTTCATGCGGACTCAAACCTGTGGTTCTATCTGGAGTAGACCTAATAGTCATCAGCACTAGAGGCAAGACATCAGGCCATTTCATTCCAGTGGCTAAACACATCTTACCAATTCGGTTTTTTATTGTGCCGTTCATCTGTTCAACGACTCCAGAAGCCTCTGGTCTGTATGCACAATGTAGCTTCTGCTGTATGCTCAATGCTTCACAAATTAAACCCATGAGCTCATTATAGAAGTGTCCACCTCTATCAGACTCAATCGTCACTGGGAACCCGTACCTAGGAATCAATTCTCTTAACAGTAACTTTGCAACTGTTATTCCATCATTTCTCCTAGTCGGATAGGCCTCCACCCATCTTGAGAACAAACAGACTACCACTAGAACATACCTCAATTTGCTCACTTGGGGCATTTCAATGAAATCTATTTGCATTCTGGTAAAAGGACCTCCTTCTCTGCCTATTGTTCCTAGGCTCACCACTGTCTTTTTCCCAGTATTGAACTGTTGACAAATCAAACATCTCTGACATGCTTTCTGCAATCAACCTGAACTTTGCATTGTACCAGGTCTGTTTAAAAGACCTAATCATTGCGTCCCTTCCCAGATGTCCCTGGCCATGATACATTCTTGCCATTGTCGACAGCATTGAGTTAGGCATGACTGGTCTACCATCTCTGTAGATCCAAACATGATCTGTTTCCCTTGGGGCACAACCTGCCTTGATCCAATCTCTCATTTCCTCATCTCCTGCCTCATCCTGCAACTGTTTCACCTCATCCCACGTTTCCAGGACATTAGTAAACATCACAGAACAAAAAGACATTTCCCTCTCTCGTGCCCTATTAATTGAATGATTGTTCTTAGCACAATATTGTGCTATGTCGTTGGCAAATCTGTTACCAAGAGTAACAAAATCATCTCCTTGTCCATGAGCAGCACATTTCACAACTGCTAACTCCTTAGGCAACTGTATCGCCTCAAGCAATTTTCCAATCACTTCAGCATTCTTTATTGGAGTCCCACTCGACGTCAAGAAACCTCTCTGTAGCCAAAGCTGGCCGAAATCATGAACGACTCCAAATCCGTACTGACTATCAGTCATCACAGTCACTCTCAGATTCTTTCCAATTTTGCAAGCTTTTGTCAATGCCACCAATTCAGCCACTTGAGCAGATCTCACTCCTTTCAAAGGCGAAGCTTCCATAACTTCTGAAACCTTGCACACCGCATATGCTGTACTCAGCACACCATCATCAGTTCTCAAACATGATCCATCCACAAACAGCACATGATCACTCTCAGGCAACGGCAGATCTCTTATGTCTGGTCTTGGTTTCGTGCAGTAATCAAGCACATCCAAACAATCATGATCAACATCATCTCCCACATTCACATTGTCAGCATCCGGTAACAACGTTGCTGGGTTCACATTCACACATCTCTCAAGAGTCACATTTGATGCTCCCAGAATGATTTTCTCATATTTAGTCAGCCGACTATGTGACATGTACTGAGTCCTGCTTCTTGTCAAAAGAATTGCCACATCATGAGGTACGAATACCCGTACAGGATATCCCATTATTATACCCTCACTCTGTTCCAAGCTTCTGCATGTAGCAGCTACTGCTTTCAGGCAACCTGGCAAACCCACAGCTACAGGGTCAAGTGTCGATGAGAAGTACGCAATCGGCCTCCTCAGTTGTCCATGCTTCTGAATTAACACTGAAAGTGCACAACCATTTCTCTCACTGCAGTACAACTCAAACTCTTTCTCATAGTCTGGCATTCCCAAAGCAGGGGCTTCACACATTCTGCTCTTTAACTCTTCAAATGCTGCCATTTGTTCTCCATCCAGCTCCAATGGGTCTTTCACCTCACTTTTTGTCAGCTTAATCAGTGGCTTTGCTATCAGGGAGAAATTACTTATCCACTGACGACAATAACCCACCATCCCCAGAAACATCCTCACCTCTCTCTGGGTCATCGGGGCTCTCATTCCTCTGATAATTTTGATCCTGTCATCAGTCACCTTTCTCAGACCTTTTCCAATATTGTGTCCAAGATAATGCACCTCTTTCTTGCAAAATTGCAATTTGGCTGGAGATACCTTTAACCCTCCATCTGCCAGATGATTCAGTAAAGCTATGGTATCTACTTCACAAGCTTCACGTGTCTTTGATGCCACAAGTAAGTCATCGATGTACTGCACTAGCACTGAGCTTTCAGGCATGATTAAACTCTCCAATGACTTTTTCAACAACTGATTGAATATCGAAGGACTCTCTGTATACCCCTGTGGGATACGACACCATGCTAAAATACGCTGGCCAAACCGGAATGCAAAAATCGGCTGGCTATCATGATGCAATGGAATTGAAAAGAAAGCATGACACAAATCAATCACTGTGTACCACTCAGCATCATGAGGAATCTGATACAAAATCACTGACGGATTTGGCACAATGGGACAACACGCCACCACAATTTTGTTAACTTTTCTCAAATCTTGCACAATCCTGAACTTTCCATTAGGTTTCTTTAGCCCCATTATCGGTGAATTACACGGGCTACTCAGTAACTCTCTCAAAACACCCTGTTGAATCATCTTGTCAATTATAGGGGTTATTCCCTCAATTATCTCTGGTGTCAGTCTGTACTGTGGGATATTAGGGTAAGTGATTCCCTCTTTCACTGAAATCTTCACTGGATCTACATTATTCATCAATCCCACATCTTCTCCAGTAAAATCCCAAACCGCTGTTTTCACTGTGTGTCTCAACTCCTGAGGCAAATCATCTGGATTAAACACAGCATATGTACCAACAATCTCACTCTCTCTATTATCTAGAGTCATCCGGTACAAAACATCCTCATCTGGTGTTTCAAAAGCTATTCCATCCGGAGTACAAAAAATTGTACAGTTCATCTTGCACAATAGGTCCCTACCTAACAAGTTCACCGGACTGGTGTCACAGACTACGAATCTGTGCATGTCTGAAAATTTCCCTATTCTTACCCTTACTGGTTCAGTAAGTCGAGTCTTAATCTGTGTATTGGCTACACCAACTACTTGGATTGCTTCGTCCGAGAGAGGAAGATTTCTAATATCTGCTGACCTGACAGTTGATCTCGTCGCACCTGTGTCTACCAAAAAAGTAACACTCTCCCCATTTATTTTCCCATCTACAAATGGTCCTGCCTGGTCTATTTCTAGAGTTGCACCAAGTATGCACTCTTCCTCCTCTCTTCAGCACCGTCAATAGTCCCCTTCAGACTCACTCCCCTCATTCTTTAACCAGTACTGCTGTACCGGGTTAGAACGTCTTGGTTTGTTTACCTCCTCATCATTGTAGAATCCTGAGTCCTGGTTATACTTTTGGGACCCTCTATTCTGCGGCAAGGGCGGTTTTGGCTCTTGACTCTGCTGTCTGACAACCTTCTGCTGTTGCTGCTGTTGATTACACCCCTCGTTCTGCACCGTTGATTTAAGGTTTTATTCTCATTACTCACTAATGGTGGATTGGTACACTCGGATCTCCAATGCCCCAATTGTCCACAGTTGTGACAAGGGAACTTCTTCTTTGCTTCCTCTAAATTCTCCTTTCCTTTTCCTGCAAATCTAGGTCTAATTCCTGGATTATTTGCCTGTTCCATCAACTGTGCTTCTTGTCTCTCAGCAACTTTCACCTGTGCCCACATTGCTTTCTCTTTCAGCTTTCTCTGTTTGCCTCAATCTCATCACTGAAGTACTTTGCATGTCTCAGGATTTCATCAATCTTTTTACTCTGCCAATCAACCGTATGCTCACGTATTCTTTCACTGATTTCTGGTCTCAGGCCATATACAAACCTGTATACAAAATGACTCAAATCCTTGTCACCCAGGTGTTCATCTCCACTGAACTGTTTAAAAGCCAGTATCAGCCTTTCATAAAAAGCATGAACTGATTCTTTTGCTTCCTGATGTGTTCGATCTATCTTAACCCAGTCTGTTTCTTTCGGGGGTACTTTATTTTTCAGGAACACAATTACCTGCTCGTACTTCTTCATTACCTCTGGATCTGGTGCTCCTGTTTTCGGGTCTCTTGGATACTCCTTAGCAGGCCAATCTACAACTATTTTACACTCAGCCCACAAGTCTGCTGGAACAATTATATCAAACAGACTATTAAGGTCAATCCACAGCACTTTTGACAATTTCACAAACCTGTCTACCTGCCTATACCACTCGACGGGCTTTTCTCTCAGTCGAGGAAAATCATTCGTACATGATAAAATATCCTGTCTAGTCCATGGGACATGTACATATCCTCCTCCAGGAATCTCTCTCATAGGATAAGCATCCATAGTTTTCTCCTTTTCTCTCATGGGAAAAGCTGAGTAAGTCCTGTCCACTGAATCTTCCCTTTTCTTGTACCACCTATCCTTCCACTTTTCTACATCACCCCATTTTCTCAATAAGGCAATCATTTCCTTAATCTGTCCTGTTCTGCCAGCACCATTTAGATTTTCAATATCTTTGTCTGTAAAATCCACCCTATAAGGCTTCTGCAAAGCCTTCACCTTATCCATGTCAACTCCCTGTTCATTCTCTATTGCTTTTAACCTGTCATGTGTACTCTTAGCCCGCCAGGTGATACTTTTGCACATAAATAACAACTCTCCATCATGATGGTTTTTGAGTATATCTGTAGGAATTGTCCCTGCAATAAGCTCCTCCATTTCTATACGCAACCTGGCTACATCAATTGCCTGTGAATCTTTATCCTTCTTTTGAAGAACTTTCAACCAATCATTCAGATCTTCAGCTGTTATTTCAGTAGACTTTTTCACTGCACCCACTTGTTCTGTCATCCTCTGTGGTTCCAAAATTGTTCCTCCCAAACAACCAATATTCAATCCTGAATTAGGCTGCACATCTAGTCCTCCACCACATGTGTCATGACTCAACTGCCTCGAATCATTTCCTCCTGTTCTCACTCTTGATTCCTCCAAAGTACAAGTACCAACCAAACCATTTCCAACATAAGGTACTGTCAAATTATTTTCACCCATTCTTTGTTTATCAAAAATAGGCACAACCGGACCAATAGTTACAGGCACCGTAACTGCTTCAAGATTTTTCGTCAGCTCGCGGATTTTCTCAGTCAGCTCAGATGTTGTTCTGGCTAATTCCCTTGTTTTCTCTTCACTGACTCGATTCTCTCTCTCTCGCTCTCTCTCTCTCTCCCTTTCCGTGAAAGAGCTACCACTTTTCAGATCAGGTGTCACAACTTCAGTTTTAATAATTCGCAAAGTATCTCTTACAGGAGTAGAAACTGGCGTGCTCTCTTCTGGTTCTGGTCTATACGGAGGTGGTCTCTTGTAAATCATGTCATCCAAGACCTCATCCTCGTAATCATTAGCCCCATACCTTCTCACTTCCGTATCAGGCACCTTTCCTGCACCTTTCCTCCCTTCCGCTTCTTCAACAGTCCTCATAGGATATAATCCCTCTGACATACTAGCATCTCGCCATCTCCGCATTCGATCATGATGAGTCTCACGATCATATTTCCTCCCAAAAAAGGACCTATAATTGCCTCCACTCCTCTGCTTTTCTCGCTCATGCACTTCATCTTCCCATTCCACCAACGCCTCGAACTGTGTCGGCCTTGGTCTAGGCTCTAGACACATCATCTTTTCCCGTAAATTTCTCAACACGGCCAGATTAAATGAACCATGTTCCGGGAATGCTAAGACACCATCATCCTTAGTATACTTAGCCCAATTATCCAACCATATACAGGTATGATACCCATATTTCGCAACCATGAAGGATGCAGGAGTTCTCGTCGGAGGTAGCAATTCACCCTCTCTAGTTATTACATTTTTATCTTTGTCGAACCACCTTTTTAATTTTCCGAACAAAGATTTTTTCTTCTTTTCCTCCGGTTGGTAATACATTTTAACGTTTACCAATATTCTCTAGTCCCTTCCGCAACTGTACGATCTTTGTCCAATAACAGCGCGACTCACACCAACGCACCAATCCTGGAGCGTCTACGTCACTCTGTACGCCTTCCAATCCCTGCGCGGCTCACACTAACGCACCAATCCTAGCGCGAGCACTGTTCTGAGCCACTATCCAATCACAGCGCGGTCTGAATGACGTCAGCAGTCGCTGCAGTCGCTTCTGCTCTTGTCTCCTGTCACTCGTCTACCCCTCCTTTACAAAGCCTCCTCAGTAGACTTCGTTTCAGATTCTACAAAATCTATTAGTTACAACATATAAACATCTCCATTGTCTGCTTCGCTAACCACAGAATAGTAAAGAAAATCTTTCTCACAAGAATCCCGCTTCTCTCTAGAACAGCGCTTACCTCTGCTCCAACACGGAATAATCACTTTCGTTGACACAGTAGTACATCCCTCTACTCTGCCCTTCTAACATGCATCCATTAACTGTTTCCTCTCGGACTGCTCCAAAGAGTCTTACAATCAATTAAATGCTCATACATTCACGCACTTTCACACCCGAAAATATAGCACATACACACAGAATCCTGCCTTTCCCGAGAACAGCAACCAATCTGTCCCACTACAGAATTATAACACCCATTAACCAAGCAGCTTACCTCTGCCCAGTCCTTCAGACAAGCTAAGAGAATACCTATTATTACTCCAGCAATAAGCTTTAACGGCGAACCTTACGGATCCCTGGGACTTAAGACCAGAGTTTCACAGATAACCTTCGCTACCATACGCACTCCTTTTATACCGAAAATATATCCCTAATAGTAACACACAACAATGTCATGTCACTGATTCCGAACCCAGACAATGTGACGCGCAACTTCAATTGTCACACGTTTTTCCCCGCATACGTACAGGGCCAACAATCCCGTTTTTCCCGAGAGCAGCACTTACTTCCCTCTGCCCTACTACGGAACCGTCACCAGCTCCCAAGTTCCAGAAGCCGTACACACTACATAGAACTCAATACGATGACCTCAACATATAATATTAGTACATATACCAACATCAATCAATAATCAATAAATCAAAAACCTTTGTACAAGCAATCTAATCAGATCAAGACAATAATCAAACCATCATACTGCTACCAGGAAACTGCTGCAGATCGGCGCATATAAATTCTCCCTGCTTCCACGGACAGAGTAAATCTACAGTCACAGACGCAATCACTCATCATACGCTAGGGCCCATAACACTAAATTCACACTATTACTCTATCCACACTGAATATAGGAGGGAAAACCTAAACCAATCTGCATTTACAATGAGGTCAATGCCACCTTAATGACATTGCCTTGAGTCATGATTTTGAACATAGGAAATGCATTTGAAACCCAATAAAGGACAAAGGAATAAACACCCGACACTGATATTCAAACAAATGCTTGTTTATCTAAATAAATTCAAATGGAAAGTCAATCATTAGCAAAATCGTTATTCTCATAGTTACCTATTCTAGCTAAATGGGTCAGGACTGGTCTCTCGGTAAAGTCTCTCGAGCTGCCGTCCTCAGCATGAAGTCCAAACGCGATGACCGCAAGGAACGCGATGAATGTAAAGAGCGCAATGAACATGGACCCTCTCTAGTCTAACATTTTTATAGGAAAAATAACAAATAAAAGTTACAAACAAATGTTAGATATCCGTTGAGGCACTGAGCAGAGCGAGCAGGAAAGGAAGTCTCTTGGTTACATTTAGAAAACCTCCGCTCAGGAAAAATCGCAAAAATAAAAAGACGGAAGAAGGAAACTCGAGTTTGCAAATGTTTCTTTCGTAAATGCTCTTCCTTGATATCTTAGCAGAGCCACCGCAGCATTGTCATTGTTCATTGTGGCTTTATCCTTGTCCAAGGACAGTTGGATTCGTTCCCGGAGCTGCTGTCCTCACGGAAAGCTTTCTACCCAGGCAAAGGCTGTGGTCAGGTGACTCTCAGCAAGGCCTCTCGTCAAAATTCGATCACCCGAGTGCAGGCTGTAAATGGCAGCCATCTTGTTTTAGGCCAGAACGGACCATCTTAATTTAAAGAGACACAAACAACGTTACCACATCATAATGATTGTACAGTGTTAATCCCCACTAATACCCCTATGTGTATGTAATTATCTAGCCTTCAGCAACACAATAAAGCATTAGTACACGTTATTTTAAACGCACAAACACTCATTTAATAAACTCGCACATTATTATTAAGCAACATATATGCAACCCACGTGTAGTTTTTCTCATTAGTAAATGTTGGTTAATCCGGACAAAACAAACCATTAATTAGTCATTACAAATTAGTAATTTTAAATCAAAACATAAAGACGAAACTGGAGCTTAAAACTCGATAAATTTTCAACAGAAAACTCTGCTCCAGCAGCTGCACGTCATCTTCCACAGAGGAGATCCTGGACTCAGTCTCTTTAATCCGGGCGTTCACGTTGTGAAGGTCTTGCCTGATGAGAGTCAAGTCCACCCTCACTTCTGCGATCTTACCCTCCACCGAGGTCTGGGACGTGTGAATGGCCTGGAGAATGGCGGCCAGTTCAGCAGACGGAGGAGCCTCCTTCCCAACCACTCCCCCACGAGCCCCCCCCAGGGTGGTGAAGCGGTCCATTTTTGCCTGGGTGGCAGGGACCTTCGCTGACCTGTCTGTTCTACCCATGTTCGGCCCCTGGGGAGGGGCAGGCTCTGAGGATCCCCCGGCGGGGCCCCACACTGGAAGGTCAATGAAGCAATGGAGTCGACCCAGGGAGCAGTGAATTGCTGGCTGCCGATGTGACGACCCGGGACAGCCCAGTCCGCCTCCCAAGAAGTGCAGCCAGTACAGAGGAGCCAGAAGGAAGAGTCGCAATTAAGGGCCACAGGCTGGACCCCCTCCGCTGGAGCCACAGAATGGTCCACCGGGGCAAGGAACACAGCAGCTGAGGAGGAGATTCCGGAGGGGCACTGGATCCCGGACGAGGGGGCTCAGTGCGCGCAGTTGCCCCCTGGGATGTGTTGGCGGCCCAAGGGGTGATTGGCGGACCCACGAGTCCTGCTTCAGTGACTATATTCGCAGCCCCACGGGAGCCACCGGGCCTCTGTCTACAACCACTGTGGAACACCGCTGCCCGACATGGCAGGCGAAGCGCTCGCACCCACGCCCCAGGTTCAGGAGGGTAAGCCAGCGGGCTACACCGCCAACATCGCCAGTCAAAAGGGGCCAGCTCCCCCCACCATCAAGTCCTGTGCGGCCCACCATGAGCAGTGGGTGGGGGAGGAGGGGGGGAAGGAGCCACACCAGCCAAAGGCCCCCCCACGCCCCATCTGCTGCCCGATTGACAGTCGACCCACACCCCCAGGCCAGACACCACCGTGCCCCCACTCCTTACCTGCAGGCCTGTTCAAAGGATTGCGACCTCCAGCAGCCAACGACCGGCAGCACCAGCAGCGGCGGCCCGGGCCACCGGGCCCAGCGGGGCTCAGATGGGGCCTCCTCACGTGGGCTCAGGCAGGGCCTCCGGAATCAGCGACATCCACCCAGCGCCGGGGGGCGACAGAAGAGCACCTCACCCAGAAGGCCGCTCCCCTTGGCAGTCTCCAGCACCGGTGACAACCAATTCAGCCTTCTAGATGTCAAACCGGCACCTCCCTGGTCAGCAGCCCCGCAGGTGTAGTCTGACACCGTGCCAGGCAGCAGGGGGATGGTGGGAGGGCACTGCCACCAATAATGCACGTATCAAGCTCAGGGCAAGGCCACAGGGGCAACAGGGGATCATCCCCCTCAGGCCGCGTCCCCGCCGGGCCGCAGCGCCATAGCAGTCAGGTGGAGTCTAAGGCCGACAGGGCTGCCGAGAGCCCCAGGACCAACAGAGGCTTACCGGCACCAGCACACCATTCCGCGGAGGATGTCCCACCATTTCGCACTCCACAGGCCGGGCAACAGGAAGGAGTCAGCAGGGCCCTCAGGAGCACCACAGGCGGCCCGCGAGCACCGAGACCCCTCATGGAGCCGCGGCACCATGCACACTCCAGCTCCACCTCGGGGGAACCGATCAGCAGGGGACAGCAATGCCAGGCCTTTAGTGTCTCACCTCAGAAGCGCAGGGTCACTGAAACGTGCCAGCAGGACCCGCCGGGGAGGCGATGGAGCGCCCTGGACAGAGGGGGAGTCCCGCAACGCAAGAAGCCCCCCCCACAGGCAGGCGGGCCGGTCATGGACAGCAGACTGGCAGAGGAGATGGATTCAGCGCGGCCACGGCCGCCTTCTTGAGGAGCACGGCCCGGCAGGTCCAGGAGACAGGATCAGCCCCGATCTCTCCAAGTTCAGCTCCACATGGTTCAATAGGCGCTGCGGAGGCCCCCAGGCATCCAGGTACGGGGCACAGGGTGTTGAATGTTCCCGATGACGTCGGATGGTCGAGTGGATGACGGAGGGGTCCGGAGCACACCTAAGGTGCGACCGCCATCTTGACGCTCGTAGCCACGCCCCATTCATTTGCAGTTTTATGACTGAATGCCTGATGGGTGCCCAACGGGAAAGCTTACATTGAGTACAGTAGACCAGAGCTGGTTTTGGTGACAAGCCGATGATAACAGCAGTAGGCTCAATTGAAGTGCAGGGAAATGTTGTGCCATATGCCAAAGGTCTGGCTTGTGTATTATGAAAAGCTAATACAAAGGCAAAAGGCCTGGCTTATTTATTATGAAAAATATTTGGTAAATCCAATAGGCTTCTATCAGTAGATTGTTGTAATATTGTAACAGTCCGTAGAATTTTTTTTTGTTACATGTAATCTCACAGATCAGCATAGAACAAAAGGGTTTTGGTGTTTGTCACACACTCGTACAAACTCAGGGAGCAGAATTTCACTGTGCGGATTCTTGTTAATCCTTACTGCGTAGGATTGTATATTGTTTTGCCATCTGTAAGTTTGTACATATTTGTACTTTTATAACCGTATGCATGATGGTTGACAGTTTATGGAAACTTCAGTAGGTCTGTGTTGTATATATTGTCAAGCCACTGGTAAAGGATATAGGACTTATCCATCCACTGGGGAAAGTTATGTCAAATATATTAGGTGTGACCTGTTGGTAAGGAAAAGCTATGACAAAGAAATAAGGCCTTATTTACTTCTTGTAATGCACACATTTTAAATGCAATAGACATTTAAAAATGAATTGTTATCACACAGTGCTAAAGCCTGGAGGCAAGTACTTTTTTACATGGAATCTCACAGATTACTTTGGTAGACAAGAGTTTAGGTGCCCCACCCGCACACACAATGGGGATAGACAACATGAACTACGGTGATCCTTATTAGGCTCTATCAGTGGGAATCTTATTTTGTTTTGACTACTGCATTTTTGTTAGGCTTGTCAGCCTTAGGGTGGTATTCCCCTAAACTTATTGCCTGCTTACAATTTTGCTGAATTAGTTTTTGCTGTCCTGAGGACTCTGTGCACTTTATTACTGCTAATCAGTGCTAAAGTGCTTGTGCTCACTGCCCTAATTATGGTTTCATTGACATATAATGAATGTGCATATTTGATTTACTTGTAAGTCCCTTGTAAAGAGGTGGGGGAAATCTAAAGCCTGGTCTGATTCTGTGTCATTCACTGCCCTCCCAAAGACATCCTCTCACTTGAACCATAATGCCATTTAGGAGATTCCAGTGAGTTCTTAGAGGGCCTTGTATATAAATGTGATTGGGTGTAGCCCCTCTCCCATGGTGAGGATAGCTTGCAGGACCGGGTGCGTATTGGCTCCAAATCTAGCTCACCCCAAAGGATCTGGCAAGTGTGTTGGAGCTGTCTCTGGGTGAGGAATTGTACTAGAGGGACGATTGTCTTTTGGTGAGTTGTTGGAATGTGAGTGCCTGTACATTAAATGCTAACAGTGGGCTTGCAGCATTATTTGCGCCACCCACCCAGTAGCCCTTTAAAAACGGTTTCAGGCCTGGCGTTGAAGCCTGAAAGCGGTATTTCTCTGACATGTTAATTTGGCATTTAAAACCCCTTGCCAAATCTTAAACTCCCCTTTTATTACATATAAGTCACCCCTAAAGTAGGTCCTAGGTAGCTCCTAGGGGAGGGTGGTATGTAATTAAATGGTAGAACATGTGGTTTTAAGTTTTCCATGTCCTGGTAGTGATAACGTTTTTCACTACAGTGAGGCCTACTCATCTCATAGGATAACATTGTGGATTCCTAAATACATTTAATAAGCTATAATTCCTAATTTAGATGCGGTAGATGTGTAATGATAAATTGTAATGGTAAATCATCTTTAATTTCAAAGACGGATTTATTATTACTATTTTGAAAATTGCACTTTTAGAAAGCTGGGTATTTTCCTGCTTTTAGCCATTTGGTGCTTGCTGCCTGTCTCTGATCTCGGTGCTGGTAGGGTGACAGCAGAGCTTTGTGTATTCCCTCTAGACAGCGACACACAAAGGGGGCTTAGATGTGACTTGATGGGCCATCCTAGGAGGATGAGAGGCAGGAGCCGGGCACAGCCTCACACTTACACCTGAATGGACTGTGTCCTGTCCACACATAATGGGCTGCAGACCCTGCTGAAGTGAGTCTGGAGCCAAGGCATGAAAGAAGGACCTCTGTGCTCTTCAAAGACTCTTCTTTGAAGTCTCCCCCACTTCAAAGGCACAGCTGGGTATAATTATCGGACCTCCAACACCACCACTTCAGTACACTTGTGGACCTGTAACCACTCTGCCAAGAAGAACTTTTGTGCTGAAGGATTGCCACTCTGCTGGACTGCTTAGCTGGAAGAACTACTGCCTTTCTGTGCTGCCCTGCTGCCTGCTGTTTTCTTGTGCCTGGGTGATAAAGACGGGACCTACATCACTTGATCCCAGAGTGACTCCTAGGGCTAGCTGACTGGCCTCCTGATCTGAAATCTCAGGGACATAAAGTACTTCCAACCACCCTGCTCCCAGCACCTGCAGCACTGGAAGTGGGCCTAAGGTGCTTGCTCCCATGGAACCGACATATTCTCTGCTGCGAGAGCAGAATCAAAGCATCACCGCTGTTGCAGGTGCAGGACCGGTGCATCACCCTTGGAACCAGTGCATCACCATTGAAACCACAACTTGGAGAAGAATGAGGCATCCCCTCCACTGTGTGGAGGAACCCAGCTTCTTTGCTGCTAACAGGTTTAAGGTACATTTGTTCAGCGGGCCTCACTGGGTCCCTGTAGCTGGGCCTAGGATCCATTGCGGTTGGCCTGAACATTTGACTTTGTGCCGGTCCGGCGTGACCAGATATCCCAAATAAGGCTGTATTCCTTTTAAGTGCTATTTTTCAGTTTATTCTTTAAAAATTCATATCTCAAGTTCTACTTATTGTGTGTTTGTCATTTTGGTCTTGTTTCATTTATTAAATTGAGAGCTATTTTTTAATCTGGTGTGGAATCTTTTTGTGTGGTGGTTTCACTGTTTTGCTGTTTGAAGTGTTGCACAAATACTGTACTCATTTCCTCTTAAGTGAAGCCTGACTGCTCTGTGCCAAGCTATCTGAGGGTAAACACAGGGTAATTTATGGTGTGTTTGTGACTTACTCTGACTAGGATTGTGTTTGCTGTTTGACCTGGTCCAACCCAAAAACCCATTTTCTAAAAAACGTTGAACTTATTTGTAATTGTATTATGGCATAACAGATGGATGATTTGTGGGAAGGCTTATAACCAACATAGTAAGTCTGAGTTGCCCATGGTGATAAATTAATGATAACAGCTAGAGGACTTATTGATTCACTAGGAACAAAATATTTCTGTTGCTAAAGACCTTATTTTTTTATTATGAAAAGTAATGATAAACACAATAGGCCTGAAATATTAATTTGAAACATATATGTTAATGTCATTAAATATTTAACACAGTAACTGCTGAGGCTTTTCCACCCCAATGTTAAGCCCTGTTTTTTGGCTAGTTAGTGTAGTTTGCGCCTAGTCTCCATAACCTTTTCTACATAAGATAGCCACGCCAAATTGGTGCTGTTTTTTCCATCATGGAGATTCTACAGGTACCCAGAGTTTCAGGATTTCCACAGAGGGGGATGAAAAAATAGCCAAAATATTTAGCTACATTTTGGGGAAAAGATGGGAAAAAAGTGTTTCGCTAAAAAGTGTCTTTCTTTCCTAAAAATGGCATTAATGAAAGATTTGCTGTGCTAAAATCATCTCCATCTTCCCAGGTTTCAGAAACATGCAGAGCTGTATCCCCAAAAATTTTTACTAATGTGTTTTTGCATTTTTGAGAAATGTTGTACTATTAACTTAGTTTCAGTCTGTGGTGAATACAAGTGTGGAAACTATGTGTAATGCCGTAAGGCTATACATTTCTGAAAAGTAAACACAATTCTGAATCCAGCAATGGGTCTTTTGTGTAGATCCCTGAATGTTTTCCTAAAGAAAGTAACGTTGAAATAAAAAAATATGAAAGTGAGTAGGAAACAGACTGTTTGTGACAACATTTTTATCTGTAACTTTTTGTTACAGTGGCTGATTTACAACAGCAATACACCATTATATCTGTTAGACGCTTCTGATTGCAAGAATATATAAGGTTTTTAGGTTCTCCAAGTATCCAAGATACCCAGAGCCAACAACTCAGCCACACTTTACAATAGTTTTACATTGTGTACTGAGTATAGAACAATTAATATGGTAAAATATAAAGAGTGAAAAGTTGGTATGAAGGAAACCTATGTATTTCTGAAATGCACAACAGATACCAAGTTTAGGAGCTATGATTATTTGTATAGCTTTGAATTTGTGGGTGATAGCATGTGATTTAGAGGACCTTTTGCAAAATGTCTTCTTTCGAACACAGAGGCTTACATTAGGAAGGCACAAATACAAAGATATTTCTTTGGTAACAACAAATATTCTACTCTTCTGTGCTTTCACATGTTTCCTGGGAAAAATGGTACCCCATTTGTGTGGCTGGGCCTAGCACCTGCAACACAATGCACCCTAAAACATGACCTGACGGCATCATATTGTGCCAGCAAATATAATGTATTTTTTATAACAAAGGTAGCTCCAGAGTTTGGGCGCTAGCTCAGCCACAAACCAGGAAACCATAACATACCCAGACAATTCTGAACACTAGATACGAATTGGGTGTCCAGAGTGGCGTCACTTCTGTGATTATAACAAGGTGTTGCTACTCATAAGCCCTTGCAAACCTCAGACTTTGCTTAAATACACACATTTTTGCCATATTTCTATGATGGTAGGTTCTGGAATCTGAGGTGAGCCACAAATGTCATACCACCTAGCTTTCCCCCACATTTTCTGATAAAAATGGCACCTCACTTGTGTGGGTGGGCCTAGATACAGCAACAGAAAAGGGCCTAAATGCAACATGGGCACATGAACGTTTTCCACTGAAAATTAACCATATTTTGCAATTTGTTTAGCTATGGATTTTTGGCACTAGATGGGCCGGACCTAGAGAAGACTACCAAGGCTGCACATTTCTAAAAACTAGACACTCTGGAGAGTCCTGAGTGCTTTGACATGCATGGCTCCACCAGGTTATTTTGCCCAGAAGCCCTTGCAAACTTCAAGCATTGGCTATAAACACACATTATTTTATATTCCGTGCAGGCAAGTTCTGGAATCTGTGGGCATCCACAAATTTCCTACTACTCAAAATTCCCACAGATTTCCTGATAACAATGGTACCCCGTTGTGTGGGTGGGCCAAGACACTGCAGCACAAAGAGGCCCTAAAACCCACCATAGAGAGAGCAGCGGCAGGGGTAGCTGCGGTATTTGGGCCATGCTCTGCCCTCACCCATTGAAACCTGTCAAATAAAGACATTTTTTAAAACAAGACATCCAGGGGATTCCAAGGTGTAATGACGTGCATGGATCCCACAACATTTTCCTACACACAATGTCCTGAAACCTCAAACGTTGTCTAATATCACTCATTTTCCTTATATTTCTGTGACAAAATCTTCCGAAATCATCAGGAACTCAAACATTTCCTACCACTCAGCATTACCCAACTTGTCCCATTAGAAACACAACCTCATTTGTGTGGCTTGGCCTAGTGCCAATGACAGGAACGGATTAAACCAACGTCAATAGGAGTCCCCTGCAATTTACATCAGATAACTCATCTTCCAGTGATTTTGAGGAACATAGTCATGGCAGTCGTGATGCAAGCACAAATCTTTATGTCAAATCTGATCTACCATTGGTCTGTTTGAGTGTAATTTACACACTGCTTACATCCATTACAGCATACTACATGGAATAATGGTTTAGTTTCCATTAGTCATTGGCACTCTTGCACTGTGGATGTTGGCATTTTCTGATCACATGCGTACATCCATCTGAAAATGAGTGTGCTTTAGCATAAGGGCTGGTTAGACAGTTCTTTAGTTTTCCTTTTTCTCCTTTTATTGTTCCCCTTGTTCTCTAGGCAGTGCTAATGGGTCACTTTCTTGCCGCTCATTTCATCTACAGTACATCGCATCCCACATGGCCCCTTTCCTAATACAGGAGGCCATGATGAAATGCTGTTGTCCATGGTGTGTCATTTTTAATCACTCAAATATTGACCAACACATTGGTTTAAAATGTGGTAGCAATGCTAGAACTTTAAAACAATATAGGCTATTTACAATACCTCTGCGAGATGGATATTCACTGCAATGTTTAGTTTCATCATTGCAAACATATTCCCGCTGTGTTTACATTGCAGAAGGTTTTCTTTTTACTGCTTGTGTTCTCTTAATTTATTAGGCATATGTTGTTGAATTTGTGCACATTTGATTGTGATTGTGTCAGAGAGTGAATGAAAGAATGAGTCAGCGGATAGATGAATGGATTCATGAGTGTAGAGATACGTGACAGAGTATATGATTGATGACCAAATGAGTGCTTAAACCCATCAGTGACACAGGAGGCACTTTCATTCATAAGCTGGCCTATTTGAATTGCCAATGCTTGTCAGTTATCTGTGTATGTTTCTGTGAGTTGAATTTTAACCCCTTCGGTGCCACGCCCTTTCCCCCTCCTGTGCCGGGCGTTTCCCACTCGGGTGGGTTTCATGACGAGATAGTCTCGTCATGGGCACAGCGCGACCGAGCTCCATGACGAGACTATCTCGTCATGGGCACAGAAGAGGTTAAATCTACAGTTTATTTATATTTGTAAAAGGCAATCCTTAGCTGCTCGCTGCATGTTGATCTCAGCCATAACAGTATCAAATATTTCAGGTGCATGTTAGATTGTGTTGCGTGTAAGGTTATGTCACCAAAAAGGCAGGAAACATAATGTACAGTATATGGAAACCCCAGATCCAATATAATCCACAGTTAAGGTGGAGAATTCAAGATAACCAAAAGTAATATTACTTTAAATATAAATGGTTTAAATATACATTGTCACAGTTATTCAGTGGCTGCACACAGGAAATGTCTATTCAGCAAAGCCCTAGTCATTTATGGAGTTAAATGAATTGCATGCAATTTCCTATGAAACTACAAATCTAGAGTTACTAAATAGATTCAAATTAGCACAGACTTGGAGATAAATCATATTTGTGAAATTCCAAAGTTGGATTCAGAACTAAAATATATAGCAATGTTGTGAAGGATTAGCTCAGCAACATGTTGGTGGACTAAAAAGTGAGCAGCTGTGTAGCGGCGTGATGGCTGAGCCCATCAAAAGCCTATGGTCACACGAGAAAGATCCGGACAGCTGCTGACAGGGGACGTCTGTGCCTGGGTCTGCCCCAGCAAAGTTAAGGTGACTGGGAAACAGCGGCCTGTGCTGTGTATTCAAGAAAGCCTTGGTTGAAGAGCATGGCTGCTCTGTGGTGAGGCTGCCTTGCTGCTGCTCTATGCTCAGTAGAAGTGGGTGAAGAAATCCACTCTGCCGGTGGAGTTCGCAGAGTTTTTCCCACTCCACGCTCTGTGCGGAGTTACAAAAGATTCCCCGAAGTGACGTGGAGCAGAGTTTATTTTCTCGAGCCGCTCTCTTGCAAAAAAAAATAACACACTAGGAGAGATTTCTCATCACGGGCAGTCGCGGCAGGTCGTGACTGCTCACATTGATAAATCTGCCATTTGCATTGAGGATGCTGCCGCTCAAGTAAAATGTCTACTCCTTGCGTGGCAGAAAGCTGCAGTGCCCTCTGGCGCAACGCACAGTTCCATCCACACTGATTTTACAGTGCAAGACAAACTCCTGCTGCTAAAAATCAGTGCGAACAGCGTGACTTAACGCGAAGCATGGCAGAGCTTTTCTGGCACTTCACTAAGTTCCGTGGAGTAAAGCTCAGCGGACTTCAGTGATGTCATTTGAGTTGTCATGAGTGATGTGATCAGTGATGTCACTGACCATGTCATGAGTGATGTAATATGTGAGGTCATAAGCAGTGTATTGCGGGGGAGTGTCATAGTTAGCTCATCTAACTGTAACAGCTGAATTTCACTGGTTTTGTACGAGTGAAATGTGAGTCGAACTCTAACGTCTCTGTAACCTTTGTTTTTTTCAGTGAGTATATATATATATATATGTATATATATAGGAAGTGACCCGCTTAGGGCCACCCTTGTCACTACTGACCACCTCTCAGCCTTCCATAACAAATGAAGAGTCGGAGAGACAGTGGAGAATATAAACCAATAGCTGTTTATTCGTATACACTCAGAGTGGAGCACCATCTGCACAGCTGCACAGTGTCTGGGAGTGCTACAGAGGGAACTGAAGACTAACAAGCATAGTGATACATTATGTACATTTCATAGTCGGCTTAGAACATGCCCATAGTGGAATTTTCCAGGCAGATGCAGCTGGACCATAAAATACAAAAAAAAAAGGTTTCTGCTCTCATACAACTCAGCACTGTCCAAGGCTGTTGCACCCGGAGCTGCAATCAAACTACCAAATAGGTGGGAGAGGCCTTTATCTAGTGGGAAAGCTATGCGCTGGCCTTAACAGTTCTTCGTGCAGAAACGAAACTCAGCAAAGGACATTTCTCAAAAATAGCAGGAGATTAGTTTCGATCATCTTTCAAAATGCAGTCTGAACAGAAAATGGTTAAGCAAATTCTATATTATACAGGGCACTGCGTAAGCATTAATGGGTCTAATCTAACAGACCCTCCTTTTAGCATGAGCTAAAAACTTTTTCTAATATGCGATAATAGTAACAAAGCAGACAACATCATTATAACAGCATCAATACGTCAAAAGTTAGTAGAGCATCAGGAGAAATGCAATTGGGGTAAATTGTGGTCGGCATCCCCCGGGCCACTAATTAAAATTAAGCTGAGGGAGGCCCATGGCCCACCTCCCTGGGCTGATTTCAGCCCAGAGGACCCCTTCCCCCAGGGTCTGGCACATTTCTGGGTGAACGAGAGGCATGTGGCCCCTCCTGAGTTCGTTTTTGGCCCTGGTGACCCCATCCTCAGGGACCCCATCCCTGGAGCCAGGTGCAATTTGTTTCGGGGAGAGGGCACATAGCCCCCCTCCCCAGGCCACTTGTGACCCCAAGGAGCCCATCCAACAGGACACGGTACATTGTTTGGGAGGAGGGGTGCACATGCCCCGCTCGCTGGACCAATTTTGGCCCCAGGGATCACATCCCCCGGGTCTGGCACCATATTCATAGGGGGCACGCAGCCCCCTACCAGCGCTGATTTTGGCCTATGGACCCCATGCCCAGGAGTCCAGGCAACAGGACTGGCTTTAGGGTGGTGCAAACGTTGCAGCTGCTGTGAGCCTTGACCTGGAGGAGGGTCAGTGACCTTGAAGGGGGTGCTGTGTTTAGCAATACCTTACAATTTCAAAGCCCCTTTTCAGAGTTCCTTGTGCATCAAGATTTCCAGCAACAATAAAAAATGTCAAGATAACTCTTGTGTTTGATGTTCCTGCTAGAGAGAGAGATCAGAGTTTTGTCTAGTGGCAGTTTTGACTTGCCATAAAGTAGCACAGAGGGTTAATATGCCTGCTGCAAAGAAGAGATCAATATTCTATGTGAATAGCTGAGTGGATTAGTGAAGCCAGACGTTACCAGTGCTTTAAAACTAATGAAAAGTATGTCATATAGGAGCTATGGAGAGATGAAGGCACTTTTGCTGGGTTCCAAAGCTGTAATTCTGTGCCTGGAGTGGTAAAAGGCTTTGGCCATTTTACAACTCGCCATGGAGAGCACTGTGCTAATTCTATGCTTAAAGAGTTTGCTGTAGAAACTTCAAAAGACTTGCAGAAAGAGGCAAGAGTGGCTTGCACACCATTAGTACCAATGTAACACCCACATTTAGCAATAAGTAACAGGTGACCATTCTAGGTTTGCAAAGGGCCTTGCACTACGCTGTAACACTTGTCGCTGCATTTTTGGTAACGTTTGACCTGTTTTAGCTA
The DNA here is from genome assembly GCF_964204655.1 of Triturus cristatus. Lineage (NCBI taxonomy): Eukaryota > Metazoa > Chordata > Amphibia > Caudata > Salamandridae > Triturus > Triturus cristatus. Next base: position 995,353,615 of record NC_140589.1, on the reverse strand, counting down.
GAAACAAGTCTTTTTTGCTCAAATCTGCCGATTAGGGTGCAGATGATGAATTATGTGGCTAATGCAGAAAATGTATAATTGTGCGAAAGTCGGTGCAGACAAACAGTCACATAATTCCAGTGGCCCTGCTCATACCTCTGACTAGGTCCACAAGTGCTCGTCAGTGATTCCATCTTTTTTATCTCACTGACACTGAGTTCATAGTTGAGCTTCTATGGAAACGAGGAAGTCTAAACCTGAGTTTACCACTCCACAACACAGACTACCATACCACATAATTACTCTCCATAACACATAATCCCACTCTACATCATTCCTATACACTAGGTACCACATACTTTCTATCCACATCATTTCACTGCACAACATACCACATAATTCCACTACACACAACGTACATCCACTCCACTCCATAAAACATTAGTAAAAAACATTTGCATTTACAATGCCAATAACTGTAATTCTCGCAAATGCGAAACCTATTACATTGCAAACACTTCTTTAACTAGTAGTCGCGTTTGCAGAGTGGTGGAGAAAGGGTGCTGGGCCTCTGACCAGCGCTCAGGAATTCTGGTGGGTAGGGCTTACAGGAGGTACCAGTAGGGCTTCTTGGCCCCCAAAGTCCCTCAGGAGTAAATTGGACTTCATCCCCCATCCCGCATTATGCCTGGAGGTGCGTTTGCAGAATGGTGGAGAAAGGGGGGCATGGCCTCTGCAGACATCTTAGCAATCCCACTGTGTGGGACTTACTGGAGGTAACAATTGGTGTAGTTGGCCCCCAAGGACATCCTTGGGAAGGTGGTGGTCCCCGGGGCATGTGGGGGGCTCAAGCCCCCCCACACAGGTTATTTTTTTTAAATTAGAGCCCCGGAGAGCTGGTGGTCCCTGGGGCATGTGGGGGGGCTCGAGCCCCCCACACAGATTTTTCTTTTTTAAAATTAGAGCCCCAGGGCTGCGAGGGGGGGGCTGTGTGCCCCCACAAAACATAAATGAAGCCCTGGGGAGGTGGCGGACCCAGGGGCAGTGGGGGCCCCCGCTATACATTTTTGCATGCCCCCAGGACCTGGGCCACAAGGAGGCTTAAAAATAACAAAGCACGCACCCAGCGCAAATTCGGCCGATTTGTTTTTTTTAATGTTCTCTTTGGCAGGGACCTCCTCAGCAGGCCTAGGGGGTCAGGGTGTCTGTATCCCGCCCCCTTTTCTTGTTTTTCATCCTTATTTCTCTGTTTTCTTGTGACTCGGTTACCGAGTCACATGATGGCTGCCAACACTTCCTCGTTTGGAGTGTTGGCAGCCAATCAGAGTGAAGCTCGTAATGGGGAGGAGTTGCGACTCCTCCTCTGTGCTCAGATATATAAAGTTTTCTTTTTTGAAATTCTCAGGAACTACTGAACGGATTTACACCATTTCAAAAAGGGCTCTTTCTGAACCAAGGGGTACCTTTTTGCCGAATTTGGTGTAATTCCATTCAGCAGTTCAGGCTGTAGCTTTGTCTAAAGTTTCCTATGGAAATTAACATGGGGAAAAGGCATTTTGAGACCCCTCTTTTTTCTCGGCCCCCGCTTCACGAACACCCGGAAACTTTCAAGACAGGAGCTGACTGGAGCGTCCCACTAGTTTTGAAAATTTTGTGAAGATTCGCCAAACGGCCCCAAAGATATTGACAAAAGAAAAAAAGCTATTTGAATAGAAATGAGGTCCTAACTATAACTACCTACACATATATATATATTTTGCAAAGGCGTCCAACGGTTCCGGATTAAATGGCGCTCTGTTTGAAGGTGCGGGGTCCTTGCGGCTTGGACCGCCGCTAATATGCCAACAATTTTTCTCCGTTTAAAAAGAAAAGATAGGGTCGCACTCCAGCGAGTTGTAATAATCCTTGATTTTTATTCACAAATCACAAATCCACAGGTTCCGAGATGCACAAAAGAAACCAACGCGTTTCGTCAGCGTCCGCTGACTTGCTCACGGTTAATTTACAACTTTCAAATCAAGTTTTTTTAAACAAAAAAACAGGAAATTGACACACCTTTCCTGTCATGTGCGGGGTGGTTTAGAGTTCCCCGGATTTCTGGGAAATGTAGTCCCATTCATTAACTCACGTTTGTTTATATGTTTATATGGATTTTTTAACGAAAGGCTAAATGTCACAAATGAAGTTGAATGCAATGCCATTAAGGATCAAAACTGAAACAAATTTCATGGTTAAACCCAAAACTAAGTGTTGTCAATTTCAACATTGCATCGTGAATAAGAACCCTCTAGTGGGTCGACATTACTGTATTATCAATTTCAAAACCACATTGTAAGTAAATGCCCTCTAGTGGGTTGACATTGCCGTGTGTCCTCTGGTGGGCCAACCTCTTAAAGACAGTGCTAAATTTAGAAAATCATATTCATAGTGAATTACAAAACCATATTTACACAATGTAACCATGTTGTTCAAATATAAAGCCATGTTAAATGAAAAAAGTCAATGTATTTGTGTTACTGTCTAAAGATGTATGTATAGTTCTTCCGACTGGTTCAGACCAAACGGTGTCATGCTTCTAAAGTTAATGATATGTCGTGATTCCTTTTGCCTCAATAATCTCTCCCGATTTCCTCCTCGTGTATTGATTGGTACAGTTTCAATTCCGTAAAACTTTAAGGACTTCCAATTGCTGTTGTGGTGTGTCTCCATGTGCCTTGCTACCGCGTTATTTTTGTCCTTGTTTTTAGTGGCCCTCGTGTGTTCCAAAATTCTTTTCTTTAACTCACAAATGGTGCTTCCCACATATTTTAATTTGCAGGGACATTCAATGATGTAAACCGTGTATTGGCTCTTACACGATATTAATTGTTTGATTTTCCAAGTTTTTTTGTTTGCCATTGTGATCTCACTTGAGGGTTTAGCAATTTGGCACACCTTACAATTTTTAGATTAATCTTATTGGATGCCACAATATATGTGAAAAATGGCCGTTTGGAATCAACATTGTTCCGCAAAAGTACAGCAACAAACGCCACCCTTGAAGCAACGAGCTTCCACCAACCCTCCCTAGTGTCAAGCATACCATACGGAGAATTTCTCCGACTTCGTAGACTGTGCAGTGAGGAAGAGGAATGGAAGAAACAAAGTGCAGGCACAATCAACAGATTCCTCAAGAGAAAATACAACAAAAACACTGTGAAACAGTGTTGGAACAGAGCCAATCAGAAAACCCGGGAAGAGTGCTTGAAACAAACCAAAGAGCCAGAGACCAAGGATGAACCAATAAGATTAATCTTGGATTACACCCTGGAATCTAAAGAAATCGTGAATGTGATTCAAAAAAATTGGAAAATACTACAACTGGATGGGACTGTGGGAAAAATAATGAGACCTCACCCTGTAATAACTTACAGAAGAGCTCCAAACCTAAAAGACAGATTGGTGCACAGTCATTTTAAATCGAACAAAGCACAAACAACATGGCTAAAGAAGACTGGCTTCATTAAGTGTCAAAATTGTAAGGTGTGCCAAATTGCTAAACCCTCAAGTGAGATCACAATGGCAAACAAAAAAACTTGGAAAATCAAACAATTAATATCGTGTAAGAGCCAATACACGGTTTACATCATTGAATGTCCCTGCAAATTAAAATATGTGGGAAGCACCATTTGTGAGTTAAAGAAAAGAATTTTGGAACACACGAGGGCCACTAAAAACAAGGACAAAAATAACGCGGTAGCAAGGCACATGGAGACACACCACAACAGCAATTGGAAGTCCTTAAAGTTTTACGGAATTGAAACTGTACCAATCAATACACGAGGAGGAAATCGGGAGAGATTATTGAGGCAAAAGGAATCACGACATATCATTAACTTTAGAAGCATGACACCGTTTGGTCTGAACCAGTCGGAAGAACTATACATACATCTTTAGACAGTAACACAAATACATTGACTTTTTTCATTTAACATGGCTTTATATTTGAACAACATGGTTACATTGTGTAAATATGGTTTTGTAATTCACTATGAATATGATTTTCTAAATTTAGCACTGTCTTTAAGAGGTTGGCCCACCAGAGGACACACGGCAATGTCAACCCACTAGAGGGCATTTACTTACAATGTGGTTTTGAAATTGATAATACAGTAATGTCGACCCACTAGAGGGTTCTTATTCACGATGCAATGTTGAAATTGACAACACTTGGTTTTGGGTTTAACCATGAAATTTGTTTCATTTTTGATCCTTAATGGCATTGCATTCAACTTCATTTGTGACATTTAACCTTTCGTTAAAAAATCCATATAAACATATAAACAAACGTGAGTTAATGAATGGGACTACATTTCCCAGAAATCCGGGGAACTCTAAACCACCCCGCACATGACAGGAAAGGTGTGTCAATTTCCTGTTTTTTTGTTTAAAAAAACTTGATTTGAAAGTTGTAAATTAACCGTGAGCAAGTCAGCGGACGCTGACGAAACGCGTTGGTTTCTTTTGTGCATCTCGGAACCTGTGGATTTGTGATTTGTGAATAAAAATCAAGGATTATTACAACTCGCTGGAGTGCGACCCTATCTTTTCTTTTTAAACGGAGAAAAATTGTTGACATATATATATATATATGTATATATGTGTGTGATCAAGACCACGCTGTAGTGGTCAAAACACATCATGCAAGGCACTTGCCTGGATTATGTGACTGTTGTATAACTTTTTGTTCCTAAAATAAAGCACTTTTGAATTTAACTACAACGCCTCGTGGTCCGTACCTGTTTGGCTGCAGCAAGCAATTGTGAGGAACCAGGACTGTGTTTAACAATATATATATATGTATATATGGCGAAGAAGGAGTAAAAGATATTTGAGCACTTACTTTGGGTCTTTGTCCTACTTTGTTCGGCGGATTATTTACACTGGATTTGGAAAACAAGTAATATACATATATGTGTATATATGTATATATTACCTACTGGCGGTCGCCAGTAGGTAGTTATAGTTAGGACCACGTTTCCATAGGAAAACCTCAACATTCTATTTTGAATAACTTTGGCGCCGGTCGACGAATCCTCGCGAATTTCTCAAAATAGGTGGGGCGCTACGCTCCGCTCCTACCCTGAAAGTCTCGGCGGGATCCGTCAAGCGGGGGCTGAGATAAAAGGGGGGTCCCAAAACGCGTTTTTCCCATGCATTTTTCCATAGGACCTTTAGAACGAGCTACAGCCCGAACGGCTGAACAGAATTACTCAAAATTTGGCAGAGAGGTAGTCCCTAGGTCAAGGAAGTGCCTTTTGTAGGTTTGGTGTAAATCTGTTCAGTAGATTCTGAGAAAATAGCCTTTAAATCAATAAATATATCTGAGCCCGCTTACGGTACGCTTACCGTACGCTTACGATAAGCGTACGGTGGCGTGCGCGAGCGCGATTCTGATTGGCTCTTAGATCTTAGTAAACATTCGAATCGGCCGAAACCAGGAAGCGGCGGCCGCCATTTTCTGTGTTTCACTCTGAAAAAAAAAGAGTGAAAACAAGAAAAGGGGGCAATGAGGAGAGTTACAGACCCCCTTACATTTGTGAGGGGGTCAAAGAAGGACTGTAAAGTACAAAACAAACATTTATTGATTTTTAAAAAAAATCACGGGGTACGCGTACGGTAAGCTTACGGTAAGCGTACGGAAGAAACATGGCGTGCGCGAAGGAGATTCTGATTGGCCCATAGATCTTAGTAAACATTCGAATCGGCCGAAACCAGGAAGCGGCGGCCGCCATTTTGTGTGTTTCACTCAGAAAAAAAACAGAGAAAACAAGGAAAGGGGGCAATGAGGAGAGTTACAGACCCCCTAACATTTGTAAGGGGGTCAAAGAAGGACAGAAAAATACAAAAAAAACATTTATTGATTTTAAAAAAAATCACGGGGTACGCGTACGGTAAGCTTACGGTAAGCGTACAGTAAAAAAATAAAAATGAATAAATGAAAAGCAGATTTAAGAGTTTAGATATTAGGGAGCTCTAAAAACTGCGTAAAGTGGGCGCGCGGTGCGCGAAGCGCACCGTGCGCGCACGGAACGAACTGCGTTAAGTGGGCGCGCACGCCACGAATGGCGTAAAGTAACTTAGCATTTAAAAAAACGTACAAATTCACTGAAAAAACCATAGGTTTCACACACGTTACAGTTAGGAATTAGCATTTAAAAAACCTTGCAAATTCACTGAAAAAACCATAGGTTTCACACATGTTATAGTTAGCGGAAATTTTACTGATAAAAAACCAATGAAATTGCCCCGTTATAGTTAGTGCTGGCAACTATAACTCACGCGACCGCAATCTTCTGCTGATGACATATGTGTCTTTATAAAAAAAAATATTTGTAATATATGTATAGCTAAAAATGTATGGAAGAAGACATGGGCAAATAAGTGTCTAAATACAGCATTAGCATCAGCAGAGGATTGCGGTCGCGTGAGTTATAGTTGCCAGCACTAACTATAACGGGGCAATTTCATTGGTTTTTTATCAGTAAAATTTCCGCTAACTATAACATGTGTGAAACCTATGGTTTTTTCAGTGAATAAATATATGTGTATATATCAATGACTCTGTCAATTCACAGCAGTTTTACCACAGACGGAAACGGACCACAACATTGTGCTAAAGCTTCTTTATTGCTCGGTCGGCTTGACGCATTTCGGCTCTGACGAGCCGTGATCATATTGTCAGCAATTAGCACTTTATTATGCATCACGCATGGACAATAAACTCAGAAATGCATGAGTAATGAGCTAATGTTCACTTGCAGGGATTGATCCCAATATTTTGCAGGATTTCATGTACACAGGAGAGAATTATAGGGTATGTAACCTACATTATTAACAGATTCTAGCCAAAGTGAACATTAAAAAGAAGTGTGATAAGCCTTAATACATTTAAACAATTACATCTCATGCTAAAAAGTCAATTGAATACAGCAATTTTTGTTACTAAACTTCAATGAAATACATATTGTTTCAATGACAGCCGTTTACAAATTGTGAATTCAAATTGTGAATTATCTATGTTCATGCTTTTCTGTCACGTGATGAAATTAACGATGCACCGGTCACTTTAAATTTTGCACATTTTGATCTTGCCACTGTCATGTGATCAAGGCTCAGATGAGCCGAAACGCGTAATCGCGACAAAGTAGGAATAAAATAATCTAATAGCACGAACTTGGGTCTGTGTCTGTACTTAATATATGTATATTACCTACTGGCGGTCGCCAGTAGGTAGATATAGTTAGGACCTATTTTCCATAGGAAATCCGCAACATTCTATTTGGAATAACATTGGTGCCGATTGACGAATCTTTGCGAAATTTTCCAAACTTTTGGCCAGCTCCGGTCCACTCCTATCCTGAAAATTTTACGGTGATTTGTCAAGCGGGGGCCGAGAAAAAAGGGGGGTCCCAAAACACGTTTTACCCATGCATTTTCCCATAGGACCTGTTGACGCAGCTACAGCCCGAACTGCTGAACGGAATTACACCAAATGTGGGAAAGAGGTAGTCCTCAGTTCAGACTTGTGCCTTTTGCTTAAATTGTGTAAATCCGTTCAGTAGCTCCTGAGAAAATTAGAGTTAAAAAGATAGATATATCTATGGCCTCGGAGGATCTGCGCACCCTCCCCGCACCCAGCGCGCACCCAGCCGTGCACGAGCTGTATTCTAATTGGCTGTCAACACTCCAGATCAGGAAGTGTTGGCAGCCATCTTGTGCCTCGGTAAAACCGAGGCACAAGAAACCTGAAAAACAAACGCAAAAAACGCGACAAGGGGGCAGGGTAGAAACACTCAGGGGGTCCCACAAGGACCCCCAGGGCCAAAAAAGATATATATATATTTCTTAAATCAGCGAGATTCACGTACCCAGCGTGAATTTCGGCCGAAAAAAAAAAATCAGCGTGGGCTCCCGCGCTGAATATTCTAATTTGCCCCCAGGTGCCAAATCACGGAGGCAATATTTTAAAAAAAAGTGTGGGGGGCCCCAATCCCCCCTACACTGCCCCGGGGACCGCCACCCCCCCAGGGCTTTATTTCAATGTTTGGGGGGGCTCATGGCCCCCACGCAGACCCGGGGACCGCCAAACCCCGGGGCTTGTTCTTTTTTTAAATAAAAAACTCTATGTGGGGGGCTCGAGCCCCCCCCACATGCCGTGGGGACCACCACCTCCCCGGGGCACTAAATATTTAAAATAGAGGGTCCGTTACGGACCCCCAAGCCCTGGGGACCACCACCCATCTCGGCTTTAAATTAAGTGGGAGGGGGGCCGTGTGGCCCCCCCTGAAGCCAATGATGGACCTGGACACCGCCACCCCCCAGGGTCGGCTCCTGCAGTGTCCCGGGGTGCCCACCCCCGGGACACTGCTGTTTGCAGTGGCTGGGTGGGAGCCTCCCGGTTCCCACCCTACCATTGCAAACTGCTTTGCTTCATTGAAGCGAGAGCAGGGAAACCTGCTCTCGCTTTAATGAAGCAAAGCAGATTGCTTTTCCACATGGGGAGCAGCATGTTAGCTGCTCCCCATGTGGAAAAGCAATGTTGGCTCCCGCAGGAAGAGGGAGCCGGCTGGGACCGTGGGGGGATTGGGAGGGGAGGTGGCCTGGGAGGGGGGCCACGTGGCCACCTCCTAAAAATAAACAAAAAAAACTGCCCCGGGGATGGGGTCCCCGGGGCAAGTTATGGCCCCCTTCCCAATTTTTTTTTTTTAATAAAAAAACAGAATTGGGGGCAGGCCCTGGGGGATGGGGTCCCCAGGGCCAATAAATTAGAAAAAGAAGGGGGGCTACAAAGCCCCCCTTCTAAAAAAGAAGGGATCGGGCCGGAGGCCACGCCCCCTCCTTCCACCACTCTGCAAACGCGCCCCCTGGCGCTTTTGCAGAGGGGGATCTAATTCCCCTTGAATACTGGGGGTACCTGGGGGCCAACTAGCCCACCAGGAACTTCCAGTATGCACCAGGGGGCTGTGTTGCAGAGAGGTGTAATGAGGCCACGCCACTTTTTACACCTCTCTGCAACGCAGCTCCATGGCGCTTACTGGAGGTACCTGGTGGGCTAGTTGGCCGCCAGGGGACCTCAAGATTCAAGGGGACTTAATCTCCCAACTTAAAACGCGCCACGGGGCATGTTTGCACAGTGGTGAAGGTAGGGGGCGGGGCCTGAGGTGATACTGTGCAAACACGCCCTGTGGTGCGTTTTAAGTTGGGGAATTCATTCCTCTTCAATCCAGAGGTCCCCTAGGGGCCAACTAGCCCACCAGAGACCTCCACTAAGCGCCACGAAGCTGCGTTGCAGAGTGTTGTAAAAAGGGGCGTGGCCTCTGAACACCTCTCTGCAACACAGCTCCCTGGCGCCTGGAGGTACCTGGTGGGCTAGTTGGACGCCAGGGGACCTCAGGATTCAAGGGGACTTAATCACCCAACTTGAAACACCCCACGGGGCGCGTTTGCACAGTGGTGAAGGTAGGGGGCGGGCCTGAGGTGATATGTATGCAAACACGCCCTGTGGCGCATTTTAAGTTGGGGAATTAATTCCTCTTCAATCCTGAGGGTCCCTGGGGACCAACTATCTTACCAGGGACCTCCAGTAAGCGCCACGGAGCTGTGTTGCAGAGTGTTGTAAAAAGGGGCGTGGCCTCTGAAGACTCTCTGCAATGCAGCTCCCTTGCACATACTGGAGGTACCTGGTGGGCTAGTTGGCCCCCAGGGGACCTCAGGATTGAAGAGGAATTAATTCCCCAACTTAAAACACGCCACAGGGCATGTACGCACACATCACCTCAGGCCCCGCCCCCTTCCTTTACCATTGTACAAATATTCCTCTAAAATCAGCCGAACTACGAATTCCAATATACTCGCCTGTTATCAGGAAAAATCCCAGGGCTGCATATTTTAGACCAGCACTGACCCTGAAATGTAATTCTAAGCGTACTTACCAGTAACTTGTATTTCTTTCCATAGGAATCCATTGTGTGGTTTTCAGCAGAAAAGTTTCTGTGTCCATTTTTTAAACATACAAATATTCCTCTAAAATCAGCCGAACTAAGAATTCCAATTTACTCACCTGGTATCAGGAGAGAGCCCAGGGCTGCATCTTTTAGCCCAGCACTGACCCTGAAAAGTAATTCTAAGCATACTTACTAGTAACTTCTATTTCCTTATATAGGAATCCATTGTGTGGTTTTCAGCAGAAAAGTTTCTGTGTCCATTTTTGAAACGTACAAATATTCCTCTAAAATCAGCTGAACTACGAATTACGATTTACTCACCTGTTATCAGGAGAGAACCCAGGGCTGCATCTTTTAGTCCAGTACTGACTCTGAAAAGTAATTCTAAGTGTACTTACCAGTAACTTGTATTTCTTTCCATAGGATTCCATTGTGTGGTTTTCAGCAGAAAAGTTTCTAAGTGTGCATTTTTGAAACGTACAAATATTCCTCTAAAAAATTCCTCTAAAATCAGCCGAATTACGATTTACTCACCTGTTATCAGGACAGAACCCAGGGCTGCATCTTTTAGACCAGCACTGACCCCGAAAAGTAATTATAAGCGTACTTACCAGTAACTTGTATTTCTTTCCATAGGAATCCATTGTGTGGTTTTCAGCAGAAAAGTTTCTAAGTGTCCTTTTTTGAAACGTAAAAATATTCCTCTAAAATCAGCCAAACTAAGAATTCCAATTTATTTACCTGGTATCAGGAGAGAGCCCAGGGCTGCATCTTTTAGCCCAGCACTAACCCTGAAAAGTATTTCTAAGCGTACTTACTAGTAACTTGTATTTCCTTCCATAGGAATCCATTGTGTGGTTTTCAGCAAAAAAGTTTCTAAGTGTGCATTTTTGAAACGTACAAATATTCCTATAAAATCAGCCGAACTACGAATTACGATTTACTCGCCTGTTATCAGGAGAGAACCCAGGGCTGCATCTTTTAGACCAGCACTGACCCTGAAAAGTAATTCTAAGCGTACTTACCAGTAACTTGTATTTCTTTCCATAGGAATCCATTGTGTGGTTTTCAGCAGAAAAGTTTCTAAGTGTCCATTTTTGAAACGTACAAATATTCCTCTAAAATCAGCCGAACTACGAATTACAATTTACTCACCTGTTATCAGGAGAGAACCCAGGGCTGCATCTTTTAGTCCAGCACTGACCCTGAAAAATAATTCTAAGCATACTTACCAGTAACTTGTATTTCCTTCCATAGGAATCCATTATGTGGTTTTCAGCAGAAAGGTTTCTAAGTGTGCATTTTTGAAACGTACAAATATTCCTCTAAAATCAGCCGAACTACGAATTCCAATTTACTCACCTGTTATCAGGAGAGAGCTCAGAACTGCATCTTTTAGCCCAGCACTGATCCTGAAAAGTAATTCTAAGCATACTTACTAGTAACTTGTATTTCCTTCCATAGGAATCCTTTGTGTGGTTTTCAGCAAAAAAGTTTCTAAGTGTGCATTTTTGAAACGTACAAATATTCCTCTAAAATCAGCCGAATTACGATTTACTCACCTGTTATCAGGATAGAACCCAGGGCTTCATATTTTAGACCAGCATTGACCCTGAAAAGTAATTCTAAGCGTACTTACCAGTAACTTGTATTTCTTTCCATAGGAATCCATTGTGTGGTTTTCAGCAGAAAAGTTTTTAAGTGTCCATTTTTGAAACGTACAAATATTCCTCTAAAATCAGCCAAACTACGAATTACAATTTACTCACCTGTTATCAGGAGAGAACCCAGGGCTGCATCTTTTAGTCCAGCACTGACCCTGAAAAATAATTCTAAGCATACTTACCAGTAACTTGTATTTCCTTCCATAGGAATCCATTGTGTGGTTTAAAGCAGAAAAGTTTCTGTGTCCATTTTTGAAACGTACAAATATTCCTCTAAAATCAGCCGAACTACGAATTACGATTCACTCACCTGTTATCAGGAGAGAACCCAGTGCTGCATCTTTTAGATCAGCACTGAAACTGAAAAGTAATTCTAAGCGTACTTACCCGTAACTTATATTTCTTTCCATAGGAATCTATTGTGTGGTTTTCAGCAGAACAGTATCTAAGTGTCCATTTTTGAAACGTACAAATATTCCTCTAAAATCAGTCGAACTACGAATTCCAATTTACTCACCTGTTATCAGGAGAGAGCCCAGAACTGCATCTTTTAGCCCAGCACTGATCCTGAAAAGTAATTCTAAGCATACTTACTAGTAACTTGTATTTCTTTCCATAGGAATCCATTGTGTGGTTTTCAGCAGAAAAGTTTCTAAGTGTCCATTTTTGAAACGTACAAATATTCTTCTAAAATCAGCCGAACTACGAATTACGATTTACTCACCTGTTATCAGGAGAGAACCAAGGGCTGCATCTTTTAGTCCAGCACTGACCCTGAAAAATAATTCTAAGCGTACTTACCAGTAACTTGTATTTCCTTCCATAGGAATCCATTGTGTGGTTTTCAGCAGACAAGTTTCTGAGTGTCCATTTTTGAAACGTACAAATATTCCTCTAAAATCAGCCGAACTACGAATTACGATTTACTCACTTGTTATCAGGAGAGAACTAAGCCTGGGCAAAGCACTACGCTACGCTCACGTAGTTTGCGAAGTTCGCGCTACTTCGCACTACGCGAACTGCACGTAGCACAGTGCGAACACGCGTAGCGTAGTGTTGCGTAGTGCTGCGGTCATTTTTTGCTTGCTCGCGGTCCTCAACGTCAAGTTGGCGACTGCGAGCAAACAAAATGACATCCCGGCGAGACTTTTTCCTTGTTCGCGATCAGCAACATCAAGTTGGCGATCGCGAGCATGGAAAATAAACCTCCCGGCGAGATTCCCAACGCGAGGAGGTCAGGTTTCTCATTGCGAGTGGTCGCGTATGCTCGCAACCGCTCGCGATGAGAAACTACCAGTTCGCGTTGAGAAAGCTGCCGCTCGAGTAAAAATCTACTGGAGCAGCAGAAAACTACAGCTCGCACTGTGCAAGATGCCATTTTCAATGATTGCACAGTGCCGGTTACTTGTCCGCACTGTGCAATCATTGAAAACGACATCTGGCACAGTGCGAACAAGGTACTACGCAGTTCGCGAAGTGCTACGCGTAGCTCGCGTAGTGCGAACTGCACTTTGCGTAGCTTCGCGAAGTACTACTTCGCAAACTACGCCCAGGGTTAGAGAGAACCCAGGGCTGCATCTTTTAGACCAGCACTGACCCTGAAAAGTAATTCTAAGCGTACTTACCAGTAACTTGTATTTCTTTCCATAGGAATCCATTGTGTGGTTTTCTGCAGAAAAGTTTCTAAGTGTCTATTTTCACAAACTAAAAATATTCCTAAAAAATCGTCTGTATGACTTAAACACATTCTTTCAACTGTTTACAGGAGATTCACCTGTGCTGGATCCAGGATCCACCACTAAGTAAGAACAAGTAACGATAACACTACTTACCTGCTGAGTGAATTTTCTGCCATAGGATCACATTGGTGATTCTATGGGAAAAAGTTTCTAAGTGTCAACTTTTAGAATACAATAATAATCCTTAAAAATCAATACTGTAGCCAAAACGCTTTTACTCAACTGTTTACAGGAGATGTCCAAGGACTGAATCTAGCATCCAGTCCTGTGGTTAGAAAAGTAATCCATAAAGTAACTAATTGCATTTGACTAGAAATTCACATTGACCTCAATGTTGTTTTGTGTTTGAAATTGTGTTGCCCATAGCAACAACTGTAACTACTGTACTTAAAAGTCTATTGCCTATTTGCAAAGTATTTAAACTAAAGTAATTCATTCTGAGAAAGTATATTTTGTATTGTAATGTATAATGTAATAAAAAACAAAATATCTAAAAATAAACAGTTTAAACAATGTAGTAAATCAGTATAAAAAAAATCAGCATAACAATTAATACATTAAAAATTGTCATTTACAAAACCTTTGAAATTCAGTGAAAAAAACATAGGTTTCAGGCCCTAATATAGTTAGGAATTAGCATCTATTCATATTGATAATAGCTCATACTAAGTGTGTTTTAAAATCACTATTACAACTATACAGTTATCCATATAGTCACTCATACAATCACCGAGTGTTATGTATATTTATTTATATTCAACAACTGACACATACACTGGCTTTTATTTTTCTAGTTTGTTGGACATGTACCATTGAGACATATATTTGCTCATCGCCACACCCATAAAGATATTCACTCACCCAAACAACTGTTATAATATGTAGTTTTAACTTCATATACCTACTGAATCATCTAATCACACATCTGTGGGCAGTCCCACACCCCCCACCGAACCACACACACTTTCACTCTCCCATAGAAATACTCAGTTAACTAATCAATAAATATTATAGACTTTCACGTAGCTAGTAACCAATTAGTGCAGCAGTTTACACAACAACTGACAAAGTGATACAGATATTCACACAGTTTAGTCACTATCCAATATATTTAGTGAGACACTATAAATTAGTCAAGTAAACAGTCAATCACACTGCTACTAAATCCTCCATCCAGATATTTATATTTATATATCCACTTCAATGTAAATTTCTATATATATAATACATATTTAAATAACGAACCAAACCACATTCTCTGGATGATGTCATCAGTGATGTCATCAGTGATGTCATTTGAGATGTCATCAGTGATGTCACTGACCATGTCATGAATGATGTAATATGTGACATCATCAGCAGTGGATTGCGGGCGCGCGAGATGTAATTAGTACAACTAACTATATCGGAGGAATTTCAATGGTTTTGTTCGAGTGAAATGTCCAGCTAACTATAACACCCCTAAAACCTATTGTTTTTTCAGTGAATTTCTAAGGTTTTTAAAATGCTAATTCCTATCTTTATCAGGCCTGAAACCTATGGTTTTTTCAGTGAATATATATATATATTCACTGAAAAAACCATAGGTTTCAGGGATGTTATAGTTAGTTGGACATTTCACTTATAGAAAACCATAGAAATTCCCGTTATAGTTAGAAGTCATGAATGATGTAATATGTGACGTCATCAGCAGTGCATTGCGGGGGCGCGAGTTATAGTTAGCTCAACTAACTATAACAGGGGAATTTCTATGGTTTTCTATGAGTGAAATGTCCAACTAACTATAACATCCCTGAAACCTATGTTTTTTCAGTGAATTTCAAAGGTTTTTTAAATGCTAAATTCTAACTATAACGTGCCTGAAACCTATGGTTTTTTTCTGTGAATTTCTAAGGTTTTTCAAATGCTAATTTCTAACTATAACATGCCTGAAACCTATGGTTTTTTCTGTGAATTTCTAAGGTTTTTTAAATGCTAATTTCTAGCTATATAACGTGCCTGAATCCTATGTTTTTTTCATTGAATTTCAAAGGTTTTTTAAAAATGCTAATTTCTAATTATAATGTAAACCTATCATTTTTTCTGTGTTTTTTAATTATCAACCCATTCTCAGCTTGGTGAAAACTGCAAATCTCACCACTCTTCCATCGATACCTTACGCCAACAAAATCGCCACAAAGGAGAGCCACAACTAATGCTATTGAAATGCAAAGTAGGCATTCCCATGCAAAAAAAATACGAAAACACCACTTCCCCATATTTTCAACGACCAGCCAAATCTGCAATGAAATCCATAAAGCAGGTGATAAGCCGAGTTAGCAGTAACACATTAACGTCAACATTTAACTGGTGTAAGGAGGTTGACTATCTACTCCGTGAATTGGACCCAACTCACAGCCGCATCTAAAGACCAACACGTGATAGAGCTACTGATCATGCAGGTCCGACACGCAACAAGACCACAACTAGCGCCCCCACCACCAGAACCTCCCCCCGTACCACCCCCCCTACTACCACCAAGGCAGCTCAAAACAGGACAACGGACCTTCCCAAAACACCATGCCCCTCAGCCACATGATAGCTGAATGTTGGGAGATGTGGCAACCAACTATATATGAAGGAGTGCTTTGGCACTGTAGACCTGGAGCACAGGCTTATTTGGTTTCGTTAATGATTTCTTAAATTCGCCACTTATTACTCCAGAGAGCTGTCTATGTTTTAAAGCTGCCAATTCCTTCTGCAGTGTCCACTTAAGATTATTTTGGATATTGACCCCTAAGTAAGTAAAAGCCTGTACTTGTTCTAAGGATTGGTTAAACAATAAAACACATTTTTAAAATGTCTGTGGGGATTAAAAGCCATGAACTTGGTTTTCTTTACATTTACTTCAAGTCCACGCTCCACACAGAAATTCTCAAAAATATCTAGTGCCCGCTGTAGACCGCTTGAAGACTTGGCAATTAAAAGCGTGTCATCCGCGAACATTAGGATCGGGATTTTAGCACCCGCAAGGGAAGGGGCATCAATATTCTCTGCTAAAAGACGATCAGCTATACCATTAATATATAAAGAAAATAGAGTAGGGGCCATTGCACAACCTTGGCGAACCCTCCGTTCTACCAGGAAGGCTTCCGTTATCTCGCCCTAGCCTCCCCACCTAATTCTGGCGGTATTATCCTCATGGAGCCTCTGTATTAGGGACAACAGCCCTGGATGAAGTCCCAAATCTTTCAGCACCTTCCATAATTTAAGACGAGGAACTAGATCGAAGGCTGCCCTTAGGTCCACAAAGACCGCATAAAGGCTCCCCTTTCCCAGGATCACAGTCTTCCAATATAGGAGGACCAAACGAAATACCTGGTCAACCGTACTTATGTGCTGACGAAAGCCCGCCTGAAAAGGAGACAGAATATTGTTTGTGGCTGCCCATAGATAAACACAATTTAAGATCAACCTACCTACAATCTTCTGGGTAGCATCAATCAGGCTAATAGGCCTGTAATTTTCCGGGAGCGATCGGTCCCCCTTTTTGAAGACCGGAATTATCTCCGCCAATTTCCACGCACTGGGAATGGGTACACCATGCACCAGGGCATTAACAACCAGTTGGATGTATTTTCCCCATTTAACTTTATCATTCAAAAGGAGGTCTGCAGGGACCCCATCTGAGCCTGGGGCCTTTCCTGGAGCTACACCAGTAATGGCCAGGGTCACTTCCGCACTACTAAAATCAGGTACCAGAGTGGTCACAGCAGCAGTATCTACACTAGCTGCTATATCCAGGTGGGAAGCATACTGAGGTTGAAAATACTCTACCCACCTCTCCGGGGCAACATTATTTTGTGGCCTCTCTGGCTGGCCACCATAGCCCCACTTCACGATACCCCAGAACAATTTACTATTATTCTTAGTACTTGCTTCTAGAAGGTCCAGCCACTTAAGTTCATCCCATTGTCGTTTAGCCCTAGCAATGCTACTTTTATAGTTATTTCTACTAACGCGCACAGCGCCTACATCACCTTCCTTTAGAGCTTTCCCCAGCAATAGCCTTGACTGTCTACAGTCCTCATTGTACCAGCTAACTCGGCTCGAAGCCACTTTTGGGCCAGATATCCTTTTCTTTATAAAATGAGATCTCAAGGAAACAAAAAGACTTGTGTGGATAGTTGTTATGTCCCCTAAATCCCCGTTTGAGGAAAAAATCTGTTCCATTTCTTGGATAGAGCTGTTAACCTCTCTTGAAATACTCTGAAGGGTAAGGGAATTCTCAAGTATACAAGACCACCTCAGACGTCGCACATCATTAGATAGCACGACATTCGAGGCGGGCGACTCTCCAGCCGCCCGAAGAACGCAATCCCCTTTCCACCACTTATGGGATAAACAAAGGGGATTATGATCGCTTTCGGGCAGTTCAAAAACCTTCATATCAGCAAGAGTGTGCCACAAACTTACAGCAGCAAGTATATAATCAATACGGCTCCTATTTTACCCATTATTAAATGTATGTGCACCGTTACGATCCCTAGGCATCCTACCATTCAGAGCCCTCAAACTCTTCTCCATACAAAGAGAGTTAATCTGGACTATTATTTCCGTCCACCTTTTTACAGGAGGCAATTCCAATGTGGGAATACCCCAAAATGCCTCTTCGTTCTCATATTCGTCCCCCTCAAGAAGTACCAGGGGATCTAAGATAACATTGAAATCACCTACTACTACCACCTGGATACCTGTTGAGTAAAGATCAAGCAGCCTCATTAGCTCATCAAAAACTGGTGATCTTGCCCCACCCGAACCCCTAGCATAAACATTATAGATGTCTATTGTGCCCACAGTAGCTAGTTCTAATCTGAGCAATTGTATATCTCTACACCCATTGGAAATAGATTTAATGTTTAAATGTAGATCTTGCCGAAGCCATATAGTTAATCTCCCAGATGGACGGCCATGGGCCCCTTTTATAGCTGGAATATAGTAGTTTAAATAACCTACACAAAATCTTGGTTCCAACAACCAGGTCTCCTGGAATAAGCATATATCCATATTATTAATGAATACAACCCATTCTTCAATGGACAACTTGGCATTCAATCCAGCTATATTCCAGGATAATAATGAGCCACCCCCCACAGATAAAAACTTATTAATAGGAATAGGAGTTTGAGGAGCAAGGCTAGCAGTATTCGTCGGGTGAGTAAGGTCCAGGGTCTGCTCTGGAACAATAATGTTAAGAACAATTGTTAAGACAGTTATTAGAACCTGGACCCATATATGGGGTAGAAATAGTACAAGAACCAATACAAGAATTATTGGCCCTATGCCATAGGCTTCCATCGTCTATTTCCCTTGGAGTAAAACAACAAGAATCTATGTCCCCCAAGGCATTCAGTCAATCAACACTATCCAGTGCAGACCCATCCTCTCTGTTATTACTCTGTTGGTCACACTTTACCCACCCTGAGCCATACAATATAGATTTCCTTAGCTGGATAGGAGAGCCATTAGGGGGACATGTCCTAAACTCCAGGGTAAAAAGATTCCCCACAAGGTCAGTAGTAATTAAGCTTAGTTCAATGCAATCAGTTGGGCACAATGGAGAAGACAATCTAGTAGCTCTAATAATGTCGTCTCTGATAACAGAGCGACAACCTCTGACGTGTCTCAGCCAATGGATCGCCTTATTTTTCAGCGAATCAGCATTCTCATAGCCCCGACTATTACACAATTTCGGAACATTAGTCATACATTTTTTTTTATTTGAGCAACTATTATCAATAATCATAGGCTGCTCTTCACACAGCTCCCTTCCTGCACGGGGTCTCTGAATGTTAGTAATAGGGACCCCTCTCAAATCTACATTCCTCTTGCAGTTCAAGTTGGACTGTGGAGCAGCTACGGGAATACCCCCAGAACGACGTACACTCCCCCCCCCTAACTACATCACTATATGTTACCTCCTTGCTTGCTTGGGTACCTGATTTTAAGAACCCCAGAGGGTTACCCTGGGAGTGTAACCTAGCATCCCCGGCTGGCGTAAATACTTTCTTGGGGATACAAGGAGGAGGATGTTGATCTAATGTGCATTTTCCAACAGCAACAGTCAAGGTGTTAATCACAACTTTCAAAGCACTAACTTCCTCCTGCAGTGAGTAGACTAACTGAACGAGAGTTTGAAGGGGATCTTCATATATTCTGGCAGTATTACATGAGGGATTTAATAATGAAGATGGAGGGGAGTCAGTAGGTTCTACACTATTCTCTCCCAACTCGTTCAACAATGGTGCAAATCTATTAGAACACTGAACACCAGGGACTACATCCACAGAGTGAATAGAGATACCGGATGGCTGATCAGTCCCTCCGCCGGGTGCAACACCCACCTCAGCGCAACTCTGGGCCCTAAATACTTTCTTTGATTTAATGCGAAACATGGCCGGGATAGTAGGGGATGGACTAGAATTAATAAACACCGGAGCATCTACAGGGACATCGGATGGAACTCCAGCTGTTCCCTCATCAGACCCCAGTATAGCTTCACACTCCCCCACCAACAGATTAATGCGATAGAGTGCCCCCTCTGGGCCGGGGACTTTAGCAGGCCTCCTAGCTCTCTTTCTCTTGCGCTGTTTTAATGCAGTGCTAACTTCACTCCCAGCTCCTTGACTCTCTATGAACTTGCGTTTAGCCATAGCAACAAATGAGGATTCTATAAAAGCCACAAGAACCGAAACATCAGTAACAGTGGCACAAATACAACTCACAGTAATGACAACAGGCGGATCGAAAGGGGGTGGCCCAGTCCAGCCTCTTACAGCCCCTGACGGCCACAGACGGCCCGCCCTTTGTCCGAGCAACGTAATATAGTGTTATGGGCGGAGTTCGATACGTGAGCCAGGTGAGTCAGCCCCTCGGTCCTCTGGGATACTGAGTCCTGCAGTGTCCAGCACCCTCGCTGCGACGCGTTTCCCGCAAAGCGCTAGGGTCTCTTAAAGATGGTATGGGCAGAGTTCGATACTGGAGCCAGGTGAGTCAGCCCCTCGGTCCTCTGGGATACTGAGTCCTGTAGTGTCCAGCACCCTCGCTGCGACGTGTTTCCCGCGAAGCGGGAAGCGCTAGGTTCTCCTAAAGATGGTATGGGCGGAGTTCGGTACTGGAGCAAGGTGAGTCAGCCCCTCGGTCCTCTGGGGTACTGAGTCCTGCAGTGTCCAGCACCCTCGCTGCGACGCGTTTCCCGCGAAGCGAGAAGCGCTAGGTTCTCTTAAAGATGGTATGGGCGGAGTTCGATACTGTAGCCAGGTGAGTCAGCCCCTCGGTCCTCTGGGATACTGAGTCCTGCCGTGTCCAGCACCCTCGCTGCGACGCGTTTCCCGCGAAGCGGGAAGCGCTAGGTTCTCTTAAAGATGGTATGGGCGGAGTTCGATACTGGAGTCAGGTGAGTCAGCCCCTCGGTCCTCTGGGATACTGAGTCCTGCAGTGTCCAGCACCCTCGCTGCGAAGCATGGTTTTTCAATGCTTATGTAGTGTGAGTTATAAACAGTTCGCACCCAGGCTGGCAGAGGGCCAGCTGCGGCCCGTCCGCTTGACTCACAGATGCAGTACTACGAGCCATCCGCGTTATTGTAGGTATCCCTTCCCTGTTCCATCGTACGCCATGCCACGCCACACCACGCCACGCCACTGCGATTACTTTCTGATGTTGGCCCAACATAGCTACCTGTCGCAGGCGTACTCGTAGTTGGTGTGCAGGTCTCTGGTCTAGTTCTCAACATCTCACGGCCACTCCCTCAGGGCAGGTTTGCACACACACCACACCCATCTGGCACAAACCCATCTATTCAAATCCCCGTAATCTTCTCAGCCCCCCCAGCTTCTTCCTAGTCTCTGATAGTCTCATTACACCCTGCTGGTTCCCCTAGCGCTTGGACGCCTCAGGGCAGCAATCGCGCTGTACAAATGTATTTTCATTCATTCATTCATTTCATTCACATGCGTCACAGGCCATGTGACCACGCAAATATAATAGATCGACAACGTCACATCCTTTATTGCCGGTGCTGACTAGATGTCGGAAGCTCCACATGTCTCAACCATAAAGAGTCTTTGAAAAGTTGCGCAGAAGGTTAGTCGCACCCTGATCTGTATAGCCATCAGGGGCCTACCACCCCCTTGGCGCGGACTTCAGACGCATGAGTACTTGGTTTAATTTGTTTTGGGACAAAAACTTTAGAAATTAGGATGAATTATTCCCAGTTCCCTTTTTGTCCACAAAGGCTACGAATTAACACTGCCGAGACACAATCTTGGTGTCAGTTGTTGCCTTTCCTTCTATATGATGTCTAATTGTCATTTGTGTATGAGATATTGAATACATTTTTTTACTGTTGCAATGATGCATATTTCTTGTGTACATTGATATGTTCTTTTATATTAATTGTATTTATGATATCACTTCCTTGTATCACCCATTGCTGTAATGGGATTTTTAATGTGTTCATAAACTCAATGGGATATTTTTAATAAATGAAATTCTCCTTAGTGGAAACTTTCTCACATCTCATCCGAAGTGGTTTGAAGAGGGTGACAGTTTTGAGTTGATGAATTGGACTGAATGGTGTAAGTGGGTAATTTAAGTAAAATTTGTTTAATTAGTCGAAAGAGAAAAATCTTTTTAACCATGCGGACTTCAGATGCACATGGTTAGTACCACCCAAACCTCATATGGCCATCAGGGGCCTACCACCACGTGCACACACTTGAGTTCCACAGGCTTAGCGCCCCCAAACGCGGATGTGGTCTCCGCCATCGATGACTCAGGACTCAGCGACATGTGTGAGATCTGCCGGGCCGCGGAGAAGCTGATGTGGTCTCCGCCATTGATGACTCAGGACTCAGTGACATGTGTGAGATCTGCCGGGATGTGGGGAAGATGATGTGGTCTCCGCCATTCGTGACTCAGGACTCAGCGACATCTGTGAGATCCGCCGAGAAGCTGATGTTGTCTCCGCCATTCATGACTCAGGACTGAGCGACATATCTGGGATGCACAGAGTTTTGATGGGCACATGGAGTGCCCACTGCTGCACACTCCGGTGGCACCAGGTAATTATTTGCTCATGGATGCGTAGAGTCTCTCTCTCTCTCTCTCTCTCTCTCTCTCTCTCTCTCTCTCTCTCTTCCTTCCTTCTTTTCCTTCTATCTCTAACTCTCTCTCTTCCTTCTCCCTTTCTCACTCCCTTTCTTTCTTTCCCTCTCTGGCTTTTTTTTCCTTCTCTGTTTCTCTGTGCCTCTCTCCTTTGATATGCCCATTTCACACATCCTTATTTTGTGCTTTATTTTCCAGGCTCTGTCGTCGACATCCATGGTCCCCACAGGAGTGTTCCGCCTTCTTGTTTTCTATTATTTTTGTTACGTTTTGTTTATTAGTTTATCATTTATATATATGTTAATAAAAAATAAATTTAGCAAATATTTTTTCATTTATCGTTTACATATATATTTATAAAAAAAGAAAGTAAAAAAAAAAATATATATAACGTTTTTGCTTGTTCTCTTCACTGCTGTGTGACTCTTTCTTGTTCTTATTACTGTTATTTGATGGAGTCCACCATGCTGTTACATTTTGGGTCACTTATCGTGGGAATACTGGTGATGTCTGCAGTTTACACCAACTTCTGAATAGTGTATTAGATTTATCTCAACTTTACTTCCATTAAAGTGCTGATAATGAAATGCAGACTAGCCGTTCCCGTACAAAAAGGCACGAGTTGCACCTTTGCGATTTATTCTAAATACTAAAATCCTGTATTGAATTGCACTGAGGTAGTGGCTGCACTTACAGTGTACACACAAAATCTATTAAGAACTCTCATTGTATTTATATTGATTGGGAATAGTGCGTCAAGTGCTGGATCTTGACGAGATACACTGCTCAGTTCGTATATTGTTCTGCACACGAATAAAATCACATCCCAACTTTCACACCAACTACAAAGCGAAACAAATTCCGGCGATAAGCCACGTTAGCACCAAGTATTTTACACCTGCTTTCTGCTGGTGTTAAGCAGGATGACTACCTACACCATGAAACGGAACACAGCCAAGAGCCACACCAGAACACCCACAGGTGCCATAGAATCAATGAGCATGATGCAGGGATACCCATGAGGGCCACAAGACTCATCGCAACAGCTCCAGGACCGCCAACGCCACCCAAACCCGCATCTGAGCAAGTGTGTCCCTGTGGTCATTGTCTTAGCATGATAGGCACGAGCCCTGCAACATCACAGTGTGCTGTCACCTCAGCATTGGCAGTGAGCGTGGACATGTAGCTATGCACGCATCCTCCTGCATGCACAACCGGCATGTGCTGGTCCGGAGTGCACAGGTCAGCGCAGGGGTGTGCCTATCTGGCAAGGGGAACAGGGTGTCTCGTACATGTCCGTGTACAGGATGTGCGGTAAGTGTGTCTCTGTGTTCTGGTGTGGCCTGCCACAAAGGCCGCAGCACTCGATGTTGTAAAGTGCCATGCACAACCTCCAAACGGCACTGTTATGGTGTAGTTTGAATGTAGCAGGACATGCGCGAATAGGCATTACAATGCTGTGCCGTACGAGTGCACGAGATACAACAGCGCACCGTAGAAAAGTGTGGGGGCTCATGGGAGGGAGAAGCAGCTGTTTGGCAATGTAACACACAGTGAACTTGCCCATGTGCCACGTGCTGGGCATCTAATCCATGATAACTACGGTCGCAGACATTCCACAACACCAACGACCGACCTTTGTACACATCCTGTATGAAACATTCAATGTTATTGATGCCCACGCTTAAAAATAAGTATACAAAGTAGAAACAGTTTTCAAAATATAAACTCCTGTTCTTCTTTTTATTCATAGAAAATTCTTCCAATCCCAACGCATTTCGTCGTTAAGGGGTGTATCCCATACGACTTTTTCAGGGCTGGAAGTAATAAGAATATCCATTGTAATACAATATAACAATGATGGGCAACAGACAAAATTATGCCCCCAAATTGTGTACATAGTGCAGAGTAATCACAGGTGCATACAGGTACCTTCTATAACACCACAGGTGTAAGGGTTACAAATGTACCAAATTTAAAGTAATCTCACGAACATAATAAAGCCAGAACAGTAAATACATTTTAACAAAACAAATTCACAGTTTCGTTATGTCTATTGAGTGATCTATGACTAATAATTGATTCACTCACCAACCCTAGTGAGTTACATGCTTCGTGCAACTAATGGACAATACCGTGTATGAATCTGTACCTGAATATCTGTAGTGTAGAGAACCTGTAATTATATAAATTATATTCAATTAATAAAGTACTAACTCCGTCACACTTGAGGCAAAATAAACCACAACACTATTACAAATTCGGCGTAATAACGATA
Source organism: Triturus cristatus (assembly GCF_964204655.1). Classification (NCBI taxonomy): domain Eukaryota; kingdom Metazoa; phylum Chordata; class Amphibia; order Caudata; family Salamandridae; genus Triturus; species Triturus cristatus. The sequence continues at coordinate 995,328,824 of NC_140589.1, read as the reverse complement.
CCTTCAGAAAACTCATGTGGCTGCTGATAGTGTCCTCCAATGTTAACTTCCTGTATACTCTTTAGGCAACAACCAATTTATTTATGGCCCCTAAAAAGAATAGTACAACGCGGCTTTACCATTTCAATAGTCAAACCGCAATGAAATATGTAAAACACACCCGACTGCTCATTACAGGCGCTTACCCTAATTTCCGGTAATCCTACGCCAAGTAACCACGTACCAATTTTTGAATATAATGTCATCCAATCATCCAAAATAATTACGATCTGAAACATAAGTAAAATAATAGTTACGTGGTTGTTACAATCCTAAACCCCGTATACCCAATAATTCACACGTACTGTCAACCGCCCTGACTCAACGTAGCTCACCTGTCGAAAGATGAAAACCTGAGTACGAGTAACCAGTGCTCCCGACATGCAGTTGCTTCCGTATAAGAAAGTTTAGAAAATAAACATAAAAGAAGTCACCGGCGCTTAGCCAATATATTCAGCGCCATGTTTGAATTCTTATAACACTATAGCCGCAATGATAAAAACACAATTCTAGGGTATTTTGACGGTTTTTTCGCCCACACCAGTCGTATATGTCAAAGATTTGAGTTCACCCTTAATTTGAAAATAAACATAAACATAAAGGACGTCACTGGCGCGTAACCGATATTATCAGCGCCATGTTAGAATTCCTATAATACTACAACCGCCATGATAAAAACCAAATTTCTAACATATTTTAACGTTATCTAGCTCACATATTACACCCAAACCGACCTTATACGTCATCAAGGTCAGGTCAAGTCATTTGCGCTTCCTTGCAACTTAGAAGAATTTTTCTCAATGAGTACTACTGAGTACAAATAGAACTACTCAAATGGATCAAATTCATTAATCAATGGTAGTCACTCTATGTATTTCTACATATGCGCCCAAGTGCGACAGATTTAAATTATAAATTTTAACAAAGGGCCGTATAACACAACTGAAGGGACATTAATAAAGACTCACAAGGTTAGTCATGCTAAAGAGATCCTCACGCAGATTGTGCAACCCGATCTGCTCAAAATAGCCTTTTAATTCATGAACACCAATGTTAATCGCCTAAAAAGTATTGCAGCTCCCGATCAAAATTAAGACCACCTTCCACCACCTGTAAGCGCATGATCCATCTTGCCTCAAGTCTACGTAGTTTCAGCTCTCTATTCCCAGCACGTGGGTCAAGTGCTACATATTCTATACCATAGAATTGAAAAGATTTATTCTGACCTTGAGCTGTGCAATTATATACATGCTCAGCAATTGGATATCTCATGTCACAATTCTTGATAGCTCGCATGTGCTCGCTGACCCGATCCTTCAAGGCTCTGTTAGCAGCCACACGAGTTTTCTGAAGGTATCGTTATTACGCCGAATTTGCAATACTGTTGTGGTTTATTTTGCCTCAAGTGTGACGGAGTTAGTACTTTATTACTTGAATATAATTTATATAATTACAGGTTCTCTACACTACAGATATTCAGGTACAGATTCATACACGGTATTGTCCATTAGTTGCACGAAGCATGTAACTCACTAGGGTTGGTGAGTGAATCAATTATTAGTCATTGATCACTCAATAGACATAACAAAACTGTGAATTTGTTTTGTTGAAATGTATTTACTGTTCTGGCTTTATTATGTTCGTGAGATTACTTTAAAATTGGTACATTTGTAACCCTTACACCTGTGTTGTTATAGAAGGCACCTGTATGCACCTGTGATTACTCTGCACTATGTACACAATTTGGGGGCATAATTTTGTCTGTTGCCCATCATTGTTATATTGTATTACAATGGATATTCATATTACTTCCAGCCCTGAAGAAGTCGTATGGGATACACCCCTTAACGACGAAACGCGTTGGGATTGGAAGAATTTTCTATGAATAAAAAGAAGAACAGGAGTTTATATTTTGAAAACTGTTTCTACTTTGTATACTTATTTTTAAGCGTGTGCATCAATAACATTGAATGTTTTATCAATCTTTGATTGAGCCTGTAGGGAGTCTGGGTGGTATTCCCTTCATTGATAGCACCGCTGTTGAATTCTTATTTTCATATTAGTTTCTTTAATCAAGTTGTGCAATTTTGTTTGTTGCGCCATATAGTTTTTTCACACCCATCAACCATTGTCACATCCTGTATGAATTCAGCGTGGTTTTCACTTCTATGCTCGTTCAGTGGTGTGATGTTGGCGGGTTGTGTGACTTGTGCTCCTTGTTGGTGTGTTTCATTTTAGCCATTGTTTGTCTATACTTGTGCTGTACTTAATTGTGCATGTGTGCCATTCTGCCCATCTCCCCCCCGTCCCCCCACTCCCTGCTTCTTCCTCTTCCTGGTGCTGTTGTGTCTATAATTTTGTTGCTCCACACATAAACACATGTAATGAACAAATTAGAATAGTTTCTTGATTCTTTTAGGTTTCAAAACTTCTCTTTAATTTTCCATATAAACCGTTTTTTTACTATTCCATAACACATAGAAGTCAGAAGTGCAACGTATTCTATCAACACACTTTCTGGAACACTCTACAACACGTGCAGGTTAAAAGTTCATCAATTTTTTTTAACTTAACAATTTTTTTTTGCAACATTTTCTCAAACATTTAACGGCACGTGCAGGTTAAAAGTTCACGATTGCTTTAAGTTCGAACAGGGCCTTCCGAATGCAAGTAGCAGCTGTGGTTCAGTTGAGCAAATTTTATCCTATGATATGTACTCCACGTTGAAACTCCTTTTTCTTAACCAATCAGAAAGATGCTTTACCACAAAACGAACGTGCACCCTACTTTTAAAAAAGAATGCTTTTCAACTCCCAATCATGTACCGTTTTGTATGGCAAAAAAAAGTACTTCTCCATCTTTAAATATATCTCTTATTCTACCAAGGAACTGCATGAGCTACAGACATCTTTCCATACCTTCCAACCATCCCTTCAAAATGCTAGTGTGGATCGTAGGACATAGCTATATTTTCAGGTGCAAGAGGTATGCAGAACACAGACGTATTGACTTAGACCTAGGTTTACAAAATGTGGACATTAAATGGTTTACACAGACAAGATTCAAGTTGCACCAATTGCTACCTTTGGTTAAAACCTCTTTGCATCTTCCACACCCTGACCTCATGATTGTGCATTGTGGTGGAAATGACCTAGGCACATTGACTGGGGTAGGTTTGGAAATGCTTATTAAGGACACCTTTGGATTCCTCAGCTCAGCACCATGTGACTCTGGGCAATAGCTCACTTAATAGCTCACATAATTTCCACGCTGGCCTCGAGGGCCTCCAGACCCATAAGGGTGATTAGTTTGCACTTTACAAATACTGTATTGATTTGATACGCGCAAATTTACATTTGCACTACCTGTATAACACCCCCTAAGCACCATACACAAGTTACAAGTTCAAAACAAAAGTTCCTCCGAGTAGGTATAACTACATGCTGACACTACTTGACAGATGTGGCACAGCAGCCAGAGCACATGACTTCACAGCATATGACTCACAGTTTGGACTCACACTTTCATCCCCGACTCCGGCAGCACCTCAGCTTAGCACCATGAGAATCTAGACAATACCTCACATATTTTCCGTACGCCAGGACTTTCAAACCAGTAGGAGTCAGTAGTTCATCCTAGTAGGCATAAACACATGCTGACACTACTTCCACATGTGTGATGCAGTGGCCAGGGCACATGACTTCACACCATAAGACACGCAGTTTAAGCTCACGCTTTCATCCCTGACTCCTGCAGCAGCACACCTTAGAAGCATCAGACTACGCAATACCTCACTTAATTTCCGTACCCAGCACTTTCAGACCGGTAGGTATGAGTAGTTCGCTTCGCACACCCTCTATAGCACACCCTAAACACCCACAGAGGTTACAATGCTCCTACCCTCCTCTCTCCCACAATTTTCACCCTTTTTCTCCCTTACTCGCTTCAACGGAAATCACAAAATGGCGGTCAACACTTCCTAGTTGCAAACGCTCGCAGCGCTCACAGCCAATCAGCAGCAAGCTCGTGCTCGTAACGCCTCAGCCAATCAGATGGCAGAATTCCCAAATATCGATATCTGTAAATTTTGATATTTCTCAAAAACTACTGAAAGGATTTACACCAAATAAACAAAAGAGAGCATTCTAGACCAAGACAATTCTACCTACCAAATTTGGGGTGATTCCGTTCACCCGTTCGACCTGTAGCCGTGTCTAAAGTTTCCTATGGAAATTAACATTGAAAAAACATGTTTTGGGACCCCCCTTTTTCTCGGCCCCCCTTGACGAATCACCCTCAAACTTTCCACATAGGAGCTGATCTCAACAAATAATTAGTTTTGAAAATTTCACGCAGATTCATCAAGCGGCGCCAAAGTTATTGCAAATAAAATGTTGCCATTTTCCTATAGTAACTAGGTCCGAACTATAACTACCTACTGGCAACAGCCAGTAGGTAATATATATATATATATATATATATATATATATATATATAAAAAAACACGATTCCCTCCGGGTAAGAAGGCCACACACGGCAGGTTCAATCCTTTTAATCTGGGGATAACATGAGCAAACAGCCTTGCAGTCCTCGCACAGATCAAAAAGCCAAACGCGTTTCGGGCGTAGTCCCGCCCTTGTTCACTGGCTCAAGGAAACAGTAGCTCTGGTGATCTACGCGCACAATATAATGTCCCGCCCCAGTGGGCGTATGCGCATTGAATCTTGGTCTAAGTAGTTCACCATTTGAATAAAACCCCAGTGGGCGCCACAGTACCTCCAAAATGTCACAATGTACCCCAGTGGGTGTGTGAGGGGCTCCTTGGGTCGATGTCATGCCATACACCATCCACAGACCGGACCCGTCGTATCACTGCACCTCTTTGTCACTGGTGCAGCAATCCCGCAGGATAGGCAGTGGGGCCTTCTCGCGGCAGAGGCAGCCGCAAATATCAAAAAACACGATTCCCTCCGGGTAAGAAGGCCACACACGGCAGGTTCAATCCTTTTAATCTGGGGATAACATGAGCAAACAGCCTTGCAGTCCTCGCACATATCAAAAAGCCAAACGCGTTTCGGGCAAAGTCCCGCCCTTGTTCACTGGCTCAAGGAAATAGTAGCTCTGGTGATCTACGCGCATAATATAATGTCCCGCCCCAGTGGGCGTATGCGCATTGAATCTTGGTCTAAGTAGTTCACCATTTGAATAAAACCCCAGTGGGCGCCACAGTACCTCCAAAATGTCACAATGTACCCCAGTGGCTGTGTGAGGGGCTCCTTGGGTCGATGTCATGCCATACACCATCCACAGACCGGACCCGTCGTATCACTGCACCTCTTTGTCACTGGTGCAGCAATCCCGCAGGATAGGCAGTGGGGCCTTCTCGCGGCTGAGGCAGCCGCAAATATCAAAAAACACGATTCCCTCCGGGTAAGAAGGCCACACACGGCAGGTTCAATCCTTTTAATCTGGGGATAACATGAGCAAACAGCCTTGCAGTCCTCGCACATATCAAAAAGCCAAACGTGTTTCGGGCGTAGTCCCGCCCTTGTTCACTGGCTCAAGGAAACAGTAGCTCTGGTGATCTACGCGCATAATATAATGTCCCGCCCCAGTGGGAGTATGCGCATTGAATCTTGGTCTAAGTAGTTCACCATTTGAATAAAACCCCAGTGGGCGCCACAGTACCTCCAAAATGTCACAATGTACCCCAGTGGGTGTGTGAGGGGCTCCTTGGGTCGATGTCATGCCATACACCATCCACAGGCCGGACCCGTCGTATCACTGCACCTCTTTGTCACTGGTGCAGCAATCCCGCAGGATAGGCAGTGGGGCCTTCTCGCGGCTGAGGCAGCCGCAAATATCAAAAAACACGATTCCCTCCGGGTAAGAAGGCCACACACGGCAGGTTCAATCCTTTTAATCTGGGGATAACATGAGCAAACAGCCTTGCAGTCCTCGCACATATCAAAAAGCCAAACGCGTTTCGGGCGTAGTCCCGCCCTTGATCACTGGCTCAAGGAAACAGTAGCTCTGGTGATCTACGCGCATAATATGATGTCCCGCCCCAGTGGGCGTATGCGCATTGAATCTTGGTCTAAGTAGTTCACCATTTGAATAAAACCCCAGTGGGCGCCACAGTACCTCCAAAATGTCACAATTCCGGAGGGAATCGTGTTTTTTGATATTTGCGGCTGCCTCAGCCGCGAGAAGGCCCCACTGCCTATCCTGCGGGATTGCTGCACCAGTGACAAAGAGGTGCAGTGATACGACGGGTCCGGTCTGTGGATGGTGTATGGCATGACATCGACCCAATGAGCCCCTCACACACCCACTGGGGTACATTGTGACATTTTGGAGGTACTGTGGCGCCCACTGGGGTTTTATTCAAATGGTGAACTACTTAGACCAAGATTCAATGCGCATACGCCCACTGGGGCGGGACATTATATTATGCGCGTAGATCACCAGAGCTACTGTTTCCTTGAGCCAGTGAACAAGGGCGGGACTACGCCCGAAACGCGTTTGGCTTTTTGATATGTGCGAGGACTGCAAGGCTGTTTGCTCATGTTATCCCCAGATTAAAAGGATTGAACCTGCCGTGTGTGGCCTTCTTACCCGGAGGGAATCGTGTTTTTTGATATATATATATATATATATTACCTACTGGCGGTCGCCAGTAGGTAGTTATTGTTAGGACCACGTTTCCATAGGAAATCCGCAACATTCTATTTTGAATAACTTTGGCGCCGGTTGACGAATCCTCGCGAATTTTTCAAAATAGGTGGGGCGCTACGCTCCGCTCCTACCCTGAAAGTCTCGGGGGGATTCGTCAAGCGGGGGCTGAGATAAAAGGGGGGTCCCAAAACGCGTTTTTCCCATGCATTTTTCCATAGGACCTTTAGACAGGGCTACAGCCCGAACGGCTGAACAGACTTTAATGAAATTTAGCAGAGAGGTAGTCCCCAGGTCAAGGAAGTGCCTTTTGTAGGTTTGGTGTAAATCTGTTCTGTAGATTCTGAGAAAATAGCCTTTAAATCAATATATATATCTGTGGCAGCTTACGGTGCGCTTACGGTGCGCTTACCGTAAGCTTACCGTACGCGTACGGTGGCGTGCGTGAGCGCGATTCTGATTGGCTCTTAGATCTTAGTAAACATTCGAATCGGTCGAAACCAGGAAGCGGCGGCCGCCATTTTCTCTCTCGCTTCCTGAGTTGGGCAGCTAAAACGAACCCCAAAAATGTGTAAAGAGGCAGTTTCATGAGATCCTAACCACCCAGCATTGATACAGGGGTCCCCAAACCACCCCCAAGTCCAAAAAAAATAAATAAAATTTTCGGAAAATCGCCGATTACGGTAAAAAATTGTAAAAAAAAAAAATTATCCACATTCTCCCCACCCCGTGTGCAAATGGTGCCCGAAGGGCACCATTTGTGTATGGCATAAAACATGTAAGAAGTTAACAAAGAATACATTTCACAAAGATGCGCAAAATATGTCCCCCATGTGCGCACGGTGCGTGAAGCGCATCGTTCGTACATGGTCCACCCCGCTTAATGTGGGCACGCGGTGCGCGCAGCGCACCGCGTGACCACTGTGCGTGCACGGCACTAACTGCGTAAAGTGGGCGCGCAGTGCGCGAAGCGCACCGTGCGCGCACGGAACGAACTGCGTTAACTGGGCGCGCACGTCACGAATGGCGTAAAGTAACTTAGCATTTAAAAAACCTTGCAAATTCACTGAAAAAACCATAGGTTTCACGCATGTTATAGTTAGCTGGACATTTTACTGATAAAAAACCAATGAAATTCCCCCGTTATAGTTACTGCAGGCAACTATAACTCACGCGACCGCAATCTTCTGCTGATGACATATGTGTCTTTATGAAAAAAAAATATTTGTAATATATGTAAAGCTAAAATTTAATGGAAGAAGACATGGGCAAATAAGTGTCTAAATACAGTATTAGCATCAGCAGAGGATTGCGGTCGCGTGAGTTATAGTTGCCTGCAGTAACTATAACGGGGGAATTTCATTGGTTTTTTATCAGTAAAATGTCCAGCTAACTATAACATGTGTGAAACCTATGGTTTTTTCAGTGAATATATATATATATATATATATATATATATATATATATATATATATATATATATATATATATATATATATATATATTACCTACTGGCGGTCGCCAGTAGGTAGTTATAGTTAGGACCACGTTTCCATAGGAAAACCTCAACATTCTATTTTGAATAACTTTGGCGCCGGTCGACGAATCCTCGCGAATTTCTCAAAATAGGTGGGGCGCTCCGCTCCGCTCCTACCCTGAAAGTCTCGGGGGGATTCGTCAAGCGGGGGCTGAGATAAAAGGGGGGTCCCAAAACGCGTTTTTCCCATGCATTTTTCCATAGGACCTTTAGACAGGGCTACAGCCCGAACGGCTGAACAGAATTACTAGAAATTTGGCAGAGAGGTAGTCCCCAGGTCAAGGAAGTGCCTTTTGTAGGTCTGGTGTAAATCTGTTCAGTAGATTCTGAGAAAATAGCCTTTAAATCAATATATATATCTATAAGCGCGCAGAGTGCGCGCTGGGTGCGCGCACCTCGCCGTGCGCGAGCGCAATTCTGATTGGTTGTTAGATCTTAGTAAACATTCGAATCGGTGGAAATCAGGAAGCGGCGGCCGCCATTTTGTCAATCCCATAAAGAGGGGGTGATAAACAAAGGGGGAGAACTTGAAAAGGGGGCAGAGTGGGTAGAAATAGACCCAGTAGGCATTGTAAGGGGGTTAAAGTAGGACCTTGTAGGGAAAAAAAAAAGGTTAATATTTTGTAAAAAAATATCGCCGAGTGCGCGCACCCAGCGCGCACCCGAAAAAAAACTTAAAAAAAAAAAAAAAAGGAATTAAAGCGAGTGGGGTTTTGAGGTTTGTACTTCTGTACAATCACATTTTGAATTTTTAATTGTAGTCTCTCAAAAAAAAAAAAAAAAAAAAAAAAAACCTTGGGTGCGCGCAGGGTGCGCGCACCTCAAAAAAAATTCAAAAAAAAATTCTAAAAAAAAAATTTGTTTGATTAAGTTTATAAGTGGCTCTTAAAAGAGCCCTTGAGTTAATGGAGGGAAACAGGAAGAGAAAAACGCAAAAAAAGAAAAAACATCTATGGCCTAGTGCACGTATGCGCATCAAATTTTCTCTGAAGGAGATCAAGACTGGTCTCCCCCACAGAAATAAGAGAACCGCAATCAGTGCACCGTGTAGACAACCTCGCCAAACAAGGTGGACCAACAAGAGGTAAAGAAACAGGTGAAGGCACCATCGCAGCTGAAGTGCTCGCCTGAGCTGCCGAAGATGTGCTCGGTTGAGCTGCTGCAGATGTCGTCGGCTGAGCAGGTGGAGGGTTTTCTCCAGAAGCTCGACGATAAGATACTGGATGCATTTTGTAAACATGTCTCAACATAGTGTGAATGCTAAAAGAATATTTCTTGTTAGGATTCCCACGAGATAAGACTTTTTTACAAAGTACACATGTAACTTTCGGTGCATTTACCTTTTTCTCATTCTCTGGAAAAGTGAAAAACTGCCATATAAAGCTGTCTTTCTGCTTCCTGTTCCTCTGCCTCTCAAGAGTGTCCTGCTCACTGTCTGAAGTAGGTTGCTGTTCAGCCATTGTCTCTCAACAACAGAATAGCTCCTTCTCCAAAGGAATCAGAACTAATAATGAGGGGAGTAGGTGTGGTTTGGAAGAATCTGGAACAGAAAGTACTTCAAACCAATCAAAAGTGAAGATTCTTGATCACATGACTTGCCATGAGGGGATTGGGTGTGGTATTGATACAATTAGAAACTGAAAGTAATGATAACCAATAAGAAATACTGTTTTATTATGTATAAACCCGAGGTGCGCGCACTGCGCAAGCTCCGTGCGCGCACCCCGCGATGACGTATGCACGAACGCGTAAACGCGAAGGTGCATACGTCATATACGCGTACCTAGCGCGCATACGTTGAAGACGCGTATACGCGACCGTTATTGCGCATAATTTTAGCGTATGCGGAAGTAAACCGCGTCGAGGGCGTAGGACGCATGCCTACGTACGTACGCATACGTACTGGGTGCGCGCTCCCAGCGCGCACCATTAAGTATATTTGCGTACGTAAATACCGTACGCCGGAATTCATAAAATAGTACTAGGTGCGCGCTCAGAGCGCGCACCCCAAGAATTTATAAAAAAAAAAAAAGAGGACATAAAAAATTAAATAAAAAAAAATATCCAAATTGAATTTTTAAAAAAAATAATTTATAAAAAAATACAGATAATATATAAATGAATATAAAGTAATTTTATTTAAATAAAAAAAAATATCTTTAATTAAAAATACATAACTTAGCATATAAAAAACCATACAAATTCTCTGAAAAAACCAAAGGTTACAAAAACGATATAGTTAGGGATTAGCATTTAAAAAACCTTGCAAATTCACTGAAAAAACCATAGGTTTCACACACGTTATAGTTAGGAATTAGCATTTAAAAAACCTTGCAAATTCACTGAAAAAACCATAGGTTTCACACATGTTATAGTTAGCGGAAATTTTACTGATAAAAAACCAATGAAATTGCCCCGTTATAGTTAGTGCTGGCAACTATAACTCACGCGACCGCAATCTTCTGCTGATGACATATGTGTCTTTATAAAAAAAAATATTTGTAATATATGTATAGCTAAAAATGTATGGAAGAAGACATGGGCAAATAAGTGTCTAAATACAGTATTAGCATCAGCAGAGGATTGCGGTCGCGTGAGTTATAGTTGCCAGCACTAACTATAACGGGCAATTTCATTGGTTTTTTATCAGTAAAATTTCCGCTAACTATAACATGTGTGAAACCTATGGTTTTTTCAGTGAATATATATATATATACATCCTCAAAGTAAATATAGAAAAGTAAACTTACCATCACATCATTTTGCTTCTTTATATTTAGGTCACAGTATATTTGTATGATGACATTTTGGTCCTCAAATCCTTTACATTCATCAATGCAAATACAGGAAAGAAAGGCAGAGAAGATGAACAAATGAACACATTTTTTAAAAGTAGCAAAATGCACTAACTTAACTGGATCTCTGCTAAATGCAACCCTTCTTGCAAAGATAATATGTTGTTAGACTTGGCATCTTTTGCCATATTTCCCCCGAGTTTTTGCTTTCTGACCTCCTGGTTTTGACCCTGTTTTTGCTGGCGTAACATTTCTGCGCACTTTTCGCACTGCTGATCAGTGGTAAAGTGCAGTGCAAGTGCTCTCTGTGTCAATTGTGTTATGGATTGGTGTTTCCACGATTGGATATTTGATTCACTTGTTAGTCCCTAGTAAAGTGCACTGAGTGTGCCAGGGCCTGTGAATCAAATGCTACTCGTGGGCCTGCAGCACTGATTGTGCCACCCACATGAGTAGCCCTGAATGGTAACTTAGACCTGCCATTGCAGAGTCTGCGCACAGTTTGTAACTGTCATGTCGACTTGGCCAGTGCACACACTTGCCAGTCCCTAACCTTCCCTTTTCTTACATGTCAGGCACCCCTAAGGTACCCTTGTGGGCAGGGTGCAGCGTATGTGAAAGGTGGGACATGCCCGGGTGTCTGTGGCATGTCCCAATAGTGAATTACAGCCAATTATGTTTTTCACTATTACAAGGCTACCGGTTCCCCATAGGAGAGAATGGGAGGTTTGTTTATAACATCTTATAAACGTAACTGGCCCAAGGAATTAGGTAGAAAAATGAAGTATAGTATGCCTGAACTCAGAATCTAAAGATGTATCTTTTAGTGAAGGTGATTTTTACATTCTGTGTTTGAAAATACCACTTTTAGAAAGTAGGTATTTTCTTGCTCAGTCATCCCGTATGCCTCTGCTGGAATGTGGATTGCCTGTCTGGGTTTTTGGAGGACAGAAGACTGGGGAGCCAGAGGGGTTCCAGATAGTCTAGGTAGGTCAGGAAAAGGCTGAATAGACTAGGGCTGCGATGGGGGACGGGGGAGGAGATTTCCTTGCACCTCAAAGGGCCTGGTCTGCCTCTGACAATGCCGTCTCCACCTCCTGCCAGGAAATCACACCAGAGAAGGCCTAACTGGTTCTGGTCGGGCACAGACACCCTCTGCCTGCCAGATCAAAGGATTTTTGTGTACAAATACTGGGGCCCAGACCCCTGAACTTTAAAACTCATCTCGATCAAGAAGACTGCCAAGAAGAAGAGCTGGAGAAGCTGTGAGGAGGAACTACCACTTTGCTTTGTGCTTTGCTTGGCTGACCTTCAGTGGCTACTTCTGTCTTGGGCAGTGAAAGGCCTGGACTGGACTTTCTGCAACCTATTTTGTGAGTCTCTCCAAGGGCTTGAAGTAGAGCTTGCCCCCTGTTCACGAAGTCTCAGGAACTGCAAAGACTTTAAGCTCTTCTCCCCGCAGCACTGGGGATTGTGTGTTTTGTGCTGTATCAGAGCAAAAACAACTCAACGACATCTACGACGCCGCTGCCGACTCTGTGTCCTGAAGGCACCACATAGGGCACTGCTGCAACGCCGCACCGCAACCTTGGTCTCACTGACGACGCTTGTCGCCGCCGCCACCGAGTCACTGCTTGCACCGCGACCCGTGGGCACTGCACTCCGCACCGCCTCACTTCACGCCGATGCCTTGGCACCGCAGAGAGCTCCGCTGCAATGCTGCAATGCCGCACCGCGACCTTGGTCTCACCGACTATGCCTGTTGATACCACCACCATGCTGCTGCTCGCACCGTGACCTGTGGGCACCACACTCCGCACCGCCTTGCTTCACGAGGACACCTTGGCCTCCCCAACGCCGCCACTCCACGCCAAAATTGATGCTGCTGCTTACACTGTGGTTCGAGGGCACAGCTCGTAAGACATCCCCATCCCGCACCGCAGCCTTGGCCCACCGACGCCGGCACCATCAACTCCCGCTCGTCAGCCGACAACTGCGCTTCAGCAACGACGATGCCGCTGCTTGCACTGTGACCTGCTAGCACCGTGATGAGCACCGCCTTCATCTCGCACCGCGACCCTGGTCTCACCGACGGCACCATCCGACGCCACCACCGAGCCGCTGCTCGCACCGCGACCTGGGGGCACCGCATGCCGCACCACTGCACTTTGCACCGCCGCACCCGACGCCTGCCGACGCCTGCGCTCCTGATTCCATCAGAGAGGAGCTCGACCTGCAACGCGAGTGACTTCAAGGGCCTCATCGCCCTGCATTTCTCACAGGTACAGTTTGCGGGTCTTCCCAACACCATAGCTGGCCCACGACCCCGCAACCAGCCAGAACAGTTGGATTTGTTGTTCACGACGCCGTGGTAGCTCCGGACAGAGCTAACGACATCAAGGAACTTTGTTTGAAACTTATTTTGATAATTACAGACATTTTTTTTTAAACTTATTGTATTGTGGATTTTTGTCGTTTTTGGTCTTGTTTTAATTATATAAAAATATTGGATATTTTTCTAAACTGGTGTGGTGTCCTTTTGTAGTGCGTACACTGTATTACTGCGGGTTATGTGCAAATGCTTTACACACTGCCTCTAAGATAAGCCTGACTGCTTGTGCCAAGCTACCAAGGAGGTGAGCAGGGGTTATTTTAGGAGTGTAACTCTCTTATCCTGACTAGAGTGGAGATTATCCTGACTAGAGTGGAGCTTTTTGCCTGGCTTCGGCCCTTGCCCTGGCTTTCCAGAAATCCCATTTCTAACACATGTCCACTGCCATTAAGCTTTTACTTCGTATAGCCATAAATGCATGTTTAAGGGGTGTACGCCAACATCTGACTACATTTCTGGCTATCATGAAATGTAAATGACTCCTCGACGTGAAAGTGGCAATTTACCAGGACTACTTATGAAACTATTTGTGAATCCAATGTTACTTCCGATAGGTGAACATTTACACATATGAGAAAAAGAGCTTTGACATATTTCTTTCCACTGTGACTAATTCTGAGGTGCTAAACCCCGATTCCCTTCCAGGATATGGACTAAATTCTGCTCTTAAATTCTGCCCTTAAAAGAATCACTCTTCAACCGCATCCATAGTTAAGAATCTTGTTATACGAAAAAACGTGTAACTTTGTGGTAGGTGTTGACCTATTTAGAAAGCAATCCACACCGTCCAGTTGTCACAATATGCCCGAGTGAGATGATGACCAAGCGAGCATATTTGATTACAAGTCAAATGATACAATATTGGGGTAATCTTCCATGTGCATAAATCAATTTATGTGATAATTCAGATTTTAGTGGCTACCATTAGTGTGCGTAAATTATGCCATTAACAGACATGGGGTCAGATCAAGTTCACACATTCCTTTATGAATTGGGTCCTATACTGACCAGACTTACAAAAGAAGATGCTGTAATCAGTTTACATTCAACGTTTTGAAACTTTTTTAGTGTTAAACACAGAGAACAAGCTGTATGAGAATCTATTGATAGCATCGCTCCCATCGCACTACTCTCATTTTAATGCACATTCTTTCTTCTCCTTGCGCTTCTGAATCACCACTCACCTGGAGCAAAATAAGAGCACCTCCCAATACACAAGTGTGGTGATTCAGTCTGTCTGTATTTTGATGTAAACCACAAAGGTCGAGACGGGGCAAAATATTGATATATTTAAGTCTTCTGAGAAGGGCATTTTTCCTCTGATCCCCATTAAACCATGAACGAGGCACTCATAAAACATAGCTGTATTTTTAACAGACATCCAGGCACAAACCAGGAGTATATTCCCTTGTCAGATGCTACATTCTTTGTTTGTTGCAAAGATGCACTCGAAGGCATGTAGATATGCTGTGGGTAGATAATAAAATCATTGCCATCTCCTAACCCTAGGGTAATGTTCATGTGCTGAAGAGTCTCTGAGTGCGGAGTTGCCAAAAAACAAGCTTCTGTGACGTTGCAAGGATACACTTCAACTAGAACACAGATGAATGTGGATAGTTACAATAGTTGTGCGAGGGAGTGAATGTGAAAGTCTGGAAATATCAATACCTATCTTTTATCAAATGAATAAGGAGGAGCATTGAGGGGGGGGTATTTGCAAGTGAGATAGATATCAAATAATACAATACTGAGGTGATGGAAATGGGAGAATCAATATTTGAATAACACATTTCACGTGATCATGGACACCAAACAGGTATCCTGCCGCAAGTCGTTTCATCTTAGGACGAAGACACTGGAAGTAGCTATGATTAGGTGAAGCAGCATTATTTATTTGTCTTTAATGGTTCCAAGCAAAGGTTTGTCACTTTAAAAGTGAGTTTATCAGCCACTGACATCTATCACTCAAAGTTTGCAAACTTAAGCTGGGCTGTCTGCATGACTGTTTAGGAGAAGCCAGTTGTCCCAGAAGTCTGCTTAAATGCAAGGATAAGATATCAGGTTTTGGACAAATATATTTTATATTTTGTATCTAGCAGCATATTAGGCTTCATGAATTCAATAGTATCAATAGTATGAAGAATTATGAGAAATATGAAAATGTCATCCTTGGTTTTATCTTTTCAACTTTTCCTTTCTTTGTTCTTTTTAATTCAATTTTAATTTCATAGGGCACACAAAGCATCCCGTGAGGGGGGGGGGGGGGGGGAGGGGGTTGTATCTCGCCGCTGAGACAGTCTCAGGCAGGCAGGGAGAAACTCCGTTTCAAACAAAAACTAAAATTGCTGTAAATGATACAGCTGCGGAGATAGAAATGTAAATTATTCCAATATAGAGGGGCTAGATAGGAAAAAGCTCTGCCTCCATGTCTAGCTCAACGAATACGGGGTACAATAAGCAACGCTTTGTCCTATGATCTCAGATTTCGAGCTGGGGAGTAACGCCTAAATTTCTTCTGCAGATAGCCAGGACCTTTGTCAGGCAAGAAGTTATATGTCAGGCAACAAACTTTGAAAATGTGTATTTGTTTTACTGGTAACCAGGGAATAGATTTCAGCAGAGGTATAGAAGCCAAACCCAAAGGAAGGGTACAGATAATCCTAGCTGCTGTGGACCACCTGTAATTTGCCCATAAGGGTCTCATTTCTTGAGGCCAATAAAGCATTGCAGTAGTCCAATCTGCTAATTATCAATGCCTGATCCAAAGTTTTCCTAGCTGCGATGGGGAGGAGTGGAAAAACTTTCCTCAGTAATCAGGTTGTATTAAAGCAAGTGCCCGAGGTAACTAGAACATGATCTTTCATAGATACGGTTTGATCTAATTTTACTCCAAGGTTCTTAACTACCTGCCTAGCGGTGGTGACAGCACCCAATTCTGGCAGCCACCAATCGTCCGACCAAAGCTGTTAGGCCTTGCCAAACAACATAACATTCAGCTGTAGGCAAATAATAACCATCCATGTAGAGATCGCTATCATTCCCTTTGCAAAGCGTTCGTTTGGCTTTGTCACAATCTTTATCACAAGAGAAGATGAGCTGTGGGTCATCAGCATAGGATATTATTTCAAAGCCAAATGACTCTGCAATCTTTGCAAGAGGTGTCATGTAAATGTTGAAAAGTGTAGGACTCAAACAAGAGCCCCGTGGCACGCCCTTATAAATCCACATAGAACAAGACTTAAAAGGGCCAAGACAAATTGTTTGAGTTCAGTTTCCCAAAAAATCTTGGTACCACTTAAGAACAGTCCCATAGACGCCTATTTATTTGTATCTGTATGTATGTGTAGTAGCCTAGTATGCAACACAGTATCGAAAGCTGCTGACAAATCCAGCAGCACTAACATAGCTGAAGATCCTGTGTCAATATAAAGTCTTAATGATTAGGTGACTGCTAACAATGCGGTCTCAGTACTATGGAAAGACCAAAACCCTGATTGAGAAGGGTCTAGTACTTTGTTCACCTCAATATAGGCTCTGAGTTGTCTATTTATTAGGTTTACTAGTCGCTTACCTAGAAGGGGCAACAATGAAATAGGACAATAATTGGATAGGGGGAACAGCCATTACAACGCGGTTTTTACCACACAGTGCAGTTACATCGCATGCGTTACAACGCATGCGATGTTACAACGCTATGCCATCACAACGCAAGTCTGTACATCGACTTGCGCTAGATGGCGTGCTAACATTACAAATAGTGTAGTTTACTATCCCAACACCTTCCCTACTGTTAAGTGGACTGGAGTTGGAATAGTAAATTACACTTTTTTAATGTTAGCACGCCACCTAGCGCAAGTCGATGTAAAGACTTGCGTTGGAATGGCATAGCGTTGTAACATCGCATGCGTTGTAACGCATGCGATGTAACTGCACGCGTGGTAAAAACACGCGTTGTAATGTCATACATCCATTGGATAGGTATCATAATTTTTGGTATCCAGATTGGCTTTCTTTTAAATGTGTATGGGCTGACTTCCATGCTAGGGGAATTTTTCTGGTTTCCACTGTTAAATTTAACAGTGACAGAATTGCGGGTAAAAGCTGATTAGTGAGTAGTGAAATTATCCTTGTTGGGCATGTATCTAAAGGTGAGCCGGATTTAGCCTTTTCTAAGGCCTTCTGGATCTTTTGAAGAGTAAATGGTTGAACATTTTCCAGACTGTAATCACAATTAGGAGGGAGTGAGTTGGCATTAGACACATCTTTGAACTAATCGTGGCAGATAACAAAATTCTAATATATATTTAGTATTTTGGCCTCAAAAAATTCCGCAAGGGGCTCGCAGAAGTCCTGTGAGGCCTGAGTTGATGTGCACAGGCATAGGGCTTAATAAAGACGTTAAGAACTTTAAAAAATACTTTTGATTACCTGCCTGTTTTTGTTAATTTATTTAGTGATTTAGATCTTTCAGGCCAACTTACTATTACAGTGATACGCAGTAATGGCCACTTTATAGGTGTGTTTATTGCTTTGATTTTTGTTCAGTCGCCATCGTTTCTCTAAATTTTGCAAGTGGATTTTTCTTGTTTCAGCTCAGTGGTATACCAGGGAGAATGGGATCTCAGTTTAGAGGAGGCGCTATTTGTAAGTGGAGGAATACTGTTAAAAGCCATCATTAAGGACTTTTCAAGGTCTTTCAGAGCCTGATTTACTTCTGCAACCTTGGATCCTATAAATGGCTCAAAGACACCAGATAAAGAATCAGGGACGAACCGTCAACATTGTCTTGACACTGTCTTATTGTCTACATTATTTTTTCCAATTCCATCAGTTTTCAGATCTGAAAATGGATCATACAATGGTTCATCCAGATCAGAGGTAAGGGTGAATCAAAGATGACAGGGTTAGAACTCGTGCATGGCAAATCCAATGTGTGGTCCGCCATATGAGCGGGGCCTTTAATGATTTGATATAAGCCCAGCTTTTCTAAATCATCAATAAGCTAGGTAACTACTGAGTCTGAAGGGTCTTTGCCATGATAATTGAAGTCACCTAAAAATTGAAAATGATGGGCTGACAGGACATGGGTGGGTTTGATTTTGAATATGCGCTGGCTGAAATCATTTTTTGATCCCGGAAGACGATATAAAAGTGCGCCTTTCCAGCAATCTTTAGGTGACAATTCAATTTTGAAAAAGCCTAGTCCAATCCAATCTGTAACTAAAGTGTCCACCATTTTGACTTTGATAGAGTTTTGAAAAACAATGGCAATTCCACCCCCTGTCTTTACACCTCTGTCTAGTCTAGGTTTCTGATAATTCTCTGGAAGTTCCAGCATAATCTCAGGTAGCGTTATAGAGTTCATCCAGGTTTCAGTAAGAAAGCAGACTTCTGGAGTCAAAGAAGTGATGTAATTGTTTCCCTCTTAGTTAACCCTCATACTCACTTGATAATTCACTCCCCTGTGTAATATAAATCACAGACCATGAAATCCCAAGCGCCAACAGCATTTGCTTCAGGCATCAAAATTATTTGCTTTCTGTTTAAATGATGTTAAAATTTCGGTTTACACATGCAAATGGGTTTAGTCCTTTTTTCAACGCATTAATACAAATTGAGCTTTGCTTTGTTTTGGGCATTTACTGCCAGCTGAAAGCTGGTGGCAAGGGCCTGTGAGTGAGAGCAATATGCCCTCATGTCCTATTGAAAGCATTAACAAAATTGCATATTTACTATTAGACCTGTCAGCTTTAGGGTGGTGTTCCCCCAAACATTTTGCCTACATCCCACCTGTTTTTCTGAATTCATTTTTATTGGCCTTAGGACTCTGCACACTTTACCTCTGCTAACCAGTGCTAAAGTGCTTGTGCCCACTCCATAAAACATGATAAAAATTGACATACACCCTATTGGCATTTTTAATTTACTTAAGTAGCCCCTTTAAACAAGTCTTAGGCCTTCCATTGCAGCCTGTATGCAGGTTTAAAATTGCAAATTCAACTTGGCAAATAAACGTTTTGCCCGGCCTATAACTCCCTTTTTATTACATATAAGGTACCCCTAAGGTAGATCCTAACAGCCCATAGGGCTCGGCGCAGAGTATTTAAAAAGTTGGACATGTACTTTTAAGTTTTACATGGTCTGGTATTCAAAAACTGCTGAATGTGTTTTTTTACAACTGTCAGGCCTACCTCTTCCATAGAATAACAATGGCTTACCTTATTACATTTAATAAGTGATAACATTTGTTTGGGACCAGGTAGAAATGTGTTTGGTGTCTATATTGTAATTTAAAATCTTCTTTAATGATAAATTTGGATTTTAAGTCACAATTCAGAAAATTCCAATTGTAGAAAGTTGCCATTTTCTTGCCTAACCATTTGATGACTGCATCCTCTTTCCTTGGTCACTTGACTAGGTGTGGTTGGTAGTTGGCCTGTGTGTATTCCTCCCACACAGCCACACACTAGAGAGACTGGGTGTTGGCAGGATAGGCCATCCAAAGCAGGATAGGGGAGGGGCTGAGACTGCCATGGCTACTGCAGGTAAGAGCGGTGGGGTGGTGGGGCCGGGTGAGGGGGGATTTCGGGAGACAACCATGAGGAAAAATGTAATAAATAATTAATTTTTCTTGGTGGCTGTCTCTAAAAATTCCCCCCCCCCTGGCCCCACCACCCCACCGCTCTCACCTGCAGCGGCCGCGGCTGGGCTGAGAACAGCCCTATTTGATTTTCAAAGATCCTGCCTCAGCTCACACACAAATAACTTCATACTAGCCTATGCCAGAAACGTCTGTAGGGGGTGAGGGACCTCAAGAAGTGTCTTTCACTTCAAAGCTGGCTTCAGAAATAAAATTAGGACCCTTAGATCTACTCTTCAGTACACTTCTGGACCTGCTGAAGGACTCTTAGAAGACTGCTGTGCTGCCAGTGGCCTTCTGTGTACTTCAGAGGACTGTCATGATGCAACAAGAGGACTGTTGCCCTGCTGTCTGAAGTTTGTCCTTTACCCTCAGAGGTCTTCCCTGCTTTAGACCTGGTTTTGTTTTTGCTTGAACTCAGTACTTTCAGAGTGATTCCAAGGGCTAGTTGGCTGGCCTCCTGATCAGAGCCTCAGGGACAGAAAAGTCTCCAACCATCTTGAACCCACACCTGGAACCAGCTTGAGTGAGGCCTGACCTTCCAAGTGCTTCCCCTCCAGGCCTGGGCCCTTGGAAGTAGTGCAGAATGTGCCCAGATAGGCCAAATCCAAAACTTGGGCCTAGAATTCTTTTGCCAAAGCATGTTCTGAGTACCGAGAGGAGACTGGGACCTACCAGCTCGTCAATCCGTCCAAGGTGCATCACACGTCAGGCTGACTTTGTCGCAGCTCCCAATACCTTCTTCTCTGCATCAGCAAATCCTGTACAGCGGCTCCCCACATAAGGAGTATTCTGCCTTGTGGAGCAAACAGGAGCTACAGCTTGCAGATTCGTCCTGCTGGAGATTTTCAACTTTCAAAATAGAGACTAAGTCAGAACCTAGAACTCTTCACTGTGACTTTGTTCAGTTGCTCCCCAATGAAAACTCTTCTTCCTCAGACACTGTCGGCTACCTCAGCCTGTTGAACTTTACCTACTCAGACATTTTTCTATAAAAATTCTTCTAAGTCTACATTATATGGAGACTGGACCCAAACCACTTTGTGAATCTGAAATGCACTTCATCTCAGTTGGTACAATTTTCCATTTTTGGGAATCACAGAGTGGCTTGTAAGCAGCCACTCTGTATTTCACTCAATAATCCGCCCCAAGGGAATTAGTGAGTTTGCGACTGCCCTGGGTCTAGTGCATTAATTGTAATAGGGAGCACTGTCTTCTTTGTGCCCGGCACACCTGCTTAAAAGGGGACAGTCTCTCAAACAGGGAGTGTGCCCATTACGTAATGGAAGGGAACATTTACAGAAGAAGGATATCAAACTGTCATTAATTTATTTTTCAATCAAAGAGGAACTGAATGGGACACAGTTGGTTCCTTATCAATTGCCCAATTGTCCTACAAGATAACCCTTTCACATGCTCAAGTAGAAGCCTCTGTGACCTTCTTTCTTTACCTACTGTCCTTATTCATCCGCTTCATGCAGTTTGGCATGTGAGTCGTTAATTTGCTGCTAAACTGCACTGTCCTTCCTGTTGATATCTTCCTCATATCTCCCTAACTGCCCCCTGAAACTATGTAACATTATTAAGCACTCCCTCCATTGACTTAGGAGGCTACAGAAGGAACATCATTTCCATAGATTAAGGAAGATCTGGTAGCAGGACATGAATCAATATTTCTTATGTAGGTGGTGAGATGGCACATTGGTATACTCAGCACACATCAAAGAGCTGAATAAATAAATAATAAAACAAATCAAAAAAAGTATAGACTGAAAAGTGCATACATCACAACTGTTACTTTTTGGGAAAAAGCCAGCACCTCTTATAATACCCAATGATATGCTCACAAAAGGTTAGACTGATTCAGGTAACACTAAAAGATTATAAAAAAATAGATTAGGTGTAATTTACGTGGGAAAACATAGAATCAGGACTGGGACTGCCCCTTGTGTAAGGCAGCCCAGAGCTTCACTTGTCAAATTATTTTCAGAAGATCCCAGGGTCACCAATTATAAATGCTGAAGAATTGTGATTTCACTTCACGCTTCTCTTTTCTACCTGCAACTCTCTCTCTGCCCTTTTGTTTCACCCTTGTTGCTCTTTTTTTCTCACAGCTTTTTCTCTTAGTCACTGTTTATCCGTCTTTCTCTGCTTCTTCCCTTCCCCTTTGATGCCTTTCTTTCTTGTTCTGGATCAAAGGGCCAGATGAAGATCTTGGTTGGTAGGTTACTCTGTCAAAACGATAACAGGAAATCCCATCCACCGAAATACAAATCCCATAGGATATAATGGGATTTATATTTCAGTGGATCAATCAATCAGGGATTCTTTAAAGAGTGCTACTCACCCATGAGGGTCTCAAGGTGCTGGGGGAGGTGGGGGAGCAGCTCTGGTCAGTCGAAGAGCCAGGTCTTGAGGGTCTTCCTGAAGATGTGCAGGGTGGGGGCGAATCTGTCGCTTGGGAGCTCGTTCCTGGTTTTGGCTGTGATGTAAGAGAAGGTTCTGCCCCCTGTTCTTGCTCTACGGATGCGCGGGGGTTCAGCTAGGGCGAGATTGACAGATGGAAGGTTTCTCTTGGGTACGTGGTAGGAGATTCTGTCGTTGAGATCTTGGGGTCTGGTGTTGTGGAGGCATTTGTAGGCATGGATGAGTATCTTGAAAGTTACTCTCTTCTCAACGGGGAGCCAGTGGAAATTGTGCATGTGTTGGGTGATGTGTTTGTGTTGAGGATGCAGAGGACGAGTCTGGCTGTGGTGTTCTGTATGGTCTGGAGTTTGCGGAGCAGAGACTTGTCGATCCCGGAGTAGAGGGCAATTCCGTAGTCCAGTCTGCTGGTTATGAGTGTGTGGGTAACGGTCT
Organism: Triturus cristatus; assembly: GCF_964204655.1. Taxonomy (NCBI): domain Eukaryota; kingdom Metazoa; phylum Chordata; class Amphibia; order Caudata; family Salamandridae; genus Triturus; species Triturus cristatus. Next base: position 995,305,887 of record NC_140589.1, on the reverse strand, counting down.
TCCTTGATTCGGGGGGAATCCATTTGAAGGTCTTTCGGAGGAGGCGGAGGATGTTGAAGCAGGTGGAGGCGATGGCGTTGACCTGTTGGGTCATGGAGAGAGAGGAGTAGAGTATGATGCCGAGGTTTTGGGCATGGTCTGTGGGGGTTGGGGGGCTGCTGAGGGCAGTGGGCCACCAGGTGTTGTCCCATACAGAGGGTGAGGGTCTGAGGATGAGGACCTCTGTCTTCTCTGAGTTGAGCTTCAGGCAGCTGCTGCTCATCCAAGATGCAACGTCCTTCATTCCTTCCTGGAAGTTTAGTCTGGTGGTGATGGAATGAGCTGGGTGTTGTCGGCAAAGGATACTATGCGAGTAAGTGCAGTCGTATGATGGTGACGAGGGGAGGCCATGTAGATGTTGAAGAGCGCGAGGCTGAGTGACGATTCTTTGGGTACTCCGCAGTTGATTTCCGTGGGTTCGGAGAGGAAGGGTGGCAGGATGATTCTTTGGGTTCTGCCGGTGAGGAAGGAGCGGAGCCAGTTGAGGGCGGTTCCCTGTATGCCAGCATCGTGGATTCTGGTGGTGAGTGTGCGGTGGGATACAGTGTTGAAGGCTGTAGAAAGGTCAAGTAGGATCAGGGCTGCGGTGTGTCCTTGGCCGAGGAGGGTGTGGATGTCATCATTGACAGCGAGTAGAGCAGTCTTGGTGCTGTGGTTGCTGCAGAAACCGGATTGGGAGGGGTCGAGGATGAAGTTTTCTTCGATGATTTTTGTTAGTTGGACGTTGACGAACTTCTCGGTGGCCTTGGCCGAGAAGGGGAAGAGGGAGAAGGGTCAGTAGTTCTTGTGGTCTGTGGGATTTGCTGAGGGCTTCTTAAGTAGGGGTCTGACTTTTGCACCTTTACAGTCGTCGGGGAAAGTGCCAGTTTCGAAGGTGGTGTTGATGGTTCATCGTAGTTCCAGAGCGATGGCTGCTGCGGCTCTGTGTAAGATGTGCGGGGGCAGGGGTCCATGGTGGGTTCTTGAGTGGATGCCTTTCATGGTTGATGTAGTGTCTTCAGTGGTGACCGGGGGCCAAGAAGAGATGGTGAGCTGGCTGGTGTTGCTGGAGGAGGGAGTGGTTTTGGAGTCAGGTGTCTGGTTGTTGAAGTTGTCGTAGAGGCCCTTGATTTTCAGGTGGAAGTAGGAGCCAAGCTTGTTGTAGAGGTCCTGTGAAGGGGCGATGTCTGTGGTTTCGCTGGGGGGATCTTTTCAATTCCTGGATGGCGCTGAAGAGTTCCGTGGAGTTGCTGGAGTTGGTGAGGATCTTGTCCTTTTGATGGATCTGATGTGGATGGGATATCAATCACTGTTGCGACAGAGTAACCCATCTGCTAAGATCTAAATCAGGCCCATAGCCTGATATGCCATTGGGTCCATATGCAACCACAGCTTAAATTGAAGACTAGGCATGACATCTTGGTAAATTAGGTAGTAAGAAGAAGGGGTTTTACTCCTTAAAATACTTCATTTACATGTAGTCAATGAAGCAGAATATCATCTGTGCTAGTCTTGGGTCCTGATTTACAAATAAACTTTTCAAATCTACAACTAATTTATGTTAGTAAAGAGGGGTAACATAAGCTTGCATAATTTTTACCACATTTACAATAGTTAAAAGACAGTGCAAGTCAGTGAATTAAAACTACTTAATTTAAATACATCGTATAATTTATATACACTTACATTTGTACTTGAGTTTCACTTTTGGGAATCCACAGGGTTATTTTGTGCAGTGGTTAGGAAACTCACATACAAAATTGGTACACATAAACCTAGATATAACTTTTTGAGGATGTATGAACAATCTTAAGTGCATTTCTCACACAAAAATTACAACTGGAATTCCCAGACCCTACCACCTTAATCATTGAATCAAGTAGGGAGATCAGCCTGTACCACCCCTGTAACACCCCGTGTCATGGCGATCCCTCTTCTTGAACATTGGAATGATGATAGACTCCACCCAGGTCTTTGGTATTGATGTCTTAATACTAGCGTTTATAACTTGGGTTATTATAGGACCCCAGAGTGAAATATTGGCTTTGAATAAATGAACTGGCACTCCATCTGGTCCTGGAGCCTTACCCTCCCAGGCTACGAGAAAGGGCTCTGTGTACTTCATCCAGGGTAACTTGTACCTCTCTCTTATTAATCTGAACTGGGGGTGTTTCAGACGGTTGAACAACTGTGTTGTCTTGTTCATTATACACCTTAGAAAAGTGATTGACCCAGACGTCCTCAGATATTGCGATCTCAATAGATGGACCATCTCCCTCTTGTAGAAAGAGAGCCCTTATTGCTCTCCAAAATGCTGCGCTATCTTTTTGTTGGGCCACTGCGAGGAGTGTTTCCCATGTTTCCTGCTGCAGGATGCGTTTTCTATCCAAAATTGCCTGCTTATACTCCACCCTAGTCCGTCTGATCCCGTTGGGGGATCTGGGTTGCCTATGCAACTCATACTTCAAGTTTGAATGCGCTTGGGAGCATTTTTTATCAAACCACCCGTAGTGTTTCCGCTTGTTGCGATGATTGGCAGTTAATAATCTCATAACCTCATTACCGATAGCTAGAAAGGAATGGACAATGCTATCGGAGGAAGATATCTCACACAAACAGTTATCAAAATCCAGTTTGCAGTTCTTAATTAATTTCGTAATCATCACCTCGGGATCAACTTTAGACCACCGTATGGTGTTGCCATTCTTACTGCTCAATTCAAAGTCACATAATACTGGATAATTTTGTTTAACCTTCCCCGTTCTATGGGGAGTCAGCGTAACCTCAAGACGTAGCGGAAAGTGGTCACTCATAGCTTGTCCCCAACACTAAAAGAAGATACCATTGCTGCAAATGAGGAAGAGGCTAGGATAAAATCAATTGTGGATCCCAGACCACGGCTATTAAAAGTACTAGACATGGGTATAGGTGGAATTACAAAGTCATTCACAAAACCCAGATCATAAGAAAACAGGAGCTCATTAAACAAGTCACCTGACAAAGTGTGAAGAAAAGGTGTGTTACGCCCCCCGGCATCATTCTCAAGTCCACATAATGTGATATCCACATGGTTACACAAGCTACAATTAAAATCCCCCAACAAAATTATCATACAGTCTTTGATGCCCACATTATGGATAACAGTTAATGTCCTGGTTAAATTATTAATTACAATACCCAGTTCCCCAGATGGAACGTTATTTGCTGTTTTAGCGGAAACTTAGCTCAAAGGTATGATGTTTGTTCTGGTGAAGGGCAAGTATTCACACGAAATACTCTGCCATAATCATGGCAGGATTCTCATTCTTATGAAATCTGGCAAGAGAAATTTATTTTGGAAATGTATTATTTGCTCTATGGAGGGAAAGGCCTATAAAGCGAGTGTATCATGCTTAATAATGCCATCACTTTGTAATGAAATTCCATGTGAGTATACACCAAATCTAAAAAAAATAGTACCCCAGCGTGACTGGGCACAATGACATTGTAAATAGAAGGAGAACTCAATATGCATAGCATGAAAACTTCTAATAAAGAAAGTATTAATAAAACCACAATCCACTTTTTGGAATACTTTTTATTTGCAAAGTTAAATCTATATTGACTGATGGTAGAAAATGTTTAGTTTTCCAAATGTGAAGTTTCTACTTGTAAAGGCATGTCTTTGGGGAGTCCTCTAGAGCAATTTTAGGAATTAAAGTTGTCTTCCCTTCAGGTCTCTATCAGGTGGGACTTGAAATTGGTAGTAGTCTTTAAGATACTATTCATGTCTTGTGCAAACTTTGGTTGCCTATTGCAAAATGCCTTGGTAGCTACAAACTGATCTCCGCATATGCAACATCTTTCCACATCAAGGGTGTAAAGCATAAGCTCAGGAGAGTCCGATCCATGCCTCAGGTTTAAAATAACCACAAACTGACGAATCTTTCTCTGCAAATGCAGCTTATCTAGATGCCTATGGATCCAGCCTTAATTGGGCACCTCTGGCTCTAAAGAAATAAATATAAACGATTGGTACTGTCAGAGTACTGAGCTGAATATCCAAGTTTTCAGTGCAATAGACCTTTTCAGATGCCTTGAAAATAAAGAGGAGTTAACATCATCCAAGAGTTCAACTTAACAGTGCAGCCCATTTAGCTGCACAGCGAGGACCCAAAAATCGATACATGAGATTAAATGTAGGTGTATTACAAATTCAAAGCCAAACTGATCTATACAAATCTCAAGAATATTTTGTAAAAATACAGAATCACTACTGGCAGTCCAAATCATCTGACAAAATTTAGTCTCAACAGCATAAAGCATACAAGTAATTCAGTATTAGCAATGCAGAAGATAAGGAACACAATCTAGTGATCAGTATATGATTTTTGATCATTTTGCCTATGAATGAGTAAATCTAAATTACCTAAACTAAGCCTGCACTAAGTATCATTAATTGGGGAAACCCTAATTAGGTCTAGTAAAGCAGGAAGGTATCAGCATAGTAGAGACGTCTGTAGAAGTTCTCCAAAATTAGGAGCATTGCATAGCATAATGCCACACAACAATAATATAGGAAAGAGGTCTGTGCCCCACTGAGCCTAAAAGGAAAACTAAAGTGTGACCACCAATTAAACTCCACAGAATATTCAAGAATCCCACATCATGTATCCCAGCACGTTTTCACCTTCTCACAGTAAAACTTGGCAACCTTATTCGTTACTCCCATCTCATGGTCTGAACATCAGGACATCCTTTGATTCCTCCTGTCTCTAAATATAACATGCTTAGGTGGCCTCCCTTTGTTCATTAGCGCCTCTCATCCTTGCCAAAGGTTCTTCTCCTGAGCCTCTCTATTTCTCATATACAATGTGCCTTTCAATAACAATAAGATCATATGAACGCACCTGAGAAGAAGAAAAACATTGCAACCCAAAACAATGTACATGTTGAAGGTTAAACATTAGAACCTAAATGCTAAAAACCTTTGGTCAAGCTAACGTAGCAAAACATGTCAATACACATTTAAATGCATGGTTATGGATACATATACAGTTATAACATATGCAGAATACTATTCAAATGACAAAGTGAGTTCATATGAGTTAACAACATTACTCAAACTACACAAACAAAGATGTATAGGAAAACTGCAATTTGGTATCACTATACGGAAGACATTAGTATGCACACTCAAGTAAATCTCTGCATTATACAGAAAATGCACCTTCAGTTTTTTGGACGTGTGCACCACTTTACGTTAATGATAATAAAGCACACAAATATATGGTACAACAAGCACATATATTGGCATAGTCAAGACATTAAAGGGTTGAGCAAAAATTAACCTGCTCCAGTACATTCTATGAACATCAGACAAATCTAATTCTTGCATCAAGATTTCAGGCAAGAGAAGGAGAGAAAACTAAACGTTCCAACTGTAATTACCTGATTAAATATCGTGTCCATATCAGGACAGAAGAGGAGAAATACAGGAAAAAGAGAGTTGATTGTGACCACAATAGTCCATTAAGGATACAAAGTCATGCAAGCTCTGAAGTTCTTTGACCAATGTCTATTTCAGAGAAAAGGGAGACGACTAGAATGAAGAAGAAGAGAGAACAATAGAGGAATGAAGACTGTTTTACCAAAGCCTAAAATATATCCTCTCAAGTACATAAAAATAAAAACACAAGGCATAGGCAGACAGAATTTCTGAGGAAATGTGTAAAAATATATGGATAATGTTTCAGCTGCCTCTACTTCAGGTATGTACAGATATTTCATGAGAAAAAGTGAGCAGTGATAATGCAAATGAAGATGTATATTGTTGATGTATTGCATATCTGGCCCATAAATGGGCTCCCTCTTCTCTCAATAGCTTTTCCAACACTTTGCTTCAAGCCATTGGTGCTATGTAAAGTATTCATAATCCCTTAGTGAGAGGCCACATTCTATAAATTCCTTAATTAAAATAAAATAGCTTTAACATGATATCTGTAAAAAAGTCTTGGAGACCGTATCTGGAGTCTGGTTCCTGGATATCACATTTCTATTCCCTCCATTTCTAGAGCCTACCTCTGGCATATTGCGTACAGTACTAGAGGCCTCATCGAGAGCTTTCTTTTGAGTGTGTTGCTTCCAGTTGAGGGATCCTCCTCAGGAACACTGTGCTCAGTTCTGGAGGCCACATCTTTAAACTTCATCTAAGGCACTGTAAAGGAGTTCTGAATGACATTTCTGGAGTCCAGGTCTATGGTTCTTATCAAGATTTTGGGTTTCATCTTTAGAGAACATCTGTAAAATATTTGCGTGGAGATCCTAAGCACTGTATCAATGTATTAAGGCCTCACAGATGCATTGGGTCTATTCTGGACTACTAATCCGGGGTGATGAGCTCAGTGCTCGAGGCCACTTCTCTCGTACTGGGCTTGTTGTTGGAAGTCTTAATTGAAATATTGTAAGCCATTTGCTGGCAGCCATAGCTGGAGCCCATTTCTGAGGCACCCACTCCAGCATTGGATCTAATTCCAGAGGTGCTCCGTGCTGCCCAGACATTCTGCATACCTGGCTATTTATCATTGATATTTTCCTATGAGACCACATCTAAGCTTTGGGGAGGATGCTTGGAGGTTAAAGTTTCTTTCAAGGTTTTTTTTTTAAATTGCATTTGGTAACATTTGTCTTGGCCACAAAACATTGAAAATATGGGCGTATACTTTGGAGGTAGGTTACTCTCAACGTATGACAGAAAGTGAAACACTAAGGGGCTTATTTCGATGGTGGAGGGACCGCCACAGCCGGGCCGGCGGTGGCGGTCCCTCTGCCGTTTGGCTCCCATTTCCCCCCGCCACATTAGGATGGCGGGGGAATCATTCCACAAGTGTGGCAGGCGCACAGAGGGCCCGCCACGCTTCGGTCACAGGCAGTTGTTGTGATTGCCTGGCGGGGCGGTTCAGACCGGGGATATGGTTGCGGTGCCTAGCAGGCACCGCCCACCTGATCAAAATGCTGGCGTCAGCCAGCCTTTCCATGGCGGAGGCTGGCTTCGGGGGGCTGGTTATGGACCCCCTCTGTGGTGGGGTAGCCAGTTGTGCACGGGGGTACCCATGGTACCCCCTACATTTCCATGCACAAGGTGGCAGGCACCCCGCGGTGCCTGCCACGTTGTGCATGGAAATGCACATCGTAGCATTTTAACATTGCGAACGGTGTTGCAGCCAGCAGCACCGTCCGCAATGTTAAAAGGCCAGGATGCACCCGCCATACTGGCAGGTGCATCCTAATTCGACTGGTGGGACTGGCGCACGTCAGGCGGGTGGTCCTAGCACCGCTAGGATTGGGGGTGGATGATGTCCGCCCGCCATCATAATGAGCCCCTACATTACAAACAGACAACCAACTCTTTCCTTATCGGAGGAACGAGGTGAGGAGAACGTCAGAAACAGTCCCCAATATTTTGAGGCACTACCTGGCCATAGTTCTATCATCTGCCCCTTTTTGCCTTTCGTTAGTTCAATTGCCAATAGATGGATGCTGTTTTTTATGGACCACGTTTTTGTGAAGAGTACTTGTATATATCCACAAGCACTTCAGATAGTTCATGAAGTCAATCAAAGTCCAGAATTGGGAGCCGAGCAGAGAGCATTAAGAAAAGGAAGTTGACAGCTTTGTCAGGAGGAACAGGAAGCTGCACATGTTGAGTAGTTGTAAGTCAACTGGATTAATTATGGGTGAAATTAAAAGTTGCTCATTGGCTTGCACTGCCGTCCCCTCTGCCATCTTGTGCCTAGCACAGCCCCGTCCCTCAAGGGTTGCACAGAATTCACAAACAACAAAAGGGTAACAAAATGCCCAAATCAGTGAGGGATAGCAATAGTATGCAGCAAAATGTATTGATGATGTGCTTTCATACCAGTCAGAAAGTAAACCCAGGATACATGGAGTTGCCGAGACATAGATCAACAGGAAGCATACATAGATTTGGTAAAAGCCACAATTCATTACATTTCATGGACTCTTGAACAACCTTAATATTTAGCAAGTAGATATTAAAAGAGAATTCAAGAATGTCTTGAGCCTTGTTGCACATCTCTTATATTGTCTACTCTTGAAGTGACCAAATGTTCTGGATTGTCTTCAGGAGGTTGGTCTGCAGACAGTTGGATAGATTTGGAGAAAAAAAAGAGGAAGTGTAGTGCAGTGTGTACGTAAAATGTTGCATGAAGGGGCTTACACACTTATGTCCTGTCACATTTGTAATGTATTGCTCTGCTCAACCTCTCATTTCAGAGGTGCTCTTTGCTGATGTTACTGGGTTGAGCTACTATACACTGCTGGTCACTATGGAATGACTATATGGCAAAGAAGGAGTAGAGTAGGTTGAAAGTTGGCTTTCTCTGGGAAAAGCAACAATTAGGCTGGGTACAGGGGGCTACAAGGAGTGTAAGCAAAGATGAGACCCCAGGTCAGGGTGTTTCAACTCCTACACTCCGTTATAGGAAATCTACGTAATAAGTGCAACTGTTGTTGGTCATTCATACCACCATGCTTGCTCTCTAGCATATATGCTCTGTGAGCTGCTCTGTGCTATTATGACACTGACAGGGCCGTGACCTGTGTCTTCTGGTAGCAACCAACCTCATCTGAGATTCCTCTCTGGGCTGCCACAATGGGGGTGATGTAGTGGCATGGATTACAAAATATGCAATATGGCATATTACTGATACATGCTGTCAATTTTGGTATACTAATGACTAACCCCATTACCTGGGGGCATAAGGGAACTGATGGAAAAACAGGCTTGTGAGATCTGTGATGGTTGTCATAAATAATCACTCTAAGAAGGGACAGACAAAACATATGTCAGCACTCACTCCCCTTTATAATGTGGAACCACAATAAGCAGAGTGGCCAAAACATGGCATAGAAGTGTGGCATTGCAAGAAAAAAAGGCTTATATTAGCAGTCGCTTGTAGGTGACGTCATTTGCGAGGGCAAGTATCCCCCTTTTTTTCCTTCAATACAGTGTGCTCTTTTGCTCGCCTGTTGATGCCACTACAACAAGCTGACGTGGACACAGTCATGCTGGCAAAACCCACAATGAGCCAAGATTGCCTCTTGTGGTTCCCTTCCCTGTGACAGTGTGAACTCAAGTGGGCATCGCCACCACTATCTAGATCCACATATGTCCAGGTCTACACCTCTCAGCAACAAAGGTAACACTTCAACTTGCTATGCTGGATGTTCGAGTGGGAGATGGGCACAAGTAGAAGGAATAGAGGTCACTAATCAATTATGAAAGCTATGTAAATGCTTTAACCATAGTTCTGTAAGCTAATCTGTACCTGATTATGTTAAGAAGCGGGACTTCCTGGGAGAATGTGAGAGCTAGAAGGGAATTGCTTTAAATATGTGTCCTCTGTCTCTGTGCACTTCTCAGACCTCCCTTTTGCAAGTGAATTACTTCACAGTGATAAGCAAGATGCATATCTGTTTTTGGATCGGAAGTAGCATTACGTTGTCGATTGAGCACTTGATAAATCTGCAGTAACACAAGGCAGCACAATTTGCTGCATTGCATTACTCTTCCCTGGGAAGGTGTTGCTTGCTTAGGACGTACGCATCCACCAATGGATTTTGGAACATTTCCAGATTTGTCATCAGTGTTTGACTTGGGAAAGCGTCAAAATGCTACACCTTCACAGGAGGAGTAATGAGGAGAAATATTTTCATTTTTTTTCTTTATTCTTGTATTACATTCTGCAGCACACATGAAAGAAAAAGCCACAGGGAATTGTTCTTGTGCAGGAAGGTGTCTCTGCCTGAACAAAAACAATCCCACCTCCAATGAAGGCCTCCTTGCATTTGCGCAAGACAACACATTGTGCACCAGAGGAGAGGACAGGATTTCACCATATAGTGTTAAATGTTACGCATTCCTGCCCTCTCCCGCTCACGCAGTGCAGCGCAGCAAGATACCTTGCTGTGTTGCGTTGCATGTAAGTTTAATAAATCTGGTCCATGAATCTTGAAATGACACCCTGTGCTCATTTCTGCTGGCATTCCTGAATATCTTTGTTCTTCCTAATATAGCCCACAGACACACTGCAATCATTCATTCCCTCATGTAGTCAACCACTTTCTCACTCGTGCTTAAAATGCTCTTGTGCTTACTCTTTCAAGGGCTCCTGACGTACTATCCCCTTCCAAAAACACACTGCACAGCACTCACTCAGCCATTCAACTCAGGCAGTCTAAGAGTCAGAATTTCTACAAAGTGAAATGTGCAGTAGTCTGTGCCATGTATCCTGCCAAGCATCATGAGTGCTTCCAAACACAAGTTCATGACTATGTCAAGAGAAGAGCATAATTGTTACGAGTGTGCAGCTATCTTGGTAACCTAAGGGGAGGCATCCTGTGCTCTTGCAGCATATCCATGGCCACTGTAAGTTGAGTGAGTGCATGAGCATGTTCTTTGGTGTCCTGGGGGAAACCACTTCCCCCTAAATCAGAGAATCAAGAGCAATAAAAGAAGTGTACATCAAGGTCTCAACTCCAACTTTCCCTATCTCCCTCTTCAGGTTGTGGGCTGAGGAGGTAAATGAGTTAGTACGGGACACTGAGGTAGTTGAGGCCTGGGGCGGAACTGGTGTCAGCTTCTAAAACCCAGGAACCTCCTAAGCCTAATTTTCATCTAACATAATACCTTTCAGTTTAGTTTGTGGCAAGCTCAGTTTCCATCACTGGACAGACACTCACTCACTCAGTCAACCAGTCAGCCACTCACTCACTGATTTACTTCTCTCACACTTTCTCATTTTCTCTCTCTCACACACACAAACACACGCACACATACTCACACTCACACACAAACACATGCATCATTCTGTTTCTCTCTCTCTTCTTCTTTCTCTCTCTCTTTCTTATTACCATTGTACCTTCATCTCACTTCTTCTGCTCCTATTAAATATTTGACATACAGTCATCACCCAGCTTCAAGACACACAATACAGTCACCCATTCAAAACAGAAGACTGAACTCACAGTAGGCTCCCAATTCATTTACATTATGCTTTCATGCACACATAATTGTACAATATCTATTTTCCTGGCTAGCAAAGCTATCTTGAAAATAATTTGCAATAGCCAGGCCAACCAACTGTTGAACTCATCAAACAAATTTAATTTCCTTTGCACACCATCCATACACAAAAACACTATAAAGATCATTAGAAGGGTCATGCTCATTTTACTTTCACTTCTCAAATCATTACTAAAATAGGCTGTTAACAAACCTCTTTTAAACATACTTATCCACATACAAAGAAACAACTATATACAGCTGAAGGACATTCAGATTCCTATGAAACGTGTGCCCATATTTAGAACACTAACCAGTGCCATAATATCAGTAGAAGGTCCTATGCAATCGCTGATGACATAAAACAACACCTCTTCCTCATTGTATACTGATCTTGAGGTCTCATCTGGAAGATTGTGTCAGGGATGGAGGGATCATCATGGTGTAACTTTCAATTCTAGAGGTCTTATCTACATTTTTGTACCTAGATTTGGAGGCCACCCCAGTACTATTGGAGCCCGTTATAAAGGACTCTTCTGGAGCATTGGATTGTACTCAGACAGTTACATCTGGAGAAAATGTCTGGAGACCTCATGCAGAGTGTTTGTTTAGGGAAACATTGTTTACAACGCTCGTGTTCCAACGTGTGTCATTACAGCGCATATTTTACAGCACAAAATCCATTACAACGCATGTCATTATATCGCATATTCCATTACAACATATTCCCCAAAGTAATGCCCCAGCGGAGTTAAAATAGTAATTGGGTTGTGATGGATTATGCGTTGTAATGAAATGCGTTGTAACAACATGCATTGTAATGGATTTTGCATTGTAAAGTATTTGTTGTAAGGACATGTGTTGTAACGCGTGTGTTGTAACGTGTCCTATTCGTTTGTTGAACTTACAGAAGCCATCTCTGGCACATTTTGTACCCGTCTTGAGACTTCACCTTGAGCATTGAGTTCAGTTAAGTTACTATGCAAAAGCTGATAATATAACATAATACTTTTATGATAGTGCATGGAGAAAATGAGGCATTTCAAAGCAATCTAACTCATCTGAGACCAGAAATATGTATCCCAGAATATTTCTGAGGGAGTGCTAAAGACCTCCTGATATGGTTGAGGATGGCAGCCTTGTGTCATCCCAGATTGTGTCTCTGCAGTATCCATTAGGGGAGCAGGACTAACAGCATTTTCCCCATATGTCTCAAGGCCAAGTATGCCAAGGAAATGCCCCAACTCATCTCCAGGATTATGGCCAGTAAATGTCTTGTCATCATCTCCTGGTCTAAATCTCCTGGAAGTGTTGCCTTGCCTTCTCTGGTTTGTTAACCCAAATAAGGTTTACACCACCAGAAAAAGCTGCAGACAAGGAATGCTCTATGCAAGTAATCTTGCTTGTGTGTGGCTTTTGACTCTATGCTATGACTACCATTAGATTCCAGGAGCACTAGAGGTCATTTAATGGCAGACCTTTCATGAACACTGTTAGACCTGGCATCCTTGGCATGGTTTCCCCTAACATTTTGCTTTCTGACCCCCTGTTTTGACTGTTTTGCTGTCTTTGTGTTTGCTGGTTTTAGGACTCTGAGCACTTTAACACGGCCAACCAGTGATAAGGTGCTTGTGCTCTATATCTGAACATTGTAACATTGTAGAATTGGTATATTTAGTTTACATATAAGTCCCTAGATTCATACACTATCTCTCCCCAGGGCCTGTAAATTAAATTCTACTAGTGGGACTGCAGCACTGATTTTGCCAACCACTTAAGTAGCACTTTAAGCTTGTCTCAGGCCTGCCACTCCAAAGCTTGTGCATGCAGTTTTAAAATGTCATGTTGACCTGGTAAGTTAACTTACTTGCCAGGTCGAAACCTTCCTTTTCACTACATATAGGTCAACCTTAAGGAGGGCCCTGGCCACCCACGGGCATGGTGCAGTGTATGTAAAAAGTGGGACATGTACTCTTAAGTTTTACATGTCCTGGTAGTGAAATGCTCTTAAATTTGTGTTTGCACTACTGCAAGGCCTTTCCCATGGGATAACATTAGGACTGACTAATTATACTTTATAAGTGCAATTTACTATTCGGAGAAGATAGGAGAGTCAGATTTAGTGTCTCTGGAGTCACAATTTTAAAATACAACTAATGGTGAGATTGGGTTTTAAATTTTAGTTCTGAAAATGTCACTTTAAGTAATTTGACATTTTCTTACTTAAACCATTTGGTGCTTTTCTTCCTGTCTCTGGAATACACATCTGGGGTGAGTGACAGCTGGCTTCCTGTATTCCCTCCAGACAGTTACACACAAAGGAAGGGTAGGGGGTGACTGCCTAGTCATTTGCATTTTGATGGGTCATCCTGAGCAGGAGGGGAGGGAAGAACTGACACTCTGCAGCTGAAAGGGCTGGGTCCTGTCCCCATACAAAGGCTTGCATACATTCCTGGAGTGAGTCTGAAGTCAGGACAGGAAAGGCAGGGGCTTGTGCATTTCAAAGCATCTCTTTGAAGTCTCCCTATTGCAAGGCCAAATGGGGCATAAGTACTGGGCCTCTCACCCCACCAGCTCAGAACACTACTGCAACAGAGGACATTCTGCCAGGAAGAAGAGCTACTATGCTGTAGGAGGGGCTGTCACTCTGCTAAACTGCCTTGCTGTGTTGGCCTGCTTCATGCTGATTGCTCTGCTTTAGGATGGGCTGCCATTTTGCTAAACTGTTTTGCTATTTTGACCTGCTACCTCTTGCCTGGAAGTGTGAAGGACTGGACCAGCTCTCTACATCCTTGAATCTAAGTTTCTCCAAAAGTTGGATGGCTTGCTTCCTTTTGCTGAAGTCTCAAGGATATCAAACACTTCACCATTCATCTTCAACCTAGCAGCTGGACTTTACTTGCTAAAAGTTTTGCTCTTCCCAGTGGTGCCAATCCAGCCCAGGGCCCATGGCAGTGAGTTTAAAGTGCTGCATCTGCCAAGGACCTGCAGCACAAAGCTGATGCAGGTACTGGGACCGGTGTATTATACTTCGACCTGCTACATTGCCTTCAGAACTACTTCACCGAAAATAATGCACCCCACCACTGCGTGGAGAATGTTGATTCATCGCATTCTGGATTCGACTTTTCACCCACGGAACCAATGAATCATGACTACTGCATGTCATGCTGCAACTAGGATTAAGCTACTTTCCTCAGCGGACCCTGCATGGGTGCTGTAGCTGGCCAGCGCTCAATCACGGGCGGCCTGCACACTTGACTTTGGCCAGGTCCAGCGCGACCATGTTACCTGTTTAAGCGCTATTTAATTCTAAGCGCAAATTTGATGCTTAATCCTTAAAAAATGTAAGTCTTTGCTTCTACATATTGGATTTTTGTTGTTTTGGTCTTGTTTTGTTCAGAATATAATAATCAATTTTTCTGTGGAGTATTTTCATGGTGTTTTCACAGTGTTACTGTGTGTAGTGTGCACAAATACTTTACACATTGCCTCTTAAGTCAAGCCTGCCTGCACTGTGCTAAGCTATCAGAAGGTGAGCACAGGTTAATTTTGTTAATTTTTGCTGTGTATCTGAATTACCCTGACTAGAATTGTGGTTCCTGCGTGGGCAGGATGTATACTCTGCCAACCAAAAATTGGATTTCTAAAAAACACTGTGAGCAAAGTGGTTTATTATATAGTGTGATTGTGCGACCTCACCATGTAATAAAGGCACAAATCCATATTGGGAACAGTCAGGCTTGTTTGAAAAACCTCAGCTTAACCCTAGGTGGCCGTGGCTCTGTGCAGTCAAACTTTATCAAAGGAACAAGAGTAAAGCATTAAGAAGTATAAAAACTATTGAATAAGAAGAAAGCACAACACAAAAAAAATGCTGATACCACTTTATAAAAACAGGTTGTATTTTTATCTTTAAATATACACCCCAACAACAAAAATCCACCAGAGGTTCCTGAAAAATGTTCTTTTTTTTTAAACAGTAAACCACAGATTTTCACTTAGTCCTATAAATCATTGTAATCTATGGTGACTCATGGTCTAGGGTTAACCACAAAAAGTGACTTGAAATGGCTATAAAGGCACTTTTATGCTACCAACTCCGGCAGGGAGCCAGTTACTGGGATCAATAAGTATGAGTAGACAAAATAGGCTCCAGTACCTTGGACTTTGATGGAGTAGTCTGGATGCAAAGGATAAAGCTGTGGATACTGAGCCAGTGATGAGGGGGTCTTCCTGGGACCACCCCTTGGTCCACAAACACAGTGGAGTGACTTTGGCTACAAGGGTCGATGTCTTTTGAAGTTGGGGTGAAGTACACTCAAAAACAACTTGCCTCTGGCCTACTGGTCTCCAGTTGCAGTGAAACTAGTGGTTCCCTTTAACTGGTGGTATCTTCCTTGTTGACTGGTGGTATCTTCCTTGTTGGGTGACCAAACTGCACTCTGAATATTCACCTTGGTCCAGCAGACTCGGTGCAACTTTTGAGGGTTTGGACTCGGTCTCGCAGCCTGCACTTTGGCAGTCAGGAGTTCTGGCTATCAACCCACCAAGGCAGGCTTCTTCAGCTTTTATGGCCCTATGGTTGCAACAGGACCATGGAAGTCACCTTCTCTGTCTGGGACTTGGGGACGACCTTTCCTCGAACAGAGTACAACAGGCACAGTCCTCTTTGCTAGCACAAGGAGCTGCAGGTGCAGTCCAGTCGTTGGTGCAGACTCTCTTTGCATGGTCTAGGGAACAGCAAGGCAGTCCTTCTTTGATCCGCCCTCCAGTACAGATGTGATCTGAGGGCTGGATGTCAGGGGTGCCACTTGTATGCCCACTATGAGCTCAGGGTTGATGGGGTGGCTGGCTAACCAATGGGGGCTAATAGGTCCCTACTGTTTGATGACAACTTCCATTGAAGTGTGGCATCTAGCTATCACAGGATACATTTTCTTCTCAATACCAACATGGTGTGGCTAGCTGGGGACTACACATCTCTTGAAAATCTGAGTGGTAGCAACTTCCCCCTTTCTGTCCACTGTGCCAGTCTCTTGCACATACAAAAGAGCAGCTCTTCTCGTGTGTGACTACCAGTAGCCCTTTGATTACAACTTCTGCTTTGAAGCTTGCCTTTTGAGCTCACATCATAAGATTTGTCTCTAGGTCAGTTGCTTCTGTGCCAATGTAAATGGTCACTGGAAAGCCTTGGGAAACAAAGTGGTATATTTCTAAAGTTGTAATATGTTCCAAAAGTTACATTATTTTTGACTTGAGCACCAAGTCAGATTTAATACAACGATTCATTTGACACCTTGAAATACCTTATGTAAAATCCCTTGATAGACCTGTCATCCTTGGTGTGGTCTTCCCCAGACTTTTTGCTGTCACCCATCCTGTTTTCAGAATTTCATTTTTGTTGTCCTTAGGACTCTGTGAAGTTTACCACTGTTTACCAGGGTTGAAATCAAGTGCCTTTTTTTCTTCTATCCCTCAAACATTGTACAATTGGCTTACAACTGACTGGCATATTTAATTTACTTATAAGTCCCTAGTATATGGTGCAACATGTACCCAGTGCCTGCAAATTAAATGCTCCTATCGGACCTGTTCAAGAAAAAACAGGGGAACCCTACTCACTAAGGAACTAGGGCAATAGTTATATAGGAACAACAATGGTTTCTGTAGCACTCATCATGCCACCCACTTAAGTAGCCTTTTAAACATCTCTCAAGCCTGTCACTGCAGCCTGAACTGCAGTTTTAAACATTTTCCAGGTCTAAACATTCTTTTCTAAAACATAAGTCAACCCTAAGTTGAACCGTAAGCATCCCACCAGGCAGGGACTTTTGATTGGGAACAGATAGGAATGGCACGTTTGAACTCAAATGAATTATAATATTAAAATACTTTTTAATGGTAAAATGGGATTTTAAGTCACAGTTCTGAAAATACACATTTTAGGAAGTTGGCATTTTTCCTAATCATTTAGTGCCTGCTACCTGTGTCCTGGGTAACATGACTGTGAACATATTGGTGGTCAGCCTTTATGTATTCCTCCCAGACAGTGGGACAAAGGGGGACCAGATGTTGGTCGCATGGGCTATCCTACCAGATGGGTGCGAAGGAACTGTTCCCTGCCCCACTTACTTTTCAAAGGGATTCCTACAGCTCACACACAAAGGGATTTAACATCAGTCGTTTGTCATCTTAGACTACTTGGAGCCTTGGTGGGGAAGGGAAGAACTTTCCAAAACCAGTTGTGGAGGTAGGTATAATGTCACCCCCTATTCAATGGCTGGCACCAGGTATAAATATTGGACCTCTTGAACCACCCCTTCTTTCCACTCCTGGACCTGTGGATTACAGAAGAAGGACTGCCTTCTTCCCCAAAAGACTGCGCTGCTGCTTGAGGGCTGTTGTGTTCTTAAGAGCACTGCCTTGCTGCTACCAGAGTGCTACATTGCTACTTGAACCCTGCCTTGTTCTCCAGGGGAGGTGACCAGGGAGGCAAATAAGCTCCAGAAGCCTCTCTGCAACTGCCAGGCTGTCATGCTGCAACTGGACCTGCTTGGACCTGCAATTGGCCCTGCCTGAGCCCTGCCGACACTGTTAGAGTGAGTTCCTGATCCCCAAGAGGTGCTTCTCCAGGTCATGGACCCTTGGGTGGCATCAGAGTGCACTCCTTTGGAAGAAAAGGAGGAATCCTAAAGTTGTGGGCTCTTTGTGACCACGTACAGGCCATTTTGTGTTGAGCCTCCAGCCAGGACTGCGCCTGTGAACACCATCAATGGAAAGCTCTGATGAACATGACCCTTATTTTCCAGAGCTGACAGGCAACTCGAGAACCCCACTTCAAGCTACAACAACAACAGCCAGTGGTGACCTCCAAAATAAAGCTCCAAATACCACCATCCTTGACGCCTAATGAGATCTGTGTGCTACAGAGATAAACATCTGCGATGCCAGGCCTGCTCTTTACTCTATGGTACAACCATTAGCGACACTCTTCCTGCTCCTCGCTACATCCTTCACCTCAAACTGTACTGTTCACGCGGCACTTTGAGAAGGCAACTTGTTTTGCAGGACTTACCAGGTCCTTTTATCCGGCCTGCACTCCATTGTGGCAGACCTGAACCTTTGACTTACCCCCAGTCTAGCATGACCATAAGACTGCAAGTGGCGGTTTGAGATTGTAGGTACTTGTTCTGCTCGATTTTCCCGGCCTTCTTGTGTTGAAAAGTGATTGAATGTGACTTCAGTCTCTTACCATTCAAGTCTAAGGGTTAGAGTAGTGAATGGAGCCTATTTACTAGGCACTTCGACATGATCCTGTGCTCTTCCCCATAGATCAGGGCTTGCACACATAGCCTAGGGGATAGATTCGTTAGTATTAGGGATAACCTGTCCTGTAGTGAGGGTATTTCATGGAGCCGTGCTGAATTCAGGCCTGGTAGGCCTCAAACGGGAGAGACTCCATCTTTCTTTCTGCTCCGGCAGCTTGGGATGCTTCTAGGTCAAATGTAATGTTTTGGTTATGAGGTGTTATTCGCTTGGAGAGAACCGGTTCAGGCCGGCCCTTATCGAAGGATTGTATTTTTCTTCATGCCGAAGACACTACATCAGGCCGGCCGGCTGGGAAAGTGTCCTTGGTACGGGGAGGTACAAGAATTTGGTGGGCGGCAGGTTACGGGCCGGAATTTTCCATGAGGAAACGCACCTCTATATTAGTGAAAGTCTGAGGCAGTTACATGTTCAGTCCGTAGGCGGCATCTAGCCGTTAGCAGTAAAGCTATTACTTATTCCAGGGAAGACAGACGCCATCTTGAAGGCGGAGAAGAACCGAGAGACAGATACTCTCCTAGCAGAATAGCCAGAGAGGAGAGAGTAGCCGATAAGGAAGAGGTCCCAGTGACTCGGAGAAGGGTGAAGAGAACAGCGCATAGTGGTGCAGACATGTATCCGTGACTGCGGAGGTGTGACTTCCAGGCGAGCCGAGGCACAGACGAGAAGGGAACCTAGATGACCACTGAGTGCAGGCTACACACTACTAAGGTGATGTCGACCCTTTCTTATTAGAGTGTACAACTTAATCTTTCACTTTTCTTTGCAGGTTATGTGTTATATTGTAATGTTATGTGATTGCGTATGTAATGAGTAATAAAGTACCCAGTTTGTAGTGAACCAACATGTGCTGCGTGTTCTTGTATGAGAGGGTAGCCTATTCTTCTAGTCAGCTGCGGCTACATGAACAGATGTTAACCCTGATCAGGTAAGTGGTAACTGAATAAGGGAAAGAGAAGCCCCTCGAACCAGAGAACAGGCTATGCTCGAACTGGCAGTCCTTGTGTGATCGGATGAATAGTGAGACTGATTCCCTTTTTGTATGTTATGGTGATCATAGGATGAACTGTTGTATGAGACTGCCGTCTGGGTAGAGAGGTCTGGATTCGTATGGGATCGCGAGGCCGCCACTTGTGATACTGCGTATGGGCAGAGAGGTCTGGATTCGTATGGGATCGCGAGGCCGCCGATTGTGCTGAGACTGCCGTCTGGGTAGAGAGGTCTGGATTCGTATGGGATCGCGAGGCCGCCACTTGTGATACTGTCGTATGGGCAGAGAGGTCTGGATTCGTATGGGATCGCGAGGCCGCCGATTGTGCTGAGACTGCCGTCTGGGTAGAGAGGTCTGGATTCGTATGGGATCGCGAGGCCGCCACTTGTGATACTGTCGTATGGGCAGAGAGGTCTGGATTCGTATGGGATCGCGAGGCCGCCGATTGTGCTGAGACTGCCGTCTGGGTAGAGAGGTCTGGATTCGTATGGGATCGCGAGGCCGCCACTTGTGATACTGTCGTATGGGCAGAGAGGTCTGGATTCGTATGGGATCGCGAGGCCGCCGATTGTGCTGAGACTGCCGTCTGGGTAGAGAGGTCTGGATTCGTATGGGATAGCGAGGCCGCCACTTGTGATACTGTCATATGGGCAGAGAGGTCTGGATTCGTATGGGATCACGAGGCCGCCGATTGTGCTGAGACTACCATCTGGGTAGAGAGGTCTGGATTCGTATGGGATCGCGAGGCCGCCACTTGTGATACTGTCGTATGGGCAGAGAGGTCTGGATTCGTATGGGATCGCGAGGCCGCCGATTGTGCTGAGACTACCGTCTGGGTAGAGAGGTCTGGATTCGTATGGGATCGCGAGGCCGCCACTTGTGATACTGTCGTATGGGCAGAGAGGTCTGGATTCGTATGGGATCGCGAGGCCGCCGATTGTGCTGAGACTGCCGTCTGGGTAGAGAGGTCTGGATTCGTATGGGATCGCGAGGCCGCCACTTGTGATACTGTCGTATGGGCAGAGAGGTCTGGATTCGTATGGGATCGCAAGGCCGCCGATTGTGTTGAGACTGCCGTCTGGGTAGAGAGGTCTGGATTCGTATGGGATCGCGAGGCCGCCACTTGTGATACTGTCGTATGGGCAGAGAGGTCTGGATTCGTATGGGATCACGAGGCCGCCGATTGTGCTGAGACTGCCGTCTGGGTAGAGAGGTCTAGATTCGTATGGGATCGCGAGGCCGCCACTTGTGATACTGTCGTATGGGCAGAGAGGTCTGGATTCGTATGGGATCGCGAGGCCGCCGATTGTGCTGAGACTGCCGTCTGGGTAGAGAGGTCTGGATTCGTATGGGATCGCGAGGCCGCCACTTGTGATACTGTCATATGGGCAGAGAGGTCTGGATTCGTATGGGATCACGAGGCCGCCGATTGTGCTGAGACTACCGTCTGGGTAGAGAGGTCTGGATTCGTATGGGATCGCGAGGCCGCCACTTGTGATACTGTCGTATGGGCAGAGAGGTCTGGATTCGTATGGGATCGCGAGGCCGCCGATTGTGCTGAGACTACCGTCTGGGTAGAGAGGTCTGGATTCATATGGGATCGCGAGGCCGCCGATTGTGCTGAGACTGCCGTCTGGGTAGAGAGGTCTGGATCCGTATGGGATCGCGAGGCCGCCGATTATAAGAGGTCGTGGTATGTATAGTAGGAATTCCCTGTCCTTAGGTGATAGATATATGTGGTTGCACTATTGTAAATAGGTTCTAGGGAGGGGGTAACGTTCTGGCTGGGTTAGTGAGGCTCTGATGAGCGGGTTCTATCTGATCCGAAAACCCAAGCAGAACATTTGGCGTCACGAACCATTTACGAAACCTGTGTGCGTTGTGGTTGTATCGTGTTTGCTTTCGGCGCGTGCGTGGTTTCGTTTGTATATTATTTGTATATAATTGTGTGTAGTTTTCTTTTCTCTTTCTTCTTTTTCTTTTTCTCTTTTTCTTTCTTTTCCGAGATGTTTTCTAGAAAGTCGAAATCTACTTTTAAGTTGCCCGTTGATATTCCCGGCTGGGATTCAACGCCTTATGAAGCCTTAGCCCGTGAGTGGGCTGATTCTACTGGTTTGAGTGAGAATTGGAATTCTTTTTTGGAGCTGGCGGAGACGGCTAATGTGATTACTTGTTTACAGAAGGCGCCGGTATCTAAGGGTGATGAGCTTCCCGTTTTGGGGCGCAGAGGTTGGATTGTTCTGTCTGCGTACAGGATTCTGCATGAGAGGTTGTTGAAGTTACAGAACTTGCATAAGGATTTGGAAGCGAACTTTGTTGAGATTCAGAATGCTCATACTTTGTTGCGGTGTCAAAATAAGTTGCTTGCTGATAAACTTGAGACGTACCATACTATTGCCGAGAGGGCGGCTGTGCGAATTGCTCGTTATAAATACAAGAATCGGCGTGGTCGGGTTTCGACGCGAAAGGTGCGTCTGGTCGTGGCGAAAGCCGGACTGGATTGGAATCCTGATGAATGGGATGGTAATATCTGGAACTCGAGTGATTCTCCTTCCTCGGGTGAGGAGTCTGCCAAGCGCGAGTCCTCTCGCTCCGGCCGTGATTGTAAGTCTGCTTCTTGCGCCTCTGATGGTGCACCCCGTGATTGCGCTCGTCCTTCGAGCGGGGTCGATGCTTCTTACACTGATTGTTCCTCTACGTGTACTGGTCGAGCTCCTTGTGATGCTCGTCCCGCGGTCTCGGTGCATCCAGTTTTTCGGCGGAAGTTGCAGCAGGCTCCCGGTGCTCCGAATGGTATTGCTTTAGACTCTTTGGAGGATTTTACTCAACAAGAAATTAGTGATATTTTGCAGCGATTTCGGCAGCGAGCTGGTGAGACCTTACTCACATGGATGGTGCGCCTTTATGAACTGGGCGCTGCTGGCATTATGTTGGATGCTGGCGATTGTTTGAAGTTTTGTTCCTTGAGTTCGGATTCTACTGTACAGGATCATTTTCGTAACTTTAATGTTGGTGGTCAAATTTCTTTGCTTCAATTGGCGACTGAGGGTTGTAATCAAAAATATCCTACTGAGTCTGACTGGCCTGTGAATGACAAACCGTGGTATACTTTGCGCGATGCTGCGCAACGTCTCAAAGAGGAGGTGATGAAAACGGCAATTTTTCTAAATACTGCTGACAGGTTGCTTGATGGTTTCTTGACATCTTCTGTGCGGAATCGTATTATTCGTTCTTCCCCTGTTGCTTATAAGCAGGTCATGATGACTTTATTGATTAATCAGACTGGTAACATGTTATCTGTGGTGCTGGAATCGGTACGCCAACTCGGTGAGTTGGGTGAGTGGTTTAAACCTGAACGGCAGTCCCGGCCTGACACTCGTACTCCTGGTGACAATAAACTTACTAGACGTGATATGTTTTTTGGTCTTATGGCTGATGGTGTGCGGAAGGAGGACATTGATGGTGAGACTACTTCTCGTTTGTGGGAAATGTTTCGCAAACGTGGCTTGGATCGAAAGGAGGGTGCCCGGCGTGTTCGGACAACTGAGTGTGATCATGGTTTTTCTGACGGTAGCGGTGATGACGACCGCCGTGGGCGCTCTGATCGTCGTGATGATCGACGTTATGTACGTGATTTGTCCCCCCGTCGTGAGAGAGACAGGGAGAGAGAGGGGGAAAGAGAGAGGGGGAGAGATGATTATGTTAACAGCAGACGTAGAGATGATAGGGATCAATCCCCTGAGTTGAGAAGGAGAGAGGATCGACACATATTGGCCGATCGAAACCCGCAGTACAATGCAGAGAACAGGAATCCATTTCGTAATGGAGATGGATATGAACAGGAGGTATCGATACCTGGGAAACGTGAGAGTCTTTATCCTGATTTATCCTGGTACACAGAACGCAGTAAAAATGACTAGGAAATAGGTCAAGCTCCAGTACACAGATGGGCTCAAAGAGATAATAGACCCTATGTAGATATTGATATTTATTGGAGACATCGTAATGTCCAAAGGGCCCGAGCATTGGTAGATACAGGAGCGGAGGCCACTCTTATTCATGGAAAATCAAAGAAGTTTAAAGGTCAGCCTTTTACAATTACCGGATTAGGTGGAAAGGAAACTCCCGCAGTCCAAACTTTACTTGAAATGAGAATAGGTAGAATTCCTAGAAAAGAATACTCTGTATTAGTGGTACCACTCTTAGAATTCATAATTGGAATTGATATTTTGAAAGGAATGACTTTGCACTTAGATGATGGATGTTACCAATTTGGAACTAAACATTATATATCGTCCAGGCCTGTACGGGTTGGTCGTTTAAGAATGCCCCCCATAAAAGTTCCCCAGGCGACAAAAGTGGTTCGTCAGAAGCAGTATCGTATTCCAGGTGGTCTTGAAGAGATTAGTACCACTATTCAGGAGTTGGTGGATGCAGGAGTTATAACCCCAGTTACTTCTGCTTGGAATAATCCTGTTTGGCCTGTACGTAAGAGTGATAATTCTTGGCGCATGACTGTTGATTATCGAGAATTGAATAGACACACACCCTCTTTGACTGTTGCAGTACCGGATGTTATTACCCTAATTGAAAGAATCCAAAAACATCCAGGTACATGGTATGCGTCCATTGATATTGCTAATGCTTTCTTTTCGATTCCGATTGCCCCTGAGTGTCAGGAACAATTCAGTTTTACGTGGAACGGGCGTCAGATGACGTTTAGAAGTCTTCCCCAGGGCTATGTGCATAGTCCTACGATATGTCACCGGCTGGTGGCAGAGCATTTGGCTGAGGTACCGGTTCATCCGCAAATTCAGATATGTCACTATATTGATGATATTTTGATCCAAGGCGAAACACAAGAGGAAGTTCAGACCCAATTGGACAGAGTCATTGAGTGCCTGCGTGAGAAAGGTTGGGAAATCAACCCGGATAAATTACAAGGTCCGTCCCAGGCTGTGAAATTTTTGGGTATTAATTGGCATGAGGGGCACCGAGAAGTGATCCCTCAGGTTAAACAGAAAATTCTTGATTTTGCAGTTCCGAGGAATAGGAAAGAAGCCCAAAGCTTCATTGGTTTGTTTGGTTTTTGGCGCCAGCATATTCCTCATTTGAGTCAAATATTGGCCCCTTTGTACCAGGTCACTCGTAAAAAGAATGCATTTGAATGGGATAAACCACAGCAAGATGCGTTCAGTCTGGCAAAAGAAGCAATTCAGCATGCTCTGGATTTATGGCCTGTATGTGATGGTGATGTGGATTTGAATGTGTCTGTACAAGGCCTTTATGCGAATTGGAGTTTGTGGCAGAAACAAGGCAAGAGTAGAGTACCGTTAGGTTTCTGGACTAAAAAGTTACCTGATGCTGGTGAGCGTTATACACCTTTTGAGAAACAGTTACTTGCATGTTATTGGGCTCTGGTGGATACCGAGCAATTGACTTTGGGACATGATATAGTTAAGCGACCTGAAATTCCTATCATGCAGTGGGTTATGAGTTCGCCGAAAACTCACCGAATTGGACACGCTCAAGAGGCGAGTGTGATTAAATGGAAATGGTATATACAAGACAGGGCACGTGTGGGACAAAAAGGAGTTGCATCTTTGCATGAGCAGGTGGCGCGGGCGCCATCGACTGAGACTGAGAGTGAATGTTCCGTACCTTTAGTACAGGAGTCTCCTGTTAAGTGGGGTAGACCTTTTGATGATTTGTCGGCGGAGGACAGAAACCATGTCTGGTTTACGGATGGTTCAGCAAGGTTCATAGGGACGAAACGGCATTGGAAGGCGGTGTCCTATAATCCGATCACACAAAAATTGCTGAGCACAACTGGTGAGGGTAAGAGCAGTCAATTTGCTGAACTCTATGCTGTTTATCAAGTTCTGAAACAAGAGTTACCTGGCACATGTCATATTTTCACCGATTCTTGGTCTATTGCCAATGGACTGGCAGTTTGGTTACCGACTTGGCATTCCCATAGTTGGAAAATCCATTCAAAAGAACTGTGGGGAAAAGAATTATGGCAGGAGATTTGGGAAATGCTCCCACAGAGTACTGTTACAATCTTCCATGTGGATGCTCATACCCCGATAGACTCTCTTGACAAATTCTTTCATAATATTGCAGATGAGAAATCTAAAATTGCTGAGGCAGTGGTGGACAGGCAAGATTCTGATATTGCGGGATTGGCGAAATGGGCCCACCAGTAAGCAGGACACTTTGGAGAGAAAGCCACTAGCAGGTGGGCTGCTGATCGAGGAATTTATATTCCCCTAGATTTAATCAAAAATGTTATTTTACATTGTCCCATTTGTCAGCATATCAGGCAGCGCAAAGTGCCCCAAACTGTTAAAGGTCATTTACATCGCGGGAAATTGCCCGCTCAAATTTGGCAGATTGATTACATTGGTCCACTTCCTATGAGTAGGAATTGTCAATATGTTTGCACTATTGTTGATACATACAGTGGCCTGTTGGTGGCCCTTCCCTGTAAGCAAGCTACCCAATTGAATACTATTAAAACATTGGAATTGATTATGATGTATTATGGTGTGCCATTCCAAATTCAATCTGATAATGCATCCCATTTTCGTGGAAGATTGGTACAGGAATTCTGTGTGGAAAACAATATTGAATGGGTGTTTCATATACCATATTATCCACAGGCCTCGGGTCTTGTGGAGAGGTTGAATGGACTGCTGAAAGATCAGTTACGTAAATTAACAGATGACAAGTATAAGAATTGGCGAGACTTTTTGCCTCAAGCGCTATTGATTTTGAATAACCGTCCTTTTCTAAATGCTGAATCCCCACTTATGCGTTTGTTTCCTCCGAATGTTGATGCTAAGCCCAATGAAATCAGAGAGACTGTGATGTACTGGGAGATTACTCCCGGAGCTTTGGCTCCATGTAGAGCGACCCCAGGGTCGGCAGGTTTAGACTTGCATGCCATGGATAACACCGTTATAAAAAGTAAGGATCGAGTCATCATTGAAACTGATGTTGGTGTTCATATACCAACTGGGAATTTCGGATTAATAGCCCCTAGATCGGGGCTGGCTGTAAAAGGCATTCAGGTGCTTGGAGGAATCATTGATAGTGATTATCAGGGAGAGATTAAGGTGCTCCTGCTGAATAGCAGTGAGGTTGACTTACTGATACATCAGACTGACCGAGTGGCTCAATTGCTAATTATGCCTGTTTTCAGTGGTGAGATCACTAAAGGCACTGCCCCAACGTTGCTAACTGTACGAGGCCAGAAAGGTTTTGGCTCCACAGATAATCCTGGGGCCAGAGTTTGGGTGCAGTCGCCTAAGAATCCCCCTGAACAAGCAGAAGTCATTGCAACCGGTCAAGACAACACCATTTTAGTTATGAGACCAGGGAAAGATAGCTGGGAAGCAGTCCCGGCTGACAAATGTTACTTATGAGAATGAATAATGCCTGTATTTGATTTTCTTTCAGATCATTCTTTGGACTGTTGCTGCAGGATGTGTCGGCGTTGGACTCCTTTTGGGCTGGTACGACGAGAGAGGAGGGATCCCATCAACCCGGGCTGAGTTGAGAACCCGAGTGTCGCGTTCCTTCGCTGCGTGGGATTCGTCGTCCAACTTTTGGACTACGTTAGCCAAACGAGTAACTAAAGCCCCTCATTTCTGCTTGACACCGATGAGATCGGTGACTGACATTCTAGCGACTTGTTTAGTTGCTGTCCCTGCTTCATTGGAGACTTTGACTCATATTTTTAATATATCGAATGCTCGCCCCAATGTTCTTCTGGGCGACATCGCTACCCATGAGTATTGCCCCTTGTGTACTGTACTGTCAGACCCGATACCCCCCATCCAGTCCCAAATAGTTACCTATAATATCACACAGGGTGATTTGTGTTTTTTCCTTACTTGTGATCCTAGTGCGATTTCTGAATGTATGCGTTTAAGATTGAAAGGTGCCACTTCATTCACCGCTCATGAACGAACTTTGTGCCTTCAAAGGACACCGAAAACATGTACTTCTGTTCAGAATGACATGACTTGCAAGAGTATGGTAGTTACCCCCAGTCATTATCGCACGATGTTACTACCTGCCGGATGGCTTTTCTCATGTGGTAATACTTCCTGGCCATATATCCCCGCAAATATTTCTGGAGGCCCTTGTGCCATTACTAGACTGAGCTTGTTAATGTTTTCATCACATCCGAATGCCAACTCTCGTGTGATTCGATATACAGTGAGGTTACAGGAGGATTGTGACTCATCTTTGCATTTATATTCCAAGTCTGAATACCTTAGCCTGGCTGTTTCAATTGTTGGTGTTCCTGCCTTGGCAGTTTATAATGCCAAATCTATTGGGAAAATGGCCTGCTGGATGGTAAAATCCATTAATCATACTTCTACAGTCCTGTCTGACATGCTATTAGACGCCCAGGGTGAACGTAGAGCTATCTTGCAAAATCGAGCGGCCATTGATTATCTTTTGCTTAAACATGGACACGATTGTTCTGATTTTGAGGGTCTTTGTTGTTTTAACTTGTCGGATCATACAAAATCCATTCAAGCTCACATTGATAAACTACATGACTTGACAGAAGAAGTTAGAAAACACATTGACCAGGGCTGGTTTGACTGGCTCTTTAATTGGTTACCTGATTTGCATATGTTACGTCAGATATTAGGAGGTATTCTGATTACTATCGGCATTTTGATTTCTATCTGTTGCTTTATTCAGTGTATTCCTTCACTATTTCAATTCTGCACACCTGGTACTAGACATAGATCCGTTAGTCTTGTTTCATATTATTCTTCCACAGATATTAGTTCTGTTTAGTGAATGTATAATAGACTGAAGTCAAGGGTGAAATGTTCTGCTCGATTTTCCCGGCCTTCTTGTGTTGAAAAGTGATTGAATGTGACTTCAGACTCTTACCATTCAAGTTGTTTTGCAGGACTTACCAGGTCCTTTTATCCGGCCTGCACTCCATTGTGGCAGACCTGAACCTTTGACTTACCCCCAGTCTAGCATGACCATAAGACTGCAAGTGGCGGTTTGAGATTGTAGGTACTTGTTCTGCTCGATTTTCCCGGCCTTCTTGTGTTGAAAAGTGATTGAATGTGACTTCAGTCTCTTACCATTCAAGTCTAAGGGTTAGAGTAGTGAATGGAGCCTATTTACTAGGCACTTCGACATGATCCTGTGCTCTTCCCCATAGATCAGGGCTTGCACACATAGCCTAGGGGATAGATTCGTTAGTATTAGGGATAACCTGTCCTGTAGTGAGGGTATTTCATGGAGCCGTGCTGAATTCAGGCCTGGTAGGCCTCAAACGGGAGAGACTCCATCTTTCTTTCTGCTCCGGCAGCTTGGGATGCTTCTAGGTCAAATGTAATGTTTTAGTTATGAGGTGTTATTCGCTTGGAGAGAACCGGTTCAGGCCGGCCCTTATCGAAGGATTGTATTTTTCTTCATGCCGAAGACACTACATCAGGCCGGCCGGCTGGGAAAGTGTCCTTGGTACGGGGAGGTACAAGAATTTGGTGGGCGGCAGGTTACGGGCCGGAATTTTCCATGAGGAAACGCACCTCTATATTAGTGAAAGTCTGAGGCAGTTACATGTTCAGTCCGTAGGCGGCATCTAGCCGTTAGCAGTAAAGCTATTACTTATTCCAGGGAAGACAGACGCCATCTTGAAGGCGGAGAAGAACCGAGAGACAGATACTCTCCTAGCAGAATAGCCAGAGAGGAGAGAGTAGCCGATAAGGAAGAGGTCCCAGTGACTCGGAGAAGGGTGAAGAGAACAGCGCATAGTGGTGCAGACATGTATCCGTGACTGCGGAGGTGTGACTTCCAGGCGAGCCGAGGCACAGACGAGAAGGGAACCTAGATGACCACTGAGTGCAGGCTACACACTACTAAGGTGATGTCGACCCTTTCTTATTAGAGTGTACAACTTAATCTTTCACTTTTCTTTGCAGGTTATGTGTTATATTGTAATGTTATGTGATTGCGTATGTAATGAGTAATAAAGTACCCAGTTTGTAGTGAACCAACATGTGCTGCGTGTTCTTGTATGAGAGGGTAGCCTATTCTTCTAGTCAGCTGCGGC
This sequence comes from Triturus cristatus, assembly GCF_964204655.1. Taxonomy (NCBI): domain Eukaryota; kingdom Metazoa; phylum Chordata; class Amphibia; order Caudata; family Salamandridae; genus Triturus; species Triturus cristatus. The sequence continues at coordinate 995,276,382 of NC_140589.1, read as the reverse complement.
TACATGAACAGATGTTAACCCTGATCAGGTAAGTGGTAACTGAATAAGGGAAAGAGGAGCCCCTCGAACCAGAGAACAGGCTATGCTCGAACTGGCAGTCCTTGTGTGATCGGATGAATAGTGAGACTGATTCCCTTTTTGTATGTTATGGTGATCATAGGATGAACTGTTGTATGAGACTGCCGTCTGGGTAGAGAGGTCTGGATTCGTATGGGATCGCGAGGCCGCCACTTGTGATACTGTCGTATGGGCAGAGAGGTCTGGATTCGTATGGGATCGCGAGGCCGCCGATTGTGCTGAGACTGCCGTCTGGGTAGAGAGGTCTGGATTCGTATGGGATCGCGAGGCCGCCACTTGTGATACTGTCGTATGGGCAGAGAGGTCTGGATTCGTATGGGATCGCGAGGCCACCGATTGTGCTGAGACTGCCGTCTGGGTAGAGAGGTCTGGATTCGTATGGGATCGCGAGGCCGCCACTTGTGATACTGTCGTATGGGCAGAGAGGTCTGGATTCGTATGGGATCGCGAGGCCGCCGATTGTGCTGAGACTGCCGTCTGGGTAGAGAGGTCTGGATTCGTATGGGATCGCGAGGCCGCCACTTGTGATACTGTTGTATGGGCAGAGAGGTCTGGATTCGTATGGGATCGCGAGGCCGCCGATTGTGCTGAGACTGCCGTCTGGGTAGAGAGGTCTGGATTCGTATGGGATCGCGAGGCCGCCACTTGTGATACTGTCGTATGGGCAGAGAGGTCTGGATTCGTATGGGATCGCGAGGCCGCCGATTGTGCTGAGACTACCGTCTGGGTAGAGAGGTCTGGATTCGTATGGGATCGCGAGGCCGCCACTTGTGATACTGTCGTATGGGCAGAGAGGTCTGGATTCGTATGGGATCGCGAGGCCGCCGATTGTGCTGAGACTACCGTCTGGGTAGAGAGGTCTGGATTCGTATGGGATCGCGAGGCCGCCGATTGTGCTGAGACTGCCGTCTGGGTAGAGAGGTCTGGATCCGTATGGGATCGCGAGGCCGCCGATTATAAGAGGTCGTGGTATGTATAGTAGGAATTCCCTGTCCTTAGGTGATAGATATATGTGGTTGCACTATTGTAAATAGGTTCTAGGGAGGGGGTAACGTTCTGGCTAGGTTAGTGAGGCTCTGATGAGCGGGTTCTATCTGATCCGAAAACCCAAGCAGAACAGTACTATATCTAACTGAAACTTTGAAATTGTAGTTCTCTGGTTCTACTGTTGGGATAGTTGTCATTCTGATATCCTGTTATTTATTAATATTTACTCTATATTTCTAAATTTGTGTGGTGTTTTTCTTGTGTTGTGTTTTGATTGAATTACAGATTGAGTGCTGCAGAAAGACTGTAAACATTGCCTCTAAGGTCAGCCTGACTGGTTTTGTGCCAAGCTACCGGAGGGTTAAGCAAAGGTTGAGTTGGTGACTTTTTTGGTTCACCGTCACAAGGACAGTGGTTGTTGTTTGAATAGGGTTTGAACCCCCTCAATCAATAACCCAATTTCTGCCAGTCCCGTTAAGATGTTAGCACTGCTGACTTGTCAGTTTGTAACCCTGTACCCGCCAATCTGACTACTAGTTTTTCTATAGGTAAAGCAAAAATGTGGGGCTTTTACTGTGAGGACATAAAAACACAGGTGCTACATTTTAATTACAGCACTCTGCCTTAGGGCATATTAGGTCTGCCTTGGAGATGACTTATAAATATTAAGAGGAAGGTTTAGGCTTTAACATTACTTTCAGGTTAGCAGTTTAATACTCCACTAGCAGTCTTCAGTGGCAGGCTGGGAAACATGCTTTACTCTCTCACGGTCATGGTGGCACAACCAGTGCTGCAGTCCATGAGGAACACTTTAACTTCCAGGCCCTGGGTACCCCCGGTACCATGTACAAGAGACCCATATGTAAGTTAACCTATGCCAATTGGAAATAAGCCAATTAACCATACACCTTTAAGGGTCAGAGCACATACGCTGAGGCCTGGTCAGCAGGGCCCAGTGCATTATGGAGTCATTACAGCAGCACCTCATAGTTGAAAAGGGGGGATCATTCAAAAAGCCATTTCCTGACAAACAGCACCACCACCGATAGTAAAAAGGCACTGCCAGTGTTTCCTGAATACCTTTATTTAATGGTTACGGAAGTGGTTTTCTGTTAGACCTAGTATTTGTAACGGTTTGCAGGCTGAATCATTGTTATCATATTGTTGGCAACTTTGAAAAATGTTTGTCCCACCCCCAACTACTTTGTTACCTTTGACGAATCTCCAACTGCCCTGTTACCATTGGGCTGCCTCAAAAGCATTCTCCTGAACTTAACAGATTCGAAAACGCACCAATTATTCTTATTATTTGTTTTAATTTTATTAAAGTAACATTTGGTTACGATTTGATGTGGGATGGGGGAAGGAATGTGTGGCGGAAAGAGGAAATACGGCGGTTCAAGGTGAACGGAGGATTGAAAAATCTGAATGGCTTCCAGTTGGGACTCCAAACCACTCATATCAAACTTTTTCTCCACACATATCTACCCCAAAAAAATACTGAAACCAATTTATAAAAAGAGGTAGTATGTTTATCTTTAAATATACACCCCAACAACAAAAATCCACCAGAGGTTCCTCAAAAACAATAAACCACAGATTTTCACTTTGTCCTATAAATCATTGTAATCTTTGGTGACTCACGGTCTAGGGTTAACCACAAAAAGTGTCTGGAGTTGGAACTCCAAGCCACTCATATCAAACTCTATCTCCACACATATCATGTAACATTCAGCTCCCCACTGACTGTATTGCTAACATCAGTAACATGTATTAAGCAGCCTACATGAATACGTGATGTTATGAATAACACATAATTTTCATCACCCGATGGCATTCCCTTTGAGATGATAAGAAAAAACTAAAATATCAAATTATATACATTACTATGCTATGACAAATTCATTGATACTCCCAGTGCACCATTCTCTGACATTAGTCATAATTCTTGAAAACTAGTCTCTGAGCCTGGAGAAACGCAGTAGACATTAGAACAGTGCTCGCATCACAAGTAACATCAGTCATTTTCATGATCGGAATTCGAAGACAGGAAAAAAAAATTACCTTTCCTCACTGACGTTTGCACAAACAAAAATAGTTATTTGATTACTGTTCAAATTGAAGATAGCAGTTACCTAATGTTGGCAGAAACAAATCATTGAGCCATTTAGGGCTGTCATAGAAAGCAGAATAAGGTTACAATGGAGGGAAGATAGCCAGGGCATCGAATGGGTTATTGAATTAGGAAACAATTTGCAGGCGAGCATACAGCAGGCTAAGACAGTGCAGGGCGGTTTGTCTTAAAGTTAGAGTTTGCACTTCATATATGCCGTTAGAACAAAGTGACACTCGGGAGCCATATTTGTAGTAAAAATGGCAGCTTTGGAACAACAAGGGCCTGGGAGCCAGGAACGGTCAGGCCTTTAGTTCCGTAGCGCATTTCCCCAAGCTCCCATGGTTAATTGCAGCAGGCACAGAGAGTCTTCATGAGAGATGGAAAGAAAGCGTCAGAGTCGGAGAAAAGAGAGAAGTAGAGAGGGTGAATGAATGGATAGAAAGAGAGTGATAGCAGAAGGGGTCAAAGGGAGCACGACTGGTTTGATCATTTTTGCTAGGACTGCTTTAGGTTCCCTAGTCTGACCTTATGCAAGGCAGCTGCTTGGAGGTTTTCGCGTCCCAGGGAAGGTAATTTTACATTTCTGTGCCCCTCACCTACCTCTGCGTCCCAAACCATGGCGACCATTCCCACCCCTTATGCGGTAACCTGTCTTTTCGTGGCAAAGTAGTGTACAGCAGCTGTCAAACTGGTAAATTAGAAGAACAAAGACACAGTAGAATAGAAGTTTCTTTCTGACGCATTAACAGTTTCTCTGACATATGCAGTCTTTTTCTAAAACACCATTATTCAGGCACAAGGGTGTTTATTTATCATAGGGATGCGTCGCATTTGCGCCACACGAAGGGGTGCAAAAGCGACACAACCCTTATATTTGATTTACCAAGCCATGCAAAGCCACCTTGGATGGCCCTGAGTAGCTTGATAAATCCAGAGTAACGAAACTAAGCCTGGGCAAAGCACTACGCTACGCTCGCGTAGTTTGCGAAGTTCGCGCTACTTCACACTACGCAAACTGCACGTAGCACAGTGCGAACACGCGTAGCGTAGTGTTGCGTAGTGCTGCGGTCATTTTTTGCTTGAGCGCGGTCCTCAATGTCAAGTTGGCGACCGCGAGCAAGCAAAATGACATCCCGGGGAGACTTTTTCCTTGTTCGCGATCAGCAACATCAAGTTGGCGATCGCGAGCATGGAAAATAAACCTCCCAGCAAGATTCCCAACGCGAGGAGGTCAGGTTTCTCATTGCGAGTGGTCGCATATGCTCGCGACCGCTCGCGATGAGAAACTACCAGTTCGCGTTGAGAAAGCTGCTGCTCGAGTAAAAATCTACTCGAGCAGCAGAAAACTACAGCTCGCACTGTGCAAGATGCCATTTTCAATGATTGCACAGTGCCGGTTGCTTGTCCGCACTGTGCAATCATTGAAAACGACATCTGGCACAGTGCGAACAAGGTACTACGCAGTTCGCGAAGTGCTACGCGTAGCTCGCGTAGTGCGAACTGCACTTTGCGTAGCTTCGCGAAGTGCTACTTCGCGAACTACGCCCAGGGTTAAACGAAACACAGGTCAAATCGTTGCATTACGTTACTCTGCCCTGGTAAGGCATTCCGAGGAGGGGGAGAGTGGGTGTTCCCACGCATCCAGCTACGGATTCTGAAGCATTCCTAGCTTTACCAATACTGGTAGACCTAGGAATGCATCAGAATGCCACGCCTTCCAGGGGAGGCGTAATGAGGAGAAATATCTTTGTTTCTCCTCGCTTTTGCCACTTTCTATGTGTGCTGCATGATGCAGCACACACGGAAAGAGGAAACTGCCTCAGGGGATTGTTTTTGTGCAGGAAGGTGCTCATAATATTATGTTAAATATGGTGCCTTCCTGCCCTATCCCTGTCACACAGTTAAGAAAAGTGACTTTCTGCGCTGCGTGACTTTTTAGTAAATATGCCCCACAATTTCTCTCACTGACACTCTCTTATACACAATTAGTTCCAAAACACAAAACACGTTTCACACACAATCTCTCTTCCAAACAGATATACACACACACACGCACTAAAACCTCATTCTCATAACATACTCATTTTAACATACACAAACATAATTTATCATTTACAAACTCTCTCAAATACTAAAACATAGACAATATCGTTCCAGAAAATCACTTACCTATATATACACTCTCTGATACATTAACATAATCTTTCTTAACTTTACACTCAAACTCCGTGAAACAGGAGCAATTACTCACATACAAACAAAACATATTTTCTCTTTCACACACAACATTTTGTTCCCGCACAGTCTCTCAGAATTTCTAATGAACACTCTCAAACATAAACTTTTCTCTGACATGCAGTTTATCAATGATACGCACACTTTTTCAAATGACATTACTGATAAATACAATCTCTCTCACATACACAAACACAATATTCTTTGAACACATAAATCCTCATTATGAGTAGCCCCTTCAGTTTTGATATGTATACTGTGGAGTTTTGAAGCAAACACCACATCTCCATAGTTGGGGGAAAACCCTCTGTAAATTAATAGCAGGACATGTGAATATCGGTGTAGTAAGCAATAAAATCCAGATCTTTACCCCATTTTTGTATGCAAAACTTGTGATAGGTGATAATTATCTCAAATGATTAATCCAAAATATCTCAGAGTTAGATTTTATAGTGTGTGATAATTTTCACATTTCTATACAGGATGTAGGGAAGTGCCCCTTTTATATTGTCACTCCCCCCACCTATTGCTCCAAATGCGGATGGCTATGCCTCTGATAGTGCACTAGAGTCTGCTGCCCAGACCCCAGTGCCAGTGCTCTCTCCTAAAACTGTTATGTTTGACTTGGTAATCTCAAATTGGCAAAGACGATACCCCCCCTATAAGTCCCTAGTGTATGGTACCAAGATACCCAGGGCATAGGTGGTAAAGGGATCCCCAGGGCTGAAGCACAGTTTTGTGCACCCTGTCAGACCCAAGCAAACTACTGACAGCCAGCTTGCCATTTCAGACTGCAGGAGCAGCGCAAACTGCTCAAACTCAACTGTGCCCTTACCATGTGTGCCGAGGTCAAATGCACTGCCTATAATAAATGTCAGACACCCCTAAGGTAGACCTCCTCAGCCCAGGAGGCAGGATGGAGAGTATTAAAGGTGAGTACATGTAAGTGCACACCTATGTGTTGATATAGTGGCATTGCACATTGGAAACTATTTTAAGTGTTAGCAGTCCATAGGATAACATGGGCTGCCAACTGGGAACTGTCAAGATTGGCAGCTTCATTATGGGTGTTCAACAAAGAGGAGTATTAGAGGAAAAAGAAAAACATCAAGGGTGCCCTCCACTCAGAATCAATAACACACAGAGAAGACCTTGTCGTGAATCACATTTCAAGTCAATGCTGTTTTGGACCCCACTACTCACTTTCAAGTGGAGTAGGTTAAGGTGCATACCTATGAACCACCCCATTATGTCTATTTTATTAAACAATAATAAAAACAAGACAGGTCCAGTGCATCATGGTGAATCCTACATATAGGAGGAATAAAGGTAAAAAAAATGAATCCATAGGAAGTGCTTCACGTAATCAACCCTCAAGGAGCGAATGACAGGTTCTAGTCAAATTGTCACTCTTTCATCATCGTCAATTTCCTATATTGGGGAGTGGAAACAACACCCACAGCATGTGTGGAAGAATATTGTATATGAGTGCAACCTCAACAACTACTATTTGTGTGTGGTAAGCATCTCAAAAAACACCCCATGGATCCTAGTGAAGGGAAGAGCACTTCTTCCTCACAAGTGAGTTGTGAAAAAGCACACTGCATACATCTTACATTTATGGTGCCCACCCTCATGAATAAAAACCATACCATGGTTAGACCATTTTAAGCTGAACGGCCAACATGTTTCATTGCCAATTCACTTTCTGGCAAATTCATCATGACACGGAGACCTCATTCCACCCTTGAAATGCACCAGACCTGTAGATTAAAAGGAATAGGAGGGACAACACATGGCACAGAGAATGCAAAACGCTTTAAAATAATATACCCCCAGGGTTTTTTCAATAATATATGGTATAATTACAATGCGGCTACCAGGTGGGAGGCTACCAGCAGACCACAGGCAGGAAACAGATTTAGGGACCAACACTCGGTCACCCATGAATAAAAATGCACAATTTAGCAACCAATTTATGTCAAAAGGCCATCGCCAGAGATCTTTTCAATTGTCAGGGACCACTGCATATGTCCAGTCATTCTGTAACACATTCAGACCTCCTACTCAGGGCTTTCAATATTAATTTTACATGTCTTTACTTGAAAACACATATCATGTTTTCGAAAATCCACACTGTTCACTATGCCAGACTCTTTGCGACATGCATCCTCTCCATCCACGCCAACCACGGATTGCGGGGGAGAACAACCAAATATACAATGCACACTTTCAAGGGGGTATACGTATTATTGGCAGGAAACATATCACGCCCAGTTCAGCTATGTCCCAGTAACTTGAGGCATGGAACATGCACCAAATCTTTTTTCAATGTAGCAGATTGCTCATAGTACTGGCCCAAATTGGTGGACTCCAGTAAAACAGGTCCTCGGTTCACAAGAGGTGAGCCCACACTTCCCGCTGACCTGGTTTCCATACCGATGATGGATATAATACTCGCCACCGAGCTTGACGTTTCCATGTCTGAGCAACCCAACGTCAGATACCACACCATTTATTTTAGGTGGTGGCGAGAGCAAAAGAATGTAACAAAGTAATCTGACTTTGTCAGTGACTGAGGGAGCCATGTTAAGCTGTTGCTTGAGAGCCAGGTCAGTGTGCAAATTCTTATCCTTGCGTCCCTTAGCCAGTCACAGCGCTCATACCCACAGCCTCCCAACAAATTTCAGAGTCACGAAAGGGGAATCTTTCTCTGTATATCTCTCAATACTTATATTGTCATGTCAGGTCGCCTAATCATAAGGAATGCCATCTTGCAATGGTGTACAGGAACACTTACTTACCTGGATATGGCTTCCTACAAGTGTGTAGTGTATTCTGAGCTACTCTTCGAAAAGGGGAGAGTGAGGTAAAAATCACTTGGGGGGACAGGGGCATAGTTTTAAAAGATTTCACCCACACCATCCCACCATTTTAGATTGATCATGCAATGGAATGGCTAATAGAGAGATGAATCCACAGATATCATTCTATTAAAGAACTACACTTGCAGTTTGTGCCATTCAATCAGGCCATTCGGCCCCCTTGATCTGTCTACTCCAACAGGCTTATTTCCTGAACAATATTTAATTTGCTCCCATACCACCCACTTTCCCCTTTTCCAGTATAGTAGAGATAAAAATCCTGGGCCCATATCCCATCTCCAGAAATTGTCAGAACAATTGTGTCAAGAGTTTGCCTGTCTGAAGGCTGCTAATATATTCCTGATTTCTGAATTTGACTTTCTTGGTGATTAGGCAAATGTAATGCAGGCCACAAGTACAAAGTACAAGCCAACCTGTATATGACATAGACTGAGTTGCAATTGCTGAAACGTTCGCCCATAATTGAGACCAACGCTTTTGGAGCCTTGCGTTAGTCTATAAACTGTACATCCACCGCAGAGGAATGACAAGATGGTAAAATAGTTTCATGTTTCAGTTGGCGGGAGTTAACAAGACAATTCCTTAGACTTCTTGTCCTTTTAAAGGTAAACTTGACTGTACCATTTTATTTGGGAACACATCACAAAGGTGCCTTTTTCCCCTATGACCTGTCTAATCTTTGTGGATAGAGGGTTAAAAGTTAATACCACTGGCATACATGGGTTGCTAGTTCTCATAGTTTTCTCTATGATGGCTGCATGAGGGGTATTCAATGCCCTTTTACGCGCTCAGTTGACCCCTCTGTACAGTTCATCCTATACCTGATGAATTGCCCCCCAGGAAGGTTATCTCACAATTTCCTGGGGTGAAAGGAGGAGTAGTGTAAGTCTGTGCGGAGTTCGGCTATGCAAAACTCTGCGCAATGACAAAAAAACTCCACCTAGCTTCGCAGAGTTTCGTGAGCAGTGTTGAGTTACCTCACGTTACCTCGCGCCATTCGCACTGATTTTTAGTGCTGGGTGTTTGTCCTGCGCTGTCAAACCAGTACAAATGGCACTTCCTCTATGCGAACGGAAAGTTTCTCAACGCGAGCAGTAGCGAGCATCCGTGACCGTCCGCATTGAGAAATCTCAAAGGGAAGGGGCATAGCGTTGGATTTTCCCCGCTCGCACTCATCAACTTGCCGTTGGCAAAAGCGGACGAGGACAAAACTCTTGCGGCCTTATTTAGAGTTTGAAAGACAGGTTGCTCCATCCCAAACATGGCAGATATCCTTATCTGCCATAATACAAGACCATAATATTCTATAGTACTTGTAATATGGCCGACAAGATTCCCACCAAATTTTGACGGAAAATTCTGTGTGCCAAAATCTAAGGGCCTGATTACAAGTTTGGCAGATGGGATACTCCTTCACAAACGTGGTGGATTTCCCGCCCGTCCTATTGCAAGTTCCATAGGATTAAATGGAACTGCAATTTGGTGGACAGGATATCTATCACGTTTGCGACGGAGTAACCCTGTCCACCAAACTCATAATCAGGCCCAAATAAGCCTCTTAGTTATGACAGATGTAAAACAGCCCTGTAAATCAAAGGGGCTACTCTTTAATCATACCCAAGAGCAAATTTGATAGCTGGGGCAATACTTGATTATTCCAACCGCAAGAGTACTTGACCACCAAATTTTGTTTGTCTTATTTGATGTACTCAATGGTTTGTTTTCCAGGACTAATTTTTACCCTTAAACATAAAACAATAAGACACAATGATGTAGAATATAATGCTTATCAGAAAGAAGCTGTAATACAGATACTACTGGGATTTATATCATGCAAAACTAATAAATAGTTAAAAAATACACTATTGTCTAATACATTTTGGTTTCTAATACATTTACCTTATTTTCTGGATAAAAAAGTTATTTGTACCAGCTGGACAAGAATGTGATGTAGAAGGAGCCAGTAGTGCTGGCACGCATAGGGGGTGGCGGGGAGGGAGAGGGGGAGGTGTAAATAAAATACAATTTAACTTACCTCCATGCCGCATCCTCCTTGTGGCATCTCTCCTCCTCGTCCCTCTCTACGGCCATAGCAGGAAGCACACAGGTTCCCCTGAGTCAATCACAACGCTGCAAAGCAGCGCTGTGATTGGTCTGAGCGCTATGGTTTGGCGCTCAGGCAAGGAATGAGAGCCTGGGCATGTTCTGTAATGCAGCATGGGTGGAGAACATGGTAATTGTGCATGACTGTTTGGCTGGGCCCAGACGGCTGGCCATACATTCATGACCACTTAGGAAGAGCAAACCACTCCTGCCCCTGCTCTGAGAGCAGAGCACCCTCGCCCCCCCGCTTGCAAAGCTTCCGCAACATGAAAAAATAAAATGACAATAACGCAGAAAAATTATCATTTTATTTTTCCTTACACTGCTGAAATGCAGTGGGTGAACGTGCCTCTGCCTTAGCGGAGGAGCTGCCACTGGAAGGAGCGTCTAAATAGAAAAGGTATCAACTCCTTGGATATTTCCACCACCTCATCCAGCTCATACCTTCTCTTTGTCAGATAAAGCTATACATAGAGTTCTCCCAGAAAGCCCTGCTGAACTTATGTGCCCTCATCGGATACGGACTGACTTTTTAAAGCTTTACATTTGCAACCTCCCTACGAGTGCGAGTGTGAACATTTTCAATGAAATAAGCTATTATTTCCAACCTTGCTGCAAGTTCTTGCAGGTCAGTACTAGATGGCCATTTTGTCCCACTCCAAGTTTCTTCCACATGACAACCAGCATTCCCTATGAGTGTCCACATTCTGGAAATTCTGTAGATCTCTGTTCAGATACTGTTTGCAAATGAGCCAGCTAGAATTCTACTTACAAAAAAGTATATCTAATTAGGAAGGCAGTAATCTTCACCAGAACCAGCCACTAAACTCCACATGACCTTAAACTCTTAGTAGTTCAACTACTTTTGCTGCATAAGTCCTACACAGATCTTTGTCAAACCTAAGTCATTTTTTTTACCTATTTCTCCAATTTCCCTTGATATTCAATACAATGACTTTTTGTGTTTGTTTACTATTGGCAATTTTTACTTTTGCCTAACTTTTATTCACTAATTCCAAAGCCTGTTGACACTGATGTTTCTTGAGCGGACTGATACCTGTAATTTATAGGGTTTGTCCAACTGACACTCTTGATGTTAGATGGTCAATGACTTCCAAAACCTGTTGGCACTGATGTTTCTTGAGCGGACTGATACCTGTATCTATAGGGTTTGTACAACTGACACTCTTGATGTTAGATGGTCAATGACTTCCAAAACCTGTTGGCACTGATGTTTCTTGAGCGGACTGATACCTGTAATTTATAGGGTTTGTACAACTGACACTCTTGATGTTAGATGGTCAATGACTTCCAAAACCTGTTGGCACTGATGTTTCTTGAGCGGACTGATACCTGTAATTTATAGGGTTTGTCCAACTGACACTCTTGATGTTAGATGGTCAATGACTTCCAAAACCTGTTGGCACTGATGTTTCTTGAGCGGACTGATACCTGTAATTTATAGGGTTTGTCCAACTGACACTCTTGATGTTAGATGGTCAATTACTTCCAAAACCTGTTGGCATTGATGTTTCTTGAGCGGACTGATACCTGTAATTTATAGGGTTTGTCCAACTGACACTCTTGATGTTAGATGGTCAATGACTTCCAAAACCTGTTGGCACTGATGTTTCTTGAGCGGACTGATACCTGTAATTTATAGCTAAGTTTGGATAAAGTCAAATGAAGGGTGAAGTTATTTGCCAAGGGAACAAAAGTTGATTCTCTGCAATTCTGCTGCTTTTGATCTTTGTTTGAGCTCAGCCTCAGCTCACATCTAGTTTGTGGCCACCTCCCCATGTAACCTGACAATAAATTTTACTATAATAAATGAAATTTTGTTTTTGGTTGGTTATTTATCATAGAGAAGGAATATTCTTTTTTTAAAATATTTTTTGGGGAGCGATAAAAGAAGCAGGTAATACAAATAATTCATACGTAGTCTTTCAACAAAAAGGTTCTTGACAAATTAAATCATCTAAAAAATAATCCAGCCTATATATCCCGATAAAATGAACACATATGTATGTTGATAGCAGCATCAAAACCCTTTTAAAGTGACACAGTGCAACTAGATATTGAGAATAAAACAGCAACAATGAATGTGCAAAGTCCTATTCAATAAAATCTATATAGCAGCATTTAGTCTAATTATGCTAATACACTAGACCAAGAGCTTGCCATGTCTCCCTATCCCACATCAGTCAGCTAAATTGTGTAGAAATCGTGCCATATTCATTAAAAAAATGAACAATAGTCAGCCCAAGTAGCCTCGAACCTAAGAAGTGCCCCTACCCTCTTCACATTTGCCTCCCCAAAATCATAGGTTCTGGCCAACTTATTCTGCCACTGTCCTATTGTCGGCAGCTTTGCTGTTCTTCAATTCTACTTAATCAAAGACCTGGCCATGGCTATTGCTATACAAATAAAATATTGTTGCTATTTTGTTAACTGGAGCACTACATATGAATAGCCGAATATGACCATCATAGATGATGGACGAATGGTCATCAATATACTATAATAATCCTGCAATCCTCCTCCCAAAATTGCTGAAAACTAGTATATGCAAAAAGGTATGAATCCTGGATATACAAGGCATTACGAGCCCTCAACCCACTCACCCTGGCGCCCCTTTGGGAAAAATGGGAAACTGAATTCCAAAGACCGCTCCATGACAAAGAGTGTGCCCGCGCCCTAGAGTTCCCTAAAAAAGTGGCCCGCAACTACCGTTTCGAAAACATACAACTGCACATACTGCATCGTACATACCTCGCCCCCGAGAAACTTCAGCGATACTGCCCAGATGGGTCTTTCATATGCCCCAGATGCCTAGAACCTAGAGCCTCCTTTAAACACATGTTTTGGGACTGTCCAGCGCTCTACACTTACTGGGCTATGATTCACGCCACCCTTTTCACAGTTATGGGGATCCCTGATATCCACACATGGGAGGCTTGTGCACTAGGCACAAGCAAACGGCGCGAGAACAGGAAAGTTGAAACACCCTTCGTGTCCCTGGTTCTCCTCCTAGCTAAAAAGTGCATAGCAATGCACTGGAAGGCACCGGGAGGACCCACTCTAGCGGCATGGGTGGAAGCAGTCAAAAAATGGGGCACAGCAGAAGAGGAGGTACTCTTATCCGAAGAAGTTAATGGAACTCGCAAACACCCTATATCCATGCCGTGGGCTATTTTACTTCACTCCTTTACACAAGAAATATCAGATGAGCCGGGGTCTCAGGCATTCCGCTTCCCCACCACACAAATATGCCCCCCGGTACCTCTGTATAGTCCCCCTGCAGAATAGGCGCCGAGTGAGTCCGGACTGGAAGCCGCAGCTAGACGGCGAGCGCAGCATCTTTTATGCGATGTTCAAGGGTTCCCCCCACGCAGAAGCGACCCACGGCTTAACCAGAAAGTGGTAACTAAATGGCTCTCTTTATGCGACTAGAAATAAGACACAGTGTACCCCAGGTATATTTACCCAGTTCTCCAGTGTAAATCATTGGCTGGCATATAGAACCATTTACAGCATAGGGCTGAAACTGAGAGCGATCGCCCAAATGTCGGTACAGCCCATCGACTACCTTGCATGGACTCAGACCTAGCACTACCTACCAATCTGTATTAATTAGATCCTGTTCAATAATGTTTAGTGTAGAATGTACTCAGATGTTATTCTACTCCATTAAAAGATGTATAATTAATGGCAATTATGCTAGATTCGTAATAGGTACTACTGTACTGTTATTCTAGAAATGCCAAAAAAAATGATTTTATAAAAATAAAAAAAAGGTATGAATCCATCCACCCGCACCATTCATCTTGCATCTGAAACATTGATCAGGAAGCGATGTAAACATCCTATGTAGTCTATGTGGCATATAATATGCCAGCCATCTACATAGGAAGGCCATGCTTTTAAAATTTGCTGCTCTTAATGCTCTATATTTAACCTCACTCAATGATGATATTCTTTCATGCTAAATCTACAGCCTGTTTCTAGAAAAACATTAGGAAGTAGCTCCTCCAGAAGTTTCTTATTAACACTCTGACGTGACAAGCAACACTAATTTCCTACCCCACTCATTAAGCTGCCCTAATATCATTCATGCATTATCATTGATCATAACATCATTATTTTTAAGAAAAATGGTTATTCTGTCAAAACTTAACCATAAAGTCCCAATGGGCAGAATACCGGGGCATAGATCCTCCCCCCTTCCCTCCCAGACCCCCTGATGCACGTCTTCCCGTTCACCCCAGGTCACAACACAACACATTCACTACCATATCTCAGGCGACACAAAAAATCCAACATTTTTACCAAATGTTATGGGTAATGGACTCGTCCATGCAAAGTTTCTATTGGTATATCTGTTATTGGCATTAATTTTGTATGCAAACTCTGGTACTCTTGGTTTCTCCGATGTTTCAATGTGTATATGCAGGGCAGCTGCCCGGATGGTACCATATAAACTCAATAAAAAATGTTTTTTTTTTCAAATGTAACCATGAAGCTGCATTTAAACTACCAAATTGCTGTAGTTTTGATTCCCATGTTGTCAGGTTCATATGATTATACAAGGCGTCTAGCCTTTCAAAGCTTAGCTCTCTCCAAGACTGCAAGACACCCTGAGGAAGCTGTAGGCTCCACATCTCACAACCTGGAAGTGGAGTAAAGGCATGACATACAGGTATATGATATGCCTTAAAAAATAGCTGACTGCGTGATATTAATGACAATATGACCTTATATCTTGTTTTCTTGGGCAGTTTCGTTGACCGCAAAAAAGCTGGTAATTATTCTGCATTTCAATTAACATACGATTAAAAAAATTATTGTATTTCGATGATGCTGCTGTTAATTGTACCATCAAACTAGCCAGAGAAATATGGGGGCAGATTTACAATAACTGGCGCATCCCTGCATATCAGCAGGGATGCGCCAGTTATTGTGCGTCATGGCTCCGCCGCCATGGATGCGCCGCATTTACAATGCGGCGCACCATGGGGCAAAAAAGGCACAGATGCGTGACGCATCTGTGCCGTAAAGGCGGCGCATTGCTGGAGTTGCGTTGCAAGCACAACGCAGCTCCAGCAAGGCTCTGGGGTGCCCTATCTTTACAATGCTGCGTCAATCCTTACGCCTGCTTCAAGCAGGCGCAGGGTTTTGATGCAGCATGGGCTCAAAAGTGACTGAGTGAAATCATGTAGATTTCACTCAGCCACTTTTAGGAGGCGTTCCTGCGATGGAACCTCGCCCCCTGCACAGGAACGCCTACTACTGGCGCAGGGCTTTACAACGTGACGCATCTCCCAGATGCGTCACGTTGTAAATACCCCGCAGCATGGTGCTGGTTTTGCGCTGCCGCTGCGTCACAAAAGTGACGCAACGGCGGTGTAAAAGAGGCGCAAGGGGCTTGTAAATCTGCCCCCTGGTATTATGTTACAAATGTGGTAATGCTAATCCCCCTGTACTGTATCTAGTTGGAGAGTAGACAGTTTTACCCGAGATAGATTTTTTGCCCAAATGAACTTGCGAATAACATTGTCAAATTCACAAAAATATGAGTTAGGAACTTTTTCAGGGGAAGATTAAGGAATAAAAATAAAAACAAGGGGAGAAGTTACATGTAAACTTACGAAACTCTACCCACTAATAACAATGGTAGCAAGGTCCATCTGTCTAATAACTTTTTTTTACTTTTATAAGGGTACTGCCATAATTTGAATGGAACAATTGTGTATGCTAATTTGTTAAATGAATACATAAATATTTAATTGGCCGCTAATGTAAAAACTGTAAATCAACCAGCAGCTGGAAAACGGTAGAGTTGGACTGATTTGCTTAATATCCCTCTAGAAGTCTAAAGGCTTGGATTTCCTCCAACACTTTCAGTATATTTGCACCCTCAGCCTTAAGATATGAAGTGATGTAATCTGTAAATAGTTTGATTTTTGCTATCTCACCTAACGGGGGTAAAATCAATAGGTTGGAACAAATTTTAACTGCAACTGGTTCAATAAAAAGGGAGAACGAGAGTGGGAATAACGGACATCCCTGACGGGTTCTTCACCTGGGGGCTGATTACAATGGCGGACGGACTTCAGTCCATCAGGGATCAGGGATTGGGACTGCCCGACATGCTTTTCGCAGTCCCATAGTAGGCATTACAATCCTACCGCCACCATGGCGGTTGCAATGCCTATATTTTACATTGCGGTGCGTGCTGATGCTGCTGCACCCGCCGCAATGTAAAAACAGGACATGTTACATATCCCTGCAGTACGTGGCAGGCACCTTACCGTGCCTGCCACAAGGTACAGGGATATGTAGGGGGGGCACCTGCCCATCACAAATGGCCAGGGGGGAAAGGAGTCTGCTACGGTCCTCCAATGTCCCTTCCTGCCAGTCTTTTCATGGTAGGTAACACGCCATAAAATGGCTAGTGGAAAGAGACATCGTAATCCCTGTGGCGGTGACTGGTAGACACCGCCAGCACTGTAGGGGATACAAGCCTTCCTTGAGGGGTCAAGGAGCCCATCTGATGCGTGGCGGTTGGTGTTTATGACCGCCACACACCCACCATCACAGTATGGCAGGCGGTAAAGTTGGTTATGATGGCAGGGAGAATGCCACCGACACAGTGGTGGTTTCCCCGCCATTGTAATCAACCCCCTGATTATAACCTCTCCCACCTTTTCCATGTTGATAATTATTTTTGTTTTGCCTCATTATATAACTCCTTTAATATCGCTATCAGTTGAGATGGAAAGCCAAATTTCCCGAAAATAAAAAACAAAGCTTGCCAGTCAGCAGGATCGAATGCCTTCTCCATACCCATCATTAATATTGCAGCCTTTTCCTTGTTGACTGAAAAGTAATCAATAGCCTGAGTCTAATAATAGGTATTAGCAGCCATTGAACTTTTTGAGAGAAACCCTTTTTGATCGGCATTAACCACTTGTTGGGCACTTGGAGCAATCCTGGTTGCCCAAAGTTTCATAAATAGTTTGCAATCTGGATTTAGTAAACTTATTGGGCCATATGAATTGGGGTCCCTTGGATCCTAATCTTTATTTAAAAACCTTATCACTACTGACTCCTTCATTTTTTGGGAAATAGGAATCCCGTCCTTGATTTGATTAAAATGAGATTTTACACTTCTATGGGACTACCATCCTTTCTCATAGCCTTTGCACATATTATTTAACACATCATCCATTTCTATGTACTTTATTAGCTTATTCTGAACTTTACTATCATCCCTAGTAATTTGTGGTAGCTCGAAGTAGTCTATTAATTCTAGCTGATCTATTATTTGTGCTTCAGCATATATTCATTTAAAATGGCCAAGTAATATATCTGCTATCCTCCCTTTATTATCCTCCATGATTCCTGTATTCGTATCTCTCAATTGAGTAATTATTTTCCCACTTTTCTGTGTTTTAGTAGTCCATTCTAAATATTTACCTATGTGCTGGCTTTATTCATATAATTTTTTTGATAAGCCTATCACCCCATAATATCTTCAAAATTAAAAAATTGCTTCTTAGCCCTCATCCATTCTTGATGTAGTACCTCATCAAAATAATCTCCTGTCATCCCTAAATTAAATTAATTCCTAGCGCTCTCTACTGTATCTTGTAAAATTGTAATCTTCTGTGCTTGCTGCTTATATACCCTAGCTTTATCAGAAAGACATAACCTGGCCCCGAAAGGAAGCTTTAAAGTGTTACTTCAACTCATTTGCTTAATAACTGAAGCTCTGCACCTCTTTCTAGAACATGGGCAGGATGTGTTAATTCTACTCATTAGCATAATAACAGAAGCTCTGGACACCGGCATGTGAGAACCACACCCAGTTCTTCGAACCACACCCAGATCTTCGAACCACACCCAGTCCTGTCTATAAAAGACAGCCCCTGAGCCTCATCCAGTGCTTGTGCTCGTCTACCTCCTGCTTACCTGAGGACGTATCCTTCGGCGCTGGCATTCCTGCTCTCTCCTGACCTTCATTGGCTTCAACGGGGGTGATTGCTGGCTCTTCCTTCTTCCGGTTTCCGGCTCCTTCCTGCCTCAGTCCCTCTTCTGCCCACTGCAATCAACCTGCAAAAGAGAAAGAGGACAAGGTTAGACTGATCAGTATCCCTTTCCAGCAACAATTAAGTGCAAAACCTTTTATTTCTGGATTCACGTATAGACAATTTGGAACAAGATAGCTCCCACAAACTTGTGGAAGAATACTTTGTGGAACTTAGTGAAATAAACATTGTTTTTCTTGGAACTTTTGAAAATCGAACAGAGGAAATCATTGGCAGCAAGGCCAACAGTAAAGCAAGGACTTGCTCTAATTACCTGCGTTATCTTGATGTAAAAGTACAGTATTTGTTTTTATAAAAGTCTGGAAATGTTTAGTTATATTAAGGTGAATGTTTAGATGTTGATAACTCTGATAATGATATTCGTTTGATTTTTATAGGAATATAGGAATTTTACAGTCATAGAAAACACATCCCAGAACAGTAACACATACCATACCTGGAAGCTAAAGACCAGGATCCAAGAGGTACTTGTAGAAGGGAATTTTTAATAGATTAAGGTTTAGTCAGGAACACATGTAGGGATAGGTTGCACTTATCTGTTCTTTATTTATATTCCAATAGGCACCCATTTCTACAGAAATCTGAGAGGGCCGCAGATTGTAACGGCACTTCAACAGCAGAAACGCAAGAACGGTGTTGTCTCTCTCTTTTTTATTTTATCCACTTCCCCCCTTCCCTTGAGCTTCTGGTTCTTAGTGCACTGTTTACACTAGTGAGCTGGAACAAGCGGTTTCAGGGTGGGGTCGGACTGTCTTCAACCTCCATCAGAACTGAACAGAAAACTGGCGCAGGCCCTAAACGAGGACCTGACCCATAACGAATCTGTGTCTGGCATCTTACAACATATGCAAGAGGAAATAGAGACATTTAAATTGGAGAACACCTCTTTAAAACAGGATTTAAGCAGGTATAAACCTAGGGAATCTCAGTGGAACACAGCTTTTACGCCGTTGTTTAAACCCCCCTCAGAGACAGGGGCGCAATCTAGACATACACCTCTCCCTCCACCAGTTGAGGTTACTGTTAATGTCCCTAATGCTGTGCCTTTAGCAGCACCTGAGCGTTTTCATGGAGATAGTAACAAATTCCATGTTTTTATCAATCAATGTCAATTACACTTCATTTGTAAACCACAACAGTTCCCCACAGACGCTACGAAAGTGGCTTTCGTCTTGTCTTATTTGGGTGGTACAGCAGCCAATTGGTCAATTCCTTTTGTGGATAGAGATGATCCCATCCTCCATAATTGGAATCAATTTAAATTTACTATGACCAGCCTTTTTGCAAGACACACTTTTATGTAGGCAAGTGATAATGAGCTTTTAAATATTAAGCAAGGTAACAAGGATTTATTGACCTATCTCACTAGTTTTAATTGTTTACTCACCGAGACACAGTGGCCTGAAGAAAAGCGTGTCTCCCTTTATTATAAAGGTTTGAGAGACGAGTTAAAAGACGCATTGGCTCATATCGTTGATTTGCCAGAAGACTATTCTGACTTTGTAGATTTAGTCGTGAAATTGGAACACAGACTAGGTGAAAGAAAGGGAGATAAATCTAAACTGGAATCACGGTTAACTTTTATTAGACATGAGAAGAAAGACACAGATAATAAACTCCCTGAACCTGAGCCTATGCAAATAGGAACACTCAGAGGACCACTCACGTCAGAGGAAAAAGAAAGAAGGAGAAAACTTCAATTATGTTTGTATTGTGGCAAGGCAGGACACTTTGCCAGAGAATGTCCAGTAAAACCTAAAACTTCACGAAGGGGTACTGCTTCCTCTATCTCCTCAACTGAGTCGGGAAACGATTAAGCTCGACAAGGGGGGAGGTTACTTGGTCAAGTAAGCATCCTGCTCAAACCTCTAATTCTGCAGCCTTCATGGTACCACACATACCTAGACATTTCATAATTCAGATCTTTTTAATTGTAACTACCCAAGTTAGACATTCTCTCCCTGCCCTACTGGACTCAGGAGCAACAGGAAATTTTGTGGACAATAAGTTAGCTAAAACATTAGGTCTTCCTATTTGTTTAAAGCCTTGTCCCGAAGCAGTATGTGCAGTGGATGGGTCAGAATTGACCTCAGGAATAATCACAAAACAAACAAGTCCACTTGTCATGGTCTGTCAAAACGGACATACAGAAATGATTAACTTTGATCTAATAGATACCCCTAATTTTGGCTTGATTCTCGGGGTACCCTGGTTAACAACTCATAACCCAAGAATTGAGTGGGTGAACCGAACAGTTACTTTGGATTCCTCATTCTGTAGAACCAATTGCTATCAAGAAGCAGGTACAGAACAAAGCACGGTAATACATTGTGCTAGTGTTTCTCAAGATGAACCAAGTCTCCCTCTTGAATATTCTGACTTTAAAGACGTTTTTGACCCAGTGAAGGTTAGTGTATTGCCCCCACATCGGTCATATGACTGTCGTATAGATCTTATCCCAGGGGCCCCTTTACCTAATAACAGAGTATATGCTTTGACTGACGAAGAGACCAAATATTTAAGAACCTATCTAGACGACCTACTGCTGTCTGGGTTCATCCGACATTCCACATCTCCAGTGTCATCTCCACTTTTTTATATCCCGAAGCCGGATAAATCTTTGCGCGCGTGTATCGACTATAGAGGATTAAATAAGGCTACAATCAAAAAATAAATATCCTCTTCCGCTAATACCTGTGTTGTTGGATCAATTGAGACATTCTACTGTATAAACTAAACTTGATCTGCGGGGAGCTTACCACCTGGTCCGAATAAAAGAGGGGGATGAGTGGAAGACAGCTTTTAAAACAAAGTTTGGTCTATTTGAGTACACAGTAATGCCCTTTGGGTTGTGTAATGCCCCTGCGGCTTTTCAATTCTTTATAAATGAGGTCCTACACAAATTCTTGGATGTTTGTGTCATAGTATACATAGACGACATCCTCATTTACTCTAAGAACCCGGAAGAACATACCCAACATGTTCGCGCAGTATTATCAAAGTTAAAAGAAAATCATCTCTTTGCAAAATTAGAAAAATGTACTTTTAATGTCAGCAAAGTGGACTTTTTAGGATACTGCCTGTCACCTCAAGGAATAACTATGGATGTAAAGAAAATTAGTGCTATCACTGATTGGCCAGAACCATCATCTGTGAAAGATGTTCAGAAATTTCTGGGTTTTGCCAATTTTTATAGATTTATTTCTCATTTTGCAGACATTGCGGCCCCAATAACCACCTTGTTACGGAAAGGGCAACGATTTCTTTGGTCTGATGAGGCAGCACACGCCTTTCAACTCCTGAAACAAAAGTTCACTTCAGCCCCAATTCTGACACATCCTGATCCTGACTTGCCATTTTTTGTTGAAGCGGATGCTTCACAAGTAGCTTTAGGAGGAGTTCTCTCTCAACGGAATGCTTTAGATGGCCAATTACATCCTATAGCATTCTATTCCAAAAAGTTATTACCAGCTGAACAAAATTACTCTGTGGCTGAAAGAGAACTATTGGCTATCAAAGTAGCTTTTTCGGAGTGAAGGCACCATTTAATGGGAGCTAAGTACCCTGTTACCATCTTTTCTGACCATAAGAACCTACAGTTTTTCGGATCACTAAAAGCACTAACTCCACGGCAGATGCGCTGGTTAAATTCTTTTAGTACTTTTGACTTTGTTATAACCTATAGACCAGGTGCACAACAAATTCAATCTGATGTGCTATCTAGATATGGACATACCTCAGACATGAAAGAAGACAAAATAGAAGAACCCATTATTCCTCCCCAAAAGCTTTTGGCACCAGTACAACAGAAGGATTTCATCACAGATCTATATAATGCACACATGCAAATAGCACCTCAAGATTGGTTAAAGGATTCCCATAACACAATACAACAAGGTTTATTGTATCACGACAACATGCTGTTAGTGCCCACCACAGAATTACAAACACAGGTGATAATTTGGCATCACGCCTCACCGTTGGCAGGTCATCCTGGCTGGGTAAAAACTCTGGAAAATGTGCGAAAACACTTTTGGTGGGATAATATGAGTAAGGACATTAAGCAATTTGTCACTACCTGTCCAGTTTGTGCAAGGCGTAAATCTTCCCATAAGGCCCCTGACGGTTTGTTAATACCAATGCCATCACCCAAACAACCTTGGCACACTGTGAGTGCAGACTTTATTGTAGGTTTACCACTAGTAAAATCCTTCACAACAGTGTTAGTGATAGTGGATTTTTTGTCTAAAATGGCACATTTTGTACCATTATGGAAATTGCCAACTGCGGCAGAATATGCCGATATTTTTATAAGAGAAATTGTGCGTTTACATGGTTTGCCAAGTAAAGTGGTGTCACACCGAGGTAGCCAGTTCAACTCTAGATTTTGGAAAAACATATGCAAAAATCTGAAAATAGATGTGGCTTTATCCACTGCTTTCCATCCGGAAACAGATGGACAAACTGAACGACTGAACCAAACCTAACTTCAAATGCTACGTTGTTTATTGGCTGATTATGCTAGTGAATGTTTGGAAGCTCTCCCAGTAGCGGAGTTTGTTTATAATAATACTGAACATGCAGCTCTACTTTGTTCACCATTCTATTTCATGCAGGGGTATCATCCAAGAGCCATACCCATTTTGTTAGAAGATTCCCTGTTGCCTACAGTCACAGATAGACTAACGAGATTAGGTGACATACAAGACAAGGCCAGGAAACATTTATTAATATACAAAGAAAACATGAAAAAACAAGCAGACAAACACAGATCTGAGGCCCCAATGTATAAAATCGGTGACAAAGTATGGCTCTCCACAAAGAACCTAAATATAGAGGGATCCCGAAAGCTGCAACCACGTTTCATAGGACCCTTTAGTGTAACTGCCATAGTAAACCCAGTAACAGTAAAATTGGATTTACCAAAAGAATACCCAGTACATGCTACTTTCCATGTGTCCTTGCTTAAGCCGTACAACCCAAAAACCCGACCTGAACCACCACCTCCACCCAAACCCATTAAGGGAAATCTAGAATATGAAGTGAAAAGCATAAAAGACGCAAAAAGAATGCAGGGACGTCTGTTTTATTTAGTAGAATGGAAAGGTTATGACGAAACTGAGAATTCATGGGAACCAGCATCCTATGTACATGCCCCGCGGTTGATTAGACAGTTTTATCTCAAAAATCCAGGGAAACCCCGTCCAGTAGGAGGGCCTTTGAGGAGGGCGACTGTTAGGGTTTGTGCACAGCAAAGAGCATGTCCCCTCTCATTGCACTAGTGGTCTTAGTAAAAGCTCTCTTTTAAACATACTATTGAAAGCCTTTCTTGTTATCTCAGCCCCCTCCCTAGGCTTCTGTGTATGTTGCTTAATGTATTCACAAGTTTGGATTTTACTGTTTGATTGCACATTGGACCTTGCATTTACCAAGGCTTATTTAGAAAACCCCTCCCTAGGCCAGGTGTTACTTCTACTCATTTGCCTAATAACTGAAGCTCTGCACCTCTTTCTAGAACATGGGCAGGATGTGTTAATTCTACTCATTAGCATAATAACAGAAGCTCTGCACACCGGCATGTGAGAACCACACCCAGTTCTTCGAACCACACCCAGCTCTTCGAACCACACCCAGTCCTGTCTATAAAAGACAGCCCCTGAGCCTCATCCAGTGCTTGTGCTCGTCTACCTCCTGCTTACCTGAGGACGTATCCTTCGGCGCTGGCATTCCTGCTCTCTCCTGACCTTCATTGGCTTCAACGGGCGTGATTGCTGGCTCTTCCTTCTTCCAGTTTCCGGCTCCTTCCTGCCTCAGTCCCTCTTCTGCCCACTGCAATCAACCTGCAAAAGAGAAAGAGGACAAGGTTAGACTGATCAGTATCCCTTTCCAGCAACAAGTAAGTGCAAAACCTTTTATTACCTGAAAGGACTTTGACGGCGATTTCTGGATTCACGTATAGACAATTTGGAACAAGATAGCTCCCTCCAGCTTGTGGAAGAATACTTTGTGGAACTTAGTGAAATAAACATTGTTTTTCTTGGAACTTTTGAAAATCGAACAGAGGAAATCATTGGCAGCAAGGCCAACAGTAAAGCAAGGACTTGCACTAATTACCTGCGTTATCTTGATGTAAAAGTACAGTATTTGTTTTTATGAAAGTCTGGAAATGTGTGAAAAGTGAGTTTACAATTAAGAACTTCGGCTTTTAGTTATATTAAGGTGAATGTTTAGATGTTGATAACTCTGATAATGACATTCGTTTGATTTTTATAGGAATATAGGAATTTTACAGTCATAGAAAACACATCCCAGAACAGTAACACATACCACACCTGGAAGCTAAAGACCAGGATCCAAGAGGTACTTGTAGAAGGGAATTTTTAATAGATTAAGGTTTAGTCAGGAACACATGTAGGGATAGGTTGCACTTATCTGTTCTTTATTTATATTCCAATAGGCACCCATTTCTACAGAAATCTGAGAGGGCCGCAGATTGCAACGGCACTTCAACAGCGGAAACGCAAGAACGGTGTTGTCTCTCTCTTTTTATTTTATCCACTTCCCCCCTTCCCTTGAGCTTCTGGTTCTTAGTGCACTGTTTACACTAGTGTGCTGGAACAAGCGGTTTCAGGGTGGGGTCGGACTGTCTTCAACCTCCATCAGAACTGAACAGAAAACTCAGTTGAGCTGGGCTTTGACAACTACCATGTAGATTAACTTTTTTAGGTATTCCTAACACTACAACTAAGGCGACTATAGGGTGATCTGAAAAGGAGTTGACTTGAACAATAGCACATAAACTGGGAGATCTAATCACCACGGATCTATGAGGGCTAAACCACCCTTTAAAATCTTAATCAATTTTGAAGTTTTCGGTTTTAGTTGTCGCTTAGTTTTATTTAAAGTATCTAGCCCTAGATCTTGTATATAATGAAAATCTCCCCCATAACTATGGGTTCTTCCAAGTTTATTAATAGATCATAGATCTGCTCCAAGGCTTTAATATCATAAAAATTGGTCCATAACAAGGTAAGAAATACTTCCGCAGCGGATGCGCAGTGAACGTGCGCAGTGGGCGCACCGCTGGCGTGCCGAAGGCGCGCCTAAGGCAAGCCCGTCTGTGCCCGTCCACGCCAGACCGGGCCCAGGGGCCAGAGACTCTGGTCAAATTTTAACCTACTCTATGGCAAGACTCTATGAATTGCGTGGTTCATCCCCTGCGTCGGCTTTGCCGGAGATTTTAGCTGCAAAACTTCTCCTAAACAACTGGCTGGCGGATAATGTAGTCCTTCAGACAGGCGATATGCAGGGCCTAAGGTGAAAGAATGGGGGGTTGGTAGGGCTCCCTTGCTTGAAGGTCGCCCGGTTAAATACCCGTTCCCTTTCTAAACACCACTTAGAAATCTACACTTTGCTTCATGAAGGGGAATATGACATCCTCGCACTAACAGAAACATGGTTAGTGGATGTGTCTGGCCACGATATTGTGGCCTCCTATCCGCCAGGTTATGATGTATGACTCATAACCGGCAGGGAAACAAGAGAGAGGGAGGGGTAGCACTGTTTTTTCGGTGGGCCTGGAGCATTGAAAAGATTGTTGAGTAGAGCATTGATGGGGCGGAGGTCCTAGGGATAAAGCTAGGCCTTAAAACATCCTGCTTGATAGTGGTAGTGGTATATCGCCCTCCACAGTCCACCCCGCTTTTCAATGATCTGCTTCATGAAGTAGTGAGCAATCTTTGCTCTAAATATCAACAGATTTTTGTTCCAAGGGATTTTAACTATCACTGGGATCTGACACCAAGAGATAGCATGGCTAGTGGGTTTGGAGAGGCTATGGCCATGCTAGGGATGAAACAAATTGTGGAGACCCCCACTCATGAGAAGGGCCACACCCTAGACCTCATTTGGACTACGTCCTCAGCCACGATACCAACAATGTATAATCCTTGTAGCTGGTCAGATCACTATCTGATCAGCTTTAAGATCCCGGTGAGCAGTCAACAAGACTATCTACCCTCTGTGCGGAGATCGGTACCGAATTGGCGTACGTTAGAGGACGCAAGCTTAAGGGTAGCATTAAAAGAGACAACCTACCCAGGGATGCAGTCTAGTGACCAGGATCTGGGGTATGGTAAACTCACTCACAGGCTAAGGATAGCCATCGACAGGGTGGCCCCTGCCCGGTGGGTAAAGATATCCAACAGAATTAAGGGTGCCCCTTGGAATACGGAAAAAATAAGAAGGGACAAACAGGCACTCCGGCAATGTGAAAGGCATTGGCGAAAAGCATATGAGCCAATGGCTCAGGATAAATACAAAGCAAAACTTACCCTCTATAAAGCATTGATCACTACCACTAAATGCGCCTACTATGAACTAAAGATCAAGGAGGCCACTGACATAGATAAGGAGACTTTTAATGTACTCAGCTGAGTCAAAAGAATGAACAAATGACAATCGCAAACCAGGATGATTGTGATAAGATACAGGATTTCTTCCTGGCCAAGGTCCAAGACTTGGTTGGGGAAATAAATAATACCCGTATTAGTCCTTGTCCTTTCCCAGTGCTGAATCCACCAGACTTTAAGGGTAATTCACTCTCAGTCTTTCCTGCACTTGATTTAAATAGTCTAGCTCTTACCATGGCCAAAGTAAAGTCTGGGTCGCCAGAGGACCATTGCCCTCCAAGAGTGTTTAAGATGAGCCTTCCGGTAGTGGGCCCAGAAATTCTGCCCTTGCTAAATCTATCATTAGCAACGGGGAAGGTCCCACAAAACTGTAAGGAAGCCATAGTGATCCCATTAATAAAGAAGGTTGGAGCAGACAGTAAGATTCTGAAAAACTTCCGACCTATCTCCAGACTCCCATTCCGGACTAAAGAACTGGAACAACACGTGCTTAGAGTAGTTTCCTCTTATCTGGAAGATCATCAGCTGCTTCATGCTCGTTAAGCTGGATTTAGAGCCCATAATAGCACTGAGTTGGTTATGCTTTCAGTTTTGGATGAGCTAAGGCTCATGACTGACAGGAAAATCTCCTCTGCACTGATCCTTTTGGACCTCTCAGTCGCGTTCGACATGGTGAAACATGCTCAGCTGGTGGCCTGGGTATGGCGGCTGGGAGTTACAGGGACAGTCCTGCAATGGATTGTTGCCTTTTTGGAGGATCAATCTTAAGGTATCTAATATGGGGAGTATAAATCTAGGCAGGGAGCCCTGTCTTGTGGGGTACCACAGGGCTCTGCGCTGTCCCCCTTGCTTTTCAATATCTACCTTCAACCTTTGGTGGAAGCCTTGGCCAAACTGGATTGTCAGGTGTTCAACAACGCCGATGACACCCAACTAAGCATGCGTATTGACAACTCCACCCACTCACAGCTTAAGGTACAGAGTATTCTCCGAGTCACGATGAATTGGATGACCTCCAACTCACTCAAGGTAAACCCTGACAAGACTAAGGTTCTGGCCCTTACTACTAGATCTAATCCATGGTCTAGTCTTTTCTGGCCACAGGAGCTTGGCACCACTCCGATACCAGTGCCAGCTGGGAAAAGCCTGGGTATCAGGTTAGACACCAAACTAACCATAAATAGTCAGGTATCGGCAGTAGTAGGGAGCTGTGTAGGTCTGATAAGACAGCTGCGGAAACTTGCACTTCTGTTATCGTTTTCCACCATGCGTACTGTTGTGTCGGCATTCATTCTGTAACGCCTGGACTATGGCAACGCAGTTTACATAGGGCTGCCTGAGAAGCTTTTGGGGAAACTTCAGGTGGTCTTAAATGACACAGAGAGACTGATTTTCAAAGTACCAAGAAGGACACGCGCCACGCCCCTGCTACAACAACTGCATTGGTTCCCTATTAAGCAGAGGGTTAGGTTCAAAGGCCTGTGCATTGCACATAAAGCCCAGTTTGGAGCAGCGCCTCGATACTTTGAAGACCGTTTGAATTCTTATGTGCCTGGTCGTTGTCTCCGTTCATCTGAGACACACCAACTGGCCTGTCCGCGCTTTAATGGAGCCACGTTGGGAGGGCGTGCCTTCTCGGTTGTGATCCCCCCGCTCTGAAACAAGCTACCGGAGAGTCTATGTGAGGAAGTTAGGCTACTCCCTCTTAGAAAGAAACTTAAAATGATCCTGTTTTCCGAGTCATTCGGATAAGTGTAATTAAATAAGGAATTCCTGGGTTCTGGGTCGATAGCGCTTAGAGACCTTTGGTGATTTGGCGCTTTATAAATGTAAATTAACAATAACAATAACAGATCCAGCTTCCCCATCAGAACAATATACCCACTCCCCTTACTGCCATATTTGTCGAGGCAAAATAGGCATTGGAATATTTCCTTGGTAAAAACATTTTGGGGGTGTTAGATTCTAAATTCACTTCCTGTAAAAATATAACCTCTGGGAAAAAGGACCCCAACCAATTCAGCAACGCCCTACTTTTCCATACATTTGACAGGCCATTTACAATATGCGTAGTTATCTTTATACTTCGTGGCATGTCTTAGTTTTGGCCCTGTGCCTGTATCTTGTGCACACAGAAATGCGCTTTTTTCTACCATTTCTGACCTTTACTTGCTGGACTTGACCCTTTTTCCTATCTTCCTCTATTTTTACTTCCCCTCACCTTTGTCTCTTACTCATGTTAATTATTCATCCGAAGTCTGCGCTCATCTTGCTCCTTTTTATCTGCACACGCCCCACTACCAAACCTCCCCAACTATCTCCCCATCCCAGACCCTTCTGAGGAAAAGGATGGCCCTTGACTTCCTTCCTTAGCCCAGCCAAGATTTGTGTTGCCCTGACCTGTAACCTGCTCACATCCTCTCGCTTCCACCCCCTTTTTATTTTACTGATATTGTATCCCTAAAACTAAAAACAAGCAGAAAGTGCTAAATTGTTCAAACAAAAGTGCTATCCAACAAAGTGTCTACTGCTTGAATTTCATTTATAGCATTCTATATCCCTTAGCTCTTACAAAATGGCAGGCACTCAATGGAATAGTGCTTCCGCAGCTCACATATTCTCCCTGGAACCAGATATTTTAACATAGTGCATAGTTTTAGCAGGCTACAAATGCTTGTGCTGTTCAGGATTCAGCAGTATTGTATTATTGCTGTTAGGACAAAGTGCATATTGGCTAATTTTAGAAGACTAGCGATGTTTATGCTGTTGACACCCAGCATTCAGCAGGATTATATTATCTTCATATTCATCAACCATGGACAATCTACTATAAAAAAGTGACTGGTACTTAGCTGCATATCTATGTCTTTTGTGGTTGTTATAATCCTGAAAATAGAAACAAGCTTGAAAAATTTCAAAAGTGCTATTTAACTAAGTGACAAATGCTTAACAGACTGCTACAACTTGCTCTATACTTTAGCACTTGCGGCATAATTGGTACTCAACAGCATATTACAGCAGCTCTCATCTTTTCCCAGGAGACAACAATTCAGTATTTAAAGGTTAAAGTGCTAACGTGCCTTAAAAGTGCTAATATATCAAAGTGCATAGTGTTTAGTCATAGCGGACTAGAGATGTTTGTACTGTTGACACCGAACATTCAGCAGCATTACATTATTGCTATTATGTCAGAAATGCATAGTGCTTAGTATTAGCAGACCATAGATATCTATGCTATTTGAACCCAGCATTCAGCTGCATTATATTATCTACATCAATGGCATGTTACTTCAGCAGTTCTTATATTCTCCCTGGAAACCAAGGTTGAAAAAGTGCTGACGTGCCTGAACAGTGCTATTTTAACAAAATGCATGATGTGTAGTTTTAGCAGACTAAAGATATTTTTGCGGTTCACACACAACATTGAGCTGCATTGTATTATTGCTATTATAACAAAGCACATGGTTTCTTGTTTTAGTAGATTAATTATGTTTATGCTGTTGACACCCAACATTCAGCAGCATTATATTATCTACATATCAGCCGAGCGCTACAATCTACTATAAAAAGTGACTGATGTTAAGCTCATACCTAAAACCCATAAAACAACAGTAATGAATAATTAGTATACTCTAAGTAACTACTTTGACACTTCATAATTTCTTATGTCTCTCTTTCTTAACTCCTTTGCTGCTGCGGGAATTCCGCCGCAGCGCTGGGGGGGGTTTGGGGGCACCACGGTGGCGCTGTGCTCATGACGGAGCCACTCCGTCATGAGCCACGGTTGAGCTGTGCTCATGACGGAGTGGTTCATCAGCACAGCGTGGGAGGAGCGGCTGCCAACGGCCGCGGCATGACGGAACCACTCCGTCATGAGCACACGGCGACCGTGGCTCATGACGGAGTGGTTCCGTCATGAGCAGGGGAGGGGTTGATCTGGCTCCCCTCCATTTGCCTCTATCCTTTGCTTTCCTTAACCACCTTTTGCAACACCTCCTGGGATTCCTCAAGAGTAAAACAGATATCAAATTGACCCTTAAATAACACTTTCAGTTTGGATTGTTGAACAATGGACGCCTATGCCTCTTCATTTGTAAACTGACCAATCAGGTCCAAACAATCCCTCCGTCAGCAAGCTGCTAATGCCGACATATCTGAAAATACTGTTACTGTTGACCCATCCGTTAGAAGAAAGACTTTTTTCTGTATCTCCTTAGTTAAGATTACTTCTTTTATATACCTGACCAGAGCTACGTACACTGAGAACACTCGGGTGGTGACATCTTACAGTATCGGGAAGTTATGCCTAGAGTGGCCAAAGACCTCGACACTGCCCCAGGTGAAACAACACTTATCTCTTCTCTCAGAAGACATGGATCTTAGTGATTTTTGTTAGGTCCCCAGAAGCCAAGTCGCAAGCACTTTTTGAATGCCATTCTCTTAACAGGAGGCTGCTGAGAAACTATGCGAAATTGATAGGGTTAACCAAGAAAAAGCTTTAGCAGTGGTCGACAATGGTATGGCCACACTATCATCCAGGATTTATTCACTGGGCAACCTTGTGTCTTCTGCTATAGATACAATGGAACATGATTTGTCTATTCTTCAACATGGACAATCGCAATTGCCAACGATTTAATTTTTTAGCTGGATGCTACAATCATTGCTTTCTGGATACGTTCCCTGGTGTTACATCAACAGTACGACTCTGTTTTCTGCATATAATCTAATGGAAAGACAGATGGTAATGGCACGAAGAGATGCAAAATATACAATGTTGCACATTGAAAAATTGGACCAATTACGTTTCACCGTGGCAGTGTCGCCTTCCACAGAATGGTTAATCTAGGGCTATATTACACTGCCTGTCACGACATTCCAAATTTAATAATGTCTACAGTATCACCAGGTAGGCAGGTCTGAAGCACTGGGAGACGGATACATACATGAGTACTGGGAATTACTGTACAGATTTACATGCAGGAATGGGGACACTGAAGTTTCTCTAAGCGGTTCAAACTGTGAAATTGCCTTAAGTGGTTACTTGGTTTGCAAAGAAATTTTGCTTCACGGAGCCTGTAATGCTTCAGTTGCTAACTTGCCATTTCGCTTGAAGGGTTACCCAGCTGCCGTGCTTCATCTGGTGTTTGAATTGCTTTTGAATGGGAGCAATTTGATGCTGAATGGTCAAGGCTGTTGTGGGATGGTAACAGGCATCCGAAATCCAGTTACAATAAGTTCCAGGACTACTTGTTGTATGCAAGTATTGTTTCCACCTCTCCAGACGGTTAGCGAGGCAATGCTATGAAATGTTTCCTTTATACGGTTTGATTCTCTGAGGAGACTGAAAGCCATGCTTTTGCAGAAGGATGTGGCCTTAACCGTAGCCCAAGAGACTTTTGATCTCTAGGTTGCAAGGTCCTCATCTGAGATAAAGGCGCTAGTCTGTACAAACTTCCCGCTCCATTTCAGGGTAATGGTTCCTTGTACCTTTAACATGTTTGATATGAAGGGGATCGTGCACCTAAGTAAACGCATAGATTCTGGACTTTTAAGCCCTTTCAGACAATCTTTGGAGTTATTCCAGCATTTATACACTCCGTATTGGGAAGCATGTTTGGAGGGCTTACGCTGGTCCTACTACTTGTAGTGGGAATCCTGGGTTTAATTTTTCTGCTATGCAATGGAATGCCCAGTTACACAAGAGATGGAAAAGGCACTCCTGGTGCAACGTAACAATGTTGCCATGAACTCCATCTGGGCACACCTCGGCTTTGGGAGCTAAGCGAGCATTGGTTCCTATCATTCAGACCAGTCGGTGTTGACTGCATCTTGCCTGTACTCTGTCGCCTATTCTGCGAATACAAATGTGTGTTGGACATATATCTGACTCTTCCATAGGTTGCGCCACTGGACATAGACATACTACTGGACCTCATAATGGCCCACATGTTACAGTGTCCTCAGCGTATTTTCATGTTGATGACAGCCCCCATGGGATGCTTCAGCTCCTGTCGGATCTGACAACGGCTCTACAACAGATTCACAGGTATTGAGTGTTCCGTCTGTGGGTGCTATGGGCACTGAAGATGATCACCTTTGTTCCATTTACCTGATACTAGAGGTGTTACAGGGACCGTTGTCTGTGAATGCGAGTGACAGTGAATTTTCCAAAACAAGCCAAATTGCAATGTGAGAAAATTGTTTTATTATTTTTTGCTCTCACTGAGCTCTATTGCTTTCAATGTGCTCAGTCTAACAGTATATTAACTATTTAGTGGACTTATAGAGCTTTTTTAATTTTTAGCATTATTTTTTACACATACGATGTTTCCAGATGTTTTTAGACACTGGTTTCATGACAATGTTTTTATGCTTTTTAAACAGGAATATTTTTGCATTAGTTGACCTTATCGACCTTCATATGAGGAGTGGGTGTTATAAATCCCAATATACGCCAATCTTGGCCTAGGTAGCTAAACAGATTTGTACCTACATGTGTCCTACCTTGCTCTGCATAACGGTTCTAGCACTGACCTTTCACCCAGTTATGTGCTAAATAAATGTTGATCAGTTTCTTGAAACTAGCTTCATTTATTATGCATGAGGATTCTTAGAAAGTCCCTGAACATGACGTACATAACAGCATTAACATACTCTGTATATAAGTCATGGTCATATTTATCCTAGGGCTAAAGAACTACTATGCATAATTGCAGGTATTGATTTAGGCTCATTTCCATAATCATACTCACAACAAATCGATTGTGTAAGGAACCCCAAGGCTATCTTTATGGCACAAAAAAATCATACCAACACTAGATAGGCAGAAGAGAAGCTTCCATGCTGACCCAAGACGCTGAATCCCCTGCACCCAGAAGAGAGAAAGAAGACGGGTCCTTCATTCTATCACTTCTGGTAATGGTGTTGGCTCGTTCCTAGGGGATTCTTGGCTTTACACCCACATGCATGCTAGGTACACTTAGGTACACTAAGGTAGTGTTTGCATTGTAGGAGTACGCTTGATTACCGTCATGTATCTATTTGCCTGCATATATTCACTGTTTTAGCACCATGGTAGAATTCTACTTGTTATTTACTATGTTGGTGCGTGTCATCTTATACATCTGTTTCTGCCTAATGGTTGTCGCAGCAAACATGTTTTATAGTAGAATAATGCTTGTTCAATAAATGCTTATTTAAATCATCCCCATTGTTTATTCTGTGTATTTCTCTGAGACTAAGTGGGCACGATTGACTGAGCGAAAAATATGGTACTGTTTCCACGACCCCTGAAGGATCAAGGTTTTTCATGTTCGATGGTTGCCAGAAACTATTTGCTCCTTAGTAAGGTTAGGGGGCTTATTGTGGCACTGTGAGCTAGCTGGTCTAAAGGCTAACATATCCTTAGGGGGTGTCTGGAATCAGTCTGGACACCAATCCCTTAGTTATGTTGTCTAAATGCACAGATCCTATGTATTTTTAGGAACTACATGACACAATGACAATGTTTTGAATGTCTAAGCATCATGTGCAGAAAAGATACATCTATATTATTTGCATTCTGGGAGTTGTGGTAGTTTTAGTCACATTTTTAAACAGGAGTACTGTAGTCATGAATAAAACATAAGAAAATGTGTCATGCCTGTATACAAATTTTAAAGTAATGAAATGAAAAATACACTTGTTAAGCGCATGGCTACCCGGGGGCAACACAGTGCTTGTTACGGCAAGCAATAGAGAAAAAACAGGGCTAAGGGAAGAGCCAGGTTTTTAACAGTTTGCGAAAGGCAAGATGGTTAGGTTCCTTGTGCAGGTGGAGAGGGAGAGAATTCCAGAGCTTAGCGGCATTGTAAGAGAACAGACGACCGCCGCTTCTAGCTTTGCCAATCCTAGGAACTGCGGCAAGGTGTAGGGCGTTGGAGCGAAGGCGTCTGTTGGGACGGTAGGGACGAACAATAGAGTGATTGATGGAAGGGCCAATTCCAGCTAACGTCTTGTGGACAATGCACAGAGCCTTGAAAGTAACTCTCTCCATGATAGGAAGCCAGTGGAGGGATTTCAAAGCAGGTTTTGACTGTTGGTGCTTTGGGAAATCCAGAAGAATTCTGGCAGCCCAGTTTTAGACCGTCTGGAGTTTTGAGAGGGTTGCGCATGGGGACCATAAATAAAGGGCATTCCCGTAGTCCAGACGCAATAGAATGAGTGCCTGAACCATGAGCTTCCTTGCCTGGAAGGGGAGGAGGGGAAGAACTTTGCGAAGAATCTTTAAGATGCCATAGTAAGTGGCTGCCACATTGCGTGCCTGGACCTTGAAAGTCAAATCTTGATCCTGCCAAATACCCAGGCTTTTTATCTGGATCTTGGGGCCGTAACGGGGCCCAGAACAGCCGGCCACATTGTGTTGAGATTGAAGTGGGACGAATTTCCCAAGATCATCATCTCGTTTTTTTCTCTGTTTAAATTTTAGAAAGGAGTTCTTCATCCATTTGTGCTACCTCTACCAAGCAAGGACGGAGACTGGAAGAGGAATTATCAACTTGGTTAAGTCCCACTACAAGTTGTGTGTCATCTGCATAGGTCACTATTTGTAACCCAAAGGGCAGCACAATCTCCGCTAACGGGCTAATGTGAATGTTAAATAAGGTGGGACTCCGGGAGGATCCCTGAGGAACTCCACAGCAGAGAGGCAACTGTTTTGCGGCCACATTGGCGTCGAAGACCTAGAAAGATCTATCATCCAGGAAGGATTGCAGCCATTTCAGGGTGACACCGGTCAACCCCAGTCTTACAAGTCTGTAAACCAAGATATGGTGGTTGACCGTGTCAAAGGCTGCACTGAGGTCCAGAAGGATAACCAAAGCCGTACCTCCAGCATCCAGGATTTTTTTAGATTCTTCGACTACAGAGAGCAAGGCTGTTTCTGTTCCGTGAAGTGGTTGGAAGCCAGTCTGTGACAGGTGAAGGAGATTGTGAGTTTCTAGGAAGGCAGATGGCACTGAGTTAACGTATTTTTCGGCTATTTTGCTGATCCCTGGGAGAAGTGAGATGGGACGATAATTTCCCAAGGAATCAGGGTCAAGGCTGGGCTTTTTTAAGAGTACCTTCACCATCGCTTTCTTCCATGGAAGGGGAACCACTCCGGAAGCAAGTGAGGCATTGATCAAGTCCAGTATAATGGGGGAGATGGTACCAGCAGCTTGTTTCAGAATATTAGGAGGTAATGGATCTCTGGGCGACCCGCTTTTCCCCTGTGCTGAGATGCTGTCATGCGCCTCAGGGTCCATCAGGGGGAATGCCTCCAGATAGGATTCTGTGCAGTGGGGACAGATGTCGTGTTAGGTCATCTACCATGGAGAATAATGTGTACATGGTTTGAATTCTATTGAGGAAAAAGTATGCTAGTTTATTACAGCATGAGCCTGAGGTATCTGAGATCACTGGGGGTGGAGGGACTCTGAGCAGTGATTTCGCAATGTGAAAAATCTCACGCGCGGAGTTAGCTACCGAGAAAATATTTTCTTCAAAGTAGGCAGCCTGGGCTAATTTAATTTCTCCTTTATACAGTTTAATAGCCTCCATGTATTTCAGTTTCTTTTTAGGGGAGAAGTCCCTCCTACAAGATCCTTAGAGATGCTTTCAGGTTTGTTTTAACACCCAAAGCTATGCCGAGTACCATGCCATTCTGTTAGTTCCCATTTTCAACTGGGTTGTTTTTATAGGGAGAACCTGATCTAGAGAGTATTCTATCCATTTGATAAAGTTCTCATTGGCAATTACAGCATCAGGGTTGGGGACAGGCTTTGTTTTTTCTAATTCTGTGATCCACTGTTATGTCAGAAGTTTGGACCAGGGATGTGACCTTGTTCTAATCGGCTTAGTAGGGGGCGTGGCAGAATCGGGGGTCCAGAAACATGGTATAAGGAAATGGTCAGACCATGGAATTGGGATAGGTTTCCCTCCAGCTAAGTCTTCCAAATTGGAAAAGAAGGGGTCTAGTTGCTGTCCTTTCATATGGGTGGGATTGGCAACTTTTTGGAAAAACTGGTAGGCTGCGAGATCGTATGCTATCTCAACAGCAGCCACCTGTGAGAGATCGTCAAAGTGGAGATTAAAATCTCCCAGTAAGGTATAAGTTGGCAGGGGTACTGGCTAAATTGGCAGCCATGTTGGGCAGAGATTTGCAGAATTGTTCCAAGCTCCCGGGGGACGATAAATTAAAATACCTGACAGGGTGAGCGTAGGTGTGAAACCTGTGGAAAATGCAAGGTTCTCACAATCAGGTATTGGGCTTCCAGAGGTACGGCAGGTAAAGTATTTTTTGTAAATGATGGCAATCCAGCCACCTTTACCTGAGGTCCGATCTAACCTCTGGATATTGTAGCCCAGAGGAAGAGCTTGGATGAGATCTGGATCAGATCCTGAATTAAGACAGGTTTCTGTCAAAAACAGAACCTCAGGCCCTTCTTCTTCCAAAAGAATTGAGATATCTGCCATGTGCATAGGCAGCGACCTACAGTTAAACAATTTTTTTTTATATGATTTGGGGTTAGTTGACTTTGTGTGTGTGGGCATTAACAGTTTAAAAGAGCAATGCCTCCACACTGTAAGGTTGATGTCTGGAAAAATGAAGTGTTGGCAATTTTCCATAGTGGGTCCCTTCAGTTGAAGCAACTCTTCTACCTTATATTGATATTGTTTTGGGGAGAAAGATGCAGGGGTTCCGGCCCCTGGCCTTGTATGGACGTGGACGGGTGCAGAGGGGCTTGCCTTTCGTGCGCCATCAGCGTGCAGGAGGCGTGCCCGCAGCGTGCGTCTGCTGCCACATGGCACTTAAGTAAAAATGCCACCCCCGGAAATAAGGGAACTGAGGGGAGGAGCCACGTCCCTCCATAACAATCGGCTGGAAAAGCTGCGGCGGACTGGGGACCGGCGTATGGTAAAGTGCGAGTGCTATTGGTGAGTTAAAAGAAATTGGGTGCTCTGAGGGGCGTAGCACTGATAGTGCAAAGTAAAAAATATCACAGCAGTTAAAATACTGGCAGTAAGAATATTAAAAGCAGGCTTCTGGGCTGACGCGCTACAGCTTACCGCTGAGCGTGCGCTCCCGCTTGCCGCTTAAGTAAAAATTCCAACCCCGGAAATGACGGAGCTGAGGGTAGGAGCCACGTCCCTCTGCAACAATCGGCAGGAAAAGCCGCGGCGGACTGGGAAATGGCGTATGGTAAAGTGCGAGTGCTGTTGGTGAGTTAAAAGAAATTGGGTGCTCTGAGGGGAGTAGCAATGATAGTGCAAAGTAAAAATATTGCAGCAGTTAAAATACTGGCAGTAAGAATATTAAAAGCAGGCTTCTGGGCGATAAGCTACCGCTTACCGCTTAAGTAGTAATACTTGTTAGGTATATATTAGGAACTGTTTGTCAATGTGGTTTATAATGTATATGATCGGTTTGCATATGTTTAGATGGTGAAATATGGATTTTATGGTTGCAGATAGTTATTTGTACGATGAGACAGTTGAGTTTACTTGAAGATGCAGAGAATTATATATTTTTGGAAACATGGTCTGAAGGTGTATGTCTTTTATGAAATCACATGTATGTTTACATTGTGATCTATGTTCTTCAAGGCTGTTGAAAATGTCATGCCTATAGTGAGGGTGGTTCATTTCTTACAATATGCTCTGTTCAAAATTGAGGCGGGGTAATAGTGAAGAATGTCTTTTGAGAGTTTGTTTGCTAGGTTCACTAGGCATGTAAGTTTTCTTTGAGAAATTCTGAATATATGTTTTATGGACACTAGAAATATTTGCAAAATGATGTAGGTATGCCATTAGGGAATATTTGTTGTGCTTTCAACAGGTGAGAATTGTTGTTTTCAGTTTTAGAAAAGTATTGATGCATGTAGATGCTGAGTAACAGAGCAATTTATACACTTAGAGAGCTGTGTATGCAATTATATATCAAGTGTGATATCTAGACTTATTCATTCACCCAGGTACTACACAAACACTCTTCCAATCACACAGGCTCTAATTATGTACTCATTGAAAAACGCAGGAAACACCCATGCTTTCATCCAATCACCCAGATAGTCTCACCACAATCGGACTCTGCCTCACTGCCCACCGCATTTTGGTGTGGGACGGATGGTTGTCGGTCAGCGAGACCGACCACTACGGATCCGACGGGCTCCCATCGGAGGCAATTGCAATAACTACAATGGTGAAGGTGCCTGCCAGGCACCGCTTTAGGGATTACGATGACCCTTCCCACCGGTTGTTTCATGGCATTTTGCCTGCCTTCAAAAGGCAGGCAGAAAGGGACATTGGGGTACCATAGCGGGCCCTCCTTGCTCCCTGGCCCTCAGACATGGTACCTGGGGGGAACCTATCGTACCCCACTTCATTTCCATGCACTATGTGGCAGGCTCTGGATGATGCCTGCTACATAGTGCAGGAATATGAAAATGCATATTTTTTGTACTGCGCATGTGCTGCATCCCGCACAACATGCTGCAATACAAAAAATACACTTTACGACTGTCTTGAAGTGGGTCGCATTGTAAATTCCGTCGCGGGACCACAGACAGCAGTCGGGAAGTCCCATTCCCGATATGATGGCGGTCGAACAAATGTCCGACCGCCATCATAATGAGGCCCTAAGTTATGTGAATACACAGGCACTAACTATGCAGAGTTGGAACCACTGATTTTGTTCCTTAATACCCCGGGAATCAGGCAGGCACTACCTATAATCTGAGGGAATCACATAGGCTCTATCTAAGCACTCATCCAATCATCCAGGGAGTATTGTTGTACTGAACCAGAAATACATGTATTTACAAGTTTTAGTGAGGAATATGTACTTTTTTAGGACCATCTGGTGAAATATATATTTAACCTGTCACACACGGTTTGCATGTACTCTGACTAACTCTGAATAATTAATGAGCTACATGCTGTGATACACATCAATGTGCAGATTTGTGTATGGAGTGTTTCCCAAAATTTAAATCTAACATATCTAAGTAGAAAAGTATTGAAACACTAAATATACCGGTGACAAAGTTGTGGAGAGGCACAGTAATAGGTCTTATGTTGTGTTCTTGGATTTACAGTATTGAGTCACTGTATGTACTTTTACGCTTTGTTTAATGTTTATTTTAAAATTGAGTACATAAGGGATAAAGTGGTCTTTAGCACATATAAGTGAGAACCATGATATGGTGCAGGTGTGTTGTAGGAGATGGTGCTATAATATTAAAAGGTAAGTAATAAACTAAGGGGTTCATTAGACCCTCACAGGTGAGTAATGTGCTTTACAAATTTCTTGATTGATTGATTGATTGATTACAATAGAAGTGAATCTGCCACCGGCAGCCTGCTGGTGGCGGATTCCTCGCCAACATGCGGCTATTCTCTGCCCACCAAGTTAGGATGGGGGGTGGTTTGCTGGCCGACGGGAAGTCCATCTGCCATGGGTCCAATACAGGCAATCGTTACGATTGCCTGTCGGACCGGGAAAGCCTACCTACAATGGTGGTGGTGCCTAGCAGGCACCATCCTCCATATTAGGATGCTTTCTCTCCAACTGCCTTGATTGGCAGTTCACCCGCCATTCAAAGGCTGGCTGAGATTGACATCGGGAGCCCGTTGTAGGCCCCCTTCAACAGGGGCACTTTCCTTCTGCACTTGGGGGGCGCGCCCCTACATTTCCCTGCACCATGTGGCAGGCACGCCATGGTGCCTTCCACGTAATGCAGAGAAATGCAAAACCTGCATTTTCACCATTTCTGCAGGTCCTGCAGACTGCAGCACCCACTGCAATGGTAAACATGCCCAATGCGACCGCCACAGTGGTGGTCGCTTTATAATTCCGTGGGTGGGACTGCCGCCATATAGGCGGCCAGTCCTAAGTCCTGTGACGATGGCGGA
Source organism: Triturus cristatus (assembly GCF_964204655.1). Taxonomy (NCBI): domain Eukaryota; kingdom Metazoa; phylum Chordata; class Amphibia; order Caudata; family Salamandridae; genus Triturus; species Triturus cristatus. Next base: position 995,235,521 of record NC_140589.1, on the reverse strand, counting down.
CAGACTTAAGTCTGTCTGCCATCGTAATGAGCCCCTAAGTTTTGTGTTTTGGTTTAGGATTGGTACATTGAAGTAGATATTTGTAGTTATATAGGTAGGTTGATTTGTACATTAAAAGCTGCAACACAACATAAAAACTATTTTTGTATTATGTGTAAGCCAATAGCAATGTAGCTGGTAGATTGGCTAGAAAAAAACTTCAAATATAATTTATTTTTACAGAACAATATCTGCAGCATTACAGACAGATTGCATACAAAAGCTCGAAGAGAAAAGGAACAGAAGCAAGCACAGTATCAATGCAGAACTAACACTCAGAAGGGGTAAAATGAAGAAAAAGTGGTGAACGAATAAAGAGCTAATGGTAAGAGGACAAACTCATTTTAGTGAACCATAGTAGAGATAGGTGCCGGAGGTAGCGCTGGTATGTTGACCGCGTTTCGATCCTAGTTACTTGGGATCATCATCAGGACCAGGTTGCCAGTCAAAGGTGCTATACAGGGGAGGGAATAAAGTCCTACAGAGAGTGGGGGGAACAAGGAAAGGACACGGTGAGGGTGGGTTGGGAACAGGAAAGGGGAGCAGCAGCTGGGGGCTGACTCGCAGGGGAGGGAAGGGGGAAAGTGAGATATGGGGAAGGGGAGGCGCGAGGAGTCAGCAAGTATGTGGGAGGGAGAGGCAGGTGGTGAGGCCTACCTGAACACAGAAGAGGGGATTCGGATAGGGTAGCAGGGCTGGTCCCACCAAATGGAAAATGAATAAAGTCCTGCGGAGAGTGGGGGAACAAGGAAAGGACACGGTGAGGGATGATTGGGAACAGGAAAGGAGAGCAGCAGCTTGGGGCTGACTCCCAATGTGTACTTACCAATAATAAAGTACGTAGTCTAAGAGACAGTAAGCAAGTCGGGCTACTAGATGGTGCTGGGTTGAGCTGAGTCAGACAGTGAAGGTCTAGTGAGTCCGGTGCAGTGGGTATCCGGAAAGGCACTGCCTGAAAGTTAAGGAGCCGCATGAGTCCAAATGGATCAAGGAGTGCGAGCTGGACGCGGCGCGGCTGAGAAGCAGTCCAAACTGTCCGGGGAATTATGCAGGAGGCAGTCCAAACTTACTGGGGAACTCATCACGCGTGTGGCTCAAGGTTGGCTTGTGCTTAAACAGGGTCGGAGCCCCGATCCACTGTTGGCAGGCCAGAGGAGATGGTGCAGTTTGGCAACCGGATGCATCCACCCTGAAGGAAGGGAAAGGCATGGGATGAGAAACCAGAACCCGAAGGGGAGCCGGGTACGAGATGAGCGGCAGGAAAAAGGATGGGCTGTAAAGCTACTTACCGCAGCGAAGTTGATGTAGCCTGAGCCGTGCAATAGGCTGAGGAACAATTAGGTGGGTCCTGGGTTGGGGTGCAATCCACAGGAAGCCGCCACGATTGTGATCGGCAGTGTAGGGTCCGGAATGTGGGGTCTGAGCCGGATCTTAAGTATGAAGCGGATGTGACAAGGGGGGGCGTCAACGTCATGCTGCTCCCCTGCACGGAGCTAAGGAGAACCACATCCAGGAAACGGAGGAAAGAGCCAAGCCTGACAGTATATGTCGAGATTAGGATAGGGGGTGAAAGTGACACAGTAGAGGGAAAACGGGAGTGGGAGGGTGTTGCTGGGGCAGGAAAGGGGAACAACAGTGGATCGGGGCTCCGACCCTGTTTACGCACACGTCAATTCCCATGGCACCGGACTCACTAGACCAACCCAGCACCATCTAGTAGCCACAACTTGCTTATGGTTCACTAAAAATGTCTGAAATATATGATAAATTCTTGTAAATAATCCTCCTTGAACCATAAGTTTTCTATGTACATATTAGTCACATTGCACCTTTGCTGTTGTTTCCACTTGTCACCTGCGCCGTTCAACTTTGAGTGTCACAAGCACTTGCGTGCACAAAGTCTTCGGGTTGCCTATACAAGAATTGTTTACAGTGCTGATACAACTGTTCCAAATTGTCTTCAACAATCACTGTACTCTACTGCTCCACTAATTTCTTGTACTCATCCAAATATATGATGCCTTGAGCACATTTAAGTCAAATTATGAGTCTCCCTATTTTCTTTTCCTGTAATGTCGTGGACATACGTGATAATTAATTCTCTCAAAAGTATTGGTGAGACATTGTTGCTTTTTTGTATGAAATGAAGCATGGCATTCCTAGAGCAAAAGAGGTGACGGCACCTACAAATGTAGAACAAGTTATTGGAGAACAGGTACAAGGAATGCGGATTCAGGCGCCTGTATAGAAATGGAATTGTCGTAGTGTTTGTAGTATTTGACAGCAATTCATTGATATATTAAATACATTTCTACATATCTTTCCAAGGCAAAGATTAAAATAGAAAATAAGTTCTTTACAAGGACTGGATGCTTGCAAGGGAGAAAGCATATAAATTTGCAGGGATACTCACTAGCTTGTTTATCAAACAAAGTGTGCCAAAGCACTTTATATCATTTCAGGATGTTGGTTGTGCACCACTCAACAATACAAAGTTTAGTTAGGAGGCTCTACTATGTAAAAAACTCCTGCTTTATGTTTAGGTGAAATGAATAGAGCACTTTTATATAGTGCTGTGGCAGATGTAGAAAAGGCTTGTGAAGAAGTTCAGTTTCGTTTCTTTGGTCCTCAGCAGGATTCTAGGGAAAATTGAGAATTGTTAAGAGGAGGAATTTTAGAACAGGATACAGATATTACTGTTGATAGTTTTAAAGAAGAGATTGCAACATTTTACACAGTGTGTTCTAAAAAAACAGAGTTTGTTTGTATATGTTGTTGACACACTCACTAGAAGATTTAAACACAGACTGTTGAGTTGTGTTTAAAAAGTGAAAAAGTAAATAATGATAACTTGGAAAAGTTAGCCGCGTATTGATTTGTAGAGGAATGCTTTGACTAGTCCATACAGCAAGTTATATGTAACTAGTGTAATAATAAATTTGAAGATAATAACCTGAAGAATACATAACTGTTAGATACCCATTTAGTAAGATGATTAAAAGCCTGCTAATGTAGAAAAACTATGAAGGGCCAAAATAAAAAATAAAAATCACTTACATTGATTCTTTGCAGAATTGTGAGGGGCTTTTATAGAAAACTCTCCAGCACGCACTACAACTCCACAATCCATGCAGTATCTTGCCATCTGGGTAAACTGTGGCACCAACTCTGGAAGTTGAGATTGGACCTCTGAAGCGACTCTCTGCCCCAGTGTTGTTTTGACATTGAAGTTCAGGGTCCTTCAGCCTTGCGTTGCCTTCTCGCTGTTTTTATTCTATTGCTTTGTATGTTTTTAGATGATAAAGCATGGACATAGTCCAGCAAAAATATTTTTTATTTGTACCCCTTGACAATGTTTTCTGACATATTGTGCGTTGCTCAAATCTGCTCACTATGAACTTCTCTTAAAGAATGTTCAAGCAAGATAAATGGGAATGTTCTTTTTTATTTTTTTAGCTGAAAAGTGTGGTTTTGTACGTGGCCATTCTTGAAATCTCTGGTGCCATATCTGTTGCAGGAGCCTGCACCTCTCAAAGGACTTTCAGGGTGAAAGTTGTTGCTGGTGCCACTGATGTAGATGGTCCACCATCTTCCCTCTACTTGATTGCCAGTTAGAGATGTTTTCTATGTTAGGTTTTAAGATAATAGGACATGGACGTCTTCCCACATGAATATTTTGTATCCGTCCCTCTAGAGGGGATCTTTTCATAGAGTGTGCATTGTACTAGTTTTGGACCAGTTTTTGATTCCTGATGAGTTTGGTAAGAATGGATAGTTTCATGGGTGATTTGTAGTTATGTTTTATTTGTGAGTTCAGATGTTGAATGTTATTTTTTGAAATTGTTGTTTTTGTTGAATGTGTTGTTAAAATAAAGTAAAACAATTATGTTACTAAACAGCTAGACTCAAACTTTGTGTAAAGATGTTTAAATATCTGTTTTATGTTTTGTAATTTTTATTTCTGACTACTGATGTCCTTGCGACCTTCGGTGTTGCTGTCAAGATTTAAAATTTATTTTTGATGTAGGTATTTCGACAAATGTATACAAAGGGGTAAGTTAAATTAGTTTCTTTCTAAATAGGTACACTGAAAATTTATGTGAAATATGTCAATATATGTGTTTTACACTTTGACAAAAACACCTGGTATGGCACTCATAGAATCACACAGGCACTCATGCAATCATGAAGTACGTCCTTTCTCCACCCCTCTGCAAATGCACTTCCTGGCACAGTACTAGTTGGGGGATGAAATCCTGTTGGTGTTTGAGAGTCATTGGAGCAAACTACCCCTCCTGTTACCTCCAGCAAGTCCTACACAGTCAGTTTGCTAAGAGGTCTGCAGAGGCTACGCCCCCTTCTGTACCTTTCTGGAAACACATCACCTGGCAGACTACTGGTTGTGGAATGATGTTCTCTGGGATGCTAAGGGACACTGGTATTTTCTGTAAGTCCTACAAAGGCGGGATTCCTGAGAGCTGGTCAGAGGGCCCACCACCTTAGCCCACCACTCTTCAAACACCATTGCTATATAAAAAACCATAGAAATTCACGGAAAAAAACAAAGGTTACAGGGATGTTATAGTTAGGAATTAGCATTTTAAAAACCTTAGATATTTACTGAAAAAAACAAAGGTTAAAGGGACGTTATAGTTATCCTCAGATGTTACATGCACGAAAGCATAGAAATTGAGCAGTTATAGATAGCTGAGTGAACTATAGCACCCGCCCTGCAATACACTGCCTATGACCTCACATATTACATCACTGATGACATCACTGACAACATCTCAAATTACATCACTGATTACATCATCCAGAGAATCTCTGACACACCCACCCCAATATAACCTTTTATATACCCACTCCAACTTCTACACTAGCATTCTCAAAACCATTAGCACACCCATACCAGTACTTACATACCCAGTCACTGATTCAATCAATCAATCAATCAATCAGGGATTTATTGACTCACTACTCACCCATGAGGGTCTCAAGGGGCTGGGGGAGGGGGTTCGGGCAGCTCTGAGGTCCTCTGAAGAGCCAGGTCTTGAGGTCCTTTATGAAGGCTTGCAGTGTCGGGCTTCGTTTGATGCTGAGGGGGAGTTCGTTCCAGGTCTTGGTTGCAATGTAGGAGAAGGATCTGCCTCCAGTTCTGGGTCTATGAATGAGGGGAATTTCAGCTAGTGCTAGGTCAGCTGAGCGGAGGTTTCTCTTGGGGGTCTGGTGTTGTGGAGGGCTTTGAAGGCGTGTGTGAGCAGCTTTTAAGGTCACTCTTTTTTCCGACGGGGAGCCATTGGTGGTCTCGGAAGTGCTGTGTGATGTGGTCATGTCATGGGATGCTGAGGACGAGTCTGGCTGTGGTGTTCTGGATGGTCTGGAGTTTGTGAAGGAGAGATTTGTTGATTCAGACGTTGACAGCATTCCCGTAGTACAGCCTGCTGGTGATGAGTGCATAGGTGACGGTCTTCCCTGGAATCAGGGGGGATTTATTTGAAGGTCTTGCAGAGTATGCAGAGGGCGTTGAAGCATGTGGATGATACGGCATTGATCTGTCAGTTCATGATGAGAGAGAAGTCGAGTATGATGCGGGGTGGGAGGGTTTCTGAGGGTGGGAGGCCACCGGGTGTTATCCCACATGGTGGGGGTGAATTCGAGGACTTCTGTTTTTTCAGAGTTGCGCTTATGGTAGCTGCTGCTCATCCAGGATGTGGCATCCTTCATTCTTTATTGGAAACTGTGCCTTGGGATTTGGGGTTGCTTGGTGAGGGAGAGGATGAGATGGGTCCTGTCAGCATAGGATACTATGCTGAGCCCATGATTTCATATGATGGCTGTGAGGGGGACCATGTAAAATATTGAAGAGCAAGAGGCTAAGGGAGGATCCTTGGGGTACTCTGCATTTGGTCTCTGCGGCTTCAGACAGGAAGGATGGGAGTCTTATTCATTGTGTTCTGCCAGAGAGGAAGGAGGGAATCCAGTCTAAGGCAGTTCCCTGTAAGCCTGTCGTATTGGAGTCTGGCGGCTATTATGCAGTAGGAGATGGTGTTGAAGGCTGCTGAGAGGTCTAGAAGGATGAGGGCTGCAATGTATGGTGATTGAGGAGTGCATATATGTTGTTTGTGGTGGCTAGGAGGGTTGTCTTGGTGCTGTAGAATCCGGATTGAGATGAGTTGAGAATGTTGTTGGACTCTATGAAGTTCATTAGCTGGTTGTTGATGATTTTCTCTGTGACTTTGGTGGTGAAGAGGAGGAGAGAGATGGGCCTGCAGTTCTTGAGATCCGTCAGGTCTGTTGAGGGCTTCTTGAGGAGGAGTTTGATTTTGGCTTGTTTCCAGTCATCAGGGATCATGACTGTTTCGAGCTTGCAGTTGATTGTCTGTCGTATTTTTGGCACGATGGCGGAGGCGGCTCTGTGGAAAATAATGTGCAGCAGGCAGCGGTCAGTGGGTGCTCCGGAGTGGATTCTCCTCATGGTCGTTGTGGTGTCTTCTGTGGTGACAGGGGTCCAGGTGAGGAGGGTTGGCTGAGGTGGTGTTGTTGGTATATGGTGTTGAGCCAGTGACTTGGTCTTGGTCTAAGTTTGTTTCCGAGGTCCTGTGAGGGAGGCACGTCAGAGGTTTTGCTGTGGGGTCTGTTGAATTCTTGTATGATATTGAAGAGTTCCTTAAAGTTGTAGGAGTTGGAGAGGATTTTTGTCCTGAATGAAGTTTCTCTTTATAGATCTGATGTGGTGTGCCGTCATGGCGGCCCTGTAGGCGGTGCATGCTTCAGGGGTTTTGCTATTCCTCCATGCTTTCTCTAGTCATCGCCATGAGTGTTTGGATTCTTGTAGGCCTGCGGTGAACCAGGTGGCTTTCATGTTGTGTCATCTGTCGGAGTTCTGGAGGGGGGCGAGCGTGTTTGCACAGTCGGCGATCCATTGGTGGAGGTCATTGGCTGCAGAGTTGGCATCGGTCATGGTTAGGAGAGGAGTATAGCTGAGGTTGGAGGTGAGGTGCTCTTTGGTGATTTTGCTCCAGTTTCTGCATGGGAGGCGTGTCTTTGGCTTGTGTGCAGTGGGTTTAGAGAAAGAGAAGTGGACACAGTAGTGGTCCATCCGGAGAGGTTGTGTGGTGTGACTGAAGTGGATGTTGTTTCCTAAGGCGAAGAGGGGGTGGAGAGTGTGTCCCACCATGGGGGTGAGAGTGGTGACAAGTTGCTTCAGTCTGATGCTGGTGAGGTTCTCTTGGAGGGTGGTGGAGTTGGGGTCGCTGAGATTTTCAAGGTGGAAATTCAGGACTCCGAGCAGTATGTAGTACATGGTGATGAGGTCGTGGTGCACGATGTATTCTCCGATGGTGTTTGTGAATGGGGAGTGGGGTCTTGGAGGTCTGTAGGTGAGAGTTCTGCATAGAGTCGTTCTGGGGTTGGGCTGGTGGATCTGAAAATGGATGTGTTCCACACGAGGTGTCGCTCAAGGTGGAGGTTGTCAGTCGGAGGGAGCTTTTGCGGATGATGGCGAGGCCTCCTCCAGGGTGGTTGGGGTAGTCTTTCCATAGGATCATGTACTCGTCTCGGATGGAAGTTGCTATGTCGGGAGCAGAGCTGGCATTGGTCAAGGTCTATGTGAGGAATGCAACATCAGGCAAGAGGGTATTGAGGAGATCCCAGATTTCTACTGCATGTCCATGAGCAAGAATGCAGCTCAGGGGTTTTGGTGCACTGGCATTCGGTGGGTTGGTGGTAGCTCTCTGGGTCCAGAGGTGAGTGAAGGTGCAGCAACAGTTTGGGCAGGAAAACAGGCCTTGGTAGTTGCTCAGCATCAAGAGCTGGCAGTTGTTGTTGCATATGGGTTTGAGTGCATGGAGAATGCTGGAGCCCTAGCAGCTGGGTGGGAGGACCAGAGTACCTGAACTGACCATGGTTGGGTCACAGATGGACACAGGCGGGCTTGCCTTTGGCACGTAATCGGTGCGGCCTCACAGCGGCCGCCATTAAGTAGGGGTTGAGGAGGGAGAACAGCTGGGAGGCAGGAGCGGGAACATGCAGGGGGTGAGGGGCCGCAGGGGCAGCAGCAGCAGGAAAAAAGGCAACAACGGAGGGAAACAGAAAATAAAGGCAAAAAAGGCAAAGACAGAAAAAAGCAGAACAGAAAAGTCTGATGGGGCAGAACCAGCAGAAGAGCAGGCTCTTCCACTGAACCACCAGGGATGAGGTGTAGACATGAGCCTGCGGGTTCAGGAGGGTCTCGAACACCTACCTAGGAGAGCAGAAGGCACTGGGGCAGTGCCTTAAGGATGGAGCTGCATCTGTGGAGAGCAGTTACCCTGACCAGGAGGTCAGAGGGTCATAGGTCTGCACACATATCCACTCAGTCACTTATACAGCCACTCGTTCACCAACTTACTCACTAATACAGCCACTGATATATCCACTCATACACCCATGCAGCCACTCACACAGTCAGTCAGTCATATAGCTACTCACACACCTACTCACTCACCTATAAAGTCAATCACACCACCATTTACTTACTTATACAGGTATACACAGACCCACTCATTTATTCATACAGATACTAACACCCACCCACTCACCTCTACAGTCACAGACACAAGCATACAGCTAGTCTCACAAGCACTAGTCACATACAATCATTCATATACTCCAACACTCACCTATACTGCCTTCCACATATACAGCTACTCACCCATATACCACTGACACATGCATTCGCTCACTGACAGTCATACACACACTCAGTGACTTATACAGCTCTTCTTTTACACACTCACCAACTCATACTCCTACTGACTCATCCAAGCAGGCACTCACACACCCTCTCACCCACCCACACAGACACTCATACACTCATATGGGTACTCAGAAAACCAATCACTCACCCATACAGAAACTCACGTATCTACTCACACACCCATACAGCCACTTAGATACCAACTGACAGATTGATACATTCATTCACACAACCAGTCCTTCACCCATACACTCACTGAGACACCTAATCGCTCACTTTTACAGTTAGTCATACACCCACTAAATCATCCATATAGGTACTTATACACCTTGGTATATTTATTTAACACACATAAACCTTTTAAGAACACTCAGAATCACTGGATGATGTCATCAGTGATGTCATTTGAAATGTCATCAGTGATGTCACTGACCATGTCATGAGTAAAGTAATATGTGAGGTCATAAGCAGTGCATTGTAGGGGTGCGAGGTATATTTAGCTCAGCTAACTATAACTGCTGAATTTCTCTTGTTTTGTGCATATGAAATCTGAGCCTAACTATAACATCCCTGTAACCTTTGTTTTTTTCAGAGAATTTCTAAGGGTTTTTTAAATTCTATTTCCTAACAATAATGTCCCTGTAACCTTTGATTTTTTAGTGAACTGTGTATCAATGGCCTTTCCATGTCATGTCTTTGACCTCAGTCTGAAATTTGAAAGAAGGTTACGAGTCTTTTATGCAGAGCACACACCACTATCATAATAAATGGTCTGGTCTTCCTTCATTTGTTTCTCAGTAAGGAGTGAAGCATTGTTAGTCCCTCTCCCCACCACTATTCAACTCAATCAAACTTTATTCAATTCAAAAAATATAATCATAAAAGTAAGAATACATACACACCAATACACAACAGTTAAAAAAGCATAACATTTCTATGTCCCACTTCAGATTTGAAAAAGAATCCCACCAAAAAACATCGTTTAAGAAGAGTGATTAAAAACCTTTTAGCATAAACGCAATAAAATACACCGAAAAATGCTAAATGCAGTAAAGATTGATCTGAAAATCCATCCCAATGGGCCTTAATAAACAGTTGCACTGTTGTATTTTCCCTGGGGAAAGGATAATTGGTTGTGATTCCAAATGACTAAATCTGTGTAAGAGTTTTTCCCGGTTCACCTGATACATACAAAAAAGGGATTCAATACAGGAGTAGTCTGCTAATTAATATATTGTTGTAACATTGGTTTGGATAATGTCCTTGATTTACCTGATATGCATCTATCATCCACAAAAAACATCTGAACCCAAACCTTATCCAGCTTATTATACCGGAAGAATTCAGAAATAGCCGTGCCTATATCCACCCCTACAGTGTCGTTTTTTTGTAGGACAACCTGGGAATGTTTGTGCCATGATCACTGTTAAAACAATTAGTGATTATATTTTGGCTAACATTAACATTAGGGTTAGACTACACAGAAAGGCATAACAACAATGGAGTAAGCTTAATATGGTCTGATGGTCTAGCCATTAGGGCAGAAACTACCTCATAATGTTCAAAATAAAGACTCTTTATGTCTAGACTAGAGAGAGAATGTTGTGTACACTCGCTAGCACAAGCAGGAGTATAAAAACAGTTGCTGGAAAAGTTAAACACCCTTTGATCTGCTGTAATAGACACCCCAAGTCTAGGTAATGCCCCATTGGTAGTCTGAATGGATTTAACTGTGTACCAAAATAGTTACAGTTGCTTTTGTTTGCAAGCTGGCAATACAAAATCTCAATTATTTTGTATAGTCTTGACATTTTTATCTTTTACTGCACCTTTATAGCAAACTAAGCAGTTAACGATCTCTTCTTTGTTCCTGGCTTGTTAGATAGACCTTCATGAACAGAGAACTGGCTGCATCAAACTTCCAAAGCAGATTACACTCTAAATGACATACAGGCTTGAGGAACCAACTTTTAATTAAAATGCATAGGTTGACAAATGTCTTAGCAATACCAACCTGGCTAACCTCATTAGAAAGACAAGTGATAAAATAAATGTAACAGTTTTTTATAAGTTTGTTAAGTGACACACATGGATTCAAGAGATTCCAAACTAATCTTAGGCCATCATCCTTGGTGGAGAAAGACAAGGTATGCCCTTGGGGACTGTGCACATTGGACAGCAGAGGGACAAAGCGCAATTGGAGGCTTGTGATCATCTTAGATTTTGATGTAGAAACAGAAGTTATCCTATTGTGGACTGCACACGTTGGACACAGGAGGAACAAATATAACATTTGATGGACTGGATCGCCATAGTTTTTGATGAGCACTGCACCAAGTAAAACATAATTAAACTGCGGGACATAAAAATATAATCAGTGACAGACGCGCATCCCATCTGAAAATGTAGGGGTGCCCATAGTGTCAATGGTATAGGAATTGTCCCATTTGATTACATAATTGCCAAATGCAACACCTCTGTATTGGGCACAGGTAGCCTAGCATTTTTACTTGATAACGCAGTGGGTGGGCGGCGAATGCGGAGTTAGCAAATATTTTTGTACTGAAGTCATCACGAAGTACCAACCTAAACGCTTAATACAAAACAAATTAATTGCACCAATTATCAATAGCATAAAACCATAATTGAACAAGACTGTGATTTAAAGATGAAATAGTATCATTAAAGGAACCAACCAAATAAAAACCAAAATAATTAACACGTTTCACATAAGATCACCTTACTTTTGACATTGATAGCTGAAATGAAAATACTTGAAGACAGTTTAAACCACACTGAAAGGCCACCCATAGCTTGACCAGAACTAGATAGGAGAACAGAGACAGAGTGACATTTGTATCCTTGCAAGATTGAGCCTGTGGTGGTCCTGGTAAGAGTTGATAAATTATAACCTTTCCCTCTTAATCTTTGAGTTGATACCTGCAATATTCCAGCTTCTTCCTATATAATTCTTAGAGTGTTTGAGGTGTTTAGAGACATGGATTCAGGATCAAGGGTAAAGTTATTAACTACAGGATAATCAGTTCAAGCACTCAAAGCTGTAATGCATGGGTGTCAGTCCAGTGTTCTAGACTTTCTAGAAGCAAAAACCTATTTCTTAGTAGTGCCACAATAAAACTGCATCTCTCAGCACAACTTTCAGATTAAAGTACTAAACTACTTAAATTAATAGATTTGAAATTAATAACAATACAGTCACCCTCATAGGATTTTGAGTAGTTGCTAATGTTTGAAACAATCCATACGATTAGGATCTGATTAAAATTGGACAAACTAAAATCCAAGGGGGATATTCACAAGGAGCTATCGCCAAGTTAACGGCACTTTATCGCAGCCAAAGTTGCGATAAATCAATCGCCCCATTCACAAGCTGGTGTTAACAGCCCACAGCACCAGTTTACCCGCGATAGCAGCCGCAAAAAACATCACCACAGAAGACCCCCCCAACTATCGCTAATGAGAGTAGGCGTTCCCGTGCCCAAAGCCGCGACAACACCACTCCACAACATTCACAACGACCAGCCAGAACTGCGATAAGAACACAAAACAGGCGATAAGGCACATTAGCAGCAGGAAAATAACACCTGCTCTGACCTGGTGCAAAGTCAGGCCACAGCCTCCACTACAAAAGGGAGCACAGCCCACAGCCACATCTGAAAGGTAACAGATGCCATGGAGCCACCGCTCATGCAGGCCGGACACCCAAGAGGGCCACAACACCCACTGCCACTGCTGGAGCGGGTTATGCAAAATTTTGTATACCCACCCCATTTTGCATGTCATTTTATTAATTAGATGAATTAATTAATTTTAATCGTACTAATGGTTTGGAGTGATGTGGAAATAACTAACCAACCTTATTAATGATCGAAATACACGTGGGATTTGCATCTGCATGGCCTAATTAATGACGTGAACTAAATTCCGTACGCATATTAATGATAGATAAATAGAATGTTGCATGATATATGTTGCTTTGGTGATGTAATTGCGATTCGTGCTTTATTTTGTAAGTATAACCCGCAATGAGTGTTGCTTTGGCTAGATACATATACACACATATGGGTATTAGCGAGGGAATAACATTTAATTAGTCATTTTTATGTATTAATTACGTTTTTGTGTCTCTTTGCTTAAGTTGTCCATTTTGGCCTGCCAAAAGATGGCTGCTTGTGGTGCCTATTCTGACTGCCAACGCTGCACAAGGCTTGGGTGAAGTGCGCCTGCGCTGACAACAGATACACAGTGGCCTGGACCTGACCCCAGATGAACATGTACCTTTCAAGGACAGTCTGAGACGCCGTCCATATATTCCAAACAAAGACTGTTGTGTGAACCGGAACTGGCAAGGGTCATAACCCGAAAGACACTTTTGTGAGAACCCAAAAGGATGATCCCTGATTGTCCAATCAGCGAACCCGGATGCCCAAAATTTGTTACTTTTTATCATCAATTTTACTATAAATTATGGTAGAATAGAGAGGTAATTAGAGTCATCGGATCGTGCTTTTCGATTTCCTGATGGTATGCTAACGGAGAGGACGGTGACACTGCAGGACAGCTGTTAGCCTAAATCTCTGACGGACTGAATTAATGCCCAAATTCCTGATGAACTTAACCTGCTAAATTGATGGGCATAGAATTGCGAAGACTACCAGATTTGACATAGAGGACGACTTTAGCCAGAATAGGTAAATATGAATGGCAACTTGATCAAATGAATGATTTAATCAGCAATATTAATATAAATTTGGATTTGAACAACTACAGAAATGAGTCGGGTTGTTTATTCATTGAAATTTGTTAATGTAAAGGTTAATTAGAGAATTAGGGTTTCACTAAAACTTCAACTAACTGATCCATCCCGGTTTGGGAGGATAATACCAAATGTGAAGTCTAGGACCTAATAAGTATTAGAAGGGTTTGGAGGTGTGTTGCTCATTAGGGTTAAGTGGTATCTTCCTCCCTCATTATTCAGCGCTTAGAAAGATAAATCGCCTCTCGCACGGACAAATAGTAAGTGTGCGTTGGTGTTATGTGCCCAACCAGCGAATGTATAGATAGTGTATGTGTGTGTGAGATCGTTTAGTCCATGGCAGTAGGGAGGGATTTTGCACTCTGCGCTGCATCACCACCACCCCAGGACCCCAATCCCACCCAGAACACCCCCCCGGACCACAATAGAGGCAGCGTAGACAAAGACAGCGAACCGCCAGGAAACGCACCAGCCACACAGACCCAACACCTGACAATCATTGCCCACTACAGGCTCAAAAGGACAACCATCGTACGCATCCTGACCAACAACGCCCAATAGGCCGACGGCACTAACACAGGGGACAACCAACATCCCACCCTGCACAAAGCTGCTGGCTGTGGGGGGTAACTGTTGGCCTCTGGTACCCCCAACCAACACCCACCACAGTCGGAGGAGTCACACAGCCAGCCACATCCAAGTCCCTCACACCTGACCTGGACATCACCATCAGCATGTTACCCCAGTCCCTATACGTCCAACACAATGCGCAGGGTCCGCTGGACACCAAGCAAGGCCCATGCGCCATAGCTGGATGCATGCACATGTCGGGGGCAATCCACAGCACACATGTCATACCTGTGCCTCCTGCCGAAACAGCACACAATCACCGCAACAGAAAGCACATGTCTCACATCAATGTGCAGGCAACAACCAAACACCGTGGAACCTCCACCAATCTTGCCTCCAAATACCCAGCCCCTGTGCACAATTCCTCCATCCTCCGACAGTCCATCAGCAACCAGTGTTCCCAGGATGACACCAAAGGAAATGCACAGCCCCTTGGCAAGTTCCAAATGAACACCCCACTCACCTCTACTCCACAACCATGCAACTCACAACTCTGGCAATGCACACGTCACAAAATCAAAACCAGCATGCTAAACAACATGCCCACCCACCAGACATGACAGAACAACTCACAATGGTAACCTGGCCAAGCCGTGAACATAAGGCATCAATGGCATGGCACCTCGGCCCCACTGCAGGACAGGTGTTAGCCTAAATCTCTGACGGACTGAATTAATGCCCAAATTCCTGATGAACTTAACCTGCTAAATTGATGGGCATAGAATTGCGAAGACTACCAGATTTGACATAGAGGACGACTTTAGCCAGAATAGGTCAATATGAATGGCAACTTGATCAAATGAATGATTTAATCTGCAATATTAATATAAATTTGGATTTGAACAACTACAGAAATGAGTCGGGTTGTTTATTCATTGAAATGTGTTAATGTAAAGGTTAATTAGAGAATTAGGGTTTCACTAAAACTTCAACTAACTGATCCATCCCGGTTTGGGAGGATAATACCAAATGTGGAGTCTAGGACCTAATGAGCATTAGAAGGGTTTGTAGGTGTGTTGCTCATTAGGGTAAAGTGGTATCTTCCTCCCTCATTATTCAGCGCTTAGAAGGATAAATCGCCTCTCGCACGGACTAATGGTAAGTGTGCGTTGGTGTTATGGGCCCCACCAGCGAATGTATAGATAGTGTATGTGTGTGAGAGATCTTTTAGTCTGTGGCAGTAGGGAGGAATTTTGCACTCTGCGCTGCATCAGTTTTTCTGCTAGCAGATTGATGGTTTGTTATTGTTTGGTTTAGTGATTATTGCTTGTACATTGCTTATTGATTTTGGTTATTGATTGGTATTGATTTATGTACTAACACTCTATGTTGCGTTACGTTGAGTTTAATGTTGTTTGCACGGCTTCTGGGATGTAGGAAGTCGGAAGTTTGTAACGGTTCCGTAGTAGAGCAGAGGTAAACGCTGCTCTCGGGAAAGACGGAATTGTTGTTGCCTTGTAGGTACACAGGGGAAACGTGTGACAATTGAAGTTGCACGGCGCATTGTCTGGGTTTGATTCGGTGACATCGTCGTGTGTTGCCATTAGAGACATTTTCTGTGTGAGAGAAGTGTGTATGATAGCAAAGGTTACCTGTGAAATTCTGGTCTTAGGTACCAGGGATCCAACTGGCATTCCGATAACGCTTATCACTGGAAAGGTAATAGGCATTCTCTGAGCTTGCTAGAAGGACAAAGGAGAGGTAAGCGCTGCTTTGTTAACGTATGTCAGAATTCTGTAGTAGGACAGACTGTTCACTGTTCTCGGGAAAGACAGGATTCTGTGTGAATGTACTACATTTTTCTTGTGTGAACGTGCGTGAATGTAAAGGCATTTGGGTTGATTGCGAAACTCTGGGTTTATTTCTCAGGAGCATTGGGTCTCCGACTATGTGTCTTAAATGCTAGAGAAACAATTAGCTAATGCTTGTTAGAAGGGTGAAGTAGAGGGATGTGCTACTTTATCAACGGAAGGAATGATTCCGTAGTAGGGCAGAGGTAAGCGCTGCTCTCGGGAAAGACGGAATTCTCGATGGAGAAAGGTCTTTTTGCTGTTCTTTGGTTAGCGAAGCGGACAATGGAGATGTTTCTATGTTGTTACTAACAGAAGTGTAGAAATTGAAACAAAAACTTACTGAGCGTACTTGTAAAGGAGGGGTAGACAGAAGCAGGAGCAGGAGCTGCCGCAGCGGCTGCTGACGTCAGAACGACCGCGCTGGGATTGGACAGTCGGTCAAAACTGTGAAACGCTTCGGATTGGTGCGTTAGTGTATGCCGCGCTAGGATTGGAGAAGAAACAGGGTGACATAGACGCTCCTTATTGGTGCGCTAGTGTGAGTCGCGCTAGGATTCGAGGACTGTGACAGTGACGTGGACGCTCTGAATAGGTGCGTTAGTGTGAAGTTGTGCTGTGATTGGATAGATTAGCGGTACAGTTGTAAAGAGGGACTAGCGTTGCGCGAAAGACAGGAACATTTATTACGACCCTCCAGAAAAGGAGAAAAAGACCTGGTTAGGGAGAATTAAGAAGTGGTTTAAGAAAGACAAACCAGTTAAGATTAGGGAAGGACAGTTACTTCCTCCACCGAAAACCCCTGCATCCTTTATGATTGCGAAGTATGGGTATCATACTTGTATTTGGTTGGATAACTGGGTGAGATAAACCAAGGACGACGGAGTACTGCTTTTCCAGAGCATGGTTCATTTAATTTGGCTGTTTTAAGAAACATAAGGGAAAGAATGACGAATTTAGAGCCAAGACCTAGACCGACACAGTTTGAGGCTTTGACCGAATGGGAAGACGAAATGCATGAACGAGAAAGAAACAGAAGTGGTAGAAGCTATAGGTATTGGTTTGGAAGACCATACGGACACGAAACGCATAGTGACCGAATGAAAAGATGGTGAGATGCGAGCAAGACTAAGGGTGTGTTCCCTGTAAGAACTGTAGGAGAGAATGAATGTCGAAAGTGTGCAGAAAAGAGGCATAACTTGGAGTCAAGAGGGTATGGAGCGAATGAGTCTGATGTTCTTGATGATATGTTTTATAAAAATCCACCACCGTATAGATCAGAAACAGAAATGTTAACTCCAAGTGCCCCAATGAGAGAAACAGTGCGAATTATAAAATCGGAACCAGAATCCCTAAGCTTGCGTAAACATAGTGGTACCGGGGAAGTAGAAAAGAGATCAGAAGGAAGAACTGATGGAGAAAATTGTTGGATTAGCAAAAACAACCCTGGAATTAACTGAGAAAATAAGAGAATTGACTAAGAATCTAGAAGCGGTAACTGTTCCAGTAACGATAGGTCCAGTAATGCCTATTTTTGAAAAACAGAAGGACAGTGAGCATTGTTTGACAGTCCCTTACAGAAATAGTAACCCTGCAGAACAACGAGAGTGAGACAGAATGAGAATCCATGGAGGCAGACTATGAGTGTAATGGAACCGAATTTTACAAATAATCCATTTGTAGATCAGAATTGTGCAGAGAGACGTATGACAATGATAGAGACAGTGTCTGAAACACAAAATGACTTTGGACACGGAAGTGTAGAAAAACCAG
The DNA here is from genome assembly GCF_964204655.1 of Triturus cristatus. Taxonomy (NCBI): domain Eukaryota; kingdom Metazoa; phylum Chordata; class Amphibia; order Caudata; family Salamandridae; genus Triturus; species Triturus cristatus. The sequence goes on along the minus strand of NC_140589.1, from coordinate 995,217,772 downwards.
TAGGACCATCAACAGACGAGTTAAGTGAATGGTTAAGAAGCTTGCAGAGGAAAGACAAAGAATCCCAATCAATTGATGTGGCCAAGTTACGAATGGTATTGGAAGAGTTAATTGTAGGGACTATCCCGACAGAAAAATTGAAAACCTATCAGGATGAAGAACTGTTATTTCTATGTAAAAGTGCAACCTGGCGAGTGAAAAACTTGCATGAAAGGTTAGAAGAAGTAGCAAATGAAATGGGTATCGATATGGAAAAGGTAAAAGCTTTGCAGAAACCTTATCGAGTAGAATTCACTGAAAAGGACATTGAAAACATGAACACCACAGGACGAATAGGTCAAATCAAGGACATAATCATTTTGCTGAGAAAATGGGGAGCCGTGGATAAATGGAGAAGCAGGTGGTATAGAAAACGTGACGATGCCTCAGATAAGACATTTTCAGCCTTTCCTGTAAGAGAAAAGGAGAAGGTAGTGACAGAGTGCCCTATGAGAGAGATTCCAGGAAGAGGATATGTACATGTTCCATGGACGAGACAGGATATTTTGTCATTTACGAATGACTTCCCTCGACTACGCGAAAAGCCCGTTGAGTGGTACAGACAGGTAGACAGATTTGTAAAATTATCTAAAGTACTATGGATTGATTTGAATAGTCTGTTTGACATAATAGTACCAGCAGACCTATGGTCAGAATGTAAACTGATGATAAACTGGCCAACCAAGGAATATCCAAGGGATCCTAAAACAAGAGCACCAGACCCTGAGGTAATGAAGAAGTATGAGCAGGATATGGTATTTTTGAAAAATAAAGTGCCCCCCAAAGAAACAGACTGGGTAAAAATTGATCGAACACACCAGGAAAGTAAGGAGTCAGTACATGCGTACTATGAGAGGCTAATACAAGCTTTTAAGCAGTTTAGCGGAGACGAGAATCTGAGTGAAAAGGATCTGAGCCATTTTGTATACAGATTTGTATATGGTCTACGACCAGAAATTGGTGATACGATTAAACAGCATACGGTAGATTGGCAAAACAAGAAAATAGATGAAGTATTGAGACATGCTAAATACTTCAGTGATGAAATTGAAGCAAAACAGCGAAAGTTAAAGGAAAAGGCAATGTGGGCACAGGTAAAGGTAGCGGAGAGACAGGAAGCACAATTGGTGGAACAAGCAGGGACCAAGCCAAAATTTAATAATGGGAAGTACAAAGGGAACATTGAGGAAGCTAAGAAGAAATTTCCGTGTCATAATTGCGGCAGGATAGGGCATTGGAAATCCGAGTGTAAGTTTCCTCCGAGTACTAACAATGAAAATCCATCATTGAACCCACAGGCGCAGCATGCAGTGAGTGGTCAACTGCAGCAACAGCAGCAAATTGTTCCCCCACAGAATCAGGTGCTAAAGCCGCCTTTTCCACAGAGCAGAAATACACAGAAGTATAGTAGTGAATTGGGATTCTACAATGAAGAACAGGTAAATAAACTGTCTCGCAGTATTGGCTGCAACGTGATGATGATGATTGATGCCGAAGGGAGGAAGAAGAGTGCGTACTTGGCGCAACTCTAGAAGTAGACCAGACAGGACCTTTTGTAGATGGGAGGGTTAATGATGAAAATATTACTTTCCTAGTGGATACTGGTGCTACTCGATCAACTGTTAGATCAGCTGATGTAAATAATCTTCCTCTCTCGGATGAAACGATCCAAGTAGTTGGTGTGTCCAACAGGCAAATTAAGACCTATCTTACAGAACCAGTGAAGGTCAGCATAGGGAAATTTTCAGAAATGCACCGATTTGTGGTGTGTGATACCAGTCCTGTGAATTTATTACGTATGGACCTGTTGTGCAAAATGAATTGCACTATATTTTGTACCCTGGATGGAATAGCTTTTGAAACACCAGATGATGATGTATTGTATAAGATGACCCTAGCTAACAGAGAAAGTGAAGTTACTGAAACATATGCTGTTTTCAACCCTGATGAATTACCAAAAGAACTGAGAAACTCTGTAAAAGCAGAGGTTTGGGATTTCACTGGAGAAGAGTAGGGTTAATGAGAAATGTAGATCCAGTTAAAATAACTGTAAATGAAGGAGTAACGTATCCAAATGTACCACAGTACAGACTGAACACCTGAAATAATTGAAGGTGTAACTCCTATAATAGACAAAATGATCAGACAAGGAATCCCTGAGAGAAATAATGAGAAGTCCATGTAATTCACCGATAATGGGACTGAAAAAGCCTAATGGGAAATTCAGGATAGTGCAAGATTTGAGAAAGGTGAACAAAATTGTGGTATCCTGTTGTCCCATTGTACCAAATCCATCAGTGATTTTGTATCAAATTCCCCATGATGCAGAATGGTACACAGTAATTGATCTGTGTCATGCTTTCTTTTCCATCCCATTGCACCATGACAGTCAGCAAATTTCTGCATTTCGGTTTGGTGAGTGTATTTTGGCATGGTGCCGAATCCCACAGGGATATACAGAGAGCCCCTCAATATTCAATCAGTTGTTAAAAAGATCTTTGGAGAGTCTAGAAATGCCAGAAAATTTTGTACTGGTACACTATATTGACGACCTTTTGGTGGCGTCAAAAACACGTGAAGCCTGTGAGGTAGATACAATAGCCTTACTGAATCATTTGGCAGATGGAGGACTTAAAGTGTCACCTGCAAAACTACAGTTTTGCAAGAAGGAAGTGCAGTATCTGGGACACAACATTGAGAAAGGACTAAGGAAAATAACCATAGACAGAATCAGAATAATAAAAGGAATGAGAGCTCCCATGACTCAAAGAGAAGTAAGAATGTTTTTGGGAATGGTAGGGTATTGCCTTCAGTGGATAGGGAACTTTTCCTTGATCGCAAAGCCTTTGGTGCGATTAACGAGAAGTGATGTAAAAGATGCCCTTGAATTAAGCAGAGAATAATTGGCAGCATTTAGACAATTGAGAGATGGTTTGTGTGAAGCACCTGCATTAGGTATGCCTGACTATGAGAAGGAATTTGAGTTGTACTGCAGTGAGAGAAATGGATGTTCACTTTCTGTGTTGACCCAGAAACATGGAAAATTGAGAAGGCCAATTGCATATTTTTCATCAATGCTAGATCCAGTAGCTGTAGGTCTACCTGGATGTCTGAAAGCAGTGGCTGCAACATGTCGAAGTTTGGAGCAGAGTGAAGGAATTGTGATGGGATATTCATTGAAAGTGTTTGTACCCCATGATGTAGCAATTCTGTTGACAAGGAGTCATACTCAGTATATGACACCCAGTCGGCTGACTAAGTATGAAAAGGTCATGTTGGGTGCAACTAATGTGAGTCTTGCAAGATGTGTGAATGTGAATCCTGCAACTTTGTTGCCTGATAATGAGATTGTGGAGGTAAGAGATGAAGTTGATCATGATTGTCTGGATGTACTTGATTTCTGCACAAAGCCACGACCAGATATAAAAGATGTACCTTTACCAGAAAGTGATTTTGTGATGTTCGTTGATGGGTCATGTTTGAGAACAGATGAAGGAGTTCTGAGTGCAGCGTATGCAGTATGCACAGTTGCAGCAGTAATTGAAGCCTCATATTTGAAAGGAGTGAAATCAGCCCAGGTAGCTGAACTTGTGGCTTTGACTAGAGCATGCAAGATTGGGAAGAGTGTGAGAGTGACTGTGATAACTGACAGCCAGTATGGCTTTGGAGTTGTCCATGACTTTGGCCAACTATGGCTGCAAAGAGGTTTCCTGACCTCGAGTGGAACTCCCATTAAGAATGCAGAAGTGGTTGGAAAGTTGCTTGAGGCGATACAGCTGCCTAAACAATTGGCTGTTGTAAAATGTGCTGCACATAGTCAAGGTGGTGATTATATTGCCACTGGGAATAGGTATGCAAACGACATGCCACAGTATTGTGCACGAAATCAGAATTCGGTCAATCGGGCTAAGGAAAGAGAAATATCTTCTTGCTCATTGATGTTCACTAACATTGTGGGAACTTGGGAAGAGGTAAAACAATTGCAGGATGAGGCAGGAGATGAGGAAATGAGACAGTGGGTAAAAGCAGGATGTGCCCCAAGGGAAAAGGATCATGTGTGGGTCTATCGAGATGGAAGAGCAGTTATGCCTGATAGCATGATGTCTACCATTGCACGGATGTATCATGGCCAGGGACATATTGGGCGGGATGCTATGATCAGGTCATTTAAACAGACCTGGTACAATGCAAAATTCAGACTTGTGGCAGAGAGTCTTTGTCAGAGATGCTTAATATGTCAGCAGTACTATCCAGGCAGGAAGACAGTAGTGAGTCTGGGAACAATAGGTCGAGAAGGAGGGCCTTTCACCAGAATGCAAGTAGATTTCATTGAGATGCCTCCCTGTAACAGATTGAGGTATGTTTTGGTAGTGGTCTGCCTATTCTCCAGGTGGGTGGAAGCATTCCCAACAAGAAGAAATGATGGGTTGACTGTAGCCAAGCTACTGTTGAGAGAATTCATCCCCAGGTTCGGGTTCCCAGTGACAATTGAGTCAGACCGAGGAGGACACTTCCAGAATGAGATTGTAGGATTAATTTGTGAAGCATTGAATGTACAACAAAAACTACATTGCGCCTACTGACCAGAGGCTTCTGGTGTGGTTGAACAGATGAATGGTACTATCAAAAATAGAATAGGGAAAATGTGTTTGGCTACAGGTATGAAATGGCCTGATGTCTTGCCTCGTGTACTAATGACAATTAGGGCCATTCCAGACAGAACCATATGATTGAGTCCTCAAGAAATAATTATGGGACGTGCAATGAGACATGTGTTTATACCAGTCAACAAGCTGATGACAATTTCTGATGACATGGTGTTGGAATACTGTAAAGGCCAGGCTGACGCAGTTCATTCTGTGTTTCATCAGGTTGGACCAGATGCCACCACACTTGAAAAGAAGCAAGCCCATGATCTGAGCCCAGGTGATTGGGTAAGGATAAAAGTCCACAGAAGAAGAAATTGTCTGGTTCCAAGGTGGGGAAAACCACGACAAGTCGTTTTGACCACAACCACAGCTGTGAAGTATGCTGGACTGAAAAACTGGATCCACGCCAGTCATACTTTGAGAATTCCAAATCCAGTGGACAGCACGGGAAAATAATATTTTGATGAATCAGAATCAAGCAGTGAATCAGACAACGAAGGGTCAAAGACACAAGGAAACTATGAAAGGGGGGAAACAGAACAAAGATCAGCTCTAGTCCCCAGAAGTGTCGCTCTGAGAAGAAGATTGCGGATTTCCGAATCCAGTGATTCTGGAAACGAGCAAGAAGCGCAAGGTTCCAAGAAGGAACACAGGAAGAAAAGAGGAAAGAGTACTGAAGATGCAACAAAAGAAATACGTGAAAGGAAAGTACCAGATGAGAGACTGAGAGAAATTCCACCTGAAGTAACAAATCTAAGTGAACAAGGGACAGGTACAGAGAGAGAGGGACAGATTGTGGAAGACCCCCGAGGAGGTGTAGGGAACTGCAACATCCAGTTAGGCGAAGGGACAAGTAGTCAGCAGGAAGATTGTGTGCCGGAGACCCGAGGAGGGACAGAAGTAGGGAAAACAAAACAAGTGGTGGAAAAGGAAGTTGCTGAAAAGACAAAGCAAGTTGAGACAGAGTCTGAAGAGAGTGAAAATGAAATACCTGAAAGTCGAGTTCTAAGAAAGAGAGCTTGGAGGAATGAAAAGAATGACAAAGGAAGTAAAGTAAAAAGAGTTGCAAGAGATGATGTTTGGCCCAATAAAATAAGGAAACTGAGATACAGACTGCCACGAGTGAATTCACCAAGAGCTGAACAGGTGAATGAACTGACAAGTCAAGAGAAATCAAAAGAAGACGAATAACTGAAGACAAAGAGAGTAGAAGAACAAGGAAACCTAACCAGAAGTATAAGTCACCAGAATGGACGTACATGGCACTGCCTGAACAGGGAGAAGAGGCAGATAGTCAAGGAAATCCAGAGGAGACTGTACTGAAAGTGGTTGAGGATGAAATAGAATCGGAAATCCTGAGAGTTCTCTTGTCCGACATTGGAGAAGAAGAAACGGAAGTTCAGGAAAATCCATATTTGGAAGACGAGAGGGGAGTGAAGAACGATGAGATGCCAAACTGAATAAGTTAAGAAAATTATTGATGAAGAAAACAAGATATTGAATTAAAATTAGTGACTGGTAGAACCAAATAGGTGTTAGAACCTTAGGTTAGAAAAACTAGTTGTGAAGTAAAAGAGGCTAAGTCAAAAGACACGGTCCATTTTAACAAGATGGCTAACATAGAAAGTAGTAAAAGTAGATGTACATTCATGAAAAGATGTTGTAAAATGTGTTGTTGTTGTACAGGATTATTAATGCTTTTATGGAGCATCCTTGCTCTTGTCATTTCCTTTAAGGCTACTATAGACACTTTAGAAGGACATAGTGAGAATAAAACTAATATATGGCAGATTTCAAAAGGAGTTCCAACTAGAATAGATAAAATGTATTTGCATAAAGACAGGTCAATAACAGATTTTTCTAATAATGTGATTTCCAAATTATTGTATGCATATGTAAAGACAATGGACGTACGGGACTGCTATGTATGTATGCAGTTACCTGCATCTGTTTCTGAGGGAGTGACATATCATCACCTTCCAGCAACGTATGGTATAACATGTAGTGTAATAGCTAGTTTGTTCTATGAGACAGGGAAATTAGAATATTATTTTTCAGTTGTAGATAACATTTTTGCGCAAGTACCTTCTTATAACAAATTGAACAAAGTAAAGCCTACTAAGGTATTAGGTGAATTCTTTTTGGAAACTAATGAATTAACATTAGAGTATATTTTTAGAAACAATTTAACATGCAGTTTGAAGAAGAAGGAAAAGACATTCCTAGACATGGTTGAGGAAAGAAGATTGAAAATGCAAAAGAAAGCAGCAGACGGGAAAGTGGAGAAAACAATCTGGGATATAGAGAAAGAAAAACATTTGAAAGGAGAAGCTAGTCCAACTATAACTTTAGATTGGCCTCAGAAAGGGAAATTTTGCATTCGAAGGAATCAAACAGCGTATGATAATTATTTTCTAGGTAATAGTGAGTGCCATGATACATATCGAATCATGGGTTGATGGGGATTCAAAGGTGGAAGAGATCCAGTCTTTCCTGGAATATATTTTATTTGTGGGAACAGGGCATATTATCGTTTGCCAGACCATTGGTATGGCACATGTTACGTAGGCCTGGTCTTTCCAAAAATCTTTCATATGGATAGAGGAGAAGATGGTGTACATAGCTTAAGTAATCATTTAGCTAGGACCAAGAGAGAATCTTGGGCAGAAATTGTTGGTGATATTTTTCAGGCATTGATACCAGCAGTGGCAATAACTCTGAATGCAAACAAAATTAGAAAATTGTCAACAGTAGTGGACCGCTGGAGGATTTTTATTGGTTAACACTGAAATGGTTGCCATGTGTGCTATGGTAATGCAAAATCGACTTGCCCTTGATATATTATTGGCAAAAGAGGGTGGAGTCTGTGGAATGCTGAAAGTTGAACATTGTTGTACTTACATTCCTGACAAAAGCAAAGATCTGAAAACTTATATTAAGAATATTACTGAATTGCATGATGAACTTGCACCACTGGAGGGTGAAAGTGTTTGGGATAGAATTGGAAAGAAAATAGCTGCTATTAAGAAATTCTTAGTAAAAATAGGTAGTACTCCTATAGGTAAAATATTGTTTCCATTAACATGTGTAATCTGCATAGTTTTAATGATAAGATTATATTGTATATGCTGTAGAAACAAGAAAAACAAGAAAAGAATAAAAAGAGAACATTTTAAAAGAAAAGATAAGAAACAAGATAGAGATTTGGAAGAGATAACATTAGAAGAATGGAAGGAGAGTATTTATAAAACTGCAAAAAGAGAAGAAATGTGTGAAACTGAATTATGATTAAGAGCAAGAAAACATTTTAAAGATTCCGTAAAGACAGAACAAAATTTTGGGTGGTGTGGTGATAAAAATCACCAAAGGGGGGATTGCTGGAGCGGGTTATGCAAAATTTTGTATACCCACCCCATTTTGCATATCATTTTATTAATTAGATTAATTAATTAATTATAATCGTACTAATGGTTTGGAGTGATGTGGAAATAACTAACCAACCTTATTAATGATTGAAATACACGTGGGATTTGCATCTTCATGGCCTGATTAATGACGTGAACTAAATTCCGTACGCATATTAATGATAGATAAATAGAATGTTGCATGATATGTTGCTTTGGTGATGTAATTGTGATTCGAGCTTTATTTTGTAAGTATAACCCGCAATGAGTGTTTCTTTGGCTAGATAAATATACACACATATGGGTATTAGCGAGGGAATAACATTTAATTAGTCATTTTTATGTATTAATTACGTTTTTGTGTCTCTTTGCTTAAGTTGTCCATTTTGGCATGCCAAAAGATGGCTGCTTGTGGTGCCTAACCCGACTGCCAACGCTGAACAAGGCTTGGGAGAAGTGCGCCTGCGCTGACAACAGATACACAGTGGCCTGGACCTGACCCCAGATGAACATGTACCTTTCAAGGACTGTCTGGGACGCCGTCCAAATATTCCAAACAAAGACTGTTGTGTGAACCGGAACTGGCAAGGGTCATAACCCAAAAGACACTTTTGTGGGAACCCAAAAGGATGATCCAATCAGCGAACCCGGATGCCCAAAATTTGTTACTTTTTATCATCAATTTTACTATAAATTATGGTAGAATAGAGAGGTAATTAGAGTCGTCGGATCGCGCTTTTCGATTTCCTGATGATATGCTGACGGAGAGGAGGGTGACACTGCAGGACAGCTGTTAGCCTAAATCTCTGACGGACTGAATGAATGCCCAATTTCCTGATGAACTTAACCTGCTAAATTGATGGGCATAGAATTGCGAAGACTACCAGATTTGACATAGAGGACGACTTTAGCCAGAATAGGTAAATATGAATGGCAACTTGATCAAATGAATGATTTAATCTGCAATATTAATATAAATTTGGATTTGAACAAACACAGAAATGAGTTGGGTTGTTTATTCATTGAAATGTGTTAATGTAAAGGTTAATTAGAGAATTAGGTTTTCACTAAAACTTCAACTAACTGATCCATCCCGGTTTGGGAGGATAATACCAAATGTGGAGTCTAGGACCTAATAAGCATTAGAAGGGTTTGTAGTTGTGTTGCTCATTAGGGTAAAGTGGTATCTTCCTCCATCATTATTCAGCCCTTAGAAGGATAAATCGCCTCTCGCACGGACTAATAGTAAGTGTGCGTTGGTGTTATGGGCCCCACCACCGAATGTATAGATAGTGTATGTGTGTGTGAGATCTTTTAGTCCGTGGCAGTAGGGAGGGATTTTGCACTCTGCGCTGCATCACCACCACCCCAGGACCCCAACCCCCACCCAGAAACCCCCCCCGGACCACAATAGAGGCAGCGTAGACAAAGACAGCGAATCGCAAGGAAATGCACCAGCCACACAGACCCAACACCTGACAATATCATTGCCCACTACAGGCTCAAAAGGACAACCATTGTACGCATCCTGACCAACAACGCCCAACATGCCGACGGCACTAACACAGGGGACAACCAACATCCCACCCTGCACAAAGCTGCTGGCTGTGTGGGGTACCTGTTGGCCTCTAGTTCCCCCAACCAACACCTGCCAAAGTCGGAGGAGTCACACAGCCAGCCACATCCAAGTCCCTCACACCTGACCTGGACATCACCATCAGCATGTTACCCCAGTCCCTATATGTCCAACACAATGCGCAGGGTCCGCTGGACACCAAGCAAGGCCCATGCGCCATAGCTGGATGCATGCACGTGTCGGGGGCAATCCACAGCACACATGTCATAACTGTGCCTCCTGCCGACACAGCACACAATCACCGCAACAGAAAGCACACGTCTCACATCAATGTGCAGGCAACAACCAAACACCGTGGAACCTCCACCAATCTTGTCTCCAAATATCCAGCCCCTGTGCATGATTCCTCCATCCTGCGACTGTCCATCAGCAACCAGTGTTCCCAGGATGACACCAAAGGAAATGCACAACCCCTTGGCAAGTTCCAAATGAACACCCCACTCACCTCAACTCCACAACCATGCAACTCACAACTCTGGCAATGCACACGTCACAAAATCAAAACAGCATGCTAAACAATATGCCCACCCACCAGACATGACAGAACAACTCACAATGGTAACCTGGGCAAGCCGTGAACATAAGCCATCAATGGCATGGCACCTCGGCCACACACTAGCCCAATGTGGGGAGAGGTGGCAACCAGGCATGTGTGAAGGAGGCAGGAGAACCATGACTGGGAAAGCACATAATGCCAAGAGTGGCGGAGATGTGCTGGACAGACCACAGTATGCAGAACACACCCATATCCATGGCGACATACACCTCTGGTGTCTGGAGTGTAGTGGACAGTGGACACAACCATGTCACCCCGACCAGTGGGGGAGTTCGCGGAAATGTTGCCTTTTACATCCCCCTGTAAGCGAGAGCGGAGTGGGATGGCCCGGCATATGCCACGACAGCGTAGGGGTGTGAATAAAAAGCACATAGCCCTGGGCGTGGTCCTCTTCTGGAAAGCCCAACGTTTCTGTCAGGGTGGCACCTCTCACCACGCCATGAGGCCGACGCCGTCCTCGTGAGCGGAGTTGCCTGCGATCCTGTGAGAAAGGTCTGAGTACAGACTGAAATGCGTAGGGTTGTTTCTTGCCGGAATATTGCTGCCAAATAAAATCTGAGCAATACAAACATCACCCGTGAGTGCGTGCGGATATTTTGCAAAAGGAATACCGCTGCAAATATATATATATATATATATATTCACTGAAAAAACCATAGGTTTCAGGCATGTTATAGTTAGGAATTAGCATTTAAAAAACCTTAGAAATTCACTGAAAAAAACATAGGTTTCAGGGGCGTTATAGTTAGCTGGACTTTTCACTCGTACAAAACCATTGAAATTACCCTGTTATAGTCAGTTCAGCTAACTATAACTCGCGCGCCCGCAATGCACTGCTGATGACGTCACATATTACATCACTCATGACATGGTCAGTGACATCACTCATGACATCACTGATGACATCTCAAATGACATCACTGATGACATCACTGATGACATCATCCAGTGAATGTGTGTTTTTCTGAAAATTACATATGTTTTATATATGTATATCTCAAGGTCGATGGAAGAATAAATGGGTATATAAGTGTCTAAATGGATGATTTGCTTTTTAAAAATTGATTGTATAACTGACTAAGTGTATCTTAGTGAATACATGGCTTAGTGAGTAATGTTTAAATATGTAAATATCTGTATCAGTCTCTCACTTTGTGTATAAGTGGCTGCATGGGTTGGTGAGTAGCTACATGAGTGTCTATATAGGTTATTAGTTGGTTTTTTGAGTATCAGTATGAGTGTCTGAGTGTCTGTATGGTTCGGTGGGGGTATTACGTAGTGCATAGGTGCATGAATGAGTGACTCACTGTTTGTATGTGTTGAAGACAGCATGTGTGCAGGACTGTATGGGTGGATGAGTGTGTGCATGGGTGTGTTGGTGAGTGAGTGACTGTCTCAATAGGGTCTTTATGAGTAACTACATATGTTTTAAACTTGTATATGTGACTATTGGTGTATATAAGTGAGTATATGAAAGAGAGTGAGAGATTGAAAGAGTTCCTGTATGAATACGTATGTGTTTCTATAAGTGATTGGTTAAAAGACTAAGTATGTGTAAGTTTCTGTAGAAGTAACTGTGTTGGTGTGTGTATAACTGTATATGCAAGTAAATGGATGTTTGATTCTTTATTAGCATGAGTGACTATGTGTGTGAGTAACTCTATGGTTGAGTGGCGTTGTGTAACAGGATGTAGAGGTGTATGAGTACATATGATGAGTGAGTACATGTATGAGTGACTGTATAGGACTGTTGGTGAATGAGTGGATGTGTATGTGGATCTTAGAATTACTGAATAGGTTGTTGTAACTGATATTGGTATGTCCATTGTTTTGAAAATTTTAGTTTCTATTTTTGAATGTGTGTATCAAAGGTTATATTAGGGGGAGAGGAGGTCTGCCACTCTATCACAAGGATGATGTCATCAGTGATGTCATTTGAGATGTCATCAGTGATGTCATGAGTGATGTCACTGATCATGTCATGAGTGATGTAATATGTGACGTCATCAGCAGTGCATTGCGGGCGCGCGAGTTATAGTTAGCTGAACTAACTATAACGGGGGAATTTCAATGGTTTTGTACGAGTGAAAAGTCCAGCTAACTATAACGCCCCTGAAACCTATGGTTTTTTCAGTGAATTTCTAAGGTTTTTTAAATGCTAACTCCTAACTATAACATGCCTGAAACCTATGTTTTTTTCAGTGAATTTCAAAGGTTTTTAAAATGCTAATTTCTAAGTATGCCTACAGAGATAGGACATGTAAAGAAAGAAGAAAAAACGCACAGAAAGAAAAAAAAGAAATGCAGAAAGAAGCAACAGAAGTCCTCAAAGACGAAGAAAAGTGCTGGAAGAAGGATAACGTGCAGAAAGAACAAACAGAAGAGCAGAAAGAAGCCTTGTTGCAAAATCATCCTGTACCCTCAACTTTTTCAGACGGATACTGGTGGTAACTGAGTCTGACTAACCAGTCCTAGAGCCAGTGCTATGTTAAAAGACACTCAGAATACAGTGAAAACACCTACATACACTAGGGAACACTATGCGTTGGGGTCCCCCTGTGATCAGCATGGCCTCCTCTGTAAGCCCCTAGTATATAATAGGGCAGTGGATTCAAACTACCTCTTAAAACGCGCCACAGGGCGTGTTTGCACACGTCACCTCAGTCCCCGTCCCCTCACTTCCCCACTGTGTAAACACGCCCTGTGGCCGTTTTAAATTGGGAGATTAAGTCCTCTTGAATCCTGAGGGTCCCTAGAGTCCAACTAGACCAATAGGTGCCTCCAGTAAGCGCCACAGAGCTGCGTTGCAGAGAGATGTAAAAAGGGGCACGGCCTAGACCACCTCTCTGCAACGCAGCGCAGTAGCGCTTACTGGAAGCACGTGGTGGGTTAGTTGGCCCCAAGGGTCCCTCAGGATTGAAGGGGAATTATTTCCCCAACTTAAAACGCGCCACAGGGCTTGTTTGCACATGTTAACTCAGGCCCCGTCCCCTCCCTTCACCACTGTGTAAACGCCCTGTGGATGTTTTTAGTTGGGAGATTAAGTTCATCTGAATCCTTAGGCTCCCTAGGGTCCAACTAGCCCACTAGGTACCTCCAGTAAGCGCCACAGAGCTGCGTTGCAGAGAGGTGTAAAAAGTGGCACGGCCTGGGCCATCTCTCTGCAACGCAGCTCAGTGGCGCTTACTGGAACCACCTGGTGGGCTAGTTAGCCCCCAGGGGCCCTCAGGATTGAAGGGGAATTATTTCCCCAACTTTAAAACGCGCCATAGGGCGTGTTTGCACACGTCACCTCAGGCCCCGTCCCCTCCCTTCCCCACTGTGTAAACACGCCCTGTGGCCGTTTTTTAAGTTGGGAGATTAAGTCCCCTTGAATCCTTAGGATCCCTTGGGGCAAAATAGCCCACTAGGTACGTCCAGTAAGCGCCATTGCAGAGAGGTGTAGAAAGGGGCATGGCCTGCACCACCTCTCTGCAACGCAGAGCAGTGGCGCTTACTGGATGCACCTGGTGGGCTAGTTGGCCCCCAGGGTCCCTCAGGATTGAAAGGGAATTATTTCCCCAACTTAAAACGCACCACAGGGCGTGTTTGCACACGTCACCTCAAGCCCCATCCCCTCCCTTTACCACTGTGTAAATGTGCCCTGTGGCCGTTCTAAATTGAGAGATTAAGTCCCCTTGAATCCTAAGGGTCCCTAGGGTCAAACTAGCCCACTAGGTACCTCCAGTAAGTGCCACAGAGCTGCGTCCTCAGAACACCTGTCTGCAACGCAGCTCCCTGGCGCATACTGGAGATACCTGTTGGGCTAGTTGGCCCTCAGGGACCCTCAGTATTGAAGGGGAATTAATTCCCCAACTTACAACTGGCCAGGGGGTGCATTTGCAGAGTGCTGAAAGGAGGGGGCGTGGCCTCCGGTGCGATGCCGGTCTTTTATTAATTTTATTTTTTTAAGAAGGAGGGCTGTGTGGCCCCCCTTCTTTTTCTAATTTACTGGCCCTGGGGACCCCATCCCCCAGGGCCTGCACCCTAATTTTTTTTTGTTGAAAAAAATACATTTGGCCCTCTCAAGGCCTTAATCGGCCCCAGGGACCCCAACCCCCGGGTCATGACCTTTTTTAAAAAAAAAATTCTTTAGGAGGGGGCTGCGTTGCCCCCCTCCTCAGGCCACTTATGGCCCCGGGGACCCCATCCCCCGGGGCCGGCCTTTGTTTTTTATTATTTTAAAAAAAAATATATTTATAGAAACACCTAGGACATGCTGGACAAACCGTATGTACCTATCACCATGACGATTTGCGTGATATTCATTAAAAGGCGACTATGCATAGAATGAATCCACATGGAATGTATTTACACCGTTAGTGAAGCTCTGACGTGTCTGACGCCCTACCGTGCCTAATCTCGGCACCCCCGCTGGTGGGTACTGTCCAAGTAGACACCCTTGTCGTTTATTTATACAAACATGGGTAGCTATTGACAGGCACATTTAATATACACGCACACCAAGCCATTCAAAGGGGAATCGACAAAAATTCGACCAAACTATGCAAGAAATCCCCCTCACGGTTAATAAAACACACATCCACCGTCGGATGTGTAATACTTTTTATTTTACCTCTGGAAAGGAGACGAACCTCACTTGAGAGTCACAGCGTGCTCCTGGCTGAGCCCAATGCTATGTTACACCCACCAGTGCCCGCCGAGTGCCTCACACCTCTGTGTTGTATTCCACCAGCTAGTGCGTATGCTATGACACTCTCTAGCCCATGTGCACTGTAACACCACCCCGTGAATATGTCATGCCACACTTGCCTTCGCACGGGTTATATTGCCCCATCTAACGTGCCTTCCTCGATGCCTATGTTATAACGCACAGCGCTATGCCATACATATTACAATCTGGGATCCATATCTTTGTCACTGTGCATATGCAACGTTGCACTCCCCAGCACATATTTTATATTACAACTTTAGAGACTAGTTAGGTTACACAACACTGCCCTGTGCATATTACACTCCAAGGCGCATATCGCATAGCACGCGCTAGTGACTGTGCTATCTCGCGCTCTCCAATGAATCTGTCATTGCGCACAATGTATTGCATATTATATTTCACGCCCCGGTTCATCTTATATCACACTTTTTGGTGCATAGTTTATACCATATACTATATCTAGTTTTCATTTTCAATCGTGCTCTCAGGACTATGTTCTATATAACACTGCGTCCACCTACCCTTTTCACGGGCATTACATTTTGCGATGGGGGGTGGAGGGTCAGGGGGTGTTTCTGCCAAGTGAGCCCGGAGTCACAGTCACAAACGTCCTCTTCTTCCTGAATAAAAGTGAGATTATGATGCATACTTGTTCATATTTTAACTAGTTCGCACAGACACACATTTTAAAAACAATAAAGTTCCTAATACCCACCTTCTCTGAACAGTTAGCTTGCTGCCCCATCCACCTCCTCCCTATCCTCTGTTGTCTGAATCCATGGACTAGCCTCCTCCCTCCTGCCATGCATGGTCTGATGTGCTGCTGCTGGAGCGGGTTATGCAAAATTTTTGTATACCCATCCCATTTTGCATGTTGTTTTATTAATTAGATTAATTCATTAATCATATTCGTACTAATGGTTTGGAGTGATGTGGAAATAACTAATTAACCTTATTAATGACCGAAATACACGTGGGATTTGCATCTGCATGGCCTAGTTAATGACGTGAACTAAATTTCGTACGCATATTAATGATAGATAATTAGAACATTGCATGATATATGTCGCTTTGGTGATGAAATTGTGATTCGTGCTTTATTTAGTAAGTATAAACCGCATTGAGTGTTGCTTTTGGCTAGATAAATACACACACATATGGGTATTAGCGAGGGAATAACATTTAATTAGTCATTTCTATGTATTAATTAAGTTTTTGTGTTTCTTTGCTTAAGTTGACTATTGTGGCCTATCAAATGATGGCTGCTTTTGGTGCCTAACCCAACTGCCGACGCTGAACCAGGCTTGGGTGAAGTGCGCCTGCGCTAAAAGATGAGCAACAATGGCCCTGTCTTGACCCCAGGCAAGCTGTACTTATCAAGGTCACTGGAAAAGGTGCCAGCGCTACAGACAAAAGGCTTTATTAAAGAATAGGAACCAGCAAGTATGCTGACAACATGGACTAAACCTTATGGGAACGGAGAGGTTGACCCCTGATGAGCCAATCAGAACAGTTTAAAACTCAATATTGTTACATTTTGCTATTGAAATTATTATAAAACCCATAGAATAGAGAGGTTGGAGGGTCGCTCCTTCGATTTCCTGATGATATGCTGACGAAGAGGACGGTGACACTGCAGGACAGCTGTTAGCCTGAATCTTTGACGGACTGAATTGATGCCCAAAATCCTGATGAACTTAACCTGCTAAATTGATGGGCATAGATTTGCGAGATTGCCAGATTTGACATAGAGGACGACTTTAGCCAGAATAGGTAAATATGAATGGCAACTTGATCAAATGAATGATTTAATCTGCAATAATAATATAAATTTGGATTTGAACATCTACAGAAATGAGTTGGGTTGTTTATTCATTGAAATGTGTTAATGAAAAGGTTAATTAGAGTAATAGAAATTCACTTAAATCTACAACTAACAGATCCATCCCGGTCATGAGGGGAATACCAAATGTAGAATCTAGGGCCTAATGAGTATAAGAAGGGTTTGTAGGTTTGTTGCTCATTAGGGTAAATTGGTATCTTCCTCCCTCATTAGCCAGCACTTGGAAGGATAATCGCCTCTCGTACGGACTGATGGTGAGTGTGTGTTGGTGTTATGGGCCCACCAGCGAATGTATGGATAGTGTGCGTGTGTGAGATCTTTTGGTCCGCAAAGGTAGGGAGGGATTTTGCACTCCGCGCTGCAGCACTGCCACTGCCCTCCATTTAGCATGATGTACCAGTCCACTCCTCCTGCCCTCCATTGCCCAATTCTATGGCCCATCATTGACCTCCTGATTAGCCTCTGTGCTTAGCTTGCTGCCCCTATTCTCCTTCCCCCTGCCCTCCGATGTCTTTGTGCATGCCCCTGCTCCATCCTTTTTGCCCACCATGTTCCATGGACCTGCCACTCCTATCTACTCTGAGTGTTCTGTTGAGCTGCCACTCTCCTCCCACCTGCCTAGCACTGTCAGATGACTGTAACCTGTCCCTGCCACCTCCAACCTGCCTGTCCACATGCCATGCCCCTATCCCCTTCCTCCTGTCTTCCATGGTCCATTTTACTGCCACACCCTTCTGCCCTCCCTGGTCTGTTGTGCTGCAACTGCTCCTCCTGCCTGCCCGCGCGGTCTGTTGTGAGGCCGCTTCCCCTGAACTCTCTTGTCTGTGCCCAGGTCCTGACCCCCCCTTCTATCCTCCATGGTCCTTTGTACATGCCCCTGCACCCTCCTTCTTGCCCATCATAGCCATTGTGCTGCCACTAACCCTCCCGCTTGCCATGCATGGTCTTCTGTGCTGCCATGGCCCCTCCCACCTTTCCTGTGTGGTCAGCTAGCTGCCCCTGACCCCCTCCCACCTTCCCTCCGTGGTCTGTGTGTATGCCATCATAGTCTCATTGTTGCTCTCCATGGTGTGTTCTGTTTCTAGTGCCCAACCTGCCTGACCTCCATGGTCATCGTGCTGCTCCTGCCTTACCCCCTTGCCCCCAGCCCTCTGTTTCCATGTGCAGCCCCCTATTCCCTCCCTCCTCGCTTGTCTGTTCCATTGTAATGCCCCTGATCCGTCCCTCCTGCCCTTTATGGTCTGTTATGCTGCAGCTTTCTCTCCTGTCTGCCCATTATGGTCAGCTAGCTACCATTGCCTCTTTCCCCTCTGTTCTCTGTTGTCCATGTGCATGGTCCTGTCCCCTCCCTATTGCTTTGTGGCATCTTAGAATGTCTCTCATGTTGCCAGGAGAAAAGGAATGTTTATTGTTGTATGGGCTGGAATGATGTAAGCCAGTAGGCAGCAGTTGGAGCCAGCCTTTCATGCTGACAGGAGCTTCTGGTGGATGGGATCTTTTACTTGTAATAAACCTGATGAACCTACAACCATTTCTGGCTGAAAGTACTTCATTACACTTGGCGACGCAGGATGGTTCCACTTTAAGAATTTGTTACATCATATACAAGATCCCAAAACTACTTCGTTTTCAAATGGATCAACAATGGGAAAAAAGAACTCTTTGATCACATTGGACTACAGGCACGGCACAATTTTAACCCCAACGCGTTCATTATACGCTATGGACTTTGCAGTATTGTATTATGTTTTCAGTCTGAAAAGAAATAAGCCATGGATTATCCGGCTGTTTGGCTCGTATGAAATGAAGTGACTGCATCGTAGACTCAGCGTTTGTTTATGCTTTCTATGGATTGTTGTGCTGCACTCCTGTCCCGCATGCGCTGTGTGGTGTATTGTGCTGCTGCAATCCCTGATGCCTGTCCTGTAGGGTCAGTTTGGTGCACCTCTCCATGTTCCTCCTGTCCTCTGTTATCCGAGTCCATGTCCCTACCCCAATTCCTCCTGCCTACCATGATCCAATGTACCATACTTGCGAACATTTTGAACTTGGTAAGAGGGAGATTTTGAAAAAAAACTGGGGTATTGAATTTCCCCTTTGAGTTACATTGAAAAAGAGGAGATTGTAGACACGAGAGAGATCAAATAAAGCCCATTTGAGCTTAAAAACATTGCATGTTTCCTGGCTGAAACAGGTCTGTTGGCATGTATGGTTGTACTACCACTGCCTCTTCCTTCTGCCCACAATGGTGTATTATATTGCCACAGCCTCTCTTGCCAGTCCTGTATTGTTGGTTTGTTGCCCCTGCCCCCCTTTTCACTGCCCTCCATAGTCTGATGTGCTGCCACTGCCCTTCCTGCCTGCCCAGTGTGGTCAAATTGTTGCATCTGCACTCTCCTATCTGCCTTCAATTTTCAGAGTCCGTGCCCCTGCCCTCTGCCTCTCAACAGTATCCCAATGAACAACTAGATTGCTAGCATTCTATATTTATTACAAAAGTGTGGAACGCCTGTCGTCAACTTGATGTAATCAAAACTGTAATACCTAGAGTATTTCCTTTAGAAATTACATATATGAGAGGGTCTTATTTGCATCAAAATTATGGTTAGTGCTCTAAAAAACTAAAATGAGGACATATTTTCTGAGTTTTCAAATAGCGACAATGAACTTTTACATTATTTGTATTCTTTATGTTTTTTTATCCAGTTGACCACTTGATTAAATGTTGCACCTAGGGGAGAGGATGTGGTGTTACTTCCAGAGCTGCAGACTTTGCAACTGGGGAGCCAGGTTGGAGTTTCTGCTTCAGCTCAACATTCTGTGATTCTGGTCAAATCACTTAATCTCCCCATGTCTACAACCAAAATGAATTTGGTCTTGTGTGATGTAACCAATGCTCATGTAAAGCACTCCAATACCTGACAATGCACTATATAAAACTGCAAATACTCAAAAAATAAGTGTTTTGCACACTTCTGTCATTGGGCTACATGTGGGCTACATCTGGGTGATATTTGTGCTGCAATTGGGCTCTTTTGTCTCTGGTGGCCATCTTGGGAGATTTATTTGTTATGAAGTTTCCTAATTTCCTCATTTACTGCAGTCTCCTCAGTAGGAAATGCTTTCAGTTTTTTACTTTGATTCCATCAAGAAGGTATTCAGATATGTCACACATTTGCCATAAATTCTGAATGTTAGCTCTCTAGTTGCTCATTAGATCACTGTAGTAAAGCTACTGCTCACCACAGAAGTCTGCTGCTGGTATTAAAAGTGCATGTTTCAGTCTGCATATCAGAAGTTTTTAATGAAATAGAAGAGGATTTGAGAAGTCACTCAAAATGTGCCCTAATTTTTCTTTCTTCAGCACTAATCATAATTTCTATGGCAAAATGAACCTCCTCATTTTGTTCCTTTTTAAATTAAATGTTTTAAGTGTTACCATTTTTTTCCAATCAAGATGGCTTCAGGTGTGCCATTCTTTTGTCATAAGTAAGACAGTAAGCGCTCTAGTTGTTCTTAAGAACACTCTGAGACATTCTGTCATTGGGCTATACTTGGGCTACATCTGGGTGATATTTGGGCTACATTTGGGCTCTTTTGTCTCTGGTGGCCATCTTGGGAGATTTATTTGTTATGAAGTTTCCTAATTTCCTCATTTACTGCAGTCTCCTCAGTGGGAATACTTTCAGTTTTTTATTGTGGTTCAATCAAGAAGGCATTCAGATGTGCCACACATTTGCCATAAATTCTGAATGTTAGCACTCTAGTTGCTCATTAGATCACTGTAGTAAAACTACTGCTCACCAGGGAAGTCTGCTGCTGGTATTCAAAGTGCATGTTTCAGTCTGCATGTCAGAATTTTTTTATGAAATAGAAGAGGATTTGAGAAGTCAAAATGTGCCCTAATTTTTCTTTCTGCAGAACTAATCATAATTTCTATGGCAAAATGAACCCCCTCATTTCGTTCCTTTGTAAATTAAATGTTTTAAGTGTTACCACTTTATTCCAATCAAGATGGCTTCAGGTGTGCCATACTTTTGTCATAAATAAGACTGTTAGCGCTCTAGTTGTTACCACTCTGGGACATTCTGTCATTGGGCTATACTTGGGGTACATCTGGGTGATATTTGGGCTACATTTGGGCTCTTTTGTCTCTGGTGGCCATTTTGGGAGACCTATTTGTTATGATGTTTCCTAATTTCCTCATTTACTACAGTCTCCTCAGTAGGAAATACTTTCAGTTTTTTACTTTGATTCCATCAAGAAGGCATTTAGATGTGTCACACATTTGCCATAAATTCATAATGTTAGCACTCTAGTTGCTTATTAGATCACTGTAGTAAAGCTACTGCTCACCAGGGAAGTCTGCTGCTGGTATTGAAAGTGCATGTTTCAGTCTGCATGTCAGAATTTTTTAATGAAATAGAAGAGGATTTGAGAAGTCACTCAAAATGTGCCCTAATTTTTCTTTCTGCAGCACTAATCATACTTTCTATGGCAAAATGAACTCCCTCATTTGGTTCCTTTTTAAATTAAATGTTTTAAGAGTTACCACTTTATGCCAACCAAGATGGCTTCAGGTGTGCTATACGTTTGTCATAAGTAGGACTGTTAGCGCTCTAGTTGTTCTTTAGAACACTCTGGGAAGCTGCAGTAGAACACAAAGGAATCAACTGACAGTCTCTGCCCTTGTTGGATGTACATGTTTTACTGAGAATGTCAGACTTCATTCTCACATGACTGAGAAAGATAATGTGAATTTACAGAAAATATGCTCTCAGTTTAGCTTATAGATCACCTTCCAAACCTCTGTGGGAAAAGCATGAGAAAATAGTTTTCTCTCAAACATGATTCATGATATCACAGCAGAAGGTTTTTTCACATGGTAAAATCACCTTAGAACACACCACAATTCCTAAAATGAGGATGGTACCATCAACAACATTTTTATAATGTAACTAAAGTCTTAAAACCTTCTATTAACTGCAATGCTTTTTAATGAGGTGCTATCATGTATATTGGTCCCAAGATGGCTGCCAACACTTCTTGGATGAAGTGCTTACAGCCAATCAGATCTCACGATGAGATGTGTGGTTAGGCTCCACCCAGATATATATGTGATTTTACTTTTGATTTTCTCAGGAACTACTGAACGGATTTACACCATATATGCAAAAGGCACATGCCTGACCTGAGGACTACCTTTTTGCCAAATTTCAAGTAATTCTGTTCAGCCGTTCGGGCTGTACCTTCGACTAAAGGTCCTATGGGAAAATGCATGGGGAAAACGCGTTTTGGGACCCCCTTTTTTCTCGGCCCCCGCTTGACGAATCACCCCGAGACTTTCAGGGTAGGAGCTGAGCAGAGCGCCCCATTAGTTTTGAAAATTTCACGAAGATAAGTCAACCAGCGCCAAAGTTATTCAAAATAGAATTTTCAGATTTCCTATGGGAACTCGGTCCTAACTATAACTAGGGGTGGGCGGAATTTGCGAAAGCGACTTTCGCAAACTATCGCGAAAATGTTAAAAATCTCCGCAAACAAGCGGAAATATCGCGAAGATGCAAAAGTTTTTTTCCCGCCTGTTCGCGATATTTTCTGCATGGTTGCGGGTCGCTAACTTACCCCTGCGGTTGCTCGCGGGCGCGGCCATCTTGTTTTCAGTTGTCTCGCGGTGCATGATCGCGAGAAGAAAGACGTGATCACGCGACGCATGACGGCACTGCGGTAGGCGAACTGTCGCGAGACAGCGCAAATGGCTAAAACAATACAACATCTCATGGAGAACTCGACCGGATCGGGAAAACTTGTCGGCGAACGCGGGGATTCAGGTAAGGCGATCGCGCGCGCGCGAGAATGTATTATTTTACAGCGCGAGCAAGAACCAAATTATCGCAAAGCTGCGGAATGCGGAAATTTTGACATTTCCGCGCTCTCCGCGGAACGCGGAAATGCCAAATTATCGCAAATTCCGCGAACGGAACGGAAATTTTGCCCAGGCCTAACTATAACTATCTACTGGCGACTGCCAGTAGATAATATATATATATATATATATATATATATATATATATATATATATATATATTCACCGAAAAAACCATACGTTTCACACACGTTATAGTTAGGAATTAGCATTTAAAAAACCTTGCAAATTCACTGAAAAAACCATAGGTTTCACACATGTTATAGTTAGCGGAAATTTTACTGATACAAAACCAATGAAATTCCCCCGTTATAGTTAGTGCAGGCAACTATAACTCACGCGACCGCAATCCTCTGCTGATGCTAATACTGTATTTAGACACTTATTTGCCCATGTCTTCTTCCATAAATTTTTAGCTATACATATATTACAAATATTTTTTTTTCATAAAGACACATATGTCATCAGCAGAAGATTGCGGTCGCGTGAGTTATAGTTGCCTGCACTAACTATAACGGGGGAATTTCATTGGTTTTTTATCAGTAAAATTTCCGCTAACTATAACATGTGTGAAACCTATGGTTTTTTCAGTGAATTTGCAAGGTTTTTTAAATGCTAATTCCTAACTATAACGTGTGTGAAACCTATGGTTTTTTCAGTGAATTTGTACGGTTTTTTAAATGCTAAGTTACTTTACGCCATTCGTGGCGTGCGCGCCCAATTAACGCAGTTCGTTCCGTGCGCGCGCGGTGCGCTTCGCGCACCGCGCGCCCACTTTACGCAGTTAGTGCCATGCACGCACGGTGGGCACGCGGTGCGCTACGCGCACCGCGTGCCCACGTTACGCTAGATGGGCCATGTACGCACGATGCGCTTCGCGCACCGTGCGCACATGGAGGACATATGATGCACTTCGTTTTGAAAGGTAATATTTAAATTTTTCACAACAATGATAAGCCATGCACAAATGTTGCCCTTCGGTCACCATTTGCACACGGGGTGGAGAGAGTGTGGATAATTTTTTTTTTAAAATATTTTTTTACCGTACGCGTACGGTAAGCGTAATCGGCGAAATTAGCGAAAAAATAAAAATTCCGTTTTTGTCCTTGGGGGATCTTTGGGGATTCCCTCAACATGGCTTGGTGTTTTGGAGCTGTCCAAACTGCCCCTTTACATGTTTTTGTGCTTTGTATTTTAATCCACACTCTCAGTGCGAGAGAGAAAATGGCGGCCGCCGCTTCCTGGTTTCGGCCGATTCGAATGTTTACTAAGATCTAAGAGCCAATCAGAATCGCGCTCGCACACGCCACCGTACGCGTACGGTAAGCGTACCGTAAGCGCACCGTAAGCTGGCTCAGATATATATATTGATTTAAAGGCTATTTTCTCAGAATCTACTGAACAGATTTACACCAAACCTACAAAAGGCACTTCCTTGACCTGAGGACTACCTCTCTGCCAAATTTCTAGTAATTCTGTTCAGCCGTTCGGGCTGTAGCTGTGTCTAAAGGTCCTATGGAAAAATGCATGGGAAAAACGCGTTTTGGGACCCCCCTTTTATCTCAGCCCCCACTTGACGAATCCCCCCGAGACTTTCAGGGTAGGAGTGCAGCATAGCGCCCCACCTATTTTGAAAAATTCGCGAGGATTCGTCGACCGGCGCCAAAGTTATTCAAAATAGAATGTTGCGGATTTCCTATGGAAACGTGGTCCTAACTATAACTACCTACTGGCGACCGCCAGTAGGTAATATGTATATATATTTGCAGGACAACTCCTGCATGTTGTCTGTTTGCACGAACAAGGAGTCACGGACCCAAATTTTGTGGATGGAACTTCTTTATTCAGTAAGCCATATGACGCGTTTCGGGCATACAAAGTGCCCTTGATCCCATGCGGAAACGCAGTCCGCTTTCTGTTTTTATATCTTTTACTGAAATTCACCCGTGATAAACATAAACAAAACGCTATCAATCTTAATGTTTTTTTAATCGACAATGATGATAATTTGCCATTAATATTGTTGTAGAGTTTCATATTACCACTGTAATTAGTTGGTGAACACAGTTGAATATATATACGCACATAGTGTGAATTTTCGCCACAGTCATTATATTGCACAAATGTATCTAATTTGCATAAATACAATAGTCCTTTAGTCAACTTGTTATAAAAACTTTTTGATAAAATCATGGTTAATTTAAAACCAAAATTAAATTGATATAAATACATATAAATATATATAAATACATATGTAAACAGATTTACCAATATCTAATTTGTTTGTTGTATTTAAAACACATGGTGCACCATGTGCCTATTATTGCTTAAATGCTTGAAAAACTTGTAGACTATAATTAAGTGCAAAGAATTTCTGTGATTGATTGGTTATTCAACTGGTTACTACCTCTTAGATTGACGTAAAGTGCATAAATGTCTCACTACTTATCTTTATTGATTGTCCTGACTCTATTAGTATGATAGTGTGTTATGATTAAAGTGCTAAGTGCTACCTTAATTAATTACAAAGTGCTAATACATAAATGCATAACGTTCAGGTGCATGACTGTAAATGTAAAAAAAGAGAAAGGAGAAAATGAGGGGGAATAGCAGCTGGTGGTGAACTGAAAGAAACATTATTACTTCATGTTTATTTCTAGTTGATTTAAATATTATGTAGTCCGTGTTGCTTCTTACCCTCGGGGAAGCTAACTATATTACAAAGTGATCAGTACATAAGCGATAAAATTGTCCTTGTATAGGCATTGTTTAGAAACTTCATATACGTCCAGTTTACCAGGTTATAAAAAAATTATTATAAAAAGTTGTGAAGGTCTTCTGTGTTATTCAGACCATTCGGATGTTTGCTGTCTAGCTCAATAATGAACCGAGATTCAGATTGGCGTAATAATTGTTCTCTGTTGCCATCTCTGCGGGGTTTTGATGTTGAGCTAATTACAAAATAGCTTAAGCAACTCAAATTTTTGTTGTGAAATTTTTTTAAATGCCTGGCAACTGGGTAAGCATCATCATTGTTGACAATTGCCCGGATATGCTGCAATATCCTGACGTGCACCTGCAGTTTTGTGCTGCCCACATATCTTAGCCCACAGGTGCAAGCCAGGACATATACAGCAAACTCGGTTTTACAATTGTAGTGGCCTGTAACCATCTTTGGTCTGGCATTGAATGGGGTAACATAACTAGTAGTGTTAATCCCAAACTTGCAGGCTCTACAACTCGAGCATTTAAAAAATCCCTGTTGTGGTTGCAGCCACATTTTATTGTGGCAGATCTCTGGACTATATTTAACCAGCTGTGTTCTCATGGATCTGCCTTTCCTAAATGTGATTGTAGGGTTATTTGACAGCTGTGGTGCCAGTACCGCATCTGTGAGGATTATGGGCCATTTACGTTTGAGAATTGATTTAATTTTTCTCTCTTGTTGATTATAGGTAATAATCAGTCTAGGCTCAGAATCATCATTTTGTGTTGTTTGGGCAATGTCACTTATAGGTTCAAGAAGTTCTTCTCTAGTTTTTAATTTGACTTTAACCTGTGCTTCTTGGAGGACAGTCTCATCATAGCCTCTTTCTCTAAATCTTATAATGGCTTCATTTGTGCATTTCTCTAAATCTTGATCTTGGCTGCAGATTCTCTTAATACGAAGTAACTCTCCAAATGGAATGATTCTTATTAAATGTTTAGGGTGCTTGCTAGAGGCATGTAGAGTAGAGTTACCTGCCGTGGCTTTTCTGTGTAGTGTCATAGCCATCTGTTAATTTTTAATGATGACTTCAACATCTAGGAATTCAATTTTTTCTGTGTCAATGCTGGATGTAAATTTAAGATTGACCTTATTGTCATTGATGGTGTTCACAAATGTTTGTGCATTGTTTACATTTCCTTGCCACACCACAAAAACATCATCGATATATCTGTACCAAAACTTGACATGTTGGTTGTACAATATTGCGTGGGTCCCTCTAAGGACCTGCTCCTCCCACCAGCCTACCATCAGACAGGTGTAGCTGGGAGAGAAGCAGGATCCCATAGCCACACCGCGCATCTATTTATACACCTCTGTGCCAAATAGGAAGAAATTGTTGTTGAGGCACCAATCAATACATTCTAACAGCATATTGTTATGTTTGTAGGATTCAATGGGTCGTAAGTCTAAAAAGTATTTAATAGCTTGAAGTCCTATCTCGTGTTCTATGCACGTGTACAGGGATTCAATGTCAAATGTCATAAGAATCATATCTTTTTCCCATTTAATGTTTTTGATTTTACTCAGGAAGTCTCCCGTATGTCTCACGTAAGTAGGTAAATTCTTGACTAGTTCTTGTAAGAAAAAATCAATATATTGAGAAACGTGTTCGCTCATACTGTTGATGGCTGATATTATTGGACGTCCTGGAATTGGTACAGTCTTTTTATGTATTTTGGGAATGAATTAGATTATTGGAATCACTCGGTGTTGTACTTGCAAAAAATGTAATTCCTCCTGTGAGATCATCCCTTCTCTTTTAAACTGGTGTAGCTTTTTGTTTAAAGAGTCTTTTGCTTTGTTATACTCTTTCCAGTTTGTTTTTGCATAGCATGTTTCATCTTGTAGTTGCCGTTTCACTTCTTCAATGTATTGAATCTTTGTCCAAATGATAATGTTGCCTCCTTTATCGCTTTTAGTGATGACCACTTCATGATTGTTCTGCAATTTGTTGATTAATTCTTGATATTTCACATCGTTATACTTATTTGCACGCTTTCTTTTATTCAATTGGAGATTCCGTTTTTTCATCACTTCTGTCACTGTTTCATGGAAAATGTCTATCGCATCTTTTGGCATATTTGGTATGAATGTTGATTTGGGTTTAAAGGGGCTGCTCCCAGCCCCTTGTTGTTGAACATCCTCAAGCTGCTGCTGTGTAGACAATTGTGAAGCAGTACTCTCTATTTGAGGTGGTGTTCCTTCTTTAAGATCATGCACAGTTCGTAACAGTGGAATGTCTCTGACTTGCAACCCTAATCTTTTTTTGGGGTCATGTTGTTGTTGTTCTTTTAAGCCATTTTTTATAGTGAAAAACTTTCTTAGCTTGAGTTTCCGAATAAATCTATCCTGGTTTGCATGTAATTGAAATCATTTGATGGACAATACGACAAACCTAGGTTGAGTACTTTTTTCTCTGCTGTAGTTAAAATTACCGTTGATAAATTTACAATGGTTTTATTTTCCAAATTTGTTACTTGCGCCAGTAATTTCTTTTTGATTTTGCTTTTTTTTTTTTTGCGCCGCTCTCTTCTGTTGATGTTGCATTTTTTTCTGTGGATAATGCTTGCTTCCGCGGTCTTAGTGTGTTGCGTCGGTCTACAGCTAAAAAATCCACTTCCTCCCCCAAGCTTAATCTTCTTGTTTCAGTATTCGTTGTAGTGCTGTCGCTGTCTTCTGAGCCTATATCACTGCTAAGGCAGTTGCCGTCAGATGGTGTGAGTGAATCTTTTGATGTGCCCGCAGTTTGTGGTTGGGTAGTAATGTTATCTTTACTTGAGGCTATGTTGGTTTTGACTTTTTTGGCTATAGCGAATTTTCTGGCAAACGTATAGATTCTGCCGTGTTCATAATCTGCTAAGTCACGAGCACATTTAGAAGCTTTGCGTGTTTTGATTTTGTCTTCTTGTTTTTTGAGGCGTGCAAGGATCTCTTGTTTCGTTTTAGCTATGAATTCATTTGGTTCTAAAGAGCTTAACTCTTCATTAATTTTATCAATCTCCTTTAAAAGCTCTATTCGATCTATTTCAGCATATTTAATTAAAATGCGTACCAAGTTCATAGATGCATCCAAATTGCATTGCCCCCATTCTTTTAACATCGCATGGTTAGGTTTTTCAAAACTCGGCGCCAGAAAAATTCGCAATCCTCTTGGCACTCGTCCCACTTCCTCATATTTAATTAGGGATTTGTTTTCCCACCATTTAGTGACTTCTGACCTTTTACATTTCTGCAATTTTGTAAGAAGCTCCTTGGCGTTGGAATTATTGCTAGCATTCTCAGTGTTGGACTGTGTGCTTTCTCCCGTTGTTGAAATATTGGGTAAGTTTTTAAACAGTTCATCGGCCGCTACCTCCCGCTCCCGGACCTCATCCGCTGACTTATTTTGGCTTATGAATGATACCGAGTCTCGTGTGTTAGACCTCCGGCTGTTAGTTTGCTGTGCCACATTTATATATATATATAGTTTAAAACAATTAATAAACAATTATTTTTAAATGTATTTTAAAAGTTTAAAATTATATCAAAAAATAATATATATATATATATATATATATCAATAATTTAAAATATAAGAAAAATAATTTCTATAATAAATTAAAAGAATAAACTAATAAAAAATATTTAAACTTACATTTCCCAATACAGTGAGTGCAACAGTAGTGAAAGTGTTGGAAAGTGGAGAGGTAAACATTATTATTCCCACCAATGAGTTCAACAGTAGGAAAAGTGTTGGATAGTGAAAGGATAAAAATTACTATTCGAACTCCAATGAGTGCAACAGCAGTGTACGTATTGGATAGTGGAGGGATTACATTTACTATTCCAACTTCAGTCAGTTCAACAGAAGTGAAAGCTTTGGATAGTGGAGGGGTCAAATTTACTAATCCAACTCCAGTGAGTGCAACAGTTTAGAGAGTGTTGGATTGCAGAGGGGAAAAAATACTTTTCAAGGAGTACAACAGTAGGGACAGTGTTGGATAGTGAAGGGGTAAAACTTACTATTCCAACTCCAGTGAGTGCAACAGTAGGGTAAGGGTTGCATAGCAGAGGGGTACAATTTACTATGCTCACTAAAGTGAGTGCAACAGTAGGGAAAGTGTTGGATAGCACAGGGGTAAAAATCACTATTATGCCACCCCTGGGAAGCGATTCAAAATGACATAACAGGTCTGCTACAGCAGCCTGTATAAAGGGGTGTATGCACTCCTTACTCATATATAGGTTCCCTACATCTAGCCATATCACTGCACATATAAACCTATCAGTCACCCCTATAGCAGGCCTTATCAATCCTGAAGGTAGGATGTTGGGTTTTATGTGAGAGGGTGCCCATGCATGAGCAGAGACCCTCTGCAGCCTTCGGAACCTTTATTCCGGGGTTGTTTGTAATGCAGCCAAACCATATACTCTTAAGTGCATTATAACCTCACGGTAAATGCTAACTTTGGAATGGATGCATTGAAACATGTCGTGTTTGGTGTCAAACACCTTGGAATCATACCTCCACACCAGTAACTGGTGTGGGAGTTATGATTCCACCCTACAAGAGGGAGAACCATGACTTCACCGGTACACCCGGTACCAGCTTCACAGACCCTAGCATCACAAAATGGATGCTGCTAGCCACAGACATGAGTCTGCCCTCCTGCTGCTGGATGAAACTCCAGCAGGGGAGGACTGGACAATATGTTTCCTGTCACAGGGAGGTGTAACCACCGCCCAGACAGGCTTTAGTGTATTGGGGCTGGGTGGGTGCACTCCAAGAGTGCTTTGATGTCTGCACTGAGGGCACATTTGGTGTCCCTGTGCATAGTCCAGATCAAACCGGTTGCACGGCACTCAGCCCCTGCTCTGGTGCAAAACTGGACAAAGGACATGGGTGTAGCCACCCCTCTGTCCTGGGTCCCCAGAGTTTGTCACACCCGTTCCTTGGGTATAAAGTAGGAACCCCTGACTACAGGACTTTAGATTTACCTGGACGACACTCTGCTACAGAATCCCAGAACTTCTACTATCTACACGATGTTGGATGACCGATGAATCTCCCTTGGAGTAAAGGAGTTACTCCCCTGCAAGGCAGGCACAAAAGACGCATCTGTCCAGTTGGCATTGACGCTGGTCCTGAAGGACTCCGACTATTTTGCAACACAGGCCCTGGGTTTCCAGGCTTCCCCGAGGCCGATCCGTGCTCTCAGCTAACCTGCGATCCAAAGCCCTCATGGGGACCGTGCAACCCGAACACCTGGACTTCGTGCACATTTGCAGCAGCATATGCTTCTTGGCAATCCCTGAGGCTGTGGGATTTGGGCTACTTGTAGTCCAGATCCCGAGCAATGATTCCACCAAAGATTGCTGGCCTATGCTCCTCGAGCAACCCGTGGGCTGGTATCCAGTGATTCCTCTCGAGGTCCCTTCGCAATCCCTTGTCCTTCGACATGTGGGTTCCTAAGAAGGGTACTTTTACTTTCAACGGGCTTACCAAGTTGCTCCAGATGTTCCCTGACTCTCCATTGCTTGGGGAGTCCACAGGACCTTGCTGGTCCACACTGAAGCCGTTTTAATCTCACCGCGTGGGTTGCCGTTACCAAGGCTTTTTGGTTTCCAATCCGGACACCGACCCCCCAGCACTCGAAATCCTTCGTGTGACAGCTTGCCTGCAGATGGTGGTCATCCTTGACACTTCCTGGTCTCCGTGGCAGTGGAGTCAAGCTTCACTTCATCGCACCTGAAACACCCGACATTGGTGGGCATTCGTCTTTCGTGCCCCTGGTCACTGGCAAGTGACCCAGACTCTGTCCCCTCTGCTTTCAGGTTCTTCAGATCTTCGATCCAGGCTTGGATCACACCGGACACTTCTCCTTTCCATGGGAGCAGCACTTTGCAGCAACTCTCCATTGACGACATCGAAGATTCCCGACACCATTTGACACCTATGCACCGGCTTCCCTGGGTTAGGTAACATGAGTACTCTAGTGCTCACGTGGGTGCTGGCCTTAGAACCTTCTAAGTCTGAAAGGGTTTGCTCCAAGTCCTCTCTTAAGTGTCCTTAAACTCTAAAATTCCAACCGCGATGTTACCATAGGATTGTCCGGAGCTCGCGGCTGTGTTCTCACACTGCACGTGTCCCCCTTGGGTCCCCTGTTTCACTACCTTGGGTGGTTCCTTGGGGTCCTAGCGATTCTTCGTGCTCTAGGCACTGTGTCTAGTCAAGTCGTGGTTCTTATACCACTTTCTTAGTATATGGTTTGGTCTCCCCCTGGAGCCCATTGTATATTGTGCTATTTACTGTCGTTTTAGAATTGTATTATTGTGTGCCTCTCTCTCTAACTTCATAAAGAGGTTAGTAGAGAGTGTTTAGAAATAAATACATATATTTTATATATATACCTTGTGTGGTTCTCCTTTCATTTAATTATTCAAGAGGTTATAATCTGGTAAACCAAGCTCATTCAAGACTTAGCCTGAAGGCTGCTTTCCATAGCTACCACTAGGATAGCTTTCAATAAAGGTTGTCTTAAACCTAATCATCAATAAGGGTTGTTTGGACTGGTACAAGGTGCCCACTATAACTAGTGGACAGCATATACCAGGTCAACTTCTCACAATAGGGTTACAAGCCTTTATGGAATCAATATGAGAAAAGCAAAACAAAACAAGTACATTAGAATTGGGAGAAGGTATGATTGGATTTAAGCTTGTTCAGATGGCAGTGTGACTTCTGCTCCTGATCTATACAGTGATCTGCAAGTCACAATTTCAAGTCCTTGCAAAGCCAACTCAGTCGTCATAATACTATGGAAGTCAAATTGAGTACAAGAAATCGGATAATAGTTGCGTGTATTATTTACATGGGATAGAAAAAATGTCTGAAATACAGTATAAAAACAATATGCTTTTTAATGTAATTGGATGCAGATTGATGCTACTCATACAGACCTTGCACTTTCCTGTATATAGTAGAAAGCCATATTGATCTGCTGAAAGGGAGATATTGGTGTAATAATCATGACCCAACTCTTGTACTGATAAGTCCCTTTTGGTAGCAAATTAGAACAAAGGGGTTACTGTGGTCACAATATTGTGCTAAATGTGCTCAGACCTTGGACTATTATTGTCAAATGAGAAGCCTTCGAAAAGTGTTAAATGTAGCTTGCTCTAAAGACGCAGAATGTTGTATATAGCTATATATAGATTACTTCTTCTGTGTTCAACTTACAAAAAGGATTTTAATATTTGAGATTTCTAAT
Organism: Triturus cristatus; assembly: GCF_964204655.1. NCBI lineage: Eukaryota > Metazoa > Chordata > Amphibia > Caudata > Salamandridae > Triturus > Triturus cristatus. The sequence goes on along the minus strand of NC_140589.1, from coordinate 995,184,985 downwards.
AGGCATATTTTAGAAATTGTTTAATATGGGATTGCTCCGTGAGAATAATCATTACGTGAGTGGAAAACATAATTGCAATGAGAGTCGTATTGTGTTAAGAACTAGACCAAGCCTTGTCCCAAATCTTGCGTCAACGAAGCCTCACAAGTGCACGGACACTTAATAAAACCCAACTAGCTTAATGAAACACCGGAAACATTGGTGGACATACTCGGACAGTGTCATTGCTGTTAAGAATGAAGAGACATTTTATAGAAATCGTTGCCTGTAAATACTTTTGATAAGAAAATGTACCACATATTAGGGTTTGCAGATTCATGAGCAAATATTTAATTGAAAATGTATAAGAAAAACCTTTTATAGACTTGTACATATATAGCATGATTGAAATATATTGCTATGTTTCGTCAACATATACAAATCATTCAGGGCCTCATTTATGAAAACTGTTGCATCGCTGTGATAAAACAATGATGCAACAGCAATGCGCCCTCCTTGCGACATGATGGATGTACCGTATTTAATGTACGGCGCTCCATGTTGCGAGGAATAACAAATCCGTCAGGAATCCAGATGTATCTGTTGGCGCAAAAGTCATGTATTGCTGGAGTTGTGTCTCAAGCATGACGCAACTTTAACAATGCATGGGGTAGGCCTGTGCCTATGGCACTGCGTCACCCTTACGTCTGCCATGAGGCAGTGTTAGACTTGGCATTTTGGTGTGGTTTCACCTGACGTTTGCCTCCACCTCCTGTATTTTTGATGCGGTGCTGGATTTCGTTTTTGCTGGCTTTGATGTTTTGGGTACTTTGCCCCTGCTGATCAGTGTCAAAGTGCAAGTACTCCCTGTGTAAATTGTTATTACAATTGGTTCTCCCTGATTGGCATATTTGATTTACTGGTAAGCCCCTAGTAAAGTGCACTGAGTGTGCCAGGGCCTGTAAATCAAATGCTACTAGTGGGCCTGCAGCACTGATTGTGCCACCCACATGAATAGCCCTGAATAGGTAGCTCACACTTGCCCCGGTGTCTGTGAGCAGTTGTTAACTGTCATGTCGACCTGGCAAGTGCACCCATTTGTCATGCCCTTACCTTCTCTTTTCTTACATGTAAGGCACCCCTGTGGTAGGCCCAAGGTACCCCCCTGGGCAGAGTGCAGTGTATGTGAAAGGTAGGACATGCACTAGTGTGTCTGACATGTCCCTATAGTAAAATGCTGCCCATTTTATTTTTCACTATTGAAAGGCAAACTGTCCCATAGAATAGAATGGGAAATGCTTTGTAACATCTTACAAGTCAAACTTTCCATTGGCACAAGATAGAGAAATAAAGTTTAGGCTCTCTGAACTCAGAATTTAATAACACATCTTTCAGTAAAGATGTTTTTTAAATTGTGTGATTGAAAATGCCACTTTTAGAAAGTAGGCATTTCCTTACTTAACCATTCTGTGTGCCTCTGCCTGTTTGGGTATTGACTGTCTGATTTTGTGGTGACAGGGGCTGGGTATGTGCATTCACTGTAGACAGCCACTGGGGATGTTGAGGTGTGCCTGGCTGAGCTGAATGGGGCTTGGCTGCATTTAGAGTAGTGGGAGGAGATTTCCTTGCGCCTGAATAGGTCCCCTTGCACAATGCTGTCTCAACACCCTATGGTCATACTGCACCAGTGAGGACAGAACTGGTTTGGACTGAGCTCAGAGACACTGGCACAGAGTGAACAAAGACATTTTGGGGTATGAGTATGAGACCTAAAACCCTAGAAGTTAAGTTCACTTCTGGACTCAAGAGGAACCTTTGCCAAGGAAAAGAGCTTAAGACCTGAAAGGAGTATTGTCTCTTTGTTGTGTGCTGTGTGGGGTTGGCCTGCAGTTGCTGTTTCTGCCAAGGAGAGGGAAAAGACTGGAACTTTTCTTTGACCCTGCTTGAAGAAGATCTCCAAGGGCCTGTGTGTGCTGGCCTCCTGTTCTGCAGTCTCAGAGATAAAAAGACTTCACCCACAGCTCCCCTGAACTCTGCTGCTGATAGTTCTAATATTCTGGGAGATGCCTGTTCCAGTTCTTGGCACCTGGAGGTGGTGATTGCTGCTGGGAGTTGGAAGAAACCTATAGAACTGAAGAAGTCGATGCATCGATCTTCTTGCAGCTGTTTTTCTGATGCAGCACCGCTGTGAGAGAAGAATCTCCATACATCGCTGCACCGCGGACAAAACCGACACACCAAATGTCACGGCTACAAGAACCGACACATTGAGGAATTGTGACTGAAGAAACCAACGCAGCGGCACTAATCTGGGATGCAGTGACGCATCCCAGATTAGTACACATCGTACCTGTGTGGCAAGCTTTACAGACGCATCACCCACACACCAAAACTGTCTTGGAGTCGACACATCGCTTCCCCCTACGGACTGGATTCAATTCATCACTTCTCCTGCGTGCAGTAGAACAGTTGCATTGCCTCCCCATGGTCTCAGGAACTGATGCATCTCTTTGTTTCTCAACGCTTTCCATCTCTGCGGCTGTTTGACCTTGTGAATTTTGATGCATCTACAGGAACTTTGAGAGAAGTCACGCATCCATGGTTTTCTATGGACCAAGTTGTTTAAAACCTTTTTTAAGTCATATACAAGTATGTTGGATATTTGTCGTTTTGGTCTTGTTTAGATAAAGGTACTTTATTTTTATAAATTGGTGTGGTGTCGATTTGTGGTGTTATCACTGTATTGCTATGTGTTTTGAGTACAAGTACTTTACACATTGCCTTTGGGATAAGTCTGTCTGCTTGTGCCAAGCTACCCAGGGGGTGAACAGGGGTTATCTAAAGTGTATATCCCCCTTACCCTGACTAGAAGCAAGGGTCCCTATTTGGACAAAGGTACCTACTTCTGCCAACTAGAGACCCCCATATCTAACAGGCAGGCATAGTGTTTTGACACAGTGTTATCCTAGAAGTGCCACAGATTTCACTGCAACAGTTCTATGAGGCTTTCATGCTGGGGAACGCCCACCCTGCATACACTATATCTGACTCAGGCATAATAAATTGCAGGGCTTTAAAAAGTGATGCATTTGCTTAGATGCATCACTTTGTAAATAGGGCACAATGTGCAACATTGTTTACAACGCGGCTGCGTCACGAAAAGTGCTTCAACGGTGGCGCAAAAGTGTTGCAAGGCATTCACAAATAAGGCCCTCATTATTTGGAAGGGGTATATTTAAACTTTCCTTTTAAATACTGAATTGGTGTGTGATGTATAAACGTTTTGCGACCATAATCCATAGACATCCCCGTGCCATTTGTGAATTTGTTTGAGAACAGACAGTCATCCTGGGGACCACTGTCAACCCTCAGACATACTATAAAAAAGGTATAATTTTTTTCGAGCACATCGCTTTTTCCATTAAGGAAAATGCATTGCATTCACAATTTTTTTTTATTTAAAGGCAATCACAGACATGGTGATCTGAAGGCACTATCACCCCACTAGCAGCTCACTATTTCTGAGGCACCCAATCAGAGTGAGTTATATTTTTTGACCTACCACATTAAAATTCATAAGGTACATAAGATTACGGCCTACTCCGAATTAAAATTTTATAAACCAACCTTTTATAGATCGGTTAATAAAATTCTATACTGGTCGCAAAAATCCTAGTCCCAAATTGCAACAATTGTTTTCAAACAACATTTAGTAGATATCGTCCTTAGGAACTTTAATTGTGTTTGCATTAATGATAAATAATTACTTTATAGACTATAATGACGTCACCACACTCAACTTTGCAATGCGTTCTTTTCAATAGCGATTGGAACATGGATAATTTACGCATGTCTATCAGTTTTGTAACTTTTTGCTGACATCTGAGTGATTTTAATTGACCTTTATAATCCACAGAATTCAAGAAGGCATAACATATACTCTTTGATGAATGGCCTTTTTGTTTACGATGTGCGCATCCGGCACATACCCAGAGTGCAAATTGAGAGGTGTCATTGAAGTCAGTGTACATTTTTGCAATACATTTTGTGAGACGCCAAGTATAACATATCGCATTGTTGTTATTTTGTATTCATCAAGACTCACTATGTTGAAGAGCCTCAAATCAAAGCAAGTATGTATCACCATGAGAGCTAGCATAATTATTTTCTCATTTTTTTGAATACATAGAAGAGATATTCAGCGAAAATGGCAAATGTAATATATTTCAATTTATAGAGATTTGAAAGCATCACATGTGCAGCTGTCTCCCAAATTCCCCCATTGTGCAAAACATGAATGAACAAAAAAAAAATGTATGGGCATGCACTTGAGGGGAATACGGTGCAGACTCTACGCACCACTTATGCTAAAATATTGAGAACACATTTCAGCATAATATAAAAATGTGATCAGTCTGACTAGGAGAAATTATTCCTGAGAGGCTAGCAAGTGACAATTTATTCGACTATACATATATATAACATAGTCTTGACATAACATGATGCAAATATCCCCCATTCCACCACTGTTTTTTCACTAAGGAGCATATTTATGGAATAGTGGCGCAGTGCAGCAAGTCACCTTGCTGCACGGCACTGCGTCACTGGGAAAGGATAGGAGTATGTCATATTTAAGGCATAAGGCACAATCCTGACTTCCCCCTGCGCTGGCACCCTTTAGGCAGCCTAGTGCAACACAGGTATCCTTCCACCATGGTGTGAGGGCCACTGCTTTTCATGCTGGATTGTTTTTGTGCAGGAAGAGATATCTTCCTGCACAAAAGCTATCCAAAGAGGCATTTTTCTCTTTCTATGTGTGATACAGAATGCAGCACACATAGAAAGAGCAAGTAATCAGGAGTAATAAAGATATTTCTCCGTGTTATGCCTCACCTAGGGAGGTATATCCTTTTGCCGTATTCCCAGGTTTTCAAGGTCTTGTAAATCTGGGAATGTGTTGAAAACCATGGGAGTTGCTTGGGAGCACCAATGAAATGCCCATGGAATGCCTACCTAGGGGAGAGTAAAGCAATGCAGCGATTTGCCCTGCGATTTGCCCTGCTTGCGTTACTCCAGATTTTTGGAGCCACGCACAGTGGTTTTGTGTGGCTTCAAAAATCAGACTTATGGTTGCGTCACTATTGCACGACGGTGCAGGTCACAATATGGCCCTAAGTCTCATATGCAACAAAAGCAGTAACATTAAAAATCACATTACTTATTACTACATTTGTAAGTACCTAAATTGCGTATCTGAGTTACAATTTGTCTCCCACAGGAGGTTCTCGGAGCATGTATGCTTTGAATATGCCAGGTACCCATTTTCATCCTAAACTCACAGAAATACTTCGTCCTATGAAGCAGTACAATGCTGTTGTGGGTGCCGATGCATAATGTGCATCATCTCGGAGCGTGCAAAATGCTAAAGGAAGCAAGCAATATACAGGTACAAGCCATATAAAAAAATATATACTCAAATTTCACCAAACTCAAAGCCTCAGTTAATGTCAAACCATGATGATTATTTGAAATATATATGAAACTAGTCATACATTTAATTTTATCCTTAACTCACGAACTACATTATCTTAAAGAACAACCTGGCAGCAGACGTGAAACAAGCACCATCTTGGAACGTGCAAAAGACAAAGAGAAAACAAGCAATCATTATGCAAAATCATGTAAGACAAGGCAGATTTCACCAATGTCAATTTCTCAGATAATGGTCAACCTTAATGACTACCATAAAACATTAAAAAATAGCAGCAGACATATACATAATCAAAAAAACTGTGAGAAACACTTTTGGAGCCCATGAAATTGCCTGATCAATTAATAGACACATTTGCCAAATCATATATATACACGAGTGGTATACCTAAATCACCCTCCTATACCTGGGTATCGATCACAATCATGGAAAAAATGATTTGTACGTAGGAATTAATATATAATTTTTATTTTAATATAGTGAACAATCAATTACCCTAAATCTAGTCTTCAATACTTCAAAAATATCTTACCCAAGTAGATTTAAGGCACACATACACAATAGGACCGATCTTCAAACAAATTAGATAAATTGCACAAGGACATACACAAGTAAATAAAACATATACAAGACAAACAATACTGAAACCGACTCTACGTTACCAATACCCTAAAGTTTTTTCTATAAACAGTGTTCACCCATTGAGTCTGGGTGATACACTCAGAGGTAGTCAAACTGTACACTGAGGCAAAAGTGCCTTTTCTTTGGCTCTCTTGTGTCACAAAAAGTTACAAATCACTCATTGTTAATTGAGCACAGACTCCTCCAAAGAAAATGTCGACGTGGACGGGTTTCAGCCTTTTAATTCTTTTTGGCCTCCTCAGGACAAGAGCAATGGAAAAATGTTTGTTTGTATCACGCCCCTGGATAGTGCGCGCCACACGGCGTCTTAATTCACACTGAGCCCACCTCTCTTACAGGTGAGTGTCAATCTTAAACACAAATGAAAGCTTCTGCTTTCTATCTCATGATCCTAGCCACAAGCTGAATGTTGCAGCTAGGATCGTGAGAACCACTCGTCTCGTTTTCTATAACTGACCGAAAGGCAGCGTTTTCGGGTTGGTGAAAAGCAGAGGTGGGCTCAGTGTGAATTAAGGTGCCGTGTGGCACGTACTATCCAGGGGCGTGATAGAAACGACCATTTCAAGTTCCTACGAACATTTTTCCATTGCCCCTGTCCTGAGGAGGCCAAGAAGAATACAAAGGCTGAAACGCGTCCGCATCAACATTTTCTTTGGAGGAGTCTGCGCTAAATTAACAATGAGTGATTTGTAACTTTTTGTGACACAAGAGAGCCAAAGAAAAGGCACTTTTCCTCAGTGTACAGTTTGACTACCTCTGAGTGTATCACCCATACTCAATGAGTGAACACTGTTTATAGAAAAAACTTTAGGGTATTGGTAACGTAGAGTCGTTTTCAGTATTGCTTGTCTTGTATATATTTTATGTACTTGTGTATGTCCTTGTGCAATTTATCTAATTTGTTTGAAGATCGGTCCCATTGTGTATGTGTGCCTTAAATCTACTTAGCTAAGATATTTTTGAAGTATTGAAGACTAGAGTTAGGGTAATTGATTGTTCCCTATGTTAAAAGAAAAAGTATATATTAATTCCTCCGTACCAATAAGTTTTTTTCCACATTTGCCAAATCATGCGCCATTTCAGAATGCATAAAGAGACTCAAATCAAGGCAGCTTTGTCAAAGAATGAAGATACCTTCCAGGTCATGCAGCATTTTTAAAACTGCAAAATTGTCAAAATGGTCTATCTAGGTAAAAATTAATTATAAATTATAGTAAACAAACGAAGCAACAATGGAAACTCAGAGATTATGACTAATAGAAACAACGTACTGAGATCACCTTGATTGATTACAATTATTGCAAAGAATTTGAATCTAAGTCATGCACATGTTGAAAATACATCAATATTTTTTTTCGATTAACAGATTTTATTGATTTTAAAACACAGAGTGCTAAAGTAGAACAGATGACACACTGGTATCTTGATACAGAAAGCGAGGCAGCGTTTAAACAAATCAACGATATTCAAGTAGTACATTACAGTAGTGCAAATCACCATCCACATATCCGCACTGGTTACAATCTTGGACAAATTGGCCCAAATAATTTACCCCAAATCTGTCAATACTTATGGGGCAACCTCTTGCCTCAGAATGGTCGTTGTTGTTGCTCACACCAGTTCACACCTCAGCCCCACCACTACAGGGTGGGAGGACTAGGGGACGTCCATCGTGCAGCATCATCGCGTTTGGTGACAAAAATAGGGAGGTACCAAGAAATTACCGCTCACTCTCGTGCCTCCAGACCCCTCGAAAACACCAAGCAATATCAGCAAAGGGGAGAGAGAACCTTCCACCTGAGGTTCTCTGTTAGATCTTGGATCGCTGCAGACCAATAGTTTGTGATTACTGAGCAGGACCACACCATGTGATAAAAATCTGCTGGGTCTGTCCCACATCGGTGGCAGGAGGGACCAGTATGAAGGCTCCCCTTGCATTTGGGTCAGGAGAAGTAGGCATAATGAAGATGTTTTTGAATCAGTCGCAGTCCAGTGGAGACAGTGAGCACCCTAGAGGCCATTAGTGCATCCCTCCAGTCCTCATCCTCGATAGGGCACAACCAGCTCTCCTACCTGGTCCTGAGATGATTCAATATGCTGGGTGTATAGATTATCAAGCTACAATAAATCTGGGAGGTTCCAAAATGGCACAGGTTGTCCATAAGGAGCTTGGCTTCAAGTGGACTAAATTCTGGCAGAGTGTCAGTTACCAGGACATGAGTGTGGACAGCATGTTGGAGTTGAATGTATTTGTAATATTGAGTGTGGGCAAGGGTGTAGGTGGTTTGGAGGTCCTGTAAAGAACATATATGCATCCTAGACCAGATGTCGCCCAATTGGGAAATGCCACTAAAGTCCCAGCCCTTAATGCCTTGGAGTGTTGCCACCTCCTCCAGCTAAGTGCGATGCCAGAAACGTGTTTGCTGTCAAACTTAACATCCCATTGTACATGTCGGAATGCAGCTCTCCAGGCAAGTAGAACCATTCTGGTGACCTGGGGCATAGAGGTAGGGACTGGAGAGCAGTAAAGCATGGCTTATAGGAAAGGGAAGCCCAACAGAGACTGCGGCTCCAATCGACAAGCAGGATCTGACCATCCCCCATTAAACCAATCATGGATGACTAGGAGATGAGAGGCCAGATAATAAAGTTAAAGATGAATCATTCTCAGGTGCACCATCATAGGGACCTTGTTGACAATGAGTGAATGCAAGACCAGGTCGAGACCTATGGCAGCGAAATGATGTGGCCGTAACCTCTAGTTCTCTAAACCACGTCCGCAGCAAGTGAAGCAATAAATTCTAAAAATTGTACAAAAACTGTGGCAGAATCATCATCTTATATAAAGTTATACGTTCCATGATGTTCAAGGGAAGAGTTTGCCACCTAAACAATGATATTCAAATGCCACGTTAAGTAAACATTAAATGAATCATAAGTATCACGAATAAAATTGGTTAAAGCATTCTAAAAACATACTAACATCAGCCCTATGTCACTTAACAATAGATTACGTGCTAAAATTAAACAAAATTAACAGTACCAGAGCACACCAGCTTATGTATGTTCATTAAGGTGTAATCTATGCATATTATTCTGAAAAGATCCAACACAATTTTTTATCTATAGCCTATTCAGGTTAACTCTAAGCATACTAGAGATCTCCATTGTGAGATATTGGGATATTAGTTAAGGGGGGTAAATGCTAACATCATGTAGTAATCACAATAACAATAGTGATTTGTGGGCCACCCTAAAACCTACTCAGCCAGGCTATATATACTTCTCAGCCCCGTACCTCTGCCTTGCAAGATTAGATTACTTCTTTATTTCCTCCTCTTTACTCCAAGCTTGCTCGATATAGATCGCCCCTGATTCATGTCAGACCATATTCCCCTCATTTTAAACATTAGGGGACTGGGTATTAGGAGGGAGACTTTGAATTGGAGTTTTGAAAAAGCCTTACTCCATGATGAGGGATATCGAAGGCATATGCAGGGATGGATCAAAGAATTATTAGAGCTAAATATAGGGTCCGTAAAAGTGAGAATCGTATTGGATACATTGAAGTCAAGCATCCGAGGAGAGACCTTGTGGTTCTCTATAAGGAAAAACATAAAAGAGAAAAAACAGCTCTTGAAACTGCAAGATAAGATGAAAAAGGCAGAGGAGAAATTAACTTTGACAGTTCAATTGGGTGTTGAAATTGAAACTGCTCAACTTGAAGTAGTAGTTAGCAAGGCTAAAACTGGGTCTATATTTGCTGAAAAAGCCGCCACTAAATGGGCTGCTGCCAGGGCGAAAATTTATGAATGTGGATACCGCATTGGTCATAAATTGGCCCTCAGAATCAGACAACAGGTATTTGCTAGCGAGATTCTATCAATCCAACTTAACTCAGTAGAGATCACGAATGACTCAATCAAGATTCGAAAAGCATTCTGTGAATTCTACCAGAATCTCTACTCTGAGGAAAATGTGGGCTCACTAAATTTGAGAGTGAAAGAAAGTCTTGAATATCTTGACAAAATCACTCTAGCAGAGCTCAGTGTAGAAGATCACGATCAATTAGAAGAACCTCCCGTATGGGATGAGATAGCTAAAGCCTTGGCCAGCCGACCTGATGGGAAAGTGGCTGGTGCCAACTGTATCCCAGCTGAGTTCTACAAAATATTCGCCCCTCAGTTAAACACTCTCCTTACATCATTGATAGTTTCTATTTTTAATGGGGCACCTCCACCTGCCTCCTGGTCTAATGCCAAGATTGTAATATTCCATAAGAAAGATAAGTCACCACTCGAAATGGGATCCTATAGACCAATAACTCTAATAAACTGCGACTCAAAAATCTACGCCAAAATATTCGCATTGTGACTTTCCCTAAGAATAGAACCCCTCGTGTTGCAGTGGCAACATGGGTTTATACCCCAAAAAAGTACGACGGAACACATCCGCAGGGCTATCAACTTATTGGACGCAGCTCAGGTATCAGGAGATCCGGTGTCATTAATTCTGCTCATCGCTGAAAAAGCGTTTGACCGGGTCTCCTGGTCATTTCTCTGGGTTGTCATGAGAAAGATGCTCTTTGGGCCTAAGGCAATCCGGGTCATACAATCCCTATATCTCAATCCCACAGCTAACATATCTATTAATGGGACACTAACTGAACAGATTAAGATCTCACGGGGGACTCGCCAAGGCTGCCCATGCTCACCTCTGCTCTTCGCAATGTATATAGATCCCTTCGTTAAAGCAATAGAAAACAACCAATCTATACGTGCGGTGAGCAGATTTGGGCTGGACACTAAAATCATGGCCTACGCCGATGACCTGGTGGTAGTGACCCCTGACCCTTCAAGCACAATTAATGCATTAGAACAAGAGGCAATAAAGTTTGGAAAAATGTCGGGGTATGCTCTTAACAAAGGTAAAAACCCAAATTATTACAAACAACTAATTAACTGGGTAGATAGTCGAGTAGTAAAGAAAGCAAAATATCTGGGGGTCACCTTAGCTGCTAATACGGACCTGATAGTAGAGGAAAATCTGATTCCGTTGGCGATAGTACTTTTTCAGGGCTATCCCTTTAGAGATTGGCAAAGTAATGTTTCAGTGAATTGACCAGATTTTTTCCCAGTTTGTTTGGGCATACTCTCAACCCAGACGAGCTTTCAAACAGCTTTCCCTTCCTAGGGAAAGAGGCAGCTGGGCACTCCCAAACTTAAGATTTTACTACTGGGCCTCGGTCCTACAGTATAGCGCGAAGCTGCTTCAAGAACAATCATACACTCTAATTGCAGGTCTCCCATCTCCTTTCCAACTGCTACTAGGAGAAGAGACCCGCGGATGTCTCTGGCGACAACTTACATTTGAATATTATAAACAGGTCAGATTTAAGACCCTGATGGGTACTTATAAAGTTTTCTGTAACATCCGTAAAATGTTAGTGCTTGGTAGACTGAACTATTACTCTCCCCTTTATAACAACTTAAATTTACCTCTATCTCTCCTCTCCCTGCTCGGCTCTGTACTGCATCAACTCTCTCCAGCTACCACTACTGCCACCGCTACCGCTAAACCACACCCCTAAAGACACACCTAAAACCTACATGTCCAACCCACATTAGTTGAAACAATTTATTAAACACAGTTTCTCATTGGATGGTTTAGGGGGTGTTCAATCACACCAGCATGACCACATTCATAATTCTACAGTCTTCTTTGTTTTTACATCATTCACATTACGTGATTCTTGACTTGCTCATTTATTCATAATACATGTAAGCATTTCATCGTTCACATGAGTTTTCCTGCTACGTCTGCGGAAGAAGTCTTGGGTCCCATGGCCAGTCTCGCCTTTTTACAGACAAACAATGTTTTTCGTAGCTGATCCACCCTGGCTTTTCACACTCTACTTCAGCACTCAGCTTTTCTGTCTATTTATCGGGTTATTCATGCTTTTCTCCAGCCCCCATCTATCATGTCAGTTTTAGGAAAATGCAGGCCCATTCAGCTCACTATGACGAATGAAACATAGACATTTATTAATTACATGGAAATTCACTTTTCACTGTTTACTACCCACCTTTGCACTATATCATGTTAATATTTTTCTTAGCAAAGATTTAGGCAAAAGCGGCATTATTTATTTTTATTTTTGAAGTAAGATGCAAGATGCGAAATGCGGCCTAGTTCTTTCATGCATTAGTTCACAATAGTGCACGCATGCGTAGAGCGGTTTTACCATGTATTTCAAGTGAATTCTACGTTCGTTTCCACTGCACACTGTTAGTAAGTATTACGGGGGTGTCAATTCGAGCAGGTTTCTTTTTGCAAAACCCTGCTCCATCAATGGCATAAATGACAGGGATAAACAGTGCAGTGGCTAATGTGATAGGGTATAGATAGAGAAAATAGGGTATAAGTAAGGCTAGGGGTGCTGGAGTCCAAGAAAAAGGAAAGAATCTAAATTTAGCCAACTTAAAAAAGTGCAGTACCTTTGTCCTCATATGCCTTCTTTATTTCCTACTGACACCTCAAAGCCTCCATGTTATTTAAATGGTCTCTGGCCCTGTTTGGAAGAGCGGAGATGACAGCATTCTGGTCAAAGCAAGGGGATTTCGACTACTACATCATTACTCCATGAAGCCGTAATCATCAGACTACAACAGAGTTTACAGCATCTTCCTGGTTCCGATCTCAGTTATTATAATTCCTTCTTTCCAACCAGCATTTCAAAGGGTACCAGAGCTTAGTCACTTCTTTTGAGGTAGATCGATTTATCTCCATCCCCTATACCCAGAGAACTGAATTAAGCCATTATGCTTTTGTCAGTGGTGTGGGATAAATCCAATGTTTGCAAATAAACCACCTTCCTCATAGAATTAAATAGAATACCAGCTTATTACCAGGATCTAATGTGGCACCCATCTCTGGTCCCAACCCAAAATAATTAGTTCAAGAGTTACCTCTAATTGTGTTTACAAAAGGTCTGTCACCAACTAACATACATCTTTTCAAAAGGACTGAATGAAGGGTCAGCTAAAAAACATATGGGTGTCATCAGCATTCATAAACCTGCACTTCTTACAATACATCTGCTTTACTCCCTTCAATTTAGCTAATTTTCTTGGTGACCAGAAGGCTCTATGCACAGAAAACAGATGATTTTTCCTTAGATATGCTGGTTTAACTAACCTATATAGTAACTGAAGAGATACTTGCCACAATTATTCAACGTTTGTAGGTGAGATTAATTTATCCCACAGCTGAGTTGGTATATTTTCCCTTTTGTCGTTATTATCTTTAATCCGGTTGTATCAGGTTGCCACCACCTTCTTTTGTTGCTTGTTTGTGATTAGGTGCTCTTCCAAATCATTTGTTCGACCTTTCTACTCTCCCAGTGACTGGGCCCAACTCTGTAGTTGTAAGAATTTCAACTTGTACACTGTTATGTTAGTCATCTTTTGGAACTGATCCGAAGAACATGGTTGCCCCTTTTGAAAGATCTGGCCCATTCGGTAATTCCTGCTTCTCTAAGACTCACTGCCAATCTGTCTTGCAAGAATCCTGGTGAACCTGGAGAGACCCACAGTGGGGCGTACTTACTATAGTATGGTAAGTATACTGTATGTCAAGTCTGTACCCACAATTGTGCTGCCGCCTGCAACACCTTTAATTTGATTTTGTAATAATATTTCTGATGTCCAAACTTGAACATGAATTTGGGCCCACATCCTTAAGCAGCGTCTCCCAGAGTCTCTCGCTGCCTCTCCCACCTCTATCTAATAGAAGGAATTTGATGTTTTTAGCTGGAAGACTCAAGCTTCTAATTGGAAGTCGGGTAATGCAATACCCCCTTTATCATACTTTTTCTGCAACTTCCTTCTTGAAATTCTTCTTTCCTTAGCTGCCCGTATAAAGGAGTCGACCCTACTCTGAAGTTGTTGAAACCATTCGTCCTTGAAGTGCAGGAGTATCATATTAAAAAGAAATGAATTTAGGCAAAATTTACATTTTGACTAAATTAGCCCTCCCAAAAATTGTTAGTGGCAGGTGTAACCAGACAGTTATTAGCCTATTCTTTTCCACCATTGTTTTGTTGAAATTTGATTCCGCCAATTTCCCTAGTGAATGGCCCACCTTTAAACCCATATATTTTCTCTCAGCTTTTATCAAATTATGTGTCTCTTCCACGTTTCAAATCATTACCTCTGTTTTGGTTGGATTAGCCTCATAATCTGCAACCTTCCCAAACTCTGCCACCAGTCGGTTTAAGCTCTCCACAGTTGCCGCCTGGTGTTGTGTATAAAAACCATAACGTCATTGGAGTATAACAATTTCTTTTCCACCAAGAGCCATACACGAAAGGGGAGATTTGTTGTTCCAGCCTAATCTTCCCTGCGAAATATTCAATATATAAGTTGAATAAATGCAGAGAGAGGGGGCAGCCTTGTCTGGTACCCCATTTATTCTAAAACTTGGAGTCAAGTTCCCATTCAACAAAATCTTTGCCATAGGGGCATTATATATTGCCCGTATAGCCCTGCAATATTTGTCCCCCATATTATAAAGATTCAACATAGAGTACAGAAATTGCCAGTTTACCCTACCAAAGGCTTTAGTAGCATCAAGTGTGATGATAACAAGGGGTAAATTATGCTCCACAGCCAGATCAATTGTGCCTATAAGCTCATGACTAAATTGATGCATCTGCCTACCTTTCATAAACCTCTTCTGATCTTCTTCTACTAGACTCCCAATCACCTTACTCAATCAAAAGTGTGGTACCATAGTCCATGCTACGTTTCTAGCACAGTTTGAAAAGGAAAATATGTATCACATTCATAAATAGAGTGGTTGCAAAAATCAATTGCTATCTTTACCTTGATAAAAATCTCTGCACAAATCACAGTCATGGACGCAATTGTATTACAATGTAGCATATATTCAGAAAGGTAAGTGATAAAGAAGAAGCTATTTTAGAGCTAAACATATTTTGGCACTTCTAGAAACCTGGTTAGCCACAGGGCTAGACTGGGAGCAAAAAGCTGTCCTGGTAAAAATGCCCAAACATCACCCTGTCCCTTCATTTCCTGGCTTTGTCTCTTTCTTCCCATCCACCCATTCTTTCTCTCTCTCTCTCTCTCACTCTCTCTCTCTCTCTCTCTCTCTCTCTCTCTATCTATCTATACCTCCTTCTCACTACTCACTCTTCTCCATCTATGATCTCTCTTTCTCTCAATCTCACTTTCTCGAAGCCTCCTCATTCCTCAATGTGCTGAACTTAATCTCGGAGGGCTAGAGAATATGACTGAGGCACCAGCTACAGCCAGAGATGTTTTAAGGCATGGGCAAAGTGGGCTCTGGCCCAGGGCCCCATCCTTTTTAAGGGGCCCCCTGCTAGGGTTAGCTTTTTTCTGCAGAAGCTCTTGCCCTGGTGATCTTGCCTAATTCTAAACCAGACTATTCTAAATACCGGTTCCCTTTAATTTTTTTTTAATATGGGTGATGTGTGAGAGTCTATTAAGGACATTTTGCAGAGAATTGTTTTATGTTTCGCACAAAATCCATACAAAAAATTTCTTTTACATCCAAACAGGAACTCTAATATGAGAAATGTGAGGTTGTCAAATACATAATTTGCAGTAATATTAGTTAGCTGCTGCTGTATTAGAGGATTGAAAACACACATCACTATCCCTGAATATTAGATGTAAAAAGATTTAGAATTTGGATGAGTGTGTCTGTGTACTATCAGTGACCTGGCCAAAGAGAGCATGACAGAGATGAAATCGGATAATAAATTCAAAACTGTTCCCAACTAGGGCCCCCAAAATACTTTTGGCCCAGGGCCCCAAAAATCATTAAGATGTCCCTGGCTACAGCCTGGGCTTTCAAAACCCTCCTCTAAGGGCACCAGCCCCCAAGTGAAATGCCTGATGGCATAAAGGCCAGTCAAGGCCTGTTCATCTAAAGTGCTCTCCACCCGAGAAAAGCCAACGTATAGTGGAAAAGCAAGAGGTGGGCTAATGCGGGCAGTCAGAAATAAGCTATCAAGGTTCTTTTCTGCTCATGCACCAGTATACATATCTAGCTGGATTTGTCAAATAACAAAGCCATATCCCTGCCACCCATTCCATTATCCAAGTTATTTTACTCTCGGAGCTAGCAAAGATGAGTGTGCTAATGAAAGGTACATCAAGTTTTAACAATCAAGCAAGTTTATTCTTCTGAACGGGAAACTTCTCAACAAAATTGAATCTGTTATACCGAAGTTGTCTGTTTAATTGCAAATAACATACAGTTGTATAGCCCATTGCTGATGCTTTTGAAGTAATCTACTGATAAATTGGGTCAGCTGTCTTGAAACCCTTCTCGAAATACAATTGGAAAGCGATGCTGAATGGAATAGTTTCAAACAACCATAAAAATAGTTTGGCAGCTAGTACTGACAGGTCGGCCAGACGACCGGCATGATGTAAATATTCAAAACAAGAAAAGAACACGAAATGCAACTGAATTATTTTCCAAAATTAGAAACTTACATTAAAAAACAACGATTGTGAGGATTATAAATAAAACAAGATATTCTCAAGCCACAGGCCCAGAAGGGTGCTCCATTAATCATTTAAAAGCAGCTGTTGGAAAGTGGGCTACTATGTTATGGATCCTATTCGAAAGTGCTTTTGAAAGACGCTATGTCCCTGATACCGGGAGAGGAGTGAACAATTGATCTGCTTCAGAGACTTCCTGCTCTCTGGGTTGGTCAAGCCTCCTGTGATCACTCTGCTGCACAAACTGCGCTTGTGAAGGGACATCATGACTGCCATGACCATTTTCTGCAGAATTTCTGGAAGACAAATCATAGGATTGAACTCCGCCAATTGAAAAATCACTTCAAGAATCTGCTCCATTTTTAATGGTCCCAGATGCTGTCACAGGGTCTGATCCTGCCTCAGAGCTGTCCTCAATAAATCAAGTTAGGGCCTGGCAGCAGTCCACCGAGATGCCATCTCTGTTGTCTGTCTGAAAGCTTCCTTCTAAAACACTATCTTCCACAGAAGGCAGAAGTATGAGAATAAATCAGTCAGTGGGCCTGTGCATTTGTGAAATGTGTGCAACAGGAAATAAACAAAACAACACTTAGCTTATTAAATGCAGTTACAGACTCTCCTAAGACAGCTAAAAATAAGCACAGTATTATTTCACGTTGCCACATAACCAATAACACATTTGTCATGGTTTATGCAAAACTTTATTTTAGGGTGGAGCTGCTAGGCCACTGCCAGTATAAAAGTAATATCTTGAAGGCAAAAATCTATCTATGTTCTCAAGTAATACAAATTAACATAGCCCCTGTAACTGAAGTCTTCTAGTTTGTGTGCAGGTGTACTCCTTCTGAAAACTCACAGTGCTATGATTAACAGTGAAGTTGACCACCAGCAGAAGTAACTGCTACTTCTCCAGTTGGATAACTATATTGTGACTCATAGCACTGTGAATTTTTACAAGGAGCACGTCTGCCCACACAGTTTCAGGGGCTACAATCTTAATGTGTGCTTCATGAGATGAAGGTAGATTTTTGCCTTCAGGAAATTACTTTTGCCTCATTCTGCAGAGGGTGGAAGAAAATGTGAACGACACAACAGGCCAATGTATAATCTGTACCAACCTCCTAGTAATATTTATTTAGGGAAATGTGTGATTTACCATGGGGGCCCATTCATCTAACCCAGGGAAAATTCACATTTAAAACTATGTATATGTATATATTTTTTTTTTATTGACGGCTTTTCCGCACTGATGACGGCAAGAGCCAGAAACGCGTCCGCGGATGTTTTATAGCCGACACATACCCCGTGAGTGCACCGGACCTTGGGAGTACCATGAACTCCTTGTTCTTGCTATGTATATGTATATATATATATATATATATTCACTGAAAAAACCATAGGTTTCACACATGTTATAGTTAGTGGAAATTTTACTGATAAAAAACCAATGAAATTGCCCCGTTATAGTTAGCGCAGGCAACTATAACTCACGCGACCGCAATCCTCTGCTGATGCTAATACTGTATTTAGACACTTATTTGCCCATGTCTTCTTCCATACATTTTTAGCTATACATATATTACAAATATTTTTTTTTCATAAAGACACATATGTCATCAGCAGAGGATTGCGGTCGCGTGAGTTATAGTTGCCTGCGCTAACTATAACGGGGCAATTTCATTGGTTTTTTATCAGTAAAATTTCCACTAACTATAACATGTGTGAAACCTATGGTTTTTTCAGTGAATTTGCAAGGTTTTTTAAATGCTAATTCCTAACTATAACGTGTGTGAAACCTATGGTTTTTTCAGTGAATTAGTACGGTTTTTTAAATGCTAAGTTTTTTTCCCTTATAATAAGCCCTGTACATTTGGTGGCCTACGGCCACCAAAAGCACAGGGGGTGGGGTAAGTGCGGATAGTGTTTTTTTCCATTGTAATAAGCCCAGCACATTTGGTGGCCTTCGGCCACCAAAAGCACAGGGGGTGGGGTAAGTGTGGATAGTGTTTTTTTTATTTTTATTTTTTTACCGTACGCTTACCGTAAGCGTACGGTAAGCGTACCCCGCGAAATTGCCGAAAAAAAAATAAAACCGTTTTTGCACTTGGGGGATGTTTGGGGACTCCCTCAACATGACTATGTGGGAGGGAGTTGTCAAAACAGCCCCTTTACATGTTTTTGGGCTTCCGATTTTAAAAATCTCTCTCAGTGCGAGAGACAAAATGGCGGCCGCCGCTTCCTGGTTTCGGCCGATTCGAATGTTTACTAAGATCTAAGAGCCAATCAGAATCGCGCTCGCGCACGCCACCGTACGCTTACCGTAAGCGTACGGTAAGCGTACCGTAAGCTGGCTCAGATATATATATTGATTTAAAGGCTATTTTCTCAGAATCTACTGAACAGATTTACACCAAACCTACAAAAGGCACTTCCTTGACCTAGGGACTACCTCTCTGCCAAATTTTGAGTAATTCTGTTCAGCCATTCGGGCTGTAGCTCGTTCTAAAGGTCCTATGGAAAAATGCATGGGAAAAACGCGTTTTGGGACCCCCCTTTTATCTCAGCCCCCGCTTGACGAATCCCCCCGAGACTTTCAGGGTAGGAGCGGAGCGTAGCGCCCCACCTATTTTGAGAAATTCGCGAGGATTCGTCGACCGGCGCCAAAGTTATTCAAAATAGAATGTTGAGGTTTTCCTATGGAAACGTGGTCCTAACTATAACTACCTACTGGCTATCGCCAGTAGGTAATATATATATATATATATATATATATATATATATATATATATATATATATATATATGTATATATATGTTTGCAAGAGTCACTGTGAGCAGCCGCTCACCCTCCTAACGACGCCGGTGCCAGCAGCGGACACAGTAGCGCTAATTATATTTTCACAAGGAAGTAGTCATTCAAGAACAAAGAATAACTTCCAGCGGCACACCAAAGGACGAGTCCAATAAAGATTTATTGTCTCAAAAACCAAACAGTGCGACGCGTTTCGGCGAAGCCTTTGTCTCATGCTTTTCCCACAGAGGTTTGGAAGGTGATCTATAAGCTAAACTGAGAGCATATTTTCTGTAAATTCACATTATCTTTCTCAGTCATGTGAAATGAAGTCTGACATTCTCAGTAAAACATGTACATTCAACAAGGGCAGAGACTGTCAGTTGATTCCTTTGTGTTCTACTGCAGCTTCCCAGAGTGTTCTAAAGAACATCTAGAGCGCTAACAGTCCTACTTATGACAAACTTATGGCACACCTGAAGCCATCTTGATTGGAATAAACTGGTAACAATTAAAACATTTAATTTAAAAAGGAACAAAATGAGTGGGTTCATTTTGCCATAGAAAGTATGATTAGTGCTGCAGAAAGAAAAATTAGGGCACATTTTGAGTGACTTCTCAAATCCTCTTCTATTTCATTAAAAAATTCTGACATGCAGACTGAAACATGCGCTTTCAATACCAGCAGCAGACTTCCCTGGTGAGCAGTAGCTTTACTACAGTGATCTAATAAGCAACTAGAGTGCTAACATTCTGAATTTATGGCAAATGT
Organism: Triturus cristatus; assembly: GCF_964204655.1. Lineage (NCBI taxonomy): Eukaryota > Metazoa > Chordata > Amphibia > Caudata > Salamandridae > Triturus > Triturus cristatus. The sequence goes on along the minus strand of NC_140589.1, from coordinate 995,164,755 downwards.
GTGACACATCTGAATGCCTTCATGAAGGAATCAAAGTAAAAAACTGAAAGTATTTCCTACTGAGGAGACTGTAGTAAATGAGGAAATTAGGAAACTTCATAACAAATAAGTCTCCCAAAATGGCCACCAGAGGCAAAAGAGCCCAAATGTAGCCCAAATATCACCCAGATGTAGCCCAAGTATAGCCCAATGACAGAATGTCCCAGAGTGTTCTAACGAACAACTAGAGCGCTAACAGTCTTACTTATGACAAACGTATGGCACACCTGAAGCCATCTTGATTGGTATAAAATGGTAACACTTAAAACATTTAATTTACAAAGGAACAAAATGAGGGGGTTCATTTTGCCATAGAAATTATGATTAGTGCTGCAGAAAGAAAAATTAGGGCACATTTTGACTTCTCAAATCCTCTTCTATTTCATAAAAATATTCTGACATGCAGACTCAAACATGCACTTTGAATACCAGCAGCAGACTTCCCTGGTGAGCAGTAGCTTTACTACAGTGATCTAATGAGCAACTAGAGTGCTAACATTCAGAATTTATTACAAATGTGTGAAACATCTGAATGCCTTCTTGATGGTACCAAAATAAAATACTGAGAGTATTTCCAACTGAGGAGACTGCAGTAAATGAGAAAATTAGGAAACTTCATAACAAGTAAATCTCCCAAGATGGCCACCAGAGACAAAAGAGCCCAAATGTAGCCCAAATATCACCCAGATGTAGCCCAAGTATAGCCCAATGACAGAATGTCTCAGAGTGTTGTTAAGAACAACTAGAGCGCTTACTGTCTTACTTATGACAAAAGTATGGCACACCTGAAGCCATCTTGATTGGAATAAACTGGTAATACTTAAAACATTTAATTTAAAAAGGAACACAGTGAGGGGGTTCATTTTGCCATAGAAATTATGATTAGTGCTGAAGAAAGAAAACTTAGGGCACATTTTGAGTGACTTCTCAAATCCTCTTCTATTTCATTAAAAAATCCTGATATGCAGACTGAAACATGCACTTTTAATACCAGCAGCAGACTTCCGTGGTGGGCAGTAGCTTTACTACAGTGATCTAATGAGCAACTAGAGTGCTAAAATTCAGAATTGATGGCAAATGTGTGACATATCTGAATACCTTCTTGATGGAATGAAAGTAAAAAACTGAAAGCATTTCCTACTGAGGAGACTGCAGTTAATGAGGAAATTAGGAAACTTCATAACAAATAAATCTCCCAAGATGGCCACCAGAGACAAAAGAGCCCAAATGCAGCACAAATATCACTCAGATGTAGCCCACATGTAGCCCAATGGCAGAAGTGTGTGCAAAACAAATATTTTTTGCGTATTTGCAGTTTTATATAGTGCAGACTTGTCAGGTATTGGAGTGCTTTACATGAGCATTGGTTACATCACACGAGATCAAATTCATTTTGGTTGTAGACATGGGGAGATTAAGTGATTTGTCCAGAATCACAGAATGTTGAGCTGAAGCCAAAACTCCAACCTGGTTCCCCAGTTGCAAAGTCTGCAGCTCTGGAAGTAACACCACATCCTCTCCCCTAGGTGCAACATTTAATCAAGTGGTCAACTGGATACAAAAACATAAAGATTACAATTAATTTAAAAGTTCTTTGTCACTATTTGAAAACTCAGAAAATATGTCCTCATTTTAGTTTTTTAGAGCACTAACCAAAATTTTGATGCAAATAAGACCCTCTCATATATGTAATTTCTAAAGGAAATGCTCTAGGTATTACAGTTTTGATTACATCAAGATGACGTCAGGCGTTCCACACTTTTGTAATAAATATAGAATGTTAGCAATCTAGTTGTTCATTGGGATACTGTTGAGAGGCAGAGGCCAGGGGCACGGACTCGGAAAATTGAAGGCAGGTAAGAGAGTGCAGAGGCAACAATTTGACCACACTGGGCAGGCAGGAAGGGCAGTGACAGCACAACAGACTATGGAGGGCAATGGAAAGGGGGGCAGGGGCAACAAACCAACAATACAGGACTGGCAAGGGAGGCCGTGGCAATATAATAGACCATTGTGGGCAGAAGGAAGAGGCAGTGGTAGTACAACCATACATGCCAACAGACCCGATTCAGCCAGGAAACGTCCAATGTTTTTAAGCTCAAATGGGCTTTATTTGATCTGTCTCCTGTCTACAATCTCCTATTTTTCAATGTAACTCAAAGGGGAAAATCAATACCCCAGTTTTTTTTCAAAATCTCCCTCTTACCAAGTTCAAAATGTTCGCAAGTATGGTAAATTGGATCATGGTCGGCAGGAGGAATTGAGGTAGGGACATGGACTTGGATAACAGAGGACAGGAGGGACATGGAGAGGTGCACCAAACTGACCCTACAGGGCAGGCATCAGGGTTTGCAGCAGCACAATACACTACACAGGGCATGCAGGACGGGAGTGCAGCACAACAATCCATAGAAAGCAGTAGGGAGGGGACAGGACCATGCACATGGACAGCAGAGAACAGAGAACAGAGGGGAAAGAGGCAATGGTAGCTAGCTGACCATAATGGACAGACAGCAGAGAAAGCTGCAGCATAACAGACCATAAAGGGCAGGAGGGACGGATCAGGGGCATTACAAAGGAACAGACAAGCCAGGAGGGAGGAAATAGGGGTCTGCACATGGAAACAGAGGGCTAGGGGTAAGGGGGCAGGGCAGGAGCAGCAAGATGACCATGGAGGTCAGGCAGGATGGGCACTAGAAACAAGACACACTATGATGGCATACACACAGACCATGGAGGGAAGGTGGGAGGGTGTCAGGGGCAGCTAGCTGACCACACAGGGAAGGTGGGAAGGGCCATGGCAGCACAGAAGACCATGCATGGCAAGCGGGAGGGTTAGTGGCAGCACAATGGCTATGATGGGCAAGAAGGAGGGTGCAGGGGCATGCACAAAGGACCATGGAGGATAGAAGGGAGGGTCAGGACCTGGGCACAGACAAGAGAGTTCAGGGGAAGGGGCCTCACAACAGACCGCGCGGGGCAGGCAGGAGGAGCAGTTGCAGCACAAGACCAGGGAGGGCAGAAGGGTGTGGCAGTAAAATGGACCATGGAGGACAGGAGGAAGGGGATAGGGGCATGGCATGTGGACAGGCAGGGTGGAGGTGGCAGGGACAGGTTACAGTCATCTGACAATGCTAGGCAGGTGGGAGGGGAGTGGCAGCTCAACAGGACACTCAGAGTAGATAGGAGTGGCAGGTCCATGGAACATGGTGGGCAAAAAGGATGGAGCAGGGGCATGCACAAAGACATCGGAGGGCAGGGGGAAGGAGAATAGGGGCAGCAATCTAAGCACAGAGGCTAAGCAGGAGGTCATTGATGGGCCATAGAATTGGGCAATGGAGGGCAGGAGGAGTGGACTGGTACATCATGCTAAATGGAGGGCAGTGGCAGCACATCAGACCATGCATGGCAGGAGGGAGGAGGCTAGTCCATGGATTCAGACAACAGAGGATAGGGAGGAGGTGGATGGGGCAGCAAGCTAACTGCTTAGAGAAGGTGGGTATTAGGAACTTTATTGTTTTTAAAATGTGTGTCTGTGCGAAATACTTAAAATATGAACAAGTATGCAGCATAATCTCACTTTTATTCAGGAAGTAGAGGAAGTTTGTGACTCTGGGCTCACTTGGCAGAAACACCCCCTGACCCTCCACCCCCCCATCGCAAAATGTAATCCCCATGAAAAGGGTAGGTGGATGCAGTGTTATATAGAACATAGTCCTGAGAGCACGATTGAAAATGAAAACTCAATATAGTATATGGTATAAACTATGCACCAAAAAGTGTGATATAAGATGAACCGGGGCGTGAAATATAATATGCAATACATTGTGCGCAATGACAGATTCATTGGAGAACGCGAGATAGCACAGGCACTAGCGCGTGCTATGCGATATGCACCTTGGAGTGTAATATGCACAGGGCGGTGTTGTGTTACCTAACTAGTCTCTAAAGTTGTAATATAAAATATGTGCTGGGGAGTGTAACGTTGCATATGCACTGTGACAAAGATATGGATCCCAGATTGTAATATGTATGGCATAGCGTTGTGCGTTATAACATAGGCATCGAGGAAGGCATGTTAGATGAGGCAATATAACCCGTGTGAAGGCAAGTGTGGCATGACATATTCATGGGGTGGTGTTACAGTGCACATGGGCTAGAGAGTGTCATAGCATATGCACTAGCTGGTGGAATACATCACAGAGGTGTGTGTCACTCGGCGGGCACTGGTGGGTGCAACAGAGCATTGGGCTCAGCCAGGAGCACGCTGTGACTCTCAAGTGAGGTTTGTCTCCTTTCCAGAGAGTAAATTAAAAAGTATTACACATCCGGCGGTAGATGTGTGTTTTATTAACCGTGCGGGGGGTTTCTTGCATAGTTTGGTCGAATTTTTGTCGAATCCCCTTTGAATGGCTTGGTGTGCGTGTGTATTAAATGTGCCCGTCAATAGCTACCCATGTTTGTATAAATAAACGACAATGGTGTCTACTTGGAGAGTACCCACCGGCGGGGGCGCCGGGATTAGGTACGGTAGGGCATCAGACACGTCAGAGCTTCACTAGCGGTGTAAATACATTCCACATGGATTCATTGTGTGCATAGTCGCCTTTTATTGAATATCACGCAAACCGTCATAGTGATCGGTACATACGGTTTGTCCAGCATGTCCTAGGTGTTTCTATGAATATATATTTTTTTAAATAATAAAAAACAAAGGCCGGCCCCAGGGGATGGGGTCCCCGGGGCCATAAGTGGCCTGAGGAGGGGGCAACGCAGCCCCCTCTCCTAAAGAATAATAATTTTAAAAATGGCCATGACCCGGGGGTTGGGGTCCCCGGGGCCGATTCAGGCCTTGGGAGGGCCACAATAATTTTTTTCAACAAAAAAAATTAGGGTGCAGGCCCTGGGGGATGGGGTCCCCGGGCCAATAAATTAGAAATAGAAGGGGGTCCACGCCCCCTCCTTGCAGCACTCTGCAAACGCGCGACCTGGCCAGTTGTAAGTTGGGGAATTAATTCCCCTTCAATACTGAGGGTCCCAGAGGGCCAACTAGCCCAACAGGTATCTCCAGTATGCGCCAGGGAGCTGCGTTTCAGACAGGTGTTCTGAGGCCATGCCCCTTTTTACACCTCTATGCAACGCAGCTCTGTGGCGCTTACTGGAGGTACCTAGTGGGCTAGTTTGACCCTAGGGACCCTTAGGATTCAAGGGGACTTAATCTCTCAACTTAGAATGGCCACAGGGCACGTTTACACAGTGGTGTAGGGAGGGGACGGGGCCTGAGGTGTCGTGTGCAAACACGCCCTGTGGCGCGTTTTAAGTTGGGGAAATAATTCCCCTTCAATCCCGAGGGACCCTGGGGGCCAACTAACCCACCAGGTGCTTCCAGTAAGCACCACTGCTCTGCGTTGCAGAGGGGTGGTGTAGGCCGTGCCCCTCTTTACACCTCTCTGCAATGGCGCTTACTGGACGTACCTAGTGGGCTATTTTGCCCCTAGGGACCCTCAGGATTCAAGGGGATTTAATCTCCCAACTTAAAAAACGGCCACAGGGCGTGTTTACACAGTGGTGAAGGGAGGGGACGGGGCCTGAGGTGACGTGTGCAAACACGCCCTGTGGCGCGTTTTAAGTTGGGGAAATAATTCCCCTTCAATCCTGAGGGACCCTGGGGGCCAACTAACCCACCAGGTGCTTCCAGTAAGCACCACTGCTCTGCATTGCAGAGAGGTGGTGTAGGCCGTGCCCCTCTTTACACCTCTCTGCAATGGCGCTTACTGGACGTACCTAGTGGGCTATTTTGCCCCTAGGGACCCTCAGGATTCAAGGGGACTTAATCTCCCAACTTAAAAAACGGCCACAGGGCGTGTTTACACAGTGGTGAAGGGAGGGGACGGGGCCTGAGGTGAAGTGTGCAAGCACCACCTATGGCGCGTTTTAAGTTGGGGAAATAATTCCCCTTCAATCCTGAGGGCCCCTGGGGGCTAACTAGCCCACCAGGTGCTTCCAGTAAGCGCCACTGAGCTGTATTGCAGCGAGGTGGTCCAGGCCGTGCCACTTTTTACACCTCTCTGCAACGCAGCTGTGTGGCGCTTACTGGAGGTACCTGGTGGGCTAGTTGGACCCTAGGGACCCTCAGGATTCAAATGAACTTAATCTCCCAACTAAAAACAGCCACAGGGCGTGTTTACACAATGGTGAAGGGAGGGGACGGGGCCTGAGTTAACGTGTGCAAACAAGTCCTGTGGTGCGTCTTAAGTTGGGGAAATAATTCCCCTTCAATCCTGAGGGACCCTGGGGGCCAACTAGCCCACCAGGTGCTTCCAGTAAGACCCACTGCGCTGTGTTGCAGAGAGGTGGTCTAGGCAATTCCCCTTTTTACATCTCTCTGCAACGCAGCGCTGTGGCGCTTACTGGAGGTACCTAGTGGTCTAGTTGGATCCTAGGGACCCTCAGGATTCAAGGGGACTTAATCTCCCAACTTAAAACGGCCACAGGGTGTGTTTACACAGTGGGGAAGGGAGGGGACGGGGCCTGAGGTGACGTGTGCAAACATGCCCGGTGGCGCGTTTTAAGAGGTAGTTTTAATCCCCTGCCCTATTATGTACTAGGGGCTTACAGAGGAGGTCATGCTAATCACAGGGGGACTCCAACACATAATGTTCCCTAGTGTATGTAGGTGTTTTCACTGTATTCTAAGTGTCTTTTAACATAGCACTGGCTCTAGGACAGGTTAGTCAGACTCAGTTACCACCAGTATCCGTCTGAAAAAGTTGCGGGTACAGGATGATTTTGCAACAAGGCTTCTTTCTGCTCTTCTGTTTGTTCTTTCTGCACTTTATCCTTCTTCCTGCACTTTTCTTCGTCTTTGAGGCCTTCTGTTGCTTCTTTCTGCATTTCTTTTTTTTCTTTCTGTGCGTTTTTTCTTCTTTCTTCACATGTCCTATCTTTGTAGGCATAGTTAGAAATTAGCATTTAAAAAACCTTTGAAATTCACTGAAAAAACCATAGGTTTCAGGCATGTTATAGTTAGGAATGAGCATTTAAAAACCTTAGAAATTCACTGAAAAAACCATAGGTTTCAGGGGCGTTATAGTTAGCTGGACTTTTCACTCGTACAAAACCATTGAAATTCCCCCGTTATAGTTAGTTCAGCTAACTATAACTTGCGCGCCCGCAATGCACTGCTGATGACGTCGTATATTACATCACTCATGGCATGGTCAGTGACATCACTCATGATATCACTCATGACATCTCAAATGACATCACTGATGACATCACTGATGACATCATCCTTGTGATAGAGTGGCAGACCTCCTCTCCCCCTAATATAATCTTTGATACACACATTCAAAAAGAGAAACTAAAATTTTCAAAACAATGGACATACCAATACCAGTTACAACAACCTATTTAGTAATTCTAAGATCCACATACACATCCACTCATATACCAACAGTCCTATTCAGTCACTCATACATGTACTCACTCATCATATGTATTCATACACCTATTCATCCTGTTACACAACACCACTCATACATAGAGTTACTCACACACATAGTCACTCATGCTAATAAAGAATCAAACATCCATTTGCTTGCATATACAGTTATATACACACCACCACACTTACTTATAAAGAAACTTACACATACTTAGTCTTTTAAACAATCACTTATAGAAACACATACATATTCATACAGGAACTCTTTCAATCTCTCACTCTCACATATACTCACTTATATACACCAATAGTCACATATACTAGTTTAAAACATATGTAGTTACTCATAAAGACACTATTGAGACAGTCATTCACTCACTAACACACCCATGCACACACTCATCTACCCAGACAGTCCTGCACACATGCTGTCTTCAACACATACAAACAGTGATCCACTCATTCATGCACCTATGCACTATGTAATACCCCTCACCGAACCATACAGACACTCAGACATTCATACTGATACTCAAAAAATAAACTAATAACCTATATAGACACTCATGTCTGGAAGACAGTCATATTGGGGAAAGGAGCCCTCTATGCGGTATTTGTTGATTTGAAGGCTGCCTTCGATTTGGTGCCACGACGAAGGCTGTGGGATGTTCTAAGCAGAATGGCGATGCCGGCTGAACTGTTGTCACTGATCGTCCGCTTACATGAGGATAACCATACACGGGTCCGGTGGGGTGTCAAGGGTGAGGTTACTGAAGTGTTCCCCGTAGAGAGAGGAGTGCGCCAGGGTTGCGTGCTTGCGCCTACCCTGTTTTCGCTCTTCGTGAACGGGGTGGCCGAATTCCTCCTCGAGACCCCCACCGACGCCCCTGTATTGGCGAAAGAACATATACCTATCCTCATGTTCGCGGACGATACCCTGATAATATCTAAGACCCCTAGCGGCCTACAAAAAGACCTTAGCAGGTTTGAGGCCTTCTGTGTAACCCGGGGTCTTGTAATAAATACAGAAAAAACAAAGTTTATGACTTTTAATGAGCATAAATCCTTTAGAGGTAGTGTATTCATGAATGATGTACCCCTTGATAGAGTAGATGCTTTCACGTATCTGGGGGTTACACTCCAGTCAGACATGAGCCGGTTTAAACAAATTAACTTAGCCACCCTAAAACACAAACAACAGGCGGGGATTCTTTTAGCCAACTTCAATACGTCCTTTTCTAAACCCATAGGCCCATTGATGGAAATCTATGGCCTGAAAGTACTAAGCTCCACGTTATATGGTGCGGAGCTATGGGGGTTTCAGAATCTCCAGACAATAATTGTTGCCGAAAACTCCTTTTTGCGCAAGGTCATCGGCGTTCCAAAAAGCACCCCTATGTGCCCATTATTCCTTGATTTGGGAAGGAAAGCACTTGGAGATTTGGCTAGACTTCGCCCTCTACTATGCTGGCGACGATTATGGTGCACGGTTGAGCTCTCCCATTACGCTAAAGGGGTAAAAGACGCTATGGATCTAGACCGTTTTCATAGGATCAAATGGTTACAAGAGCTAAGGTCATTGTTGGTTAAACTAGATCTGCCACAATTATGGGCTGACCCCCTAAAGGCTTCCTTTCCTACGAAAAAGACACTGAAGGAGAAGTATTGGGTGGTGATAATGGAATCCGCTTGTCTGAAGGACGTATCAAAACATCTGTCAGGTCGTTTTCTTGAATTTAAGGCAAAGCCCGTATTTGAAAAATATTGGGACCTTATAGAGAAACCCCTAGACAGAAAGCTTTATTTTCAAATGAGGATTGGATCATTACCTAGTAGATTGTTTACCGGTAATTGGGCTGGGGCTACCATGAAAGTTTGCCCTAATTGCCCAGATAAAGATGAATCAGTTAGCCATCTTTTGTTTTTTTGCCCACTGTATAAAAAACCTCGGGCCAAGTGGGTAATTCCTATTTGCAAGCTTCTAGGCTTTAGTAAACATGAGGAGGCACTAAGAATTCTCACAACGGACCCCTCACAGTCTATAGCTGTTGCAATGGCTAAGTTTTTAGGTTAGGCCTGGTCCATAAGATCTAGGGTGTTGACCAGGCTTATTGACACTACTGCCCCCAGTCCCGAAGATATGAATTGTCTGTGATAAATTGAATGATTCTGTGTTTTAATGTTTTAGAATCTATCTATACGGCAGTACTTATGTTTAATGCGTTTTTAATGTTTTAGATTCAGTATATTTATAATCTTATTATGAATGTTTTATTGTATATGATCTGCTTTTATGACTAATCTGTCAAATAAAGCTTTGTTGACTGACTGACACTCATGTAGCTACTCACCAACCCATGCAGCCACATATACACAAAGTGAGAGACTGATACAGATATTTACATATCTAAACATTACTCACTAAGCCATGTATTCACTAAGATACACCTAATCAGTCAGTTATAAATTCAATTTTTCAAAAACAAATCGTCCATTTAGACACTTATATACCCATTTATTCTTCCATCGACCTTGAGATATACATATATAAAACATATGTAATTTTCAGAAAAACACACATTCACTGGATGATGTCATCAGTGATGTCATGAGTGATGTCATTTGAGATGTCATCAGTGATGTCATGAGTGATGTCACTGACCATGTCATGAGTGATGTAATATGTGACGTCATCAGCAGTGCATTGCAGGCGCGCGAGTTATAGTTAGCTGAACTAACTATAACGGGGGAATTTCAATGGTTTTGTACGAGTGAAAAGTCCAGCTAACTATAACGCCCCTGAAAACCTATGGTTTTTTAAATGCTAATTTCTAACTATGCCTACAGAGATAGGACATGTGAAGAAAGAAGAAAAAATGCACAGAAAGAAAAAAAACAAATGCAGAAAGAAGCAACAGTTCTCAAATACGAAGAAAAGTGCAGGAAGAAGGATAACGTGCAGAAAGAACAAACTGAAGAACAGAAAGATGCCTTGTTGCAAAATCATCCTGTACCCTCAACTTTTTCAGACGGATACTGGTGGTAACTGAGTCTGACTAACCAGTCCTAGAGCCAGTGCTATGTTAAAAGACACTAAGAATACAGTGAAAACACCTACATACACTGGGGAACACTATGTTTTTTTCAGTGAATTTCAAAGGTTTTTTAAATGCTCATTCCTAATTATAACGTGCCTGAAACCTATGGTTCTTTTAGTGAATATATATATATAAATATATATATATATATATATATATATATATATATATATATATATATATATATATATATATATATATATATATATTACCTACTGGCGGTCGCCAGTAGGTAGTTATAGTTAGGACCCTGTTTCCATAGGAAATCCGCAACATTCTATTTTGAATAACTTTGGCGCCGGTCGACGAATCCTCGCGAATTTTTCAAAATAGGTGGGGCGCTACGCTACGCTCCTACCCTGAAAGTCTCGGGGGCATTCGTCAAGCGGGGGCTGAGATAAAAGGGGGGTCCTAAAACGCATTTTTCCCATGCATTTTTCCATAGGACCTTTAGACACAGCTACAGCCCGAACGGCTGAACAGAATTACTTGAAATTTGGCAGAGAGCTAGTCCTCAGGTCAAGGAAGTGCCTTTTGTAGGTTTGGTGTAAATCTGTTCAGTAGATTCTGAGAAAATAGCCTTTAAATCAATATATATATCTGAGCCAGCTTACGGTGCGCTTACGGTGCGCTTACCGTACGTGTACGGTGGCGTGCGCGAGGGCGATTCTGATCTTAGTAAACATTCGAATCGGTCGAAACCAGGAAGCGGCGGCCGCCATTTTCTCTCTCGCTCTCTGAGTTGGGCAGCAAAAACGAAGCCAAAAAATGGCTAAAGAGGCAGTTTCGTCACATCCTAACCACCCAGCATTGATATAGGGGTCCCCAAACAACCCTCAAGCCCCAAAAAAAAAATTGTTTTTTTTCGGAAATTCGCCGATTACGCTTACCGTACGCGTACGGTAAAAATTATAAAAAAAAAAATTTATCCACATTCTCCCCACCCCGTGTGCAAATGGTGCCCGAAGGGCACCATTTGTGCATGGCATATTACACATATCAAATTAACAAAGAATACATTTCAAAAAGATGCGCATAATATGTCCCCCATGTGCGCACGGTGCCACCCCGTGTGCAAATGGTGCCCGAAGGGCACCATTTGTGCATGGCATATAACAACAATAAAATTAACAAAGAATACATTTCAAAAAGATGCGCATAATATGTCCCCCATGAGCGCACGGTGCGCGAAGCGCATCGTGCGTACATGGCCCATCCCGTATAATGTGGGCACGCGGTGCGCGCAGCGCACCGCGTGACCACCGTGTGTGCACGGCACTAACTGCGTAAAGTGGGCGCACGGTGCGCAAAGCGCACCGCGTGCTCACCGTGCGCGCACGGAACAAACTGCGTTCACTGGGCGCGCAACGCCACGAATGGCGTAAAGTAACTTAGCATTTAAAAAACCGTACAAATTCACTGAAAAAACCATAGGTTTCACACACGTTATAGTTAGGAATTAGCATTTAAAAAACCTTGCAAATTCACTGAAAAAACCATAGGTTTCACACATGTTATAGTTAGCTGGACATTTTACTGATAAAAAACCAATGAAATTCCCCCGTTATAGTTAGTGCAGGCAACTATAACTCACGCGACCGCAATCTTCTGCTGATGACATATGTGTCTTTATGAAAAAAAAATATTTGTAATATATGTATAGCTAAAAATTAATGGAAGAAGACACGGGCAAATAAGTGTCTAAATACAGTATTAGCATCAGCAGAGGATTGCGTTCGCGTGAGTTATAGTTGCCTGCACTAACTATAACGGGGGAATTTCATTGGTTTTTTATCAGTAAAATGTCCAGCTAACTATAACATGTGTGAAACCTATGGTTTTTTCAGTGAATATATATATGTATATATATATATATATATATATATATATCACTGAAAAAACCATAGGTTTCAGAGGTGTTATAGTTAGCTGGTCATTTCACTCGTACAAAACCATAGAAATTCCTCCGTTATAGTTAGTTCTGCTAACTATAACTCGCACGCCCACAATGCACTGCTGATGATGTCACATATTGCATCATTCATGACATGGTCAGTGACATCACTGATGACATCTCAAATGACATCACTGATGACATCATCCAGTGAATGTAGTTTAGTTTGAAATTTAAATATGTATTATTCATATATACCAATCTGTATTGAAGATTGAGTGGATATACAACTGTCTGGATGGAGGATTTAGTAGCTGTCTGACTATCTGTTTAAGTGAGTAATTAAAAGTGTCTCACTTAATACATGGATTAGTAACTAAACTGTGTGAATGTGTGCATCACTGTCTCTGTTGTTGTATAACATGCTGCATCAGTCGGTCACTAACTACATGAGTGTGTATATTAGTTATTGATTAGTTTGGTGAGTATTTGTATGGGACACTGAGTTTGTGTGTGGTTAGATGGGGTGTGTGTAACTCTATGCATAGATGTGTGAATGGTTGATTGACTAGGTGTATGGGTTTAAGAGTGCATGTCGAAACAGTTGTTTGGGTGACTGAGTGTATTTGTGTGTTGGTGAGCGAATATATGTTTTAGTTGTACATCTTCAACAAAGTAAAAAATAAAAGGCATTGTATGTGAGAGCTGGTGTATATAAATAAGTATGTGTAACAGTCAGTGATTGTGAGAGTAACTATATGAATGAGTGTATAATTGTAATGGTGATTTTTTAACATATTAACTATGAGTTACTATGTGTTTGAATAAATGAGGTGTTGTTGGATAATTGTGTAAGTGAGTTAATGTAAGTGTGATTAATTTTTTTCATGAGTGAGTAGGATGACTGCATAACCAACTAAGATGACTGCTGATGTGTCAATGTCTATATATGTGTATAAGTGCATTTGATAGTGTTCTATTAATTAGTGACTGCATGTTGTTGGAGGGAGGACCACCGGGGAGTCAGGGAGACTATACAGGGGCACCTTCCTACCCCAAAGTTATAGCCGAGCGCCGCTGAGAAGCCCCCTTCGGGGAGGTCTTTCTCCTATGATCGTACTAGGCCCAGTAACCACACCACACAGGACTCAATATCAGTTTCTTGACTTGGATCTTTATCAGAAGTAGTACGTTCTAAACTCATTTTTAATGACCTGGATTCAATCTTTTTGATCCCTATGACTCATACTGAAGATATGTCATTGTGGCATAGTAATGTGATTAAATTGAATAGAAATGTTACTTTTTGGAATGCTTGGATTAAAGCTGGTATCTTTTATCTTAAAGATATCTATTTTGACAATGTTTTTATTTCTTTTGAAGCTTTACAAATGAAATTTAATTTACCTCAATCTGATTTTATTAAATATGAATCGTTATGTAATTCAATTTTAGACTCCTTCCCTCATGGTATCCCATTTAATGTTAAAGCAGATTTAGCACTATATATTCGAACTATCTCTACGTCATCACATACTGTCTCTATTTTATATAAAAAATTATCTAATTCTATAGGAAACAATCTAAATATTATTTCAACATTTTGGAATGATGAGCTTTCCCTTTCTTTGTCCAACGATACATGGACGACTGTTTGGCTTAATAGTATTTCAGGATGGCTGCCTGTTTCACTTTACCAAACCAATTCTTATATTTTATTTAATTGTTTATGGACCCCAGTGCGTTTATTTCGTGCTAAGCTGATGCAAGACGACATTTGTTGGCATTGTAAATTACTCCCTGGTTCACTACGACATATGCTTTTTGAATGTCCATTAATTTTTAAATTTTGGTCTGATGTTTGGGATATTATTCAACAAATATTTCATATTCATGATGTTATTTCTTACAAAATATTAATATGTAAAGCTGTTGATCTTACGCATAACTTAACTGAATTAGAAGGTAAACTGTTTAACTTCCTAATATCAGCTGCTTTAAAGTCCATTACATTTTGCTGGAAGGATATTTCGTCTTTATCGGTTCATGCTTGGTGGTCATGGGTCATTTTTACAAGAAGAGGTGCTCAATTATCCCTGAAAGGGATCAATCACAATTCTAGTTTGTTTCACTCGTTTTGGTTACCCATAGATGTATACTTATCTTTATAATTGTATATTTATACTTGATTCACCGTTTTACAGTCATTCTATTTAACGCCTTATATGATGAATGTAGCTCCTTTTTTTCTAATAAGTTGACAATGCAATTCTTCATGGCTCCCTCCCTGCCCTTCTTTTTAGTTTATCTTCCCTCCTTCTAATTGATTATATATACATCTTTAACTATTGTATTTAGAATTGCTTTTAGAAATGTTTTATTTTATATAGGTATTTTCGCTTGTGATAAATTTTTTCTGTATTGTCTGTATTTGTTCATTCTTATGGAAAATCTAATAAAACATTTTGAACTCAGAAAAAAAAAAAAAAAAAAAAAAGAAGTAGTACGTTCAATATTTACAGTGGGATCGAGGGATCCAGTAAGAGTCTCAATGTCTGTTAGAGGGATAGGGTAGCGGGACAGTCTTGGTACCAACCAGGTACGGGAGGGCTCTGCGCCAGACCTTGAGTGCTGGTCTCAGAGCGGCTCGGACGTGGGGAGCCGCGACGGCATCTGCAGGGCTCGGGTGGTAGTTCCGCTTGGGTCGAGCCGCGACACAGTCAGCAGGGCTCCGGTGGTAGGTCCGCTTCGGTCGAGCCGCGACGAGGTCAGCTGGGCTCTGATGGTAAGGTTCAGCAAGGTCGGGCCGCGACAGCGTCAGCAGGGCCCCAAAGGTTCGTGAAGGTCTTTAAGCACGGTGGAGCCGCGACGTTGTCAGCAGGGCTCAGAGTGTGGATTCAGGATGAGGCTTCTTCCGTAGGGTCAGCCGCGATCCGATCAGCAGGGCTCTTGACTCCGGGATACAACTGTTGTCCTGTTGTCGGGTCGCCCCAGATATAGGACTAGAGCCCTTTGATGTCCAGACCCTTGCGCCCGGAGGGGGTGGAGAGGCTGGGTAGGGAGCGGCCAGACGCCCAGCAGGAGAGGCGCCAGGCCCCAGAGAGCTGTGGGGCGATTGCACCTAGGTGTGGAAGGATGGTTGGGGGTCCCATCGATACTGCCCTCCGCCGGGAGTGGGAAGGGTTCACATGGTATCCCCCGGGCCAGGGGTTGGTGCCTCGATGTCGGGCCTCGCTGGGACAGAGGCCGGGTGAAGCGGGGTCACGCAGGTGGTCACGTGGAGTGACGTATAATCCAAAATGGAGGAGCGCCGAGGTGCATGGGACCTCGTGCGGCTTAGCGAGGGGGAACAGGACCACGCCACGAGGCCGGCTCCCACATGCATCCCCCCCAGCTGAAGGCAGGGAGAGTCACCCATCTCCTTGGGGGTTCTCCTCGCCGAGGCGGAAGAATCTGGACAGGCCGTCAGCATTGGCGTGGTCGTTGCCGGGCCGGTGTTCCACAGTGAAGTCCATCCCTTGCAGCGAGATGGACCATCGCAACAACTTGGGGTTCTCGCCCCGCATTTGCATGAGCCACCGCAAGGGCCGGTGGTCAGTTTGGACCCTGAAGTGGGTGCCGAAAAGGTAGGGCCGGAGCTTCTTGAGAGCCCATACCACGGCAAAGGCCTCCCGCTCGATGGTGCTCCACCTCTGTTCTCGCGGCAGCAGTCGGCGGCTGATAAAGGCCACAGGTCGGTCGAGGCCCTTGGCGTCCATCTGGGAGAGGACCGCCCTAAACCCGTACTCCGAGGCATCGGTCTGGACTACAAATTCCTTGCTGTAGTCAGGGGCCTGTAGCACAGGGGCAGCGCACATGGCCGCCTTGAGGGCCTCAAAAGCGGTCTGACAGCGGGGCGTCCAGTGCACCGCCTTGGGCTGTTTCTTGGAAGTGAGCTCCGTAAGGGGGCCCACAATGCTGCCATAATCCTTGATGAATCGTCGGTAGTAGCCTGTGAGGCCTAGGAAGGCCCGGACAGCGGTTTGGGTTGCGGGGGGCTCCCACGCCTGGATGGCGTCGACCTTTAACTGGAGGGGCGCCACCTGGCCACTCCCCACCTGGTGGCCCAGATAGGTCACAGATCCTTGACCGATCTGGCATTTACTGGCCTTAATGGTGAGCCCGGCTCTTTGGAGAGCGGCCAGGACTTCCCCGAGGTGTCCTAGGTGCGCGGCCCAGTGGTCGCTGAAGACTTCAATGTCGTCGAGGTAGGCCGCGCTGAAGGCTTCTAGTCCGGCCAGGACCTTGTTCACTAGCCTCTGAAAGGTCGCTGGGGCGTTCTTCATACCGAAGGGCATTACCCAAAAGTGGTAGTGCCCATCGGGAGTGGAAAAGGCGGATCGTTCCTGGGCGCCGGGAGTGAGCTTGATCTGCCAGTACCCAGCGGTGAGATCAAAGGTGCTTAGGTAGCGGGCGGCCCCTAAGCGATCGATCAGCTCATCTGCTCGTGGCAAGGGGTGGGCATCGGTCTTGGTGACTGTGTTCAGGCCCCGGTAGTCGACACAAAATCTGAGTTCCGGGGCAGTGCCGGGGGCGGCGGCCTTCGGCACCAAGACTACCGGGCTGGCCCACGGGCTGTCGGAAGGCTCGATGACTCCGAGGGCGAGCATCTTGGTGACCTCGGTCTGTATGCAGGCTCGGACTCGGTCAGGTACTCTGTAAGCGCGGTGTCGCACAGGGGGGCTGTCCCCAGTATCCACGTCGTGGACGCACCAGGGGGTCACCCCGGGCGTGAGAGAGAAGAGGGCAGCGAAGGGTTGCAGCAGCTTCTGGCAGTCATGGCGCTGTTCTGGTGTCAGGGTGGCGGAGAGGCGGACGCCCTCCAAGGAGCCGTCTTGGCCCGAGGACCCCAGGAGGTCGGGTAGGGGCTCGGAGTCACTTTCGCCCCCATCGTCGGTAGCCAGCAGCAGGCTTAGTTCAGTTCGGGCAAAGTGGGGCTTGAGCCGGTTGGCGTGCAGGACCCGGAGGGGGTTCCTCGGGGACTCCATGTCGACCAGGTACGTGACGGGGCTCTTCCTCTCAACTACCTTGAAGGGCCCTGTCCACTTGTCCTGCAGGGCGCAGGGGTCCACGGGTGACATGACCCAGACTTGCTTGCCCGGCTCGAACTCGATGGCTGAGGCATTTTCGTCATACCAGCGTTTCATGTCTTCTTGGCTGGCTTCGAGGTTGGCTTCTGCCAGGGCCCGGAACTTCCGAGTCTGGTTCCGCAGGGTCAGGAGGTACCGGTAGACGTCGCGAGGGGCTTCTTGGACTTGCGCCTCCCAGCCCTCTTTGACCAGGCTGAGGGGCCCTCGGACGGGGTGCCCATACAATAGTTCGAAGGGGCTGAAGCCCAGGGATTTCTGTGGTACCTCCCGATAGGCGAACAGGAGGCAGGGCAGCAGGACATCCCATCTCCTCCTCAGGGGCTCTTCCAGGCCCTTGATCATCCCCTTCAGGGTTCTGTTGAACCGCTCGACCAGTCCGTTCCCCTGGGGGTGGTAAGGGGTGGTGAATTTATAGGTGACCCCACATTGTTGCCAGAGGGATCTCATGTACTTTGAAATAAAGTTCGTACCCCTGTCGCTCACCACTTCTCGGGGAACCCCACCCTGGAGAAGATGCCCATCAGGGCCCGACCCACCACTGGAGCTGTCACGGTGCGGAGTGGGATGGCCTCGGGGTATCGGGTGGCGTGGTCGACCAGTACCAGGATGAAGCGGTGTCCCAGGGCGGTTTGGGGGTCGAAGGGCCCCACGATGTCGATCCCCACTCATTCGAACGGGGTGTTGACGGTTGGAAATGGTTGTAGGGGGGCTTTCACTTGACCCCCAGTCTTCCCGCTAGCTTGGCAGGTCGGGCAGGACCGGCAGTGATGGTCCATGTCTCTTCTCATTCGGGGCCAATAGAAATGGGTCACTAGACGGCTGTAAGTTTTGTCCCGCCCGAGGTGTCCGGCGAGGGGCACGTCATGTGCCAGGTTCAGGAGGAACTCTCAAAATCGGAGGGGGACCACCAACACTCGGCCGGCCCCTAGTTCGGCGATTTTCTACTCGCTATACAATAAGTCATTGTCCCAATAGACCCAGTGGGTTCCCGTGGGGTCCCCCGCAGCCTGGGCGGTCACTTGCTGTCGGGCCCCCTCGAGGGACAGGCAGGCCTTCTGCTCTTGCTGGAATTGTTCGCGGGTGGGGCCCCCGTCGTGGCGCCACTGGGCCAGCTCGGGGATCTCGCTGAGGGAGGCGGCCTCGTCGGGAGAAAGTTCGGATGGCCCGGCCTCCTCGTCGGGTTCCTCCGTGCCGGAGGAGGGTGATAGTTCGGGGCCCGTCGGCTTGTCGGGGGCCGTGGCAGCGGCTGGTTGGGCGGTCATGGACCGGGTGGTGGCGCAGGCCCACTCGGGCAGTCCTAGCATCCCCAGATGCTCTCGGCGTTCCACCTGGGCCCAGGGGGAGCTCTCTAGGTCATTCCCCAGGAGGCAGTCTACTGGGGCGTCGTCGGGGACAGTTACTTTTAGGGTGCCGGACACTCCTCCCCACTCGAAGGGGATCCTGGCCATCCGGCACATGCTCTCGGTGTTGTCCGCGGTCCGGACAGGGCATAGGACATGCGGCAGGATTTGTTCGGGGGTCACCAGGTGGCAGCGGACAGCGGTCACACTGGCCCCAGTGTCCCGGAGGGCCTAGGCCCGTCGTCCATTGATGGTTACCCACTGTTGGTACTTCTGGGTGTTGCTTGGGATGGCAGTTCGGTGCACCATTTCTCGGGAGCCCAGACATACAAGCGACATGGCAGCTGGTTCCCACTCGGGGGACCCGCCGTCGTGGTTTTCCTCCTCGTCTTCTCCCTCCCCCAGGGCTGCGGCGGCTATTTGCCAGGGAGAGGGCCCAGCGGTCCCGTTCCGTTGGTTCACGGGACAGGCCGGGTCGCTCGCATAGTGGCCGGTCTGCTGGCAGCCGAAGCAGGTCACTGTTGGTCGGGGTCCAGGCCGTGCGATAGAGGTCCCCCTTCGGCCCAGGGTCGGGGACTTGTGGTTGGCGGCTTGGCCTCATGGCGGGCTTCTGGGCGGCCCGGCCGGGAATTCTCGACTGCGGTGGGACCCCCCTCCTCCGCCCTGCTGGCGAGGAGGTCCCGTGGTACTCCGTTGGTTATCCCCCACGGGGTTCCGGGGGACCCGGGTGTTGACCCATCGGTCGGCTTCGGCGGCGAGCTTCCGGGGCTCGGTCAGCTTACTGTCCAGGAGGTGTTGCCTTAGTTCAACAAAGCAGTTGTTGGCGAGGTGCTCCCAGACAATGAGGTCGAACAGTTCATTGTATGAGGTGACCTTGCCCCCTTTTATCCACCCTTCAAAGGCTCGGCTGAAGAAGTCCACGTATTCGACCCACGTGGTACCGGGGAGCTTCTTGCAGTCCCGGAAGCGCTGCCGGTACATCTCGGCTGATAGTCCGTAGCGTGTGAGTAGGGCTTCTTTCATGTGGTCGTATGATGTCATCACCGCGTCGGGGAGTTGCAGCAGGGTATCCCGGCCCTCGCTGAGGAACCTCCCCCATAGGCCGGCACCCCAATCCTTCCGGGGTACCCGATGGGAGGTCATGGCTACCTCGTATGCTCGGAACCATTGCTGGATGTCGTCATTTTTATAGTACTCCTTGACGACATCCTTGGGGATATGAACCTTTGGCTCGGTCAGTGGCAGAGTGTCCCGGGATCCGGGGGTGCTGGTCTCCCCCGTTTTGGATTTTAGTTCAAGTTCCTTGAGGCTCCTCTCGTGCTCGAGGGTTAGCCGTCTCTCTTCTAGTTCCCGATGCCGTTTCTTTTCTTTGATTTCCTCTTGCAGCCGTAGTTGCTCCAAGGCTATTTTCTTCTCCGCCAGTAGGAGCTCACCGTCCAGCCGGAGTCGGGCGAGGTCCATTTCGTGTGTCCGGACCCTCTCCCGTTCTCGCATTTCTTCGTGGGACAGGCTGGCTTCCGGGATGCTTCGCCCCCCATCTGTCGGGGTTGGGGTCGGCAGGTTTCCGTCCCGGGCCGAGGTCCCTTCGGCTCGGGGTGGAGTGGTCTCGGGTTCTGCCCAGGCTTTCAGGGCTTTCTGCATTTCCTCCTTGGTGCCTAATCCTGTGGTTGGGATCCCTTTGTCCTTGCAGAATTGTTTCAGTTCTTTGTGTGTGTATTCTTCCAGCCTTTCCGGCTGGAAGGTTGCGGCCACGGTTGCTTCTTGGCCGTCCATGGTTCCCTTTTCTTTTTCCGTCTGGTTAGGTAGTGGGTGCGTTACTTGCCTGTACGATTGCGTCTGGCTCGGATCCCGTCGCTGGCCACCAAATGTTGGAGGGAGGACCACCGGGGAGTCGGGGAGACTACACCGGGGCACCTTCCTACCGCAAAGTTATAGCCGAGCGCCGCTGAGAAAGCCCCCTAGGAGAGGTCCTTCTCCTATGATCGTACTAGGCCCAGTAACACCACCACACAGGACTCCGTATCAGTTGCTTATCTTGGTTCTTTATCAATAGTAGCACGTTCAATATTTACAGTGGGATCGAGTGATCCAGTAAGAGTCTCAATGTCTTTGGAGGGATAGGGTAGCGGGACAGTCTTAGTACCAGCCAGGTACGGGAAGGCTCTGCGCCAGACCTTGAGTGCTGGTCTCCGAGCGGCTCGGACGTGGAGAGCCGCGACGGCGTCTGCAGGGCTCGGGTGGTAGTTCCGTTTGGGTCGAGCCGCGACACAGTCAGCAGGGCTCCGGTGGTAGGTCCGCTTCGGTCGACCCGCGACGAGGTCAGCTGGGCACTGATGGTACGTTTCAACAAGGTCGGGCCGCGACAGCGTCAGCAGGGTCCCAAAGGTTCGTGAAGGTCTTTAAGCACGGTGGAGCCGCGACGTCGTCAGCAGGGCTCAGAGTGTGGGTTCAGGATGAGTCTTTCTCCGTAGGGTCAGCAGCGATCCGATCAGCAGGGCTCTTGACTCCGGGATACAACTGTTGTCCTGTTGTCAGGTCGCCCCAGATATAGGTCTGGAGCCCTTTGATGTCCGGACCCTTGCGCCCGGGGGGGGCGGAGAGGCCGGGTAGGGAGCGGCCAGACGCCCAGCAGGAGAGGCGCCAGGCCCCAGAGAGCTGTGGGGCGATCGCACCTAGGTGTGGAAGGACGGTTGGGGGTCCCATCGATACTGCCCTCCGCCGGGAGTGGGAAGGGTTCACGTGGTATCCCCCGGGCCAGGGGTTGGCGCCTCGATGTCGGCCTTGCTGGGACCGAGGCCGGGTGGAGCGGGGTCACGTAGGTGGTTACGTAGAGTCATGTACAATCCAAAATGGAGGAGCCCCGAGGTGCATGGGACCTCGTGCGGCTTAGCGAGGGGGAACAGGACCACGCCACGAGGCCGGCTCCAACACTCTCTACTACTCACTCTCTACTACTCACTCTCTAATGCTCCCTACTACTCACTCTATTACTCTATACCACTCACTCTCTACTACTCACTCTTTACTACTCTCTACTACTCTCTCTCTACTACTCACTTCCTACTACTCACTCTACTACTCTCTACTACTCACTCTCTACTATTCACTCTCTACTACTCACTCTCTACTACTCTCTACTACTCTCTCTCTACTACTCACTCTCTACTACCCACTCTGCTACACTCTACTACTCACTCTACTACTCACTGTCTAATATTCACTCTCTACTACTCACTCTCTACTACTCACTCTCTACTACTCTCTACTACTCACTCTCTGTTGCTCTCTCTCTACTACTCACTCTCTACTACTCACTCTCTACTACTCTCTACTACTCACTCTCTACTACTCTCTCTGCTACTACTCTCTACTAATCTCTACTACTCCCTCTCTACTACTCACTCTACTACTCACTCTAGTTTTCACTTTTTACAACTCTCTCTGCTACTCACTCTCTACTACTCACTATCTACTACACACTCTCTTCTACTTGCTCTCTGCTACTCACTCTCTACTACTCTCTACTACTCACTCTACTACTCTCTAATACTCACTCTACCACTCACTCTCTACTACTCTCTACTACTCACTCTCTACTACTCATTCTCTACTAATCCACTACTTTCGACTACTCACTCTCTACTACTCTACTACTCTCTCTCTACTACTCACTCTCTACTACTAACTCTCTACTACTCTCTACTACTCACTCTCTACTGCTCTCTCTCTACTACTCACTCTCTACTACTCACTCTCTACTACTCTCTACTACTCACTCTCTACTACTACTCTTTACTAATCTCTACTACTCCCTCTACTACTCCCTCTACTCCTCACTCTACTTCTCAATCTCTACTATTCTCTCTACTACTCACTCTCTACTACTCTCTACTACTCACTATCTACTACACACTCTCTACTACTTGCTCTCTGCTACTCGCTCTCTACTACTATCTACTACTCACTCTACTACTCTCTAATACTCACTCTACCACTCACTCTCTACTACTCTCTACTATTCACTCTCTACTACTCATTCTCTACTACTCCACTACTCTCTACTACTCACTCACTAATACTCACTCTCTACTACTCTCTCTACTACTCATTCTCTAGTACTCTCTACTACTCACTCTCTACTGCTCTCTCTCTACTACTCACTCTCTACTACTCACTCTCTACTACTCTCTACTACTCACTCTCTACTACTCTTGCTACTACTACTCTACTAATCTCTACTACTCTCTCTCTACTACTTACTCTTCTACTCACTCTACTTCTTACTCTCTACTACTCTCTCTACTACTCACTCTCTACTACTCTCTACTACTCACTATCTACTACACACTCTCTACTACTTGTTCTCTGCTACTCGCTCTCTACTACTCTACTACTCACTCTACTACTCTCTAATACTCATTCTACCACTCACTCTCTACTACTCTCTACTACTCACTCTCTACTACTCATTCTCTACTACTGCACTACTCTCTACTGCTCAGTCTCTACTACTCACTCTCTACTACTCTACTACTCTCTCTCTACTACTCACTCTCTACTACTCACTCTCTACTACTCTCTACTACTCACTCTCTACTACTCTCTTTACTACTACTCTCTGCTAATCTCTACTACTCCCTCTCTACTACTCACTCTACTTCTCACTCTCTACTACTCTCTCTACTATTCACTCTCTACTACTCTCTACTGCTCACTATCTACTACACACTCTATACTACTTGTTCTCTGCTACTCGCTCTCTACTACTCTCTACTACTCACTCTCTACTACTCTCTCTGCTATTACTCTCTACTAATCTCTACTACTCCCTCTCTACTACTCACTCTACTTTTCACTTTTTACTCTGCTACTCACTCTCTACTACTCACTATCTACTACACACTCTCTTCTACTTGCTCTCTGCTACTCACTCTCTACTACTCTCTACTACTCACTTTACTACTCTCTAATACTCACTCTACCACTCACTCTCTACTACACTCTACTACTCACTCTCTACTACTCATTCTCTGCTAATCCACTACTTTCGACTACTCACTCTCTACTACTCTACTACTCTCTACTACTCTCTCTCTACTACTCACTCTCTACTACTCACTCTCTACTACTCTCTACTACTCACTCTCTACTGCTCTCTCTTTACTACTCACTCTCTACTACTCACTCTCTACTACTCTCTACTACTCACTCTCTACTACTCTCTCTACTACTACTCTTTACTAATCTCTACTACTCCCTCTACTACTCACTCTACTACTCACTCTACTTCTCAATCTCTACTATTCTCTCTACTACTCACTATCTACTACACACTCTCTACTACTTGCTCTCTGCTACTCGCTCTCTACTACTATCTACTACTCACTCTACTACTCTCTAATACTCACTCTACCACTCACTCAATATCTACTACTGTTGGAAGGCGGACCCCGAGGAGTCGGCGAGACCACTCAGGGGGGCCCCCACACTGTACGAAGTAGCCGAGCGCTGCAGAGAAGCCTCCTGAGAGATCCTTCTCCTATTAGGTACTAGCACAGTAACACCACCACACCGGACTCAAGGAGGTTGTCTCAAGATGAGCAATTCTTTATCAGCACGTTAAAGGTTACGGGTTCAATATTACACAAAAAGGGGATCGAAGGATCCGCAAAAGTCTCAGTGTCTCTGTCAGGAGGGAAGGGGTAGCGGGACAGTCTTAGGCAGGAGCTTGGTACGAGGGTACCTGGGGCCCAGTTCTTATCCTCAAGCTGGAGGACCTCTGGGTCTCGGAGGGGTCGAGCCGCGACGGCGTCAGCAGGGCTCTGGTGTTCAGTTCGTGGAGAGCCGCGATCAGGTCAGCAGGGCTCTCAAGATGGTTTCTGCTCAGCTCGAGCCGCGACGTCGTCAGCAGGGCTCCGAGGGAGGTTTCAGCGAGGTTGGGCCGCGACAGCGTCAGCAGGGCCCCGATGTTCCGGGGGGCTTCAAGGTTTCAGCAAGAAGGAGCCGCGACGCAGTCTGCAGGGCTCGTGGTGGTTTCAAGCAAGAGTTCTTCTCCGTAGGGTCGGCCGCGATTCAATCAGCAGGGCTCTCGACTCCGGGATACAACTGCCGGTCTGTGGCAGGGTCGCCCCAGGTATAGGTCTGGAGCCCTTTGATGTCCGGACCCTTGTGCCCGGGGGGTGGAGAGGCCGGGTTGGGAGCGGCCAGACGCCCAGCAGGAGAGGCGCCCGGCCCAGGAGAGATGGAGGCCAATCGGATCTTGGTGTGTGGGGACGGTTGGGGGTCCCATCGATACCGCCCTCCGCCAGGGCGATGAGGTGTTCACGTGACACCCCCTGGCCAGTTCTTGGTGCCTCAATGTCTGGGCCTTGCTGGGGCGGAGGCCGGGTTGAGCGGAGTCAGGAGGACTGGTGTGCAGGGTCACGTGGTAGGCAACAAAATGGTGGAGCCCCGAGGTGTATGTGACCTTGTGCGGCCCGAACGGGTAGCTCGTGGAGGCTAGGGCGGGGAACGGGCCCAACCCCCGGGAAGTCAGGACCACGCCACGAGGCCGGGTCCAACAGGCGTCCCCCCCAGCTGAAGGCGGAGAGAGTCACCCATCTTCTTGGGGATTCTCCTCGTCAAGGCGGAAGAAGCGGGACAGGCCGTCCGCGTTGGCGTGGTCATTGCCGGGTCGGTGCTCAACCGAAAAGTCCATCCCTTGCAGGGCAATGGACCATCGCAGCAGCTTGGGATTCTCGCCTCTCATTTGCATTAACCACCGCAAGGGCCGGTGGTCGGTCTGGACCGGAAAGTGGGTACCGAAGAGATAGGGCCGGAGCTTCTTAAGGGCCCACACTACGGCGAAGGCCTCGCGCTCTATGGTGCTCCATCGTTGCTCCCGGGGCAGCAGCCGTCGGCTGATGAAGGCCACCGGGCGGTCGAGTCCCTTCTCATCAACCTGAGACAGGACGGCCCCGATCCCATATTCGGAGGCGTCTGTCTGTACGATGAATTCTTTACTGTAGTCAGGGGCCTGGAGTACAGGGGCAGTGCACATCGCTGCCTTGAGAGTCCCGAAAGCGGACTGGCAGCGGGGAGTCCAGTGCACCTTCTTTGGTTGTTTCTTCGAGGTGAGCTCTGTGAGAGGCCCAACAATGCTCCCATAGTCCCGGATGAACCGCCGGTAGTATCCAGTGAGGCCCAGGAAGGCCCGCACAGCGGTCTGGGTAGTGGGGGGCTCCCATGCCTGGATGGCATCGACTTTTGGCTGGAGAGGGGCCACCTGACCGCTCCCCACCTGATGGCCCAGGTAGGTCACTGATCCTTGGCCGATCTGGCATTTGCTGGCCTTGATCGTGAGCCCGGCCCTTTGGAGGGCGGCCAGGACGGCTTTGAGGTGAATTAGGTGCTCAGCCCAGTGGTTGCTGTACACGGCAATGTCATCCAAATAGGCCGCGCTGAAGGCCTCGAGCCCAGCCAGAACCTTGTTTACAAGTCTCTGAAAAGTGGCCGGGGCGTTCTTCATGCCGAAGGGCATCACCCGAAAGTGGTAATGCCCATCCGGGGTAGAAAAGGCGGATCTTTCTCGGGCGCCGGGGGTGAGCTGGATCTGCCAGTACCCGGCGGTGAGGTCCAGCGTGCTCAGGTATCAGGCGGACCCCAAGCGGTCGATGAGTTCGTCGGCCCGGGGTATAGGATGGGCGTCCGTCTTGGTCACAGCATTCAGGGCCCGGTAGTCTACGCAAAATCGTAACTCCGGGGGATGGCTGGGGGCTGCGGCCTTTGGTACCAGGACGACAGGGCTGGCCCACGGGCTGTCGGAGGGCTCGATGACCCCCAGGGCCAACATTTTCGCTACTTCGGCCTGGATGCATGCCCGTACTCGGTCGGGTACCCTGTAGGCTCGGTGTCGCACGGGGGGGCTGTCCCCGGTGTCGACGTCGTGGACGCACCAGTGG
Source organism: Triturus cristatus (assembly GCF_964204655.1). Lineage (NCBI taxonomy): Eukaryota > Metazoa > Chordata > Amphibia > Caudata > Salamandridae > Triturus > Triturus cristatus. The sequence continues at coordinate 995,137,868 of NC_140589.1, read as the reverse complement.
GTCACCCCCGGGGTGAGAGAGAAGAGAGCTGCGTAGTCCTGCAGCAGTTGTTGACAGTCGATACGCTGTTCCGGGGTCAGGGAAGCGGCGAGTTGGACACCTTTGATGGATCCGTCGTGGACGTTGTTCTGCAAGAGGTCGGGTAGGGGCTCGGAGTCGTCCTCGCCCCCCTCGTCGGTCGCCAGCAGCAGGCTCAGTTCGGTCCGGGCAAAGTGGGGTTTGAGCCTGTTAGCATGTAGAACCCGGAGGGGGTTCCGGGGGGACTCTAGGTCGACTAGGTAGGTGACGGGGCTTTTCTTCTCCACCACCTTGAAGGGCCCGGTCCACTTGTCCTGGAGGGCGCAGGGCTCAACAGGGGCCATGACCCAGACTCTCTGGCCTGGCTCGAACTCGATGGTAGAGGTGTTCCGATCGTACCACCGCTTCATGTCCTCCTGGCTGGCCTCGAGTTTGGCTTCGGCCATGGCTCGGAACTTGCGGGTCTGGTTTCGTAGGGTCAGGAGGTATCGGTAGACGTCAGGAGGGGCGCCTTGGAGCTTCGTCTCCCAGCCCTCCTTGACCAGGCTGAGCGGTCCGCGGACCGGATGTCCGTACAATAGTTCAAACGGGCTGAACCCCAGGGACTTCTGCGGGACCTCCCGATAGGCGAACAGGAGGCAGGGTAGTAGGACATCCCATCTCCGCCGGAGGGGCTCTTCCAAGCCCTGAATCATCCCCTTCAGGGTTCTGTTAAAGCGCTCGACCAGCCCGTTCCCCTGAGGGTGATAGGGGGTTGTGAATTTGTACGTGACCCCGCACTGCTGCCACAGGGACCACATGTACTTGGAGATGAAGTTTGTGCCCCTGTCGCTCACCACTTCACGGGGAAATCCCACTCGGGAGAAGATCCCCATCAAGGCCTGGCCTACCACGGGGGCCGTTACAGTTCTTAGCGGGACCGCCTCCGGGTATCTGGTGGCGTGGTCCACGAGGACCAGGATGAAGCGGTGGCCCAGGGCGGTCCGGGGGTCCAGGGGCCCCACAATGTCGATCCCGACCCGTTCGAACGGGGTGCTGACGGCTGGAAAGGGCTGGAGGGGGGCCTTGACTCGACCCCCCGTCTTCCCGCTGGCTTGGCAGGTCTGGCAGGTCCGGCAGTGGTTGTCCACGTCTCTCCGCATCCGGGGCCAGTAGAAGTGGGTCACCAGACGGCTGTAAGTTTTGTCTTGCCCTAGGTGTCCGGCGAGGGGCACGTCATGTGCCAGGTTGAGAAGGAACTCCCGGAAGCGGAGGGGGACCATCAACACGCAGCTGGCCCCGAGTTCTGCCACTTTCTGTTCACTGTACAACAGGCCCTCGGCCCAGTAGACCCAGTGGGTGCCGGTCTGGTCCCCATTGGCTTGTGAGGATGCTTGTTGTTGGACCCCTTCGAGAGAGGGACAGGACTGCTGTTCTTGCTGGAACTGCTCACGGGTGGGGCCCCCTTCGTGGTGCCATTGTGCGAGTTCTGGTAGGGCGCCGAGGGAAGCAATCTCTTCGGAGGAGGGTTCAGTAGGTCCAGTGTCGGTGTCTGCCTCCCCCTCGCTGCCGGCGGGGGGTGGTGCGAGCCCCTCGGGCGGGGCGTCACCGGGGGCCAAGGACGAGCGGGGGGCCTGGGCGGTCATGGACCGGGTGATGGCGCAGGCCCATTCGGATAGTCCCAGCATTCGGAGGTGCTCTCGTCGCTCCACTTGAGCCCAGGGGGAACTCTCCAGGTCGTTCCCCAGGAGGCAGTCTACTGGTGCGTCGTCGCGGACAGTCACTTTTAGTAGGCCTGTCACCCCTCCCCACTCGAAGGGGACCAGGGCCATCTGGCACAGGCTTTCGCTGTTGTCGGCCGTCCGGACGGGGCACAGCACATTGGGTAGGATCTGTTCGGGGGTCACCAGGTGGCAGCGGACAGCGGTGACACTGGCGCCGGTGTCACGAAGGGCTTCGGCCCGTCGTCCATTGACGGTGACCTGCTGCCGGTACTTCTGGGTGTTGCTTGGGATGGGGGTGCGGGGCACCATTTCTCGGCTGCCCAGGCAGACCAGGGACATGGCCGCCGGCTCCCATTCGGTGGTTCCTTGGTCGGGGGTTTCTTCTTCTTCTTCTCCTTCCCCCAGGGCGGCGGCCGCCAGCTGTCGGGCGGGGGCCCGCCGGCCCCGCTTCTTCGGTTCAGGGGGCAGACCGGATCGCTGGCATAGTGTCCGGTGTGTTGGCAGCTGTAGCATGTTACGGGGGGCCGTGGTCCGGTTCTGGCTGGGATCGCCCCTCTTCGAGCTAGGCTCGGGGAGAGGGGTTGCTGCGGTGGCCCTCGAGGTGGGCTCCTGGGGGCCCCGGCGGGGGGTCCCGGTTCCTGTTCGGCCCTCCCCCTCCACCGCGTTGGCGGGGAGGTCCGGTGGGGTTCCTCTGGTACTCCCCCATCGAGTTCCGGGGGACTTGGGTGTTGACCCATCGATCGGCCTCGACGGCGAGTTTTCGTGGGTCGGTCATCTTGCTGTCGAGGAGGTGTTGCCTTAGCTCCACGAAGCAATTGTTGGAGAGGTGTTCCCAAACAATGAGGTCGACCAGCTGCCCGTAGGTGGTGACTTTGCTACCCTTGATCCATCCTTCTAGGGCCCGGCTGAAAAAGTCCACATATTCCACCCAGGTGGTACCCGGGATCTTCTTGCAGTCTCTGAACCGCTGGCGGTACATTTCCGCGGTTAGCCCGTAGCGGGTGAGCAGGGCCTCCTTCATGTGGTCGTAGGAGGTCATCACCTCCTCTGGCAGCTGGAGCAGGGTGTCTCGACCTTCACTCAGGAACCGACCCCACAGGCCGGCGCCCCAGTCCTTTCGGGGCACCCGATGGGAGGTCATGGCCACCTCGTACGCCTTGAACCATTGTTGGATGTCGTCATTCTTATAGTACTCCTTGACGACATCTTTCGGGATATGTACCTTGGCCTCGGCAGGCGGTAGGGTGTCTCTATTGCTGGGGGTGTCGGTCCCCCCGTTCTTTGCCTTGATTTCGAGCTCTTTGAGACTTCGCTCGTGCTCAAGGGTCATTTTTTTTTCCTCCAACTCTCGGTGCCGTCTCTTCTCTTCTATCTCCTCTTGTAGCCGTAGCTGCTCTAGGGCCAGTTTCTTTTCCGCCAGCTGGAGTTCGCCGTCCAGCCGCAGTCGTGCGAGCTCTAGTTCGTGGTTCCGGACCTTCTCCCGCTCTCGTATCTCCTCTTCAGAGAGGCCGGTTTCTAGGCTCTTTCCTCCTCCGGTTGCCGGAGTCGGTGCGGTTGATGTGGCCACCGTCAGGGGCAGGGGACTTTCTTCCTGGGAGTGGCCTGCCTCGCCCTCCAGCCAGGTCCTCAGGGCTTTCTGCATCTCCTCTTTGGTACCTAGGCCGGTGGTTGCAATGCCTTTGTCCTTGCAGAACTGTTTCAATTCTTTGTGCGTATATTCCTCCAACCGTTCGGGCTGGAACTCCGTGGTCGCGTTATTTTCTTGGTTGCTCATGACTTCTGTTTGTCTGGATGGGTAGCTAGTGGGTTACTGGCTGGTACGTACTGCGTTCGGCTCGGATCCCGTCGCTGGCCACCAAATGTTGGAAGGCGGACCCCGAGGAGTCGGCGAGACCACTCAGGGGGGCCCCCACACTGTACGAAGTAGCCGAGCGCTGCAGAGAAGCCTCCTGAGAGATCCTTCTCCTATTAGGTACTAGCACAGTAACACCACCACACCGGACTCAAGGAGGTTGTCTCAAGATGAGCAATTCTTTATCAGCACGTTAAAGGTTACGGGTTCAATATTACACAAAAAGGGGATCGAAGGATCTGCAAAAGTCTCAGTGTCTCTGCCAGGAGGGAAGGGGTAGCGGGTCAGTCTTAGGCAGGAGCTTGGTACGAGGGTACCTGGGGCTCAGTTCTTATCCTCAAGCTGGAGGACCTCCGGGTCTCGGAGGGGTCGAGCCGCGACGGCGTCAGCAGGGCTCTGGTGTTCAGTTCATGGAGAGCCGCAATCAGGTCAGCAGGGCTCTCAAGATGGTTTCTGCTCAGCTCGAGCCGCGACGTCGTCAGCAGGGCTCCGAGGGAGGTTTCAGCGAGGTTGGGCCGCGACAGCATCAGCAGGGCCCCGATGTTCCGGGGGGCTTCAAGGTTTCAGCAAGAAGGAGCCGCGACGCAGTCTGCAGGGCTCGTGGTGGTTTCAAGCAAGAGTTCTTCTCCGTAGGGTCGGCCGCGATTCAATCAGCAGGGCTCTCGACTCCGGGATACAACTGCCGGTCTGTGGCGGGGTCGCCCCAGATATAGGTCTGGAGCCCTTTGATGTCCGGACCCTTGCGCCCGGGGGGCGGAGAGGCCGGGTTGGGAGCGGCCAGACGCCCAGCAGGAGAGGCGCCCGGCCCAGGAGAGATGGAGGCCAATCGCACCTTGGTGTGTGGGGACGGTTGGGGGTCCCATCGATACCGCCCTCCGCCAGGGCGATGAGGTGTTCACGTGACACCCCCTGGCCAGTTCTTGGTGCCTCAATGTCTGGGCCTTGCTGGGGCCGAGGCCGGGTTGAGCGGAGTCAGGAGGACTGGTGTGCAGGGTCACGTGGTAGGCAACAAAATGGTGGAGCCCCGAGGTGTATGTGACCTCATGCGGCCCGAACGGGTAGCTCGTGGAGGCTAGGGCGGGGAACGGGCCGAACCCCAGGGAAGTCAGGACCACGCCACGAGGCCGGGTCCAACAACTACTCTCTACTATTCACTATCTACTACTCATTCTCTACTACTCCACTACTCTCTACTACTCACTCTCTACTACTCTCTCTCTACTACTCATTCTCTACTACTCTCTACTACTCACTCTCTACTGCTCTCTCTCTACTACTCTCCCTCTACTACTCACTCTCTACTACTCTCTACTACTCACTCTCTACTACTCTCGCTACTACTACTCTACTAATCTCTACTACTCTCTCTCTACTACTTACTCTACTACTCACTCTACTTCTCACTCTCTACTACTCTCTCTACTACTCACTCTCTACTACTCTCTGCTACTCACTATCTACTACACACTCTCTACTACTTGCTCTCTGCTACTCACTCTCTACTACTCTCTACTACTCACTCTACTACTCTCTAATACTCATTCTACCACTCACTCTCTACTACTCTCTACTACTCACTCTCTACTACTCATTCTCTACTACTCCACTACTCTCTACTACTCACTCTCTACTACTCACTCTCTACTACTCTACTACTCTCTACTACTCTCTCTCTACTACTCACTCTCTACTACTCACTCTCTACTACTCTGTACTACTCACTCTCTACTACTCTCTCTACTACTACTCTCCACTAATCTCTAGTACTCCCTCTACTACTCCCTCTACTACTTACTCTACCTCTCAATCTCTACTACTCTCTCTACTACTCACTCTCTACTACTCACTATCTACTACACACTCTCTACTACTTGCTCTCTGCTACTCGCTCTCTACTACTATCTACTACTCACTCTACTACTCTCTAATACTCACTCTACCACTCACTCTCTACTGCTCTCTACTACTCACTCTCTACTACTCATTCTCTACTACTCCACTACTCTCTACTACTCACTCTCTACTACTCACTCTCTACAACTCTCTCTCTACTACTCATTCTCTACTACTCTCTACTACTCACTCTCTACTGCTCTCTCTCTACTAGTCACACTCTACTACTCACTCTCTACTACTCACTCTCTACTACTCTCACTACTACTACTCTACTAATCTCTACTACTCTCTCTCTACTACTTTCTCTACTACTCAATCTACTTCTCACTCTCTACTACTCTCTTTACTACTCACTATCTACTACACACTCTCTACTACTTGCTCTCCGCTACTCGCTCTCTACTAGTCTACTACTCTCTCTACTACTCTCTAATACTCATTCTACCACTCACTCTCTACTACTCTCTACTACTCACTCTGTACTACACATTCTTTACTACTGCACTACTCTCTACTGCTCACTCTCTACTACTCACTCTCTACTACTCTACTACTCTCTACTACTCTCTCTCTACTACTCACTCTCTACTACTCACTCTCTACTACTCTCTACTACTCTCTCTACTACTACTCTCTACTAATCTCTACTACTCCCTCTCTACTACTCAGTCTACTACTCACTCTACATCTCACTCTTTACTACTCTCTCTGCTACTCACTCTCTACTACTCACTATCTACTACACACTCTCTTCTACTTGCTCTCTGCTACTCACTCTCTACTACTATCTACTACTCACTCTACTACTCTCTAATACTCACTCTACCACTCACTCTCTACTACTCTCTACTACTCACTCTCTACTACTCATTCTCCACTACTCCACTACTCTCTACTACTAACTCTCTACTACTCACTCTACTACTCACTCTCTACTACTCTCTACTACTCACTCTCTACTACTCACTCTCTACTACTCTCTACCACTCACTCTCTACTACTCACTCTCTACTACTCTCTCTCTACTACTGTTCTGCTCGATTTTCCCGGCCTTCTTGTGAGGAAAAATGATTAAATGTGACTTCAGTCTCTTACCATTCAAGTCTAAGGGTTAGAGTAGTGAATGGAGCCTATTTACTAGGCACTTCGACATGATCCTGTGCTCTTCCCCATAGATCAGGGCTTGCACACATAGCCTAGGGGATAGATTTGTTAGTATTAGGGATAACCTGTCCTGTAGTGAGGGTATTTCATGGAGCCGTGCTGAATTCAGGCCTGGTAGGCCTCAAACGGGAGAGACTCCATCTTTCTTTCTGCTCCGGCAGCTTGGGATGCTTCTAGGTCAAATGTAATGTTTTAGTTATGAGGTGTTATTCGCTTGGAGAGAACCGGTTCAGGCCGGCCCTTATCGAAGGATTGTATTTTTCTTCATGCCGAAGACACTACATCAGGCCGGCCGGCTGGGAACGTGTCCTTGGTACACCGAGGAAACGCACCTCTATATTAGTGAAAGTCTGAGGCAGTTACTGGTTCAGTCCTTAGGCGGCATCTAGCCGTTAGCAGTAAATCTACTACTTATTCCAGGGAAGACAGACGCCATCTTGAAGGCGGAGAAGAACCGAGAGACAGATACTCTCCTAGCAGAGTAGCCAGAGAGGAGAGAGTAGCCGATAAGGAAGAGGTCCCAGTGACTCGGAGAAGGGTGAAGAGAACAGCGCATAGTGGTGCAGACATGTATCCGTGACTGCGGAGGTGTGACTTTCAGGCGAGCCCAGGCACAGACGAGAAGGGAACCTAGATGACCACTGAGTGCAGGCTACACACTAAGGTGATGTCGACCCTTTCTTATTAGAGTGTACAACTTAATCTTTCACTTTTCTTTGCAGGTTATGTGTTATATTGTAATGTTATGTGATTGCGTATGTAATGAGTAATAAAGTACCCAGTTTGTAGTGAACCAACATGTGCTGCGTGTTCTTGTATGAGAGGGTAGCCTATTCTTCTAGTCAGCTGCGGCTACATGAACAGATGTTAACCCTGATCAGGTAAGTGGTAACTGAATAAGGGAAAGAGGAGCCCCTCGAACCAGAGAACAGGCTATGCTTGAACTGGCAGTCCTTGTGTGATCTGATGAATAGTGAGACTGATTCCCTTTTTGTATGTTATGGTGATCATAGGATGAACTGTTGTATGAGACTGCCGTCGGGGTAGAGAGGTCTGGATTCGTATGGGATCGCGAGGCCGCCACTTGTGATACTGTCGTATGGGCCGAGAGGTCTGGATTCGTATGGGATCGCGAGGCCGCCACTTGTGCTGAGACTGCCGTCTGGGTAGAGAGGTCTGGATTCGTATGGGATCGCGAGGCCGCCACTTGTGATACTGTCGTATGGGCAGAGAGGTCTGGATTCGTATGGGATCGCGAGGCCGCCACTTGTGATACTGTCGTATGGGCAGAGAGGTCTGGATTCGTATGGGATCGCGAGGCCGCCAATTGTGCAGAGACTGCCGTCTGGGTAGAGAGGTCTGGATTCGTATGGGATCGCGAGGCCGCCGATTGTGCTGAGACTGCCGTCTGGGTAGAGAGGTCTGGATTCGTATGGGATCGCGAGGCCGCCACTTGTGATACTGTCGTATGGGCAGAGAGGTCTGGATTCGTATGGGATCGCGAGGCCGCCGATTGTGCTGAGACTGCCGTCTGGGTAGAGAGGTCTGGATTCGTATGGGATCGCGAGGCCGCCACTTGTGATACTGTCGTATGGGCAGAGAGGTCTGGATTCGTATGGGACCGCGAGGCCGCCACTTGTGATACTGTCGTATGGGCAGAGAGGTCTGGATTCGTATGGGATCGCGAGGCCGCCACTTGTGATACTGTCGTATGGGCAGAGAGGTCTGGATTCGTATGGGATCGCGAGGCCGCCGACTGTGCTGAGACTGCCGTCTGGGTAGAGAGGTCTGGATTCGTATGGGATCGCGAGGCCGCCACTTGTGATACTGTCGTATGGGCAGAGAGGTCTGGATTCGTATGGGATCGCGAGGCCGCCACTTGTGATACTGTCGTATGGGCAGAGAGGTCTGGATCCGTATGGGATCGCGAGGCCGCCGATTATAAGAGGTCTTGGTATGTATAGTAGGAATTCCCTGTCCTTAGGTGGTAGATATATGTGGTTGCACTATTGTAAATAGGCCCTAGGGAGGGGGTAACGTTCTGGCTGGGTTAGTGAGGCTCTGATGAGCGGGTTCTATCTGATCCGAAAACCCAAGCAGAACATTTGGCGTCACGAACCGTTTACGAAACCTGTGTGCGTTGTGGTTGTATCGTGTTTGCTTTCGGCGCGTGCGTGGTTTCGTTTCTATATTATTTGTATATATTTGTGTGTGTAGTTTTTCTTCTTCTCTTTCTTCTTTCTCTTTTTCTCTTTTTCTTTCTTTTCCGAGATGTTTTCTAGAAAGTCTAAATCTACTTTTAAGTTGCCCGTTGATATTCCCGGCTGGGATTCAACGCCTTATGAAGCCTTAGCCCGTGAGTGGGCTGATTCTACTGGTTTGAGTGAGAATTGGAATTCTTTTTTGGAGCTGGCGGAGCCGGCTAATGTGATTACTTGTTTACAGAAAGCGCCGGTATCTAAGGGTGATGAGCTTCCCGTTTTGGGGCGCAGAGGTTGGATTGTTCTGTCTGCGTACAGGATTCTACATGAGAGATTGTTGAAGTTGCAGAAATTGCATAAGGATGTGGAAGCGAACTTTGTTGAGATTCAGAATGCTCATACTTTGTTGCGGTGTCAAAATAAGTTGCTTGCTGACAAACTTGAGACGTACCAAACTATTGCCGAGAGGGCAGCTGTGCGAATTGCTCGTTATAAATATAAGAATCGGCGTGGTCGGGTTTCGACGCGAAAGGTGCGTCTGGTCGTGGCGAAAGCCGGACTGGATTGGAATCCTGATGAATGGGATGGTAATATCTGGAACTCAAGTGATTCTTCTTCCTCGGGTGAGGAGTCTGCCAAGCGCGAGTCCTCTCGCTCCGGCCGTGATTGTAAGTCTGCTTCTTGCGCCTCTGATGGTGCGCCCCGTGATTGCGCTCGTCCTCCGAGCGGGGTCGATGCTTCTTACACTGATTGTTCCTCTACGTGTACTGGTCGAGCTCCTTGTGATGCTCATCCCGCGGTCTCGGTGCATCCAGTTTTTCGGCAGAAGTTGCAGCAGGCTCCCGGTGCTCCGAATGGTATTGCTTTAGACTCTTTGGAGGATTTTACTCAACAAGAAATTAGTGATATTTTGCAGCGATTTCGGCAGCGAGCTGGTGAGACCTTACTCACATGGATGGTGCGCCTTTATGAACTGGGCGCTGCTGGCATTATGTTGGATGCTGGCGATTGTTTGAAGTTTTGTTCCTTGAGTTCGGATTCTACTGTACAGGATCATTTTCGTAACTTTAATGTTGGTGGTCAAATTTCTTTGCTTCAATTGGCGACTGAGGGTTGTAATCAAAAATATCCTACTGAGTCTGACTGGCCTGTGAATGACAAACCGTGGTATACTTTGCGCGATGCTGCACAACGTCTCAAAGAGGAGGTGATGAAAACGGCAATTTTTCTGAATACTGCTGACAGGTTGCTTGATGGTTTGTTGACATCTTCTGTGCGGAATCGTATTATTCGTTCTTCCCCTGTTGCTTATAAGCAGGTCATGATGACTTTATTGATTAATCAGACTGGTAACATATTGTCTATGGTGCTGGAATTGGTACGCCAACTCGGTGAGTTGGGTGAGTGGTTTAAACCTGAACGGCAATCCCGGCCTGACACTCGTACACCTGGTGACAATAAACTTACTAGACGTGATATGTTTTTTGGTCTTATGGCCGATGGTGTGCGGAAGGAGGACATTGACGGTGAGACTACTTCTCGTTTGTGGGAAATGTTTCGCAAACGTGGCTTGGATCGAAAGGAGGGTGCCCGGCGTGTTCGGACGACTGAGTGTGATCGTGGTTTTTCTGACGGTAGCGGTGATGACGACCGCCGTGGGCGCTCTGATCGTCGTGATGATCGACGTTATGTACGTGATTTGTCCCCCCGTCGTGAGAGAGACAGGGAGAGAGAGGGGGAAAGAGAGAGGGGGAGAGATGATTATGTTAACAGCAGACGTAGAGATGATAGGGATCAATCCCCTGAGTTGAGAAGGAGAGAGGATCGACACAGATTGGCCGATCGAAACCCGCAGTACAATGCAGAGGACAGGAATCCATTTCGTAATGGAGATGGATATGAACAGGAGGTATCGATACCTGGGAAACGTGAGAGTCTTTATCCTGATTTATCCTGGTACACAGAACGCAGTAAAAATGACTAGGAAATAGGTCAAGCTCCAGTACACAGATGGGCTCACAGAGATAATAGACCCTATGTAGATATTGATATTTATTGGAGACATCGTAATGTCCAAAGGGCCCGAGCATTGGTAGATACAGGAGCGGAGGCCACTCTTATTCATGGAAAATCAAAGAAGTTTAAAGGTCAGCCTTTTACAATTACCGGATTAGGTGGAAAGGAAACTCCCGCAGTTCAAACTTTACTTGAAATGAGAATAGGTAGAATTCCTAGAAAAGAATACTCTGTATTAGTGGTACCACTCTTAGAATTCATAATTGGAATTGATATTTTGAAAGGAATGACTTTGCACTTAGATGATGGATGTTACCAATTTGGAACTAAACATTATATATCGTCCAGGCCTGTACGGGTTGGTCGTTTAAGAATGCCCCCCATAAAAGTTCCCCAGGCGACAAAAGTGGTTCGTCAGAAGCAGTATCGTATTCCAGGTGGTCATGAAGAGATTAGTACCACTATTCAGGAGTTGGTGGATGCAGGAGTTATAACCCCAGTTACTTCTGCTTGGAATAATCCTGTTTGGCCTGTACGTAAGAGTGATAATTCTTGGCGCATGACTGTTGATTATCGAGAATTGAATAGACACACACCCCCTTTGACTGTTGCAGTACCGGATGGTATTACCCTAATTGAAAGAATCCAAAAACATCCAGGTACATGGTATGCGTCCATTGATATTTCTAATGCTTTCTTTTTGATTCCGATTGCCCCTGAGTGTCAGGAACAATTCAGTTTTACGTGGAACGGGCGTCAGATGACGTTTAGAAGTCTTCCCCAGGGCTATGTGCATAGTCCTACGATATGTAACCGGCTGGTGGCAGAGCATTTGGCTGAGGTACCGGTTCATCCGCGAATTCAGATATGTCACTATATTGATGATATTTTGATCCAAGGTGAAACACAAGAGGAAGTTCAGACCCAATTGGACAGAGTCATTGAGTGCCTGCGTGAGAAAGGTTGGGAAATCAACCCGGATAAATTACAAGGTCCGTCCCAGGCTGTGAAATTTTTGGGTATTAATTGGCATGAGGGGCACCGAGAAGTGATCCCTCAGGTTAAACAGAAAATTCTTGATTTTGCAGTTCCGAGGAACAGGAAAGAAGCCCAAAGCTTCATTGGTTTGTTTGGTTTTTGGCGCCAGCATATTCCTCATTTGAGTCAAATATTGGCCCCTTTGTACCGTGTCACTCGTAAAAAGAATGCATTTGAATGGGATAAACCACAGCAAGATGCGTTCAGTCTGGCAAAAGAAGCAATTCAGCATGCTCTGGATTTATGGCCTGTATGTGATGGTGATGTGGATTTAATGTGTCTGTACAAGGCCTTTATGCGAATTGGAGTTTGTGGCAGAAACAAGGCATGAGTAGAGTACCGTTAGGTTTCTGGACCAAAAAGTTACCTGATGCTGGTGAGCGTTATACACCTTTTGAGAAACAGTTACTTGCATGTTATTGGGCTCTGGTGGATACCGAGCAATTGACTTTGGGACATGATATAGTTTTGCGACCTGAAATTCCTATCATGCAGTGGGTTATGAGTTCGCCGAAAACTCACCGAATTGGACACGCTCAAGAGGCGAGTGTGATTAAATGGAAATGGTATATACAAGACAGGGCACGTGTGGGACAAAAAGGAGTTGCATCTTTGCATGAGCAGGTGGCACGGGCGCCATCGACTGAGACTGAGAGTGAATGTTCCGTACCTTTAGTACAGGAGTCTCCTGTTCAGTGGGGTAGACCTTTTGATGATTTGTCCGCAGAGGTCAGAAACCATGTCTGGTTTACGGATGGTTCAGCAAGGTTCATAGGGACGAAACGGCATTGGAAGGCGGTGTCCTATAATCCGATCACACAAAAATTGCTGAGTACAACTGGTGAGGGTAAGAGCAGTCAATTTGCTGAACTCTATGCTGTTTATCAAGTTCTGAAACAAGAGTTACCTGGCACATGTCATATTTTCACCGATTCTTGGTCTACTGCCAATGGACTGGCAGTTTGGTTACCGACTTGGCATTCCCATAGTTGGAAAATCCATTCAAAAGAACTGTGGGGAAAAGAATTATGGCAGGAGATTTGGGAAATGCTCCCACAGAGTACTGTTACAATCTTCCATGTGGATGCTCATACCCCGATAGACTCTCTTGACAAATTCTTTCATAACATTGCAGATGAGAAATCTAAAATTGCTGAGGCAGTGGTGGACAGGCAAGATTCTGATATTGCGGGATTGGCGAAATGGGCCCACCAGAAAGCAGGACACTTTGGAGAGAAAGCCACTAGCAGGTGGGCTGCTGATCGAGGAATTTATATTCCCCTAGATTTAATCAAAAATGTTATTCTACATTGTCCCATTTGTCAGCATATCAGGCAGCGCAAAGTGCCCCAAATTGTTAAAGGTCATTTACATCGCAGGAAATTGCCCGCTCAAATTTGGCAGATTGATTACATCGGTCCACTTCCTATGAGTAGGAATTGTCAATATGTTTGCACTATTGTTGATGCATACAGTGGCCTGTTGGTGGCCCTTCCCTGTAAGCAAGCTACCCAATTGAATACTATTAAAACAGTGGAATTGATTATGATGTATTATGGTGTGCCATTCCAAATTCAATCTGATAATGCATCCCATTTTCGTGGAAGATTGGTACAGGAATTCTGTGTGGAAAACAATATTGAATGGGTGTTTCATATACCATATTATCCACAGGCCTCGGGTCTTGTGGAGAGGTTGAATGGCCTGCTGAAAGATCAGTTACGTAAATTAACAGATGACAAGTATAAAAATTGGCGAGACTTTTTGCCTCAAGCGCTATTGATTTTGAATAACCGTCCTTTTCTAAATGCTGAATCCCCACTTATGCGTTTGTTTCCTCCGAATGTTGATGCTAAGCCCAATGATGTACTGGGAAATTACTCCCGGAGCTTTGGCTCCATGTAGAGCGACCCCAGGGTCGGCAGGTTTAGACTTGCATGCCATGGATGACACCGTTATAAAAAGTAAGGATCGAGTCATCATTGAAACTGGTGTTGGTGTTCATATACCAACTGGGAATTTCGGATTAATCGCCCCTAGATCGGGGCTGGCTGTAAAAGGCGTTCAGGTGCTTGGAGGGATCATTGACAGTGATTATCAGGGAGAGATTAAGGTGCTCCTGCTGAATAGCAGTGAGGTTGACTTACTGATACATCAAACTGACCGAGTGGCTCAATTGCTAATAATGCCTGTTTTCAGTGGTGAGATCACAAAAGGCACTGCCCCAACGTTGCTAACTGTACGAGGCCAGAAAGGTTTTGGCTCCACAGATAATCCTGGGGCCAGAGTTTGGGTGCAGTCGCCTAAGAATCCCCCTGAACAAGCAGAAGTCATTGCAACCGGTCAAGACAACACCATTTTAGTTATGAGACCAGGGAAAGATAGCTGGGAAGCAGTCCCGGCTGACAAATGTTACTTACGAGAATGAATAATGCCTGTATTTGATTCTCTTTCAGGTCATTCTTTGGACTGTTGCTGCAGGATGTGTCGGCGTTGGACTCCTTTTGGGCTGGTACGACGAGAGAGGAGGGATCCCATCAACCCGGGCTGAGTTGAGAACCCGAGTGTCGCGTTCCTTCACTGCGTGGGATTCGTCGTCGAACTTTTGGATTACGTTGGCCAAACGAGTGACTAAAGCCCCTCATTTCTGCTTGACACCGATGAGATCGGTGACTGACATTCTAGCGACTTGTTTAGTTGCCGTCCCTGCTTCATTGGAGACTTTGACTCATATTTTTAATATATCGAATGCTCGCCCCAATGTTCTTCTGGGCGATTTTGCTACCCATGAGTATTGCCCCTTGTGTACTGTACTGTCAGACCCGATACCCCCCATCCAGTCCCAAATAGTTACCTATAATATCACACAGGGTGATTTGTGTTTTTTCCTTACTTGTGATCCTAGTGCGATTTCTGAATGTATGCGTTTAAGATTGAACGGTGCCACTTCATTCACCGCTCATGAACGAACTTTGTGCCTTCAAAGGACACCGAAAACATGTACTTCTGTTCAGAATAACATGACTTGCAAGAGTTTGGTAGTTACCCCCAGTCATTATCGCACGATGTTACTACCTGCCGGATGGCTTTTCTCATGTGGTAATACTTCCTGGCCATATATCCCCGCAAATATTTCTGGAGGCCCTTGTGCCATTACTAGACTGAGCTTGTTGATGTTTTCATCACATCCGAATGCCAACTCTCGTGTGATTCGAGATACAGTGAGGTTACAGGAGGATTGTGACTCATCTTTGCATTTATATTCCAAGTCTGAATACCTTAGCCTGGCTATTTCAATTGTTGGTGTTCCTGCTTTGGCAGTTTATAATGCCAAATCTATTGGGAAAATGGCCTGCTGGATGGTAAAATCCATTAATCATACTTCTACAGTCCTGTCTGACATTCTATTAGACGCCCAGGGTGAACGTAGAGCTATCTTGCAAAATCGAGCGGCCATTGATTATCTTTTGCTTAAACATGGACACGATTGTTCTGATTTTGAGGGTCTTTGTTGTTTTAACTTGTCGGATCATACAAAATCCATTCAAGCTCACATTGATAAACTACATGACTTGACAGAAGAAGTTAGAAAACACATTGACCAGGGCTGGTTTGACTGGCTCTTTAATTGGTTACCTGATTTGCATATGTTACGTCAGATATTAGGAGGTATTCTGATTACTATCGGCATTTTGATTTCTATCTGTTGCTTTATTCAGTGTATTCCTTCACTATTTCAATTCTGCACACCTGGTACTAGACATAGATCAGTTAGTCTTGTTTCATATTATTCTTTCACAGATATTAGTTCTGTTTAATGAATGTATAATAGACTGAAGTCAAGGGTGAAATGTTCTGCTCGATTTTCCCGGCCTTCTTGTGAGGAAAAATGATTAAATGTGACTTCAGTCTCTTACCATTCAAGTCTAAGGGTTAGAGTAGTGAATGGAGCCTATTTACTAGGCACTTCGACATGATCCTGTGCTCTTCCCCATAGATCAGGGCTTGCACACATAGCCTAGGGGATAGATTTGTTAGTATTAGGGATAACCTGTCCTGTAGTGAGGGTATTTCATGGAGCCGTGCTGAATTCAGGCCTGGTAGGCCTCAAACGGGAGAGACTCCATCTTTCTTTCTGCTCCGGCAGCTTGGGATGCTTCTAGGTCAAATGTAATGTTTTAGTTATGAGGTGTTATTCGCTTGGAGAGAACCGGTTCCTTATCGAAGGATTGTATTTTTCTTCATGCCGAAGACACTACATCAGGCCGGCCGGCTGGGAACGTGTCCTTGGTACGGGGAGGTACAAGAATTTGGTGGGCGGCAGGTTACGGGCCGGAATTTTCCATGAGGAAACGCACCTCTATATTAGTGAAAGTCTGAGGCAGTTACTGGTTCAGTCCGTAGGCGGCATCTAGCCGTTAGCAGTAAATCTACTACTTATTCCAGGGAAGACAGACGCCATCTTGAAGGCGGAGAAGAACCGAGAGACAGATACTCTCCTAGCAGAGTAGCCAGAGAGGAGAGAGTAGCCGATAAGGAAGAGGTCCCAGTGACTCGGAGAAGGGTGAAGAGAACAGCGCATAGTGGTGCAGACATGTATCCGTGACTGCGGAGGTGTGACTTCCAGGCGAGCCGAGGCACAGACGAGAAGGGAACCTAGATGACCACTGAGTGCAGGCTACACACTACTAAGGTGATGTCGACCCTTTCTTATTAGAGTGTACAACTTAATCTTTCACTTTTCTTTGCAGGTTATGTGTTATATTGTAATGTTATGTGATTGCGTATGTAATGAGTAATAAAGTACCCAGTTTGTAGTGAACCAACATGTGCTGCGTGTTCTTGTATGAGAGGGTAGCCTATTCTTCTAGTCAGCTGCGGCTACATGAACAGATGTTAACCCTGATCAGGTAAGTGGTAACTGAATAAGGGAAAGAGGAGCCCCTCGAACCAGAGAACAGGCTATGCTTGAACTGGCAGTCCTTGTGTGATCTGATGAATAGTGAGACTGATTCCCTTTTTGTATGTTATGGTGATCATAGGATGAACTGTTGTATGAGACTGCCGTCGGGGTAGAGAGGTCTGGATTCGTATGGGATCGCGAGGCCGCCACTTGTGATACTGTCGTATGGGCAGAGAGGTCTGGATTCGTATGGGATCGCGAGGCCGCCACTTGTGCTGAGACTGCCGTCTGGGTAGAGAGGTCTGGATTCGTATGGGATCGCGAGGCCGCCACTTGTGATACTGTCGTATGGGCAGAGAGGTCTGGATTCGTATGGGATCGCGAGGCCGCCACTTGTGATACTGTCGTATGGGCAGAGAGGTCTGGATTCGTATGGGATCGCGAGGCCGCCACTTGTGATACTGTCGTATGGGCAGAGAGGTCTGGATTCGTATGGGATCGCGAGGCCGCCGATTGTGCTGAGACTGCCGTCTGGGTAGAGAGGTCTGGATTCGTATGGGATCGCGGGGCCGCCGATTGTGCTGAGACTGCCGTCTGGGTAGAGAGGTCTGGATTCGTATGGGATCGCGAGGCCGCCACTTGTGATACTGTCGTATGGGCAGAGAGGTCTGGATTCGTATGGGATCGCGAGGCCACCACTTGTGATACTGTCGTATGGGCAGAGAGGTCTGGATTCGTATGGGACCGCGAGGCCGCCACTTGTGATACTGTCGTATGGGCAGAGAGGTCTGGATTCGTATGGTATCGCGAAGCCGCCGATTGTGCTGAGACTGCCGTCTGGGTAGAGAGGTCTGGATTCGTATGGGATCGCGAGGCCGCCACTTGTGATACTGTCGTATGGGCAGAGAGGTCTGGATTCGTATGGGATCGCGAGGCCACCACTTGTGATACTGTCGTATGGGCAGAGAGGTCTGGATTCGTATGGGACCGCGAGGCCGCCACTTGTGATACTGTCGTATGGGCAGAGAGGTCTGGATTCGTATGGTATCGCGAAGCCGCCGATTGTGCTGAGACTGCCGTCTGGGTAGAGAGGTCTGGATTCGTATGGGATCGCGAGGCCGCCACTTGTGATACTGTCGTATGGGCAGAGAGGTCTGGATTCGTATGGGATCGCGAGGCCGCCACTTGTGATACTGTCGTATGGGCAGAGAGGTCTGGATCCGTATGGAATCGTGAGGCCGCCGATTATAAGAGGTCTTGGTATGTATAGTAGGAATTCCCTGTCCTTAGGTGGTAGATATATGTGGTTGCACTATTGTAAATAGGCCCTAGGGAGGGGGTAACGTTCTGGCTGGGTTAGTGAGGCTCTGATGAGCGGGTTCTATCTGATCCGAAAACCCAAGCAGAACAACTACTCACTCTCTACTACTCACTCTCTACTAGTCTCTACTACTTACTCTCTACTACTCTCTCTACTACTACTCTCTACTAATCTCTACTACTCCCTCTCTACTACTCAGTCTACTACTCACTCTACATCTCACTCTTTACTACTCTCTCTGCTACTCACTCTCTACTACTCACTATCTACTATACACTCTCTTCTACTTGCTCTCTGCTACTCACTCTCTACTACTATCTACTACTCACTCTACTACTCTCTAATACTCACTCTACCACTCACTCTCTACTACTCTCTACTACTCACTCTCTACTACTCATTGTCCACTACTCCACTACTCTCTACTACTAACTCTCTACTACTCACTCTACTACTCACTCTACTACTCACTCTCTACTACTCTCTACTGCTCATTATCTACTACACACTCTCTACTACTTGCTCTCTGCTACTCGCTCTCTACTACTCACGCTCTACTACTCTACTACTCTCTACTACTCTCTCTCTACTACTCACTCTCTACTACTCACTCTCTACTACTCTCTACTACTCACTCTCTACTGCTCTCTCTACTACTCACTCTCTACTACTCGCTCTCTACTACTCTCTACTACTCACTCTCTACTACTCTCTCTACTACTACTCACTACTAATCTCTACTACTCCCTCTCTACTACTCACTCTCTACTTCTCTCTACTACTCACTCTACTACTCACTCTCTACTACTCTCTACTACACTCTACTACTCACTACTACTCTCTACTACTCCCTCTACTACTCACTCTCTACTACTCTCTCTCTACTACTCTCTACTACTCACTCTACTACTCACTCTCTACTACTCTCTACTACTCTCTACTACTCACTACTACTCTCTACTACTCACTCTACTACTCACTCTCTACTACTCTCTCTACTACTACTCTCGACTAATCTCTACTACTCCCTCTCTACTACTCACTCTACTACTCACTCTACATCTCACTCTTTACTACTCTCTCTGCTACCCACTCTCTACTACTCACTATCTACTACACACTCTCTTATACTTGCTTTCTGCTACTCACTCTCTACTACTCTCTACTACTCACTCTACTACTCTCTAATACTCACTCTACCACTCACTCTACTACTCTCTACTACTGACTCTCTACTACTCATTCTCTACTACTCCACTACTCTCTACTACTCATTCTCTACTACTCACTCTCTACTACTCTACTACTCTCTACTACTCTCTCTCTACTACTCACTCTCTGCTTCTCACTCTCTACTACTCTCTACTACTCACTCTACTACTCTCTAATACTCACTCTACCACTCACTCTCTACTACTCTCTACTACTCACTCTCTACTACTCATTCTCTACTACTCCACTACTCTCTACTACTCATTCTCTACTACTCACTCTCTACTATTCTACTACTCTCTACTACTCTCACTCTACTACTCACTCTCTACTACTATCTACTACTCACTCTACTACTCTCTAATACTCACTCTACCACTCACTCTCTACTACTCTCTACTACTCACTCGTTACTACTCACTCTACTTCTCACTCTCTACTACTCTATCTACTACTCACTCTCTACTACTCTCTACTGCTCATTATCTACTACACACTCTCTACTACTTGCTCTCTGCTACTCGCTCTCTACTACTCACGCTCTACTACTCTACTACTCTCTACTACTCTCTCTCTACTACTCACTCTCTACTACTCACTCTCTACTACTCTCTACTACTCACTCTCTACTGCTCTCTCTACTACTCACTCTCTACTACTCACTCTCTACTACTCTCTACTACTCACTCTCTACTACTCTCTCTACTACTACTCACTACTAATCTCTACAACTCCCTCTCTACTACTCACTCTCTACTTCTCTCTACTACTCACTCTACTACTCACTCTCTACTACTCTCTACTACACTCTACTACTCACTACTACTCTCTACTACTCCCTCTACTACTCACTCTCTACTACTCTCTCTCTACTACTCTCTACTACTCACTCTACTACTCACTCTCTACTACTCTCTACTACTCTCTACTACTCACTACTACTCTCTACTACTCACTCTACTACTCACTCTCCGCTACTCTCTCTACTACTACTCTCGACTAATCTCTACTACTACCTCTCTACTACTCACTCTACTACTCACTCTACATCTCACTCTTTACTACTCTCTCTGCTACCCACTCTCTACTACTCACTATCTACTACACACTCTCTTATACTTGCTTTCTGCTACTCACTCTCTACTACTCTCTAATACTCACTCTACCACTCACTCTACTACTCTCTACTACTCACTCTCTACTACTCATTCTCTACTACTCCACTACTCTCTACTACTCATTCTCTACTACTCTCTCTCTACTACTCTACTACTCTCTACTACTCTCTCTCTACTACTCACTCTCTGCTTCTCACTCTCCACTACTCTCTACTACTCACTCTACTACTCTCTAATACTCACTCTACCACTCACTCTCTACTACTCTCTACTACTCACTCTCTACTACTCATTCTCTACTACTCCACTACTCTCTACTACTCATTCTCTACTACTCACTCTCTACTACTCTACTACTCTCTACTACTCTCACTCTACTACTCACTCTCTACTACTCACTCTCTACTCCTCTCTCTCTACTACTCACTCTCTACTACTCACTCTCTACTACTCTCTATTACTCACTCTCTACTACTCTCTCTACTACTACTCTCTACTAATCTCTACTATTCCCTCTACTACTCCCTCTACTACTCACTCTCCTTCTCAATCTCTACTACTCTCTCTACTAGTCACTCTCTACTACTCACTCTCTACTACTCTCTACTACTCACTCTCTACTACTCTACTAAAATATACTACTCTCTCTCTACTACTTACTCTACTACTCACTCTACTTCTCACTCTCTACTACTCTCTCTACTACTCACTCTATACTACTCACTCTCCTTCTCAATCTCTACTACTCTCTCCACTAGTCACTCTCTACTACTCACTCTCTACTACTCTCTACTACTCACTCTCTACTACTCTACTAATCTATACTACTCTCTCTCTACTACTTACTCTACTACTCACTCTACTTCTCACTCTCTACTACTCTCTCTACTGCTCACTCTCTACTACTCTCTACTACTCACTATCTACTACACACTCTCTACTACTTGCTCTCTGCTACTCGCTCTCTACTACTCTACTACTCACTCTACTACTCTCTAATACACATTCTACCACTCACTCTCTACTACTCTCTACTACTCACTCTCTACTACTCATTCTCTACTACTGCACTACTCTCTACTGCTCACTCTCTACTACTCACTCTCTACTACTCTCTACTACTCTCTCTCTACTACTCACTCTCTACTACTCACTCTCTTCTACTCTCTACTACTCACTCTCTACTACTCATGCTCTACTACTCTCTACTACTCACTCTCTACTACTCACTCTCTACTACTCTCTACTACTCACTCTCTACTGCTCTCTCTCTACTACTCACTCTCTACTACTCACTCTCTACTACTCACTCTCTACTACTCTCTCTACTACTACTCTCTACTAATCTCTACTACTCCCTCTCTACTACTCACTCTACTACTCACTCTACTTCTCACTCTCTACTACTCTCTCTACTACTCACTCTCTACTACTCTCTACTTCTCACTATCTACTACACACTCTCTACTACTTGCTCTCTGCTACTCGCTCTCTACTACTCTCTACTACTCACTCTACTACTCTCTAATACTATTCTACCACTCACTCTCTACTACTCTCTACTACTCACTCTCTACTACTCATTCTCTACTACTCAACTACTCTCTACTGCTCACTCTCTACTACTCACGCTCTACTACTCTACTACTCTCTACTACTCTCTATCTACAACTCACTCTCTACTACTCACTCTCTACTACTCTCTACTACTCAATCTCTACTGCTCTCTCTCTACTACTCACTCTCTACTACTCTCTACTACTCTCTCTCTACTACTCTCTACTACTACTCACTACTAATCTCTACTACTCCCTCTTTAGTACTCACTCTCTACTGCACTCTACTACTCACTACTACTCTCTACTACTCCCTCTACTACTCACTCTCTACTACTCTCTCTCTACTACTCTCTACTACTCACTCTACTACTCACTCTCTATTACTCTCTACTACTCTCTACTACTCACTACTACTCTCTACTACTCACTCTACTACTCACTCTCTACTATTCACTCTACTTCTCACTCTCTACTACTCTCTACTACTCTCTACTACTCACTGTACTACTCTCTAATACTATTCTACTACTCACTCTCTACTACTCACTCTACTACTCACTCTCTACTACTCACTCTACTTCTCACTCTCTACTACTCTCTACTACTCTCTACTACTCTCTACTACTCACTCTACTACTCTCTAATACTATTCTACTACTCACTCTCTACTACTCTCTACTACTCACTCTCTACTACTCCCTCTCTACTACTCAGTCTACTACTCACACTACATCTCACTCTTTACTACTCTCTCTGCTACTCACTCTCTACTACTCACTATCTACTACACACTCTCTTCTACTTGCTCTCTGCTACTCACTCTCTACTACTATCTACTACTCACTCTACTACTCTCTAATACTCACTCTACCACTCACTCTCTACTACTCTCTACTACTCACTCTCTACTACTCATTCTCCACTACTCCACTACTCTCTACTACTCACTCTCTACTACTCACTCTACTACTCACTCCACTTCTCACTCTCTACTACTCTCTCTACTACTCACTCTCTACTACTCTCTACTGCTCATTATCTACTACACACTCTCTACTACTTGCTCTCTGCTCCTCGCTCTCTACTACTCACACTCTACTACTCTACTACTCTCTACTACTCTCTCTCTACTACTCACTCTCTACTACTTACTCTCTACTACTTTCTACTACTCACTCTCTACTTCTCTCTCTACTACTCACTCTCTACTACTCACTCTCTACTACTCTTTACTACTCACTCTCTACTACTCTCTCTACTACTACTCACTACTAATCTCTACTACTCCCTCTCTACTACTCACTCTCTACTTCTCTCTACTACTCACTCTACTACTCACTCTCTACTACTCTCTACTACACTCTACTACTCACTACTACTCTCTACTACTCCCTCTACTAATCACTCTCTACTACTCTCTCTCTACTACTCTCTACTACTCACTCTACTACTCACTCTCTACTACTCTCTACTACTCTCTACTACTCACTACTACTCTCTACTACTCACTCTACTACTCACTCTCTACTACTCTCTCTACTACTACTCTCGACTAATCTCTACTACTCCCTCTCTACTACTCACTATACTACTCACTCTACATCTCACTCTTTACCACTCTCTCTGCTACTCACTCTCTACTACTCACTATCTACTACACACTCTCTTATACTTGCTTTCTGCTACTCACTCTCTACTACTCTCTACTACTCACTCTACTACTCTCTAATACTCACTCTACCACTCACTCTCTACTACTCTCTACTACTCATTCTCTACTACTCCACTACTCTCTACTACTCATTCTCTACTACTCACTCTCTACTACTCTAATACTCTCTCTCTACTACTCACTCTCTGCTACTCACTCTCTACTACTCTCTACTACTCACTCTACTACTCTCTAATACTCACTCTACCACTCACTCTCTACTACTCTCTACTGCTCACTCTCTACTACTCATTCTCTACTACTCCACTACTCTCTACTACTCATTCTCCACTACTCACTCTCTACTACTCTCTCTCTACTACTAATTCTCTACTACTCTCTACTACTCACTCTCTACTGCTCTCTCTCTACTAGTCACTCTCTACTACTCACTCTCTACTACTCTCTACTACTCACTCTCTACTACTCTCACTACTACTACTCTACTAATCTCTACTACTCTCTCTCTACTACTTACTCTACTACTCACTCTACTTCTCACTCTCTACTACTCTCTCTACTACTCACTCTCTACTACTCTCTACTACTCACTATCTACTACACACTCTCTACCACTTGCTCTCTGCTACTCGCTCTCTACTACTCTACTACTCACTCTACTACTCTCTAATACTCATTCTACCACTCACTCTCTACTACTCTCTACTACTCACTCTCTACTACTCATTCTCTACTACTGCACTACTCTCTACTGCTCACTCTCTACTACTCACTCTCTACTACTCTCTACTACTCACTCTCTACTACTCACTCTCTACTACTCTCTACTACTCACTCTCTACTACTCTCTCTACTACTACTCACTACTAATCTCTACTACTTCCTCTCTACTACTCACTCTCTACTTCTCTCTACTACTCACTCTACTAATCACTCTCTACTACTCTCTACTACACTCTACTACTCACTACTACTCTCTACTACTCCCTCTACTACTCACTCTCTACTACTCTCTCTCTACTACTCTCTACTACTCCCTCTACTACTCACTCTCTACTACTCTCTACTACTCTCTACTACTCACTACTACTCTCTACTACTCACTCTACTACTCACTCTCTACTACTCTCTCTACTACTACTCTCGACTAATATCTACTACTCTCACTCTACTACTCCCTCTACATCTCACTCTTTACTACTCTCTCTGCTACTCACTCTCTACTACTCACTATCTACTACACACTCTCTTATACTTGCTCTCTGCTACTCACTCTCTACTACTCTCTACTACTCACTCTACTACTCTCTAATACTCACTCTACCACTCACTCTCTACTACTCTCTACTACTCACTCTCTACTACTCATTCTCTACTACTCCACTACTCTCTACTACTCATTCTCTACTACTCACTCTCTACTACTCTACTACTCTCTACTACTCTCTCTCTACTACTCACTCTCTGCTACTCACTCTCTACTACTCTCTACTACTCACTTTAATACTCTCTAATACTCACTCTACCACTCACTCTCTACTACTCTCTACTATTCACTCTCTACTACTCATTCTCTACTACTCCACTACTCTCTACTACTCTCTCCCTACTACTCACTCTCTACTACTCACTCTCTACTGCTCTCTACTACTCACTCTCTACTACTCTCTCTACTACTACTCTCTACTAATCTCTACTACTACCTCTACTACTCCTTCTACTACTCACTCTCCTTCTCAATCTCTACTACTCTCTCTACTACTCACTCTCTACTACTCTCTACTACTCACTATCTACTACACACTCTCTACTACTTGTTCTCTGCTACTCTCGCTCTCTACTACTATCTACTACTCACTTTACTACTCTCTAATACTCACTCTACCACTCACTCTCTACTTCTCTCAACTACTCACTCTCTACTACTCATTCTCTACTACTCCACTACTCTCTACTACTCACTCTCTACTACTCACTCTCTACTACTCTCTCTCTACTACTAATTCTCTACTACTCTCTACTACTCACTCTACTGCTCTCTCTCTACTAGTCACTCTCTACTACTCTCTACTACTCACTCTCTACTACTCTCACTACTACTACTCTACTAATCTCTACTACTCTCTCTCTACTACTTACTCTACTACTCACTCTACTTCTCACTCTCTACTACTCTCTCTACTACTCACTCTCTACTACTCACTATCTACTACACACTCTCTACTACTTGCTCTCTGCTACTCGCTCTCTACTACTCTACTACTCACTCTACTACTCTCTAATACTCATTCTACCACTCACTCTCTAATACTCTCTACTACTCACTCTCTACTACTCATTCTCTACGACTGCACTACTCTCTACTGCTCACTCTCTACTACTCACTCTACTACTCACTCTCTACTACTCTCTACTACTCACTCTCTACTACTCTCTCTACTACTACTCTCTACTAATCTCTACTACTCCCCTCTCTACTACTCACTCTACTACTCACTCTACTTCTCAATCTCTACTACTCTCTCTACTACTCACTCTCTACTACTCTCTACTGCTCACTATCTACTACACACTCTCTACTACTTGCTCTCTGCTATTCGCTCTCTACTACTCTCACTACTCACTCTACTACTCTCTAATACTATTCTACCACTCACTCTCTACTACTCTCTACTACTAACTCTCTACTACTCATTCTCTACTACTCCACTACTCTCTACTGCTCACTCTCTACTACTCACGCTCTACTACTCTACTACTCTCTACTGCTCACTATCTACTACACACTCTCTACTACTTGCTCTCTGCTATTCGCTCTCTACTACTCTCTACTATTCACTCTACTACTCTCTAATACTCCCTCTACCACTCACTCTCTACTACTCTCTACTACTCACTCTCTACTACTCATTCTCTACTACTCCACTACTCTCTACTACTCATTCTCTACTACTCACTCTCTACTACTCTACTACTCTCTACTACTCTCTCTCTACTACTCACTCTCTGCTACTCACTCTCTACTACTCTCTCTACTACTCTCTAATACTCACTCTACCACTCACTCTCTACTACTCTCTACTATTCACTCTCTACTACTCATTCTCTACTACTCCACTACTCTCTACTACTCTCTCCCTACTACTCACTCTCTACTACTCATTCTCTACTGCTCTCTACTACTCACTCTCTACTACTCTCTCTACTACTACTCTCTACTAATCTCTACTACTCCCTCTACTACTCCCTCTACTACTCACTCTCCTTCTCAATCTCTACTACTCTCTCTACTACTCACTCTCTACTACTCTCTACTACTCACTATCTACTACACACTCTCTACTACTTGTTCTCTGCTACTCCGCTCTCTACTACTATCTACTACTCACTTTACTACTCTCTAATACTCACTCTACCACTCACTCTCTACTTCTCTCAACTACTCACTCTCTACTACTCATTCTCTACTACTCCACTACTCTCTACTACTCACTCTCTACTACTCACCCTCTACTACTCTCTCTCTACTACTAATTCTCTACTACTCTCTACTACTCACTCTCTACTGCTCTCTCTCTACTAGTCACTCTCTACTACTCACTCTCTACTACTCTCTACTACTCACTCTCTACTACTCTCACTACTACTACTCTACTAATCTCTACTACTCTCTCTTACTACTTATCTACTACTCACTCTACTTCTCACTCTCTACTACTCTCTCTACTACTCACTCTCTACTACTCTCTACTACTCACTATCTACTACACACTCTCTACTACTTGCTCTCTGCTACTCGCTCTCTACTACTCTACTACTCACTCCTACTACTCTCTAATACTCATTCTACCACTCACTCTCTAATACTCTCTACTACTCACTCTCTACTACTCATTCTCTACGACTGCACTAATCTCTACTGCTCACTCTCTACTACTCACTCTATACTACTCACTCTCTACTACTCTCTACTACTCACTCTCTACTACTCTCTCTACTACTACTCTCTACTAATCTCTACTACTCCCTCTCTACAACTCACTCTACTACTCACTCTACTTCTCAATCTCTACTACTCTCTCTACTACTCACTCTCTACTACTCTCTACTGCTCACTATCTACTACACACTCTCTACTACTTGCTCTCTGCTATTCGCTCTCTACTACTCTCTACTCCACTCTACTACTCTCTAATACTATTCTACCACTCACTCTCTACTACTCTCTACTACTAACTCTCTACTACTCATTCTCTACTACTCCACTACTCTCTACTGCTCACTCTCTACTACTCACGCTCTACTACTCTACTACTCTCTACTACTCTCTATCTACTTCTCACTCTCTACTACTCACTCTCTACTACTCTCTACTACTCACTCTCTACTGCTCTCTCTCTACTACTCACTCTCTACTACTCACTCTCTACTACTCTCTTACTACTCACTCTCTACTACTCTCTACTACTACTCACTACTACTCTCTACTACTCCCTCTACTACTCACTCTCTACTACTCTCTCTCTACTACTCTCTACTACTCACTCTACTACTCACTCTCTACTACTCTCTACTACTATCTACTACTCACTACTACTCTCTACTACTCACTCTACTTCTCACTCTCTACTACTCTCTACTACTCTCTACTACTCACTCTACTACTCTCTAATACCATCCTACTACTCACTCTCTACTACTCTCTACTACTCACTCTCTACTACTCATTCTCTACTACTCCACTACTCTCTACTGCTCACTCTCTACTACTCATGCTCTACCACTCTACTACTCTCTACTACTCTCTCTCTACTACTCACTCTCTACTACTCCCCACTCTCTACTGCTCTCTCTGTCTATTACTCACTATCTACTACTCACTCTCTACTACTCTCTACTACTCACTCTCTACTACTCTCTACTACTACTCACTACTAATCTCTACTACTCCCTCTCTACTACTCACTCTCTACTTCTCTCTACTACTCACTCTACTACTCACTCTCTACTACACTCTACTACTCACTACTACTCTCTACTATTACCCCTACTACTCACTCTCTACTACTCTCTCTCTACTACTCTCTACTACTCACTCTACTACTCACTCTCTACTACTCTCTACTACTCGTTACTACTCTCTACTACTCACTCTCTACTACTCAATCTCTACTACTCCACATACTCTCTACTGATCACTCTCTACTACTCATGCTCTACCACTCTACTACTCTCTACTACTCTCTCTCTACTACTCACTCTCTACTACTCACTCTCTACTACTCTCTACTACTCACTCTCTACTGCTCTCTCTGTCTATTACTCACTATCTACTACTCACTCTCTACTACTCTCTACTACTCACTCTCTACTACTCTCTACTACTACTCACTACTAATCTCTACTACTCCCTCTCTACTACTCATTCTCTTCCACTCCACTACTCTCTACTGCTCACTCTCTACTACTCACGCTCTACTACTCTACTTCTCTCTACTACTCTCTCTCTACTATTCACTCTCTACTACTCACTCTCTACTACTCTCTACTACTCACTCTCTACTGCTCTCTCTCTACTACTCACTCTCTACTACTCACTCTCTACTACTCTCTACTACTCACTCTCTACTACTCTCTACTACTACTCACTACTAATCTCTACTACTCCCTCTCTACTACTCACTCTCTACTTCTCTTTACTACTCACTCTACTACTCACTCTCTACTACACTCTACTACTCACTACTACTCTCTACTACTCCCCTCTACTACTCACTCTCTACTACTCT